>NC_140990.1:11654072-12326670 GCF_052327205.1 Somniosus microcephalus | reverse complement strand
GCAACACTTTGATATACATCACGCCCCTCACTGTAACACTCTGGTATACCGCACAACCCTCGCTGTAACACAGTGATATAACACACACCCCTCGCTGTAACACTTTGACATAACACACACCCCTCACTGTAACCCTCTGATATACCCAACACCCCTCACTGTAACAATCTGATATATCCCACAGCACACACTGTAACACTGATGTACCCCACAGCCCTCACTGTAACACTGATATACCCCACACCCCTCACTGTAACACACTGATATGCCCCACACCCCTCACTGTAACACTGATATACTCAACACCCTCACTGTAACACTCTGAAATACTCCACACCACTCACTGTAACACTGATATACCCCACTGCACTCACTGTAACTGTCTGGTATACCCCACACCCCTCACTGTAACACTCTGATATACCCCACACACCTCACAGTAACACTCTGCTATAACACGCACCCCTCACTATAACACTGATATACCCCACACCCCTCACTGTAACACACTGATATACCGCACACCCCTCACTGTAACACTCTGATATACCCCACACACCTCACAGTAACACTCTGCTATAACACGCACCCCTCACTATAACACTGATATACCCCACACCCCTCACTGTAACACACTGATATACCCCACACACCTCACAGTAACACTCTGCTATAACACGCATCCCTCACTATAACACTGATATACCCCACACCCCTCACTGTAACACACTGATATACCCCACACACCTCACAGTAACACTCTGCTATAACACGCATCCCTCACTATAACACTGATATACCCCACACCCCTCACTGTAACACTGATATACCCCACACCCCTCACTGTAACACACTGATATACCCCACACACCTCACAGTAACACTCTGCTATAACACGCACCCCTCACTATAACACTGATATACCCCACACCCCTCACTGTAACACACTGATATACCCCACACACCTCACAGTAACACTCTGCTATAACACGCATCCCTCACTATAACACTGATATACCCCACACCCCTCACTGTAACACTGATATACCCCACACCCCTCACTGTAACACACTGATATACCCCACACACCTCACAGTAACACTGATATACCCCACACCCCTCACTGTAACACTGATATACTCCACACCCCTCACTATAACAATCTGACATACCCCACCTACCTCACAGTAACACTCTGATATAACCCACACCTCTCACTGGAACACTCTGATATACCACTCATTGTAACACTCTAATATACCCCAAACCCTCCACGGTAACACACTGATATACACCACACCACTCACTGTAACACTCTAATATACCCCACAACATTCATGGTAACACACTGATATACACCACAAACCTCACTGTAACACTCTTGCTATACCAAAGCCCCTTCACTGTAACAGACTCCGATATAGCCCACACCCCTCACTGTAACACTCTGATATACATCACGCCCCTCACCGTAACACTCTGATATACCGCACAACCCTCGCTGTAACACTCTGATAGACCCTACACCCCTCACTGTAACACTGATACACCCCACACCCCTCACTGTAACTCTCTGATATACCCCACACCCTTCACTGTAACACACTCTGATATCTCCCACACCCCTCAGTGTAACGCACTGATATACCCCACACCCCTCACTGTAACACTTTATACCCCACACCTCTCACTGCAACAATCTGATATACCCCACACCCCTCACTGTAACCCTCTGATATACCCCACACCCCTCACTGTAACGCTCTCTGATATACCCCACACCCCTCACTGTAACACTCTGATATACCCCACACCCCTCACTGTAACACGCTGATATACCCCACACCCCTCACTGTAACACTCTGATATACCCCACACATCTCAATGTAACAGACTAATATAACTCACAACCCTCATTGTAATACTCTGATATGCCCACACGCCTCAATGTAACACTCTGATACAACCCACACCACTCACTGTAACAATGATATACCCCACAGCCTTCACTGTAACTGTCTGAAATACCCCACACCCCTCACTGTAACACTGATATACCCCACACCCCTCACTGTAACACTCTGATATACCCCACACCCCTCACTGTAACACTGATATACCCCACACCCCTCACTGTAACACTCTCTGATATACCCCACATCCCTCACTGTAACACTGATATACCCCACACCTCTCACTGTAACACTCTGATATACCCCACACCCCTCACTGTAACACTCTGATATACCCCACACCCCTCACTGTAACACTCTGATATACCCCACACCCCTCACTGTAACACTGATATACCCCACACCCCTCACTGTAACATTCTCTGATATACCCCACACCCCTCACTGTAACACTGATATACCCCACACCAGTCACTTTAACACTCTGATATAGCCCACACCCCTGACTGTAACACTCTCTGATATACCCCACACCCCTCACAGTAACACTCTCTGATATACCCCACACCACCCACGCCAAAAACTTGGTCAAAGCAGTAGGTTTTAAGGAGCGTCGTCAAGGAGGAGGTAGAAAGGCGGAGAGGTTTAGAGAGGGAATTCCAGAGCTTAGGGCCCCGGCAGCTGAAGGCACGGCCGCCAATGGTGGGGCGATGGAGATGAGGGAGTTCCCCATGTGTGTGTGTTTAATGTCTTTTCTGGGTAGCCCCAGTGAGAGTGAGTCAGTCTCACCATGACTCCCTCCCACACATGGTGATCCCACCCTTAGAAACATAGAAACATAGAAACTAGGAGCAGGAGTAGGTCATTCGGCCCTTCGAGCCTGCTCCGCCATTCAACGAGATCATGGCTGATCATCCAAACCCTAGCACCCGGTCCCTACACCGACAGCCATCCCACCCAAGCCCTATCCCCGTAACCCCGTAACCCCACATATTTAATCCCCCCTAACACTAAGGGCCAATTTTTATCATGGCCAATCAACCTAACCCGCACATCTTTGGACTGTGGGAGGAAACCGGAGCACCCGGAGGAAACCCACGCAAACACGGGGAGAATGTGCAAACTCCATACAGACAGTCGCCCGAGGCCGGATTTGAACCCGGGTCCCTGGCGCTGTGAGGCAACAGTGCTAACCACTATGCCACCGTGCTGCGTCCCTGGTCACAGCTCCGTGACATGGGCCGGGAAGCAAATGGAAATGGAGGTGTTTCCCCCGACCGCCTCACCTGCCGTGCCCGCCCACACCGTCCTCCCCAAACACACCAAATCTAACCGCCATCAGACTGCGGTCAAGACAAGAGGGAGCCCCGATACCATACGCCCCACAAACTCCGCCCCAGCGATGGAATACTCCTCCCCTTCCAGCAAACCTCATTCGCTGCTACATCAGATAAGGGCCGCCAGAGTCCAATCAGTCAGGGAGAGTCTCCATGGAGACAGGGGAGAGGAAGTGGAAAAAAAATAAACCAGGGACTCCTTCGGCAGCAGTTCCAGGAGGGAGGGAGGGAGTCACAGTGACACTGAGTCACTCTCACTGGGGCTACCCGGGAAAGACATTAAACACGCCCACTGGGGACTCCCTCATCTCCATCGCCCCACCATTGGCAGCCGTGCCTTCAGCTGCCGGGGCCCTAAACTCTGGAATTCCCTCCCTAAACCTCTCCGCCTCTCTCTCTCCTCCTTGAAGACGCTCCTTAAAACCTGCCTCTTTGACCAAGCTTTTGGTCACCTGCCCTAATATCTCCTTAAATGGCTCGGGGGAGCGTGGGGGAACCCTGGGATGTGCCGGTCTCACAACTCACTCTCCCCCTCCCCTCCATCCCTCAGCCATCCCAAACTTACCCACTCTCCCCCACCCCGACTCTCGCCCTCCCCCTCCCCTCCCCCACACACACCCTCCGCTCCCCTCCCCTTCCCCAACTGCTCCCTCCCTGCCCTCCCGCCTTCCCCTCCCCCCTCCACCACCCAGTCCCCCTCCCCATCCCCCCACCCATCTCTCCCTCTCCCCCTCCCATCTCCCTTTCCCCCTCTCTCCCCACCCCCACCTCACAATCCGCACCATCCCAAAGCCTACCCTCCGCTCACTGCCGGGCCTAGCAACCGTTGCCATGGAGGACGAGGCCTTCTAACCAAATGAGGGGAAGCCTGGGTCCCTCATTTTCCAAAACACTCCCCCTCTCTGCCCCCGCACAGATTGGAAAAGATTAACAAACAAACAGCGTGGGAGCGAGGGAGGGACGGAGAGTTTAAATAGTGATGGAGGGGAAGCCCAGACAGAGTTCCTCGCTCGAGCCAGTGCCCCCACTACCCGATCAGTGCAGGATCAGCTCCCGGCCTCAACATGAAGACCTTCGCACTGGTGAGTTCCCCGAGTCGGCCCAGGGGGCTTTAAAGGGCCACTGCCGCTCGCATCGGGAGGGGCTGCGGGGGGGGAGTCTTGTGTTTGGGAATAGGGCGATGGACCGGGGGAGAGCACAACCACAGAGGGGTGAAAGGTCGAGGAGGGGATGGGTGATGGCTCTTTCTCTCTCTCTCTCTCTCTCTCTCTGTCTCACTCTCTCTTTCTCTCTCTCTGCTTTGCATTCCCTGGCCTCAGTGAACTCCACTCTGTTCTTTATTCAAATTCTCTCTCGCTCTCCCACCAACACTCTCTCTCTCTCTCTCTGTCTCTCACTGTCTTTCTCTCGCTGTCTCGCTCCATCTCTCTCTCTCGCTGTCTGTCTCTCTCTCTGTTTCGCTCTGTCTCTGTCTGTCTCTCTCTCTCTCGCTGTCTCTCTCTCTCTCGCTGTCTCTCTCTCTCTCTGTCTCTATCTCTGTCTCTCTCTCTCTCTGTCTGTCTCTCTCTCTCTCTAGCTCTCTCTCTCTTGCTATCACTCTTTCTCTTGCTATCTCCCTCTCTCTCTCTCTCTCGCTATCTGTCTCTCTCTCGCTATCTCTGTCTCTCTCTGTCTTTCTCGCCCTGTCACTCTCTGTCTGTCTGTCTCTCTCTGTCTGTCTGTCTCTCTCGCTCTGTCTCACTCTCTCGCTCGTTGTCTCTCTCTCTCTCGCTCTCTCTCTCTCGCTGTCTCTCTCGCTTCTCTATCTCTGTCTCTCTCTCTTGCTGTCTCTCTCTCTCTCGCTCATTGTCTCTCTCTCTCGCTGTCTCTCTCTGTCTCTCTCGCTGTCTAGACGATGATCTAGATGAGGGAACTAGATGTAATATCTCCAAGTTTGCAGATGACACAAAGCTGAGTGGGCGTGTGTGCTGTGAGTAGGATGCCGAGAAACTCCAGTACGATTTGGACAGGTTGGGCGATTGGGCAGATGCATGGCAGATGCAGTATAATGTGGATAAATGCGAGGTTATCCACTTTGGTGGCAAAAACAGGAAGGCAGATTATTATCTGAATGGCAATAGATTGGGAAAAGGGGAAGTGCAACGAGACCTGGGTGTCCTTGTGCACCAGTCGCTGAAAGTAAACATGCTGGTGCAGCAGGCGGTTAAGAAGGCAAATGGTATGCTGGCCTACGTAGCGAGAGGGTTCGAGTACAAGAACAAGGATGTCTTGCTGCAGTTGTACAGGGCCTTGGTGAGACCACACCTTGAGTATTGTGTGCAGTTTTGGTCGCCTTATCTGAGGAAGGATGTTCTGGCCATGGAAGGAGTTCAGCGAAGATTCACCAGGCTGATACCTGGGATGGCAGGAATGGCATATGAGGAGAGATTGGGTCGATTGGGCTTGTACTCGCTAGAGTTTAGAAGAATGAGAGGTGATCTCATTGAAACTTATAGGCCCAGTAATTCCGTTCCAAACGCGTGAGTACAGTCGGGGTACTCACGCGTCTGGCCGGAGGAAATGCCCGTGTTCAGCATGCACAGCGCATGCGGGGAAAACCGGCATTTCCAGTCCTCTGAACGAAGGGGTTCAGAGGCACAGCGCATGCGACTGCACAGGCAGCGCTTGCGCAGTGAACTTCGTCGATTTCATTCATGGATTCAGTGAGGGTAAGTCCTTACAAGTTACACTTGAAAAAAGCATGTGTAAAGTTGCTCCAAGGCTGCGGAGGAAGATATATTTTATCGTGGAGCTTCTGAAAGGCAATATTTTTGTTTGGGAAAGGGAGGGAAGTTATTTTAAGAAATGCTGAGGTAAGTTTTAAAGTTTAAATTTTTTTTTTTTAAACGGGTTTTCAGTACGGTAGGTAGAAGGAGCAATTGTGGCTGTGTGAATTGAATGTGAGAATGAGTGTTCTAAAATGAGTAATGTAACATTTCCAACACTTTTAAGAAAGAAACTTTTCATCAGTAATAAGTAATTATGTATGTATGTCCGCATATATTCCTTTACGTATATGTATGTATGTTTTATATTCCTTTACTTATGTGTATGAATGTATGTTTTTAATTATGATTTTCCAATAAGTTACTTTCTCTGAAAGTCATAATTAAATACATACATTCATACACATAAGTAAAGGAATATATACATACACGCAAAGGAATATATACAGACATACATACATAATTACTTAAAAGAATATATTACTGATGAAAAGTTTCTTTCTTAAAAATGTTGGAGTCATTTTCACATTTAATAAACACAGCAAATTCAATTCACATAGCCACAATTGATCCTTCTACCTACAGTACTGAAAACCCGTTTTAAAAAACAAAAATAAACTTTAAAACTTACCTCAGCATTTCTTAAAATAACTTTCCTCCCTTTCCCAAACAAAAATATTGCCTTTCAGAAGCTCCACGATAAGAAATATCTTCCTCCGCAGCCTCTGGAGCAACTGTACTCATGCTTTTTTCATGTGTAAGTTGTAAGGACTTGACCTCACTGAAAGCATGAATGAAAGCGGCGAATTTTACTGCGCACGCGCTGCCTGTACAGTCGCACGCGTTCTGCCTCTGAACCCCTTCGTTCAGAGGACAGGAAATGCCGGTTTTCCCCGCATGCGCTGTGCATGCTGAAAACCGGCATTTCCTCCGGCCAGACGCGTAAGTACCCCGACCGTACTCGTGCGTTTGGAAGGGAATTACTGGGCCAACATTTTACATGTCAATAAAATGAAAAATTTAACAATTGCATGATTTGCCCCCTCGCATCTGCGACTGAGGGTCCAAGGAGGTGCATTGCGCAAGAGGTCATTGTCGTACGTATCCTCACACTGTTCCCTTTCGGGAACTGTATGAAGTGGTGGAAGGATTTCTGGCCACGTTAACACTCCTTCCGTGACCATAACCATCTTTGAACCAGCCATTAGGGTGGTTAGTCATATGGCGTGAGGGTTTTACGGGCTCCCACAACCCATCTGAGGGGGGGGGCCACCCACACCCGTGGACGCAAGTATCCCGCTGGATGTCCACCCAGAATTTATAGTTGGAGCTCCGACTCCACTTGCCGGGACTGTCTGGAGCGGGGTTCGAAAACCTACTCCTTCTGGCCCAGCGGCGGGGATGCTTACCGCTACGCAAAAGGCCCACTCCGCGCAAAAGGTGACACCCATACGTTTCCTGCGCCTTTTCCCTCCCCGTGACTGGAGCCCTATGCTGTCACTTGAAAGACCAAGCTATCATCTGTCCTTTTTGCGGCGCCTTTGACTTCTCATTACCAATGATGAGCAGGCGCTGCGCCTCCACCTCGTTGAGGAGATTGCTGAGGTCATCATCAGTTCAATTGTGAGTCCTTTTAATGCCGTGAATTGTGCTCATTCCAGCCATTTCACGTTGCTAATCGGATTGGGCCTTTGTCATAGCGGTAGGATCCCCGCCTCTGGGCCAGATCAGGGTAGGGTTTCGAACCCCGCTCCAGACAGTCCCGGCAAGTGGAGTCGGAGCTCCGGCTCTAAATTCTGGGTTGACATCCAGTGGGATATTTGCGTCCGTGGATGTGGGTGGCCTCCCCTCCTTGTATAGCTTGTGGGAGCCCGTAAAACCCTCCCGCCATAGGACTAACCGCCCTAATGGCTGGTTCAAAGATGGTTATGGTCACGGAATGAGCGTTAATCATGGCCATAAATCCTTCCACCACTTCATACAGTTCCCCAAAGGGAACAGTGTGAAGACACGTATGACGACGACATTGCTAAATAAATAAATGGAATTTAAAAAATTCTTTTAGGGCTTTTAAAAGTCTTTAAATTGCTTTAATTCTGTTTAAAACTACTTCAGATTCTTCAAAATAATGTAAACGTTTTTAAAAGTTTATAAAAGTTACCAAAAGCTTCATAAAAATACCAAAAACCTATTTAAAATGCTGCTTTGCATGTAAAAATGGTTAGCAGCTTGTGAGAAACATTGGGGGCGTGTCCTATTAAACTGAGACCTCAAGGGGCGTGTCTCACTTGCACAGCGCGCTCCAGGCTTCGCGCTGGCTGCACTCCTGGGCGGCGTGACGTCAGACGCTGCCCGGGAGTCAACATTTTAAAACAGCAATTCCAGGCGTCCCTGAAGCTCAACGGCCGGCGCGTCGGGTAAGTGCAGATCGGGGGCTTGCACGCGCGGCAAGCCCCCGACCCGAATTTCTGGGCCATAAAATTCTAACAGGACTAGACAGACTAGATGCAGGAAGGATGTTCCCGATGGTCGGGGAGTCCAGAACCAGGGGTCACAGTCTAAGGATAAGGGGTAAGCCATTTAGGACAGAGATGGGGAGGAATTTCTTCCCCCAGAGAGTGGTGAACCTGTGGAATTCTCTACCACAGAAGGCAGTGGAGGCCAATTCATTAAATATATTCAAGAAGGAGTTGGATATTTTTCTTAAGGCTAAAGGGATCAAGGGATATGGGGAGAAGGCAGGAACAGGGCACTGAATTTGGATGATCAGCCATGATCGAATTGAATGGCGGAGCAGGCTCGAGGGGCCGAATGGCCTACTCCTGCTCCTATCTTCTATGTTTCTATGTCTCTCTCTGTCTCTGTCTGTCTCTCTCTCTCTGTCTCTCTTTCCCTCGCTCTCTCTGAGCCCCTCCCAGCAACTCCGCACTTACTTGTACTTCCAGGGGGAAAGGGACCGGGAGCAGTGGAGAGAGAGAGAGAAAGAGAGAGAGACAGGCTGTCCCACAGTCCCAGACAGACCCCGTATTTCAGACCGAGACAGACCCCACTGAACCAGACCCTGCCACTGACCCAGACAGACCCCGCTCCCCAGACCCAGACAGACCCTGCCACTGACCCAGACCGACAGACCCTGCCACTGACCCAGAGAGACCCCGCTCCCCAGACCCAGACAGACCCTGCCACTGACCCAGACCGACAGACCCTGTCACTGACCCAGACAGACCCTGCTCCCCAGACCCAGACAGACCTGCCCCCAGACAAACCTGCCCCTGACCCAGACAGACCCTGCCCCCAGACCCAGACAGACCCTGCCCCCAGACAAACCTGCCCCTGACCCAGACAGACCCTGCCCCCAGACCAACCTGCCCCTGACCCAGACAGACCCTGCCCCCAGACCCAGACAAAGCCTGCCCCCAGACAGACCCCACCCCCAGACCGAGCCTACTCCCCAGACTAACCCTGTCCCCAGGCCCAGATAGAGCCTGCCCCCCAGACAGACCCCACCCCCAGACAAATCTGTCCCCAGACCAAGACCCAGACAGACCCCGCTCCCCAGACCCAGACAGACCATGCCACTGACCCAGACAGACCCACCCCCAGAAACAGACAGACCCGCCCCAGACCCAAACAGACCCGCCCCCAGACCCAGACACACCCCACCCCCATAACCAGACAGACCCTCCCCCAGTCCGCCCCAAAACCAATTTCTCTTCTTTTTGTTTCTCCCCAGCTCTGCTTCCTGGTGCCGCTGCTCCTGGTCGAACAGCTGCATTGCGCCAAGGGTGAGAGACTCGGGCTCCGCAGGAGGAGGCGAAACAGCCTTGCCACGCCCCACCAACACGCCTGCAACCGAACCGCCGCCGCCGAATACTTCAGTCAACACCCCAACCTCAGCAGAGGCGAGAGCTGCATAGAACAGAAGGATTCCTCCTCGGGCCAAGATCAGAACTCCCGGTCCCTCTCTCCCTGGAAGTACATGTAAGTGAGGAGTCGCTGGGAGAGGCTCGGAGAGAGAACGTGTGAGAGAGAGAGAATGTGTGAGAGAGAGAGTGAAACAGACAGAGTGTGTGAGAGAGAGAATGAAACAGAGAGAGTGAGAGAGAGAGTGAAACAGAGAGAGTGTGAGAGAGAGTGAAACAGAGAGAGTGTGTGAGAGAGTGAAACAGAGAGTGTGAGAGAGAGAGTGAAACAGAGTGTGTGAGAGAGAGTGAAACAGAGAGAGTGTGTGAGAGAGTGAAACAGAGTGTGTGAGAGAGAGAGTGAAACAGAGTGTGTGAGAGAGAGAGTGAAACAGAGAGAGTGAGAGAGAGAGTGAAACAGAGTGTGTGAGAGAGAGTGAAACAGAGAGAGTGTGTGAGAGAGTGAAACAGAGTGTGTGAGAGAGAGAGTGAAACAGAGAGCGAGTGTGAGAGAGAGTGAAACAGAGAGAGTGTGTGAGAGAGTGAAACAGAGAGCGAGTGTGAGAGTGAAACAGAGAGAGTGTGAGAGAGAGTGAAACAGAGAGAGTGAGAGAGAGAGTGAAACAGAGAGAGTGTGAGAGAGAGTGAAACAGAGAGCGAGTGTGAGAGAGAGTGAAACAGAGAGAGTGTGAGAGAGTGAAACAGAGAGAGTGTGTGAGAGAGTGAAACAGAGAGCGAGTGTGAGAGAGAGTGAAACAGAGAGTGTGTGTGAGAGAGTGAAACAGAGAGCGAGTGTGAGAGAGAGTGAAACAGAGAGAGTGTGAGAGAGTGAAACAGAGAGAGTGTGTGAGAGAGTGAAACAGAGAGAGTGTGAGAGAGAGTGAAACAGAGAGAGTGTGAGAGAGAGTGAAACAGAGAGAGTGAGAGAGAGAATGAAACAGAGAGAGTGTGAGAGAGAGTGAAACAGAGAGCGAGTGTGAGAGAGAGTGAAACAGAGAGAGTGTGAGAGAGTGAAACAGAGAGAGTGTGTGAGAGAGTGAAACAGAGAGCGAGTGTGAGAGAGAGTGAAACAGAGAGAGTGTGAGAGAGAGTGAAACAGAGAGAGTGAGAGAGAGAGTGAAACAGAGAGAGTGTGAGAGAGAGTGAAACAGAGAGAGTGTGAGAGAGAGTGAAACAGAGAGAGTGTGAGAGAGTGAAACAGAGTGTGTGAGAGAGAGTGAAACAGAGAGAGTGAGAGAGAGTGAAACAGAGAGTGTGTGAGAGAGTGAAACAGAGTGTGAGAGAGTGAAACAGAGAGAGTGAGAGAGAGTGAAACAGAGTGTGTGAGAGAGTGAAACAGAGAGAGTGTGAGAGAGAGTGAAACAGAGAGAGTGAGAGAGAGTGAAACAGAGAGTGTGAGAGAGAGTGAAACAGAGAGAGTGTGAGAGAGAGTGAAACAGAGAGAGTGAGAGAGAGAGTGAAACAGAGAGAGTGTGAGAGAGAGTGAAACAGAGAGAGTGTGAGAGTGAAACAGAGAGAGTGAGAGAGAGTGAAACAGAGTGTGTGAGAGAGAGTGAAACAGAGAGAGTGAAACAGAGTGTGAGAGAGAGAGTGAAACAGAGAGAGTGTGAGAGAGAGTGAAACAGAGAGTGCGAGAGAGAGAGAGTGAAACAGAGTGAGAGAGAGAGTGAAACAGAGAGAGTGTGAGAGAGAGTGAAACAGAGAGAGTGTGAGAGAGAGTGAAACAGAGAGTGTGAGAGAGAGGGAAACAGAGTGTGTGAGAGAGAGTGAGAGAGTGAGAGAGAGTGTGAGAGAGAGTGAAACAGAGAGAGTGTGAGAGAGAGTGAAACAGAGAGTGTGAGAGAGTGAAACAGAGAGAGTGTGAGAGAGAGAGTGAAACAGAGAGTGTGAGAGAGAGTGAAACAGAGAGAGTGTGTGATGGAGTGAAACAGAGAGAGTGAGAGAGAGAGAGTGAAACAGAGTGTGTGAGAGAGAGTGAAACAGAGAGAGTGAGAGAGAGAGTGAAACAGAGTGTGTGAGAGAGAGAGTGAAACAGAGAGTGTGAGAGAGAGTGAAACAGAGTGTGTGAGAGAGAGAGTGAAACAGAGTGTGAGAGAGTGAAACAGAGAGAGTGAGAGAGAGTGAAACAGAGAGTGTGAGAGAGAGAGTGAAACAGAGAGTGTGAGAGAGAGTGAAACAGAGTGTGTGAGAGGGAGAGTGAAACAGAGAGTGTGTGAGAGAGTGAAACAGAGAGAGTGTGAGAGAGAGAGTGAAACAGAGAGTGTGTGAGAGAGAGAGTGAAACAGAGAGAGTGAGAGAGAGAGTGAAACAGAGAGAGTGAGAGAGAGAGAGTGAAACAGAGAGAGTGTGAGAGAGAGTGAAACAGAGAGAGTGTGAGAGAGTGAAACAGAGGGAGTGTGAGAGAGAGAGTGAAACAGAGAGAGTGAGAGAGAGAGTGAAACAGAGAGAGTGTGAGAGAGAGTGAAACAGAGAGAGTGTGAGAGAGTGAAACAGAGAGAGTGTGAGAGAGAGAGTGAAACAGAGAGAGTGTGAGAGAGAGTGAAACAGAGAGAGTGTGAGAGAGAGTGAAGCAGAGTGTGAGAGAGAGTGAAACAGAGAGAGTGAGAGAGAGAGTGAAACAGAGAGAGTGTGAGAGAGAGTGAAACAGAGAGAGTGTGAGAGAGTGAAACAGAGAGAGTGTGAGAGAGAGAGTGAAACAGAGAGAGTGTGAGAGAGAGTGAAACAGAGAGAGTGTGAGAGAGTGAAACAGAGAGTGTGAGAGAGAGAGTGAAACAGAGAGAGTGAGAGAGAGAGTGAAACAGAGAGAGTGTGAGAGAGAGTGAAACAGAGAGAGTGTGAGAGAGTGAAACAGAGAGAGTGTGAGAGAGAGAGTGAAACAGAGAGAGTGTGAGAGAGAGTGAAACAGAGAGAGTGTGAGAGAGAGTGAAGCTGAGTGTGAGAGAGAGAGTGAAACAGAGAGAGTGTGAGAGAGAGTGAAGCAGAGTGTGAGAGAGAGAGTGAAACAGAGAGAGTGAGAGAGAGAGTGAAACAGAGAGAGTGAGAGAGAGAGAGTGAAACAGAGAGAGTGAGAGAGAGTGAAACAGAGAGAGTGTGAGAGAGAGAGTGAAACAGAGAGTGTGTGAGAGAGAGAGAGTGAAACAGAGAGAGTGAGAGAGAGAGTGAAACAGAGAGAGTGTGAGAGAGAGTGAAGCAGAGTGTGAGAGAGAGAGTGAAACAGAGTGTGAGAGAGAGAGAGTGAAACAGAAAGACAGACAGACAATGAGAGAGAGACAGAGAGAGACAGAGAGAGAGACAAAGAAATAGTGAGTGGGACTGAGAGAGTGAGACCGAGAGAAAGAGAGAAATGGAGAAAGAAAGTGAGAGTGTGTGAGAGAGTGAGAGTGAGAAAGAGTGAGACAGAGAGAGAGTGAGAGAGACAGAGTGAGGGTGAGAGGGAGACAGTGAGAGAGTGAGAGTGAGAGAGTGAGACTGAGATAGAAAGAGAGAGAGAATGAGACACAGAGAGAGAGAAAGTGAGAGAGTGAGAGAGAGACAGAGAGAGAGAGAGAGAGAGTGAAAGAGAGAGAGAGTGGGAGTGAGAGAGAGAGACAGAGAAAGAGAATGTGTGAGAGAGACAGGGAGTGAGGCAGAGAGTCCGAGAGAAAGCGAGCGTGTTGCTACATGAGGACAGTTTGGGAGAGTGCTTGAATGGCTGTGGAGCTTTTTGGAGGTGCTGAGACTGTGCAAGGCAGAGTATAAAGGGCCATCCATTCTCTTCCCTCCCTCCAGGATCTGCACGGATCACGCACGCTACCCCCCAACGATCAAGATGGCCAAGTGTAAGCAGGAATACTGCAACTATCCGTGGAAAGAGAGCTCGCACCAACACCACCTCCGCCGCCGCCGCCTCATCTCCGTGCCCCTCAATCACACCATGGACGTCTGGTACAGGAATCGATCCGAGCAACAAGTCATCCTCACCAGATCCAGTCTAAGCGTCACCATCGGATGCACCTGCGTGGAGCTCAGAACACATTCCAGCTAACCGGCAGCGTGAAGCCCGGAGACTCCTCTCTCTCCCTCTCTCGCTGTCTCATTCTTTCTCTCACTGTCTCGCTCTCTCTCTCACTGTCTCGCTCTCTCTCTCTCACTGTCTCGTTCTCTCTCTCACTGTCTCTCTCTCTGTCTCATTATCTCTCTCACTGTCTCTCCCGCTCT
Organism: Somniosus microcephalus; assembly: GCF_052327205.1. Classification (NCBI taxonomy): domain Eukaryota; kingdom Metazoa; phylum Chordata; class Chondrichthyes; order Squaliformes; family Somniosidae; genus Somniosus; species Somniosus microcephalus. Next base: position 12,312,556 of record NC_140990.1, on the reverse strand, counting down.
CCCGCTCTCTCTCTCTCGCCCTCTCTCTGTCTCTCTCTCACTGTCTCTCCCTCTCTCTCGCACTGTCTCATTCTCTCTCTCACTGTCTCTCTCTCTCCCTCTCATTCTCTCTCTCTCTCTCTCTCACTGTCTCTGTCTCTCTCTGTCTCTCTCACTGTCTCTCTCTCTCTCTCTCATACTCTCTGTCTGTCTCTGTCTGTCTATCTGTCTGTCTGTCAGTCTGTCTCTCTGTCTCCCTTTCTGTCTCTGTTTCCCTCTATATCTCTCTCCCTCTCATTCTCTCTCTCTCTCTTTCTCTCTCTCACTGGCTCTGTCTCTCTCTCTCACTGTCTTTCCCTCTCTCTGTCTCTCTCTCACTGTCTCTGTCTCTCTCCCTCTCACTGTCTCATTCTCTCACTGTCTCTCTCTCTCTCTCTCTCTCGCTCTCGTACTCTGTCTGTCTGTCTGTCTCTGCCTGTCTCTCACTGCCTCCCTTTCTGTCTCTGTTTCTCTCCTTCTATATCTCTCTCACTCTCATTCTCTCTCTCACTGTCTCTCTCTCTGTATTTCTCTCTCACTGTCTGTCTGTCACTCTCTCTGTCTGTCTCTCCAATTCCAATTCCAATTCAAATGCTTTATTGGCATGAAAGTTTACAGAGAACCATATTGCCAAAGCTTACATAGCAAAAAGGTACAGTTTTCCAACATTCTGTAGGTGTCAATCGATTTGACATTTGTTGGGTACATACAATATTACTTTTGGGTACATACAATATTACTCAATTCAATTCAATTCAATTCAATTCAATTCAAATGCTTTATTGGCATGAAAGTTTACAGAGAACCATATTGCCTCTCTCCGTTACTGTCACCTCCGTGTGATAGAGAATCGAACTGTCAGGGCTAGAAACCTATGTAGTGAAATAGAGGAAAGTGAAAGGCAGACAGAAATAAATGGTAAAAGGGTGAGGAACAAAAAACAAAGGGCCAAACTAATTCATAAAAAATGTGAGCATAAAAAAAGCCTGAGGGTTTTATACCTTAATGCGAGAAGCATCAGGAACAAGGTAGATGAATTAGCTGTGGAAATAGAGGTTAATAATTATGATCTAATTGGGATTACGGAAACATGGTTGCAGGGTGAGCAGGGCTGGGAGCTTAACATACAGGGGTATTCAGTATTTAGGAAGGATCGACAAAAAAGAAAGGGAGGAGGGGTAGCATTGCTAGTAAAAGAGGGGATAAATGCAATTGAAAGGAAGGATATTAACTCAGTTAATACAGAATCTATATGGGTGGAGCTAAGAAATAGCGAGGGGCGAAAAACATTAATAGGAGTGGTATATAGGCCTCCAAATAGTAAAATAGAGGTTAGGGAGGGCATCACGAGGGAAATTAGAGAAGCGTGCAATAAGAGCACAGCTGTCATCATAGGTGACTTTAACTTACATATAGATTGGACTAGCCTAATCAGTAAAAATAATGAGGAGGAGGAATTCCTTGAGTGTTTAAGGGATGGTTATCTGGATCAATATGTCGAGGAACCAACTCGGGAACAGGCTATATTGGACTGGGTACTGTGCAATGAGAAGGGACTAATCAGTAATCTTGTTGTACGGGGACCCTTGGGTCAGAGCGATCATAACATGATCGATTTCTCACTCGAAATGGAGAGCGAAGAAATTGACTCAGAGACTAAGGTCCTGAATTTAAACAAGGGGAATTATGATGCCATGAGACGGGAACTGAGTAGGTCTGATTGGACAACGTTCCTGAGAGGACTGGAGGTAGATAAACAATGGCAAACATTTAAAGATAGAATGACAAAATTGCAAAAATTGTTTATACCAATCTGGCATAAAAGGAAATCTAAAAAGGTGACTCAACCGTGGATAACAGGGGAAATTAGAGACAGCATAAAATCCAAAGATAGGGCGTATAAAATAGCCAAAAAAAGCGCCAGAGCGGAAGATTGGGAACAGTTTAAGATAGAGCAAAGGAGGGCAAAGGGCATGATCAAGAGGGGCAAAATAGCTTACGAAAACAAGCTGGCGGAAAATATAAAAACTAACTCCAAAAGCTTTTATAAATATATCAAAAGGAAAAGACTGGTGAAAACCAAAGTTGGTCCATTGCAGTCAGATACGGGGGAATATATAATGGGAAATAAGGAAATGGCAGATCAACTAAATGCATACTTTGGGTCAGTCTTTACGAAGGAAGACACAAAAAACCTCCCTGGGATATCGGGAAAAATAGGGACATTGGCAAAGGAGGAACTGACGCAAATCAATATCTCTAAGGATATGGTGTTAAGGAAGCTAAAGGGATTGAAGGTGGACAAATCCCCAGGGCCTGATAACATGCATCCTAGGGTACTGAAGGAGGTGGCCCTAGAGATAGCGGATGCACTAAGGATGATTTTTCAGAATTCATTAGACTCGGGAACAGTGCCGATGGATTGGAGGGTAGCTAACGTTACCCCACTATTCAAAAAGGGGGGTAGGGAAAAAGCAGGTAATTACAGACCTGTAAGCCTTACATCAGTTGTGGGCAAAATGCTGGAGTCCATCATTAAGGATGAAATAGCGGAGCACTTAGCAAATGGGGACAGGATAGGACAGAGTCAACATGGATTTACAAAGGGTAAATCGTGCTTGACTAATCTATTGGAATTTTTTGAGGGAGTAACTGGTAGAATAGATGGGGGAGAGCCAGTAGATGTGGTGTACCTGGACTTCCAAAAGGCCTTCGATAAGGTCCCACATAAAAGATTAGCATGGAAAATTGAGGCTCATGGGATAAAGGGGAAAGTTTTGGCGTGGATAGGGAACTGGCTGTCAGATAGAAAACAGAGAGTTGGAATAAACGGCTCATTTTCTGAATGGCAGGCAGTAACAAGTGGGGTACCACAGGGATCTGTCCTGGGCCCCCAGCTGTTCACAATTTACATTAATGACCTGGATCAGGGAGTCGGATGCAGCATTTCCAAATTTGCAGACGACACTAAACTAGGAGGTGGGGTGGGCTCAGAGGAAGAGACCAGGAAGCTCCAGAGCGATTTGGACAGACTGGGCGATTGGGCGGATAAATGGCAGATGCACTATAATGTGGACAAGTGCGAAGTTATCCACCTTGGGTGCAGGAACGGGAGGGCAAATTATTATTTAAATGGCAATAGATTGGGAGAGGGGGAAGTACAGAGAGACCTGGGTGTTCTTGTACACCAGTCACTGAAGGCGAGCATGCAGGTGCAACAGGCGGTCAAGAAGGCAAGCGGTATGCTGGCCTTCATAGCAAAAGGGTTAGAATACAGGAACAGGGATACCTTGCTGCAGCTGTACAGGGCACTGGTGAGACCACACCTCGAGTACTGTGTACAGTTTTGGTCGCCTCATCTGAGGAAGGATGTTCTTGCCATGGAGGGGGTGCAGCGGCGATTCACCAGGCTGATACCAGGAATGGCGGGAATGACCTATGAGGAGAGACTATGTAGTTTAGGGATGTACACACTGGAGTTTAGAAGATTGAGAGGGGACCTCATAGAAGTGTATAAAATTCTGACAGGTCTAGACAGACTGGATGCAGAAGGAATGTTTCCCTTGGCGGGTGAGAACAGAACTAGAGGACATAATTTAAGGATAAGGGCTAAACCATTTAGGACAGAGATGAGGGGGAATTTCTTCACTCAGAGAGTGGTGAACCTGTGGAACTCATTGCCACAGAGGGCAGTGTACGCCAGCTCATTAAATATATTTAAGAGGGAATTAGATATATTTCTACGGGCAAAAGGGGTTAAGGGTTACGGAGAGAAGGCGGGGACGGGATACTGAATTAAAGGATCAGCCATGATCTCATTAAATGGCGGAGCAGGCACGAAGGGCCGAATGGCCTACTCCTGCTCCTATCTTCTATGTATCTATGTCTCTCTTTCTGTCCTGTTCTCCGCGCTGCTCCCAGTCCGGGTTGTAAACCGTGAAGGAAAGAGTTAATATCGCCTTCCTGGTCATTGCCTGTGTGTGTGTGTGTGTGTGTGCAAAGTGCAGAGACAGCAATCTGCGGAAATCACTGACGGGACTCCAAGAAGCTGTGAGTGATAACAGTAATGTCGAGAGAATTGGTTTCAATCGTGTTCTCCAACATGAGGCTAATCTCCGTTACTCTGTAAGAGTTTAGGGTGCTTAAAATTAATGTTTTCTCAATAATAAATGAAGTGAATTATCAAACATTTTACTGTCTCTCGCCTTATGAATCTGTTTAAAGGGTAAAGTATTTAACCATCATTGTACACAGTTCTGGTCTCCATATCACACTGGGAGCACTGTGCACAGTTCTGGTCTCCATATCACACTTGGAGCACTGTACACAGTTCTAGTCTCCATATGACACTTGGAGCACTGTGCACAGTTCTGGTCTCCATATCACACTTGGAGCACTGTGTGCAGTTCTGGTCTCCAGATCACACTTGGAGCACCGTGCACAGTTCTGGACTCCATATCACACTTGGAGCACTGTGTACAGTTCTGGTCTCCATATCACACTTGGAGCACTGTGCACAGTTCTGGTCTCCATATCACACTTGGAGCACTGTGTACAGTTCTGGTCTCCATATCACACTTGAAGCACTGTGCACAGTTCTGGTCTCCACATCACATTAGGAGCACTATGCACAGTTCTGGTCTCCATATCACACTTGGAGCATTGTGCACAGTTCTGGTCTCCATATCACACTTGGAGCACTGTGCACAGTTCTGGTCTCCAAATCACACTTGGAGCACTGTGCACAGTTCTGGTCTCCATATCACACTTGGAGCACTGTGCACAGTTCTGGTCTCCATATCACACTTGGAGCACTGTGCACAGTTCTGGTCTCCACATCACACTGGGAGCACTGTGTACAGTTCTGGTCTCCATATCACACTTGGAGCACTGTGCACAGCTCTGGTCTCCATGTCACACTTCCACAGTACTGCCGCATGATAGTGCAGCGCTCCCTCAAAACTGCCCCTCCGACAGTGCGGCGCTCCCTCAGTACTGCCCCTCCAACAGTGCAGCGCTCCCTCAGTACTGCCCCTCCAACAGTGCAGCGCTCCCTCAGTACTGCCCCTCCAACAGTGCAGCGCTCCCTCAGTACTGCCCCTCCAACAGTACAGTGGCCCCTCAGTACTGTCCCTCCAACAGTGCAGCGCTCCCTCAGTACTGACTCTCTGATGTACACACTGATATACCCAACACCCCTCACTTTAACACTCTGATATACCCTAAGCCCCTCACTATAACACTCTGATATAAAACACACCCGCACTGTAACTCTCTGATATACCCCACACCCCTCACTGTAAAGCTCTGATAGACCCCACACCCCTCACTGTAAAAATCTATTATAGACCACACTCCTCACTGTAACACTGATATACCCCACCCCTCAATGTAACACTCTCTGATATACCCCACACCCCTCACTGTAACACTGATATACCCCACCCCTCAGTGCAACACCCTGATATACCCCACACCCCTCACTGTAACACTCTCTGATATACCCCACACCCCTCACTGTAACACTCTGATATACTCCACACCCCTCACTGTAACACTCTGATATACCCCACACCCCTCACTGTAACACTCTGATATACTCCACACCCCTCACTGTAACACTCTGATATACCCCACACCCCTCACTGTAATACTCTGATATACCCCACACCCCTCACTGTAACACTCTGATATACCCCACACCCCTCATTGTAACACTCTGATAGACCCCACACCCCTCACTGTAACACTGATATACCCCACACCCCTCACTGTAACACTGATATACCCCACACCCCTCACTGTAACACTGATATACCCCACACCACTCACTGTAACACTCTGATATACCCCACATCCCTCACTGCAAAACTCTGATAGACCCCTCACTGTAACACTGATGCGCCCCACACCCCTCTCTGTAACACTCTGATATACCCCACACCCCTCACTGTAACACTGATATACCCCACACCCCTCACTGTAACACTGGTATACCCCACACCTCTCACTGTAACACTGATATACCCCACACACCTCACTGTAACACTTTCATATACCCCACACCCCTCACTGTAACACTGATATACCCCTCACTGTAACACGCTGACATACCCGACACCCCTCACTGTAATACTGATATACCCCACACCCCTCATTGTAACACTGATATACCCCACACCCCTCACTGTAACACTCTGATATAACACACACCCTCACTGTAACACTCTGATGTACCCCACACCCCTCACTGTAACACTGATACACCCCGCACCCCTCTCTGTAACATTGATATACCCCACACCCCTCACTGTAACACTTTGATACACCCCACACCCCTCACTGTAACAGTCTGATATACCCCACACCCCTCACTGTAACACTGATACGCCCCACACCCCTCTCTGTAACGCACTGATACACCCCACACCTCACTGTAACACTGATATACCCCACACCCCTCACTGTAACACTTATATACCCCACACCCCTCACCGTAACACTCTGATATACCCCACACCCCTCACTGTAACACTCTGATATACCCCACACCCGTCACTGTAACACTCTGATACACCCCACACCCCTCACTGTAACACTGATATACCGCACACCCCTCACTGTAACACTCTGATATACCTCACACCGCTCACTGTAACACTCTGATATAACACACACCCTCACTGTAACACTCTGATGTACCCCACACCCCTCACTGTAACACTGATACACCCCACACCCCTCTCTGTAACATTGATATACCCGACACCCCTCACTGTAACACTTTGATACACCCCACACCCCTCACTGTAACACTCTGATATGCTCCACACCCCTCACTGCAACACTCTGCTACACCCCACACCCCTCACTGTAACACTCTGATATACCCCACACTCTCACTGTAACGCTCTCTGATATTCCCCACACCCCTCTGATATACCTATCGGGCTCTGTTATTTAGCCAATAAAATTGATATACCTATCAATTCATCCAATGAAAAGCGACGAGTTAAGAAAGTAACTATAGGTTTTTATTGGCTAAATAACAGAGCCCACCCTCGTGGGTGATCGGATACAACAAGGAGGAATACCAGCCAGTCGACCACCTTTATACCTGGGCAGGTAGGTGGAGCCATGGGCGGAGTCAGCAGTGGTCAGCCCAGGTATAACAGCGTGACAAGAGGCGACCTCGTATAGTGATACAACAGTGTGAACAGTGATAACCATAGAGTAACGATATAACAGTGATAACTATAGTGTAACGATAGTGAACGACAAAAGTGGTTTACCACACCTTCACTGTAACACTCTGATATACCCCACACCCCTCACTGTAACAGTCTGATATACCCCACACCCCTCACAGTAACACTGATATACCCCACAGCCCTCACTGTAACACTCTGATATACCCCACACACCTCACTGTAACACTGATATACCCCACACCCCTCACTGTAACACTCTCTGCTGTTAATTGCATTATCGTGTATTATATGGTATTATTTTACAGTGCATTGTAATTTACAAGTGCATTCAATGATTTATGTTCCTGCACCGCCACCTTTCCTCGGACGTTGGAATTACAGCGCGGTGAGTTCCCGCCGACCAGTTCACAGTGTAAATGTGTACACAGTAGTTAATAATTAACAGATTCACCAGAATGTTACCCAGGCTCCAAGGGTTAGATTATGAGGGAGAGGTTACATAAATTAGGCTTGTGTTCCCTGGAATCTAGAAGGTTAAGGAGTGATTGAGGATTTTAGGATTTTGAAAGGAATTGATAGAGTAGAGAGAAACTTTTTCTGCCGGTGGGGCAGTCGAGGACAAGGGGACATCACCTTAAAATCAGAGCCAGGCCATTCAGGAGAGAAGTTGGCAAACACTTCTTCACACAAAGGGTGGTAGAAGTCTGGAACCCTCTCCCACAGAAAGCAGTCGATGCCAGCTCAATTAATCATTTTAAATCCCAGAGCGATAGATTTTTGCTAGACAAGGGAGCAAAGGGATATGGAGCCAAGGCAGGTGGGTGGTGTTAAGACACAGATCGGCCATGATCTCATTGAATGGCGGAACAGGCTGGAGGGGCTGAATGGCCTCCTCCTGTTCCCATGTTCCTGCCTGACAACTACATTCTGGTGATCTGTGTACATGGACCCCTGAATCGCTTTGGACCTTCACTGTTCCTGGCTTTTCACCATTTAAATAACATTTGAATCTATCCTTTCTTGGTTCAAAATGGATGACTTCACATTTACCTGTGTTGAAACCCATCTACCAGTTTCGGCCACCCTCTTTCCACCAGCTAATTTTTTGCTTTTTGTCATTTTTGCATGTTCATACGATGCTTTTCTCCACCAGTGAAGTACTTTTGAAGTGTCCGTGGGGTGCTCTTACACCCACCTAAGAGGGTTTAACAGGGCCACACACGAAAGACAGGACCTCCGACAGTGCAGCATTGCCTCAGTACTGACCCTTCGACAATGCAGTGCTCCCTCAGTACTGACCCTCCGACAGTGCGGCGCTCCCTCAGTACTGCCCCTCCGACAGTGCAGCACTCCCTCAGTACTGCCCCTCCAACAGTGCGGCGCTCCCTCAGTACTGCCCCTCCGACAGTGCAGCACTCCCTCAGTACTGCCCCTCCAACAGTGCAGCGCTCCCTCAGTACTGCCCCTCCGACAGTGCGGCGCTCCCTCAGTACTGCCCCTCCGACAGTGCAGCACTCCCTCAGTACTGCCCCTCCAACAGTGCGGCGCTCCCTCAGTACTGCCCCTCCGACAGTGCAGCACTCCCTCAGTACTGCCCCTCCAACAGTGCAGCACTCCCTCAGTACTGCCCCTCCGACAGTGCAGTGCTCCCTCAGTACTGCCCCTCCGACAGTGCAGCACTCCCTCAGTACTGCCCTTCCGACAGTGCAGCACTCCCTCAGTACTGCCCCTCCGACAGTGCAGCACTCCCTCAGTACTGCCCCTCCAACAGCGCAGCACTCCCTCAGTACTACCCCTCTGACAGTGCAGCATTCCTTCAGTACTGCCCCCTCCAACAGTGCAGCGCTCCCTCAGTACTGCCCCTCCGACAGTGCAGCGCTCCCTCAGTACTGCCCCTCCGACAGTGCAGCGCTCCCTCATTACGGCCCCTCCGACAGTGCAGCGCTGCCTCAGTACCGCCTCTCCAACAGTGCAGCACTCCCTCAGTACTGCCCCTCCAACAGCGCAGCACTCCCTCAGTACTACCCCTCTGACAGTGCAGCATTCCTTCAGTACTGCCCCCTCCAACAGTGCAGCGGTCCTTCAGTACTGCTCCTCCAACAATGCAGCGCTCCCTCAGTACTGCCCCTCTAACAGTGCAGCGCTCCCTCAGTACTGACCCTCCAACAGTGTAGCGCTCCCTCAGTACTGCCCCTCCGACAGTGCAGCGCTCCCACAGTACCGTCCCTCTGACATTGCAGTGCTCCCTCAGTACTGACCCTCCAACAGTGCAGCGCTCCCTCAGTACTGCCCCTCCGACAGTGCAGCACTTCCTCAGTACCGTCCCTCTGACATTGCAGTGCTCCCTCAGTACTGACCCTCCAACAGTGTAGCGTTCCCTCAGTACTGCCCCTCCGACAGTGCAGCGCTCCCTCAGTACTGACCCTCTGACAGTGCAGCGCTCCCTCAGTACTGACCCTCTGACAGTGCAGCACTCCCTCAGTACTGTCCCTCTAACAGTGCAGCACTTCCTCAGTACCGTCCCTCTGACATTGCAGTGCTCCCTCAGTACTGACCCTCCAACAGTGTAGCGCTCCCTCAGTACTGCCCCTCCGACTGTGTAGCGCTCCCTCAGTACTGCCCCTCCGACTGTGTAGCGCTCCCTCAGTACTGCCCCTCCGACAGTGCAGGGCTCCCTCAGTACTGCCCCTCCGACTGTGTAGCGCTCCCTCAGTAATGCCCCTCCGACAGTGCAGCGCTCCCTCAGTACTGCCCCTCCGACAGTGCAGCGCTCCCTCAGTACTGACCCTCCGACAGTGCAGCGCTCCCTCAGTACTGCCCCTCCGACAGTGCAGCGCTCCCTCAGTACTGCCCCTCCGACAGTGCAGCACTCCCTCAGTACTGCCCCTCCGACAGTGCAGCGCTCCCTCAGTACTGCCCCTCCGACTGTGTAGCGCTCCCTCAACACCACTCCTCCAAAGGTGAGGTGACATTTTGGTCACGTCCTGTGGATCTTATTAATGTTCTGTATTTTGACTTGAAGTTTGTTGGTGGGAATTGGAACCCAGCCGTTTGAATGTGTTAAGAAGCCGTTTTCGCTGATGTTTTGACTCGGTAGAAGGGAACTATGACACACAGTAAGGGAAACAGCTTCACTTGTGGGAGACTTTGGCCTTTGCTCTCTCGTCGAGTGATGCTTTGTGGAAAGAAAGGCATCAAACGGGGGACTGAAGAGATCGCAAAGTCTCTGGTTGATGAATGGACTCAGTCGAGAATATTTTTGTGGACTTTATGGGATTTTCTGAGGGCATTTTCCCTGTTATGGGATCGCCCTGTGCAAATGCATGGGGGACTGGTTTGTTAAAACCCCAGAGAACGCATGGCAGTTGGCTGTGACAAAAGAACTGTCAGTCACCCAGAATGTATGGGTTCACCCGACAGTCCTGGAAAAAGGAGGGGGGCCATTGAACTTGAACTCATTAAAAGGCCACTCTAATATGCGAAGCACTTCTCACCTCCATCTCAGAAATGAAGCAGAACAATGAACCCACTGGCCTCAGCCAGCCGAAGAGGAGCCAGTTTTTTTTCCCCAACACAAAGACCGAAAGGTATGTCCCAGACTTAGAGCCATCAATCCAATACTCATGGGTCCGAGGACGACCCATCACTGATTAAGCACCAGAGTGCTTAGAAACAAAAGGATTTTAAAGATTGGCGGGAAAGATAGGGGAAGCCAGACTCCTATAACAGATCAATTCTTTTCCACCATTCTCTCTCTCTCACTCCCTGCTCCAACAGATCGAACTAACAAGAAGTACCAGAGAAGCCGACGAGCGGAGTGATCGAAACCGACCGCATGCAGGGGTAAGCACAGTCTCGAGTGGCCCAAGCCGGTAACCGTGAGCTGTAAGGGCTCAGAGTTTTCTCAGAAGTGAAGCTTTTGGGCTATTCCGAGGGTGGGAGCTTCGTTTGGTTCAGCCAGGCGAAGGGGTTTATGCGACTGGGTAATTCGGTGGTAGGGGTGGAATTAGAGTCCACCATAGCAACAAGGGAATTACTGCTTGTTATAGTCCCCAGTTTTGTACTGTATGTATGTTGACTGTAATCTGGATTTTATTCTCCACGGAGACAGTGATTTTGTTTAGTAGTGCATGTTTTAGCCAGTGTATGTTAGACCAAATAAATATAAGTCTGATTTTTCACCGAAGCATTCCTGTCCATGACTTATTTCATTTACACTCTGAATAATAATTCCCGGGTATAGAACTTTCGTAAGGTGGGGGCGATTCGAACCATCCGTCTGGCAATTGGGCTAGGATCAAAAACTGCTCACATCTCTTGGCGACCAGCGGCAGGATCTGGGTTAAAGGGTGTGATAGAAACATAGAAGATAGGAGCAGGAGTAGGCCGTTCAGCCCTTCGAGCCTGCTCCGCCATTCAATGAGATCATGGCTGATCATCCAAATTCAGTACCCGGTCCCTGCCTTCTCCCCATATCCCTTGATCCCTTTAGCCTTAAGAAATATACCTAACTCTTTCTTGAATATATTTAATGAACTAGCCTCCACCGCCCTCTGAGGCAGAGAATTCCACAGGTTCACCACTCTCTGGGTGAAGAAATTCCTCCTCATTTCAGTCCTAAATGGCTTACCCCTTATCCTTAGACTATGACCCCTGGTTCTGGACTCCCCGCCATCAGAAACATCCTTCCTGCATCTAGTCTGTCCAGACCTGACAGAATTTTATAGGTTTCGATGAGATCCCCTCTCAATCTTCTAAACTCCAGTGAGTAAAAGCCCAATTGACACAATCTCTCCTCATACGTCATTCCTGCCATCCCAGGTATCAGCCTGGTGAATCTTCACTGCACTCCCTCCATGGCAAGAACATCCTTCCTCAGGTAAGGTGACCAAAACTGCACACAATACTCAAGGTGCGGTCTCACCAAGGCCCTGTACAACTGCAGCAAGACATCCTGTTCCTGTACTCGAACCCTCTCGCTACAAAGGCCAACATACCATTTGCCTTCTTAACCGCCTGCTGCACCTGCATGCTTACCTTCAGCGACTGGTGCACAAGAACACCCAGGTCTCTTTGCACTTCCCCTTCTCCCAATCTATTGCCATTCAGATAATAATGTGCCTTCCTGTTTTTGCCACCAAAGTGGATAACCTCACATTTATCCACATTATAGTGCATTTGCCATGTTTCTGCCCAATCACCCAACCTGTCCAAATCGTACCGGAGTTTCACGACATCCTCCTCACAGCTTACCCTCCCACCCAGCTTTGTGTCGTCTGCAAATTTGGAGATATTACATCCAATTCCCTCATCCAGATCATTATATATTGTGAACAGCTGGGGTCCTAGGACCGATCCCTTTGGTACCCCACTAGTCACTGCCTGCCACTCGGAAAACGACCCGTTTATTCCAACTCTTTGCTTTCTGTCCGCCAACCAGTTCTCTATCCAAGTCAATACCTTGCCCCCAATCCCATGTGCCTTAATTTTGCTAATCTCTTATGTGGGACCTTATCGAAAGCCTTCTGAAAGTCCAAATACACCACATCCACTGGTTCTCCCTTATCTATTTTACCAGTTACATCCTCAAAAAATTCCAGTTGTCAAGCACGATTTACCTTTTGTAAATCCATGTTGACTTTGTCCGATCCTGTCACTGCTTACCAAGTGCTCTGCTATTACATCTTTTATAATAGATTCTAGCATTTTCCCCACTGCCGATGTCAGGCTTACCGGTCTATAATTCCCCGCTTTTTCTCTACCTCCTTTTTTGAATAGTGGGGTAAGATTAGCTACCCTCCAATCCATGGGTACTGTTCCAGAGTCTATCGAGTTCTGGAAGATGATCAGCAATGCATCTACTATCTCTAGGGCCACTTCCTTAAGTACCCTGGGATGTAGACCATCAGGCCCTGGGGATTTATCGGCCTTCAGTCCTATCAAAACTGCCTACACACCCTTGGCGAGCAAACATCTATCGCTCTGGGATTTAAAATGATTAATTGAGCTGGCATCGACTGCTTTCTGTGGGAGAGGGTTCCACACTTCTACCACCCTTTGTGTGAAGAAGTGTTTCCCAACTTCTCTCCTGAATGGCCTGGCTCTGATTTTAAGGTTAAGCCTCCTTTGTCCCAGACTCCCTCCCCCGCAACCAGTGGAAAAAGTTTCTATCTATCCGATCAATTCCTTTCAAAATCAAAAAAAAAAAAATCGGGAGTGAAGTCAGGAAACACTTCCACACACAAAGCCCGATGTAATTGCAGCAAGACTTTCCAGGTTTATTTAGTTAACTGAATTTTAAATTCCCCAGCTGCCGAGACTCAACCCACAACTTTCTGACTCAGAGGCGAGAGTGCTACCGCCTGAGCCACAGCTGACACTTTGGGGGAGAAATTGGGTGTCGCCCATTTTGGGGGCGCCAATATCGGCCGGGTGTAAAGTTTAGCGCCCGGCGCTAATTATCGCCTCCGACTGCAAAATTCACCTCTATCGCCCCCTGGAGGTGATTTGACGCTAAATCAGGCGCTAACGTCGGGGAGCGAGGCGCTACCTCAGAACGCTCCCGAAGCTCAGGCGATGCCAGTTACCATGGAAGCCAGACAGACTGGCACCGGCCAGTTCTTAAAGGGGAGGGGCCATCTTGCTGACCAGCCACACCCTGCTCATTGCAACCTTGAATCTCGGCCTGGAGAGCCCTCAAAAGCAATTGTATTGGAAGCACTAATGGATAGGCCCAGGGAAAGAGCTCGGCGCTTAGGAACCTCAAAAGTGGTGCTGAGGGCCAAAACTACTTAAGACAGCGTTAAATCTCTCCAGACGTCTCTCTCCCTCTCGTCCTGCGTGTTCCCAAAAATTTTGCCGACAGGAAAAGGCAGGAAGCGGCCGCCTTTAAATAGCGCTCCCCCAGCCCCTTCCCGACTGCAAAATGTTCCTCTCAACCCGTCATTGCTCGCGGCAGGCGGAAAGGCAGGGGAGGCGCGACTCAGTATCCGGCCCGGGGTGTTGCACGCTCGACTGACGTCACGGTCTGCAGGCGCAGGAGATCGTGGCGGTAGTGTTTAGCGCCGCCGCAAAATGTCTGGTCAATTTCGCGAGCGGTGCTAAAATCGCCGCGCTCGGGCGCTAACTTCCGAGCGCCCCTGAGGCGCTAACGGGAGGCGCTAAGCAACCGAATTTTCCCCCCTCTGTGTCTAACCCGCGCTGTAATTTTCCCTGGGGGTATTTGATGGGACAGTGCAGAAAGAAAGAAAGACTTGCATTTATATAGCGCCTTTAACGACCACCGGACGTCCCAACGCAATTTACAGCCAAGTACTTTTTGATGTGTGGTCACTATTGTATTGGAGGAAATGTGGCAGCCAATTTGTACACAACAAGCTCCCACAGACAGCAATGTGATAATGATCAGATAATCTGTTTTAGTGATGTTGATTGAGGGATAAATATTGGCCAGGACACCAGGGATAAAGAACACAAATGGTCTCTCCAGGCTTTATTAAGAGCGCTGCATAACACAGGTCGGGTGATAATTCCTTCAATCTGGAGAATAGAAGTACAGTGGATTCACGCGTGACCTTCTCGAGTCTGTTCCAACTGACAACGGCTTAAGTGGCCTGTTCTTATACACAAGCTTGGTTACCGCTCAGGAAATGGGATTGTTTGGACCCGTCTGTTGACCGCCTCCTGAACTCCTGCTAATTCGGGGAATTTAGTCCATCTGTGACCAGACTATAACCACAAGCCCGTCTGGTTATCACACCTACACGATCCAACACACCAATACAGGGCATTGCTGAGGCCACACCTGGAGAAGTGTACAGTTTTGGTCTCCTTACCTATGAAAGACATAGAAACATAGAAGATAGGAGCAGGAGCCGACCATTCGGCCCCTCGAGCCTGTTCCGCCATTCAATGAGATCATGGCTGATCATCCAAATTCAGTACCCTGTCCCTGCTTTCTCCCCATACCCCTTGATCCCTTTAGCCTCAAGAAATATATCCAACTCCTTCTTGAATATATTTAATGAATTGGCCTCCACTGCCTTGTGTGGTAGAGAATTCCACAGGTTCACCACTCTCTGGGTGAAGAAATTCCTCCTCATCTCAGTCCTAAATTGCTTACCCCTTATCCTTAGGCTGTGACCCCTGGTTCTGGACTCCCCGCCTTCCTGCATCTAGTCTGTCTAGTCCTGTTAGAATTTTATAAGTTTCAATGAGATCCCCTCTCATTCTTCTAAACTCTAGCGAGTATAAGCCTAATCGACCCAATCTCTCCTCATGCGTCATTCCTGCCGTCCCAGGTATCAGTCTGGTGAATCTTCGCTGCACTCCCTCCATGGCAAGAACATCCTTCCTCAGATAAGGCGACCAAAACTGCACACAAAGACATACTTGCCATAGGGGGAGTGCAACGAAGGTTCACCAGACTGGTTCCTGGGATGGGGGGGATTGTCCTATGATTCAGATTCAGATTCAGATTCAGATGAGATTTATTTGCCATATGTAACAAGTACAATGGAATGCTTGTTCCCCGTAGGGACGCGTCAGCGAAGAGATTGAGGAGACTCGGCCTATATTCTCTAGAGTTTAGAAGAATGAGAGGTGATCTCATTGAAACATATAAAATTCTTACAGGGCTTGACAGGGTAGATGCAGGGAGGATGTTTCCCCTGGCTGGGGAGTCTAGAACCAGGGGTCACAGTCTCAGAATAAGGGGTCGGCCATTTAGGACTGAGATGAGGAGAAATTTCTTCACTCAGAGGGTGGTGAATCTTTGGAATTCTCTGCCCCAGAGGGCTGTGGAGGCTCAGTCGTTGAGTATAGTCAAGTTGGGAACTAAGGTAATTAAGGGATATGGGGATAGTACGGGAAGGTGGAGTTGAGGCAGAAGATCAGCCATGATCTTGTTGAATGGTGGCGCAGGCTCGAGGGGCCAAATGGCCGACTCCTGCTCCTATTTCATATGTTCTTATCAGATTCACACCTAGACGTTGTGTCTTTTCTTGTCTGGCACTTCATCATCCCCTAACACGGGTACAGGGGCTCAGTAATGTTTCATTCATCAGACAAAGGCAAAGTACAACAGTAAATGCTGGGAACACAGCATCGTGGAGAGAGAAACAGAGTCAATGTTTCAGGTCGAAGACCCTTCGTCAGAACTGGAAAAAGTTGGAGAAGTAACAGATTTGTAAGCAAGTGTAGGGGCCGGGAAAAGGGGGGAGAGAACAAAATGGAAGGTCTGTGATAGGCTGGAAGGCAGGAGAGATTAAAAGACAAAAGGGATGGTGGTGCGAGGCAAAAGGAGATGGGTTAAGAAACAAAAGATGGCTCTAGATGAGGTGTAAATGGCAATGGCAGAATCACCAACAGCTGCCACGTGAGACAAAAAAGAAAAAAAATATAGGGGCCGAGATAATGGTCTGAAATTGTTGAACTCGATGTTGAGTCCAGAAGGCTGTAAAGTGCCTAATTGAAAGATGAGGTGCTGCTCCTCGAGCTTACGTTGAGCTTCGTTGGAACAGTGTAAGAGGCCGAGGATGGAGAGGTCAGAGTGGGAGTGGGGCGGTGAATTAAAATGACAGGTGACCGGAGGCTCGGGGTCACCCTTACGGACTGAACAGAGGTGTTCCACAAGGCGGTCGCCCAATCTGCGTTTGGTCTCCCCAATGTAGAGGAGACCACATCATGAGCAGCGAATACAGTTTACTAGATTGTAAGAAGTACAAGTAAATCGCTGTTTCACCTGGAAGGGGTGTTTGGGGCCCTGGACAGTGGGAAGGGGGGAGGTAAAAGGGCAGGTGTTGCATCTCCTGCGTTTGCACGGGAAGGTGACGGGGTCTTGGGGGTGATAGAGTGGACCAGGGTGTCGCGGAGGGAGCGGTCCCTTCGGAATGCTGAAAGGGGAGGGGAAATGTGTTTGGTGGTGGGATCACGCTGGAGGCGGCAGAAATGGCGGAGGATGAACCGTTGAATGTGGAGGCTGGTGGGGTGAAAGGTGAGGACAAGGGGAACCCTATCGTGGTTCCGGGAGGGAGGGCAGAAGTGCGGGAAATGGAACTGACACGGTTGGGGGCCGTGTCAACTACGGTAGAGGGGAATCCTCAGTTGAGGAAAAAGGAAGACATATCGGAAGCACTGGTATGGGAGGTCAGAGCAGATGTGGCGGAGATGGAGAAACTGGGAGAATGGAATAGAGTCCTTACAGGAAGCGGGGTGGGAGGAAGTGTAGTCCAGGTAGCTGTGGGAGTCAGTGGGCTTCTAGTGAATGTTAGTCAATAACCTATCCCCAGAGATGGAGACGGAGAAGTCGAGGAAGGGAAGGGAAGAGTCGGAGATGGACCATGTGAAGGTGAGGGAAGGGTAAAAATTGGAAGCAAAGTGAATTAAATTTTCCAGTTCAGGACGAGAGCAGGAAACGGCACCGATACAGTCATCAATGTACCAGAAATAGAGGTGAGGAAGGTGACCCGAGTAGGACTGGAACAAAGAGTGTTCCACATATCCCATGAAAAGGCAGGCATAGCTGGGACCCATGCGGGTTCCCATAGCAACACCTTTGATTTGGAGGAAGCGAGTGGAGTCAAAGGAGAAGCTGTTCAATGTGAGAACAAGTTCAGCCAGGCGGAGGAGGGTGGTGGTGGATGGGGACTGGTTCGGCCTCTGTTCAAGGAGTACAACGACATACTGGTCAGCTTAACAGAATCCCATTGGTCTACCACGGCAGGTGTAACACAGCGAATCATCAGCAAAACCGCACGTATCTCGAAATTACGGCACGGAAGCAGGCCTTTCGGGCAGTGTTTATGTCCCACATGAGCCTCCTCACACTCGTCGAACATTCATAAAACATTCTTCGGTTTCGCGTGAGGTCGCTCCAGTTCTCTGCAGCTGCCCTGCGCTACAGAACAGTGTGGGCCTCCTGGTGGGTCAGCAGTTCAGAGGACTGAGCGAAGCCCTTCCCGCACGCGGAGCAGGTGAACGGCCTCTCCCCGGTGTGAACTCGCTGGTGGGTCAGCAGGTTGTACGACTGAATGAAGCCCTTCCCGCACACGGAGCAGGCGAACGGCCGCTCCCCGCTGTGAATGCGCCGGTGGATCTTCAGGTCCTGCGAGCTCTTGAAGCTCTTGCCGCAGTCCCGGCAGCGGAAGGGCCTTTCGTCGGTGTGGACGAGCTGGTGCCTCTGCAGGGTGGAGGACTGGGAGAAGCCCTTCCCGCACAGCGAGCAGGTGAACGGCCTCTCCCCGGTGTGGACCCGCTGGTGCCGCAGCAGGCTGGACGGCGTGGCGAACTCCCTCCCGCACGTGGGGCAGACGACCGGACTCCCTCCGCCAGCAGCGCGCGCGCACCGGTGAGCCTCCAGCGCCAGCGGGCCGCTGAACCCCTTCCCGCAGTCCCCGCAAATGCACGGCCTGGCCCCGCCGTGGCTCCGCCTGTGCCTCGCCAGGTTGGACGAGCGGCTGAACCCGCGGCCGCACAAGTGGCACGTGTGCGACTTGACCGGACCGCATTTGCCACTCCCTCCTTCCACCTGCGCCGGCCGATGATATTCAGCTCCCGGTGCACGGAGCGACTCGATCAGGTCTTGACGTGATGTTTGGCCTGAGCTTCCCGTCTGCAAGTGCTCCATCCTGAACACCCTGCAAAAAAAGTTAGAAAGGGGTAAAAGGAAGCATGCCTGCTGGCTAGTTTTCATCAACGAGCAATAAAAAGGCTTTCTTTAGAAACATAGAAGATAGGAGCAGGAGTAGGCCATTCGGCTCCTCGAGCCTGCCCCGCCATTCAATGAGATCATGGCTGATCATCCAAATTCAGTACCCTGTTCCTGCTTTCTCCCCATATCCCTTTAGCCTTAAGAAATATATCTAACTCCTTCTTGTATATATTTAATGAATTGGCCTCTACTGCCTTCTGTGGCAGAGAATTCCACAGGTTCACCACTCTCTGGGTGAAGAAATTCCTCCTCATCTCAGTCCTAAATGGCTGACCCCTTATCCTTAGACTGTGACCCCTGGTTCTGGACTCCCCGGCCATCGGGAACATCCTCCCTGCATCTAGTCTGTCTAGTCCTGTTAGAATTTTATAAGTTTCAATGAGATCCCCTCTCATTCTTCTAAACTCTAGCGAGTATAAGCCTAATCGACCCAATCTCTCTTCATACATCATTCCTGCCATCCCAGGTATCAGTCTGGTGAATCTTCGCTGCACTCCCTCCATGGCAAGAACATCCTTCCTCAGATAAGGCGACCAAAACTGCACACAATACTCAAGGTGTGGTCTCACCAAGACCCCGTACAACTGCAGCAAGACATCCTTGCTCCTGTACTCGAATCCTCTCACTATGAAGACCAACATACCATTTGCCTTCTGAACCGCCTGCTGTACCTGCATGCTTACCTTCAGCGACTGGTGCACAAGGACGCCCAGGTCTCGTTGCACTTCCCCTTCTCCCAATCTATTGCCATTCAGATAATAATCTGCCTTCCTGTTTCTGACACCAAAGTGGATAACCTCACATTTATCCACATTATACTGCATCTGCCATGCATCTGCCCAATCGCCCAACCTGTCCAAATCATACTGGAGTTTCTCTGCATCCTCCTCACAGCGCGCACACCCACCCAGCTTTGTGTCATCTGCAAAGTTGGAGATATTACATCTAGTTCCCTCATCTAGATCATTAATATATATTGTGAATAGCTGGGGTCCTAGCACCGATCCCTGAGGTACCCCACTAGTCACTGCCTGCCACTCGGAAAAAGACCCATTTATTCCAACTCTTTGCTTCCTGTCTGCCAACCAGTTCTCTATCCAAGTCAGTACCTTACCCCCAATCCCATGTGCTTTAACTTTGCACGCTAATCTCTTATGGGGGACCTTATCGAAAGCCTTAGTAGGCACATTAGTAGGAAGAGGAAGCCTTTCCACCATCTACAAGGCACAAGACAGGAGTGTGATAGAATACTCTCCACCTGCCTGGATGAGTGCAGCTCCAACAACACTCAAGAAGCTCGACACCATCCAGGACAAAGCAGCCCGCTTGATTGGCACCCCATCCACCACCTTAAACATTCACTCCCTCCACCACCGGCGTACCGTGGCTGCAGTGTGTACCATCTACAAGATGCACTGCAGCAACTCGCCAAGGCTTCTTCGGCAGCACCTCCCAAACCCGCGACCTCTACCACCTAGAAGGACAAGGGCAGCAGGCACATGGGAACACCACCACCTCCAAGTTCCCCTCCAAGTCACACACCATCCTGACTTAGAAGTATATCGCCAATCCTTCATCGTCGCTGGGTCAAAATCCTGGAACTCGCTCCCTAACAGCACTGTGGGAGAACCTTCACCACACGGACTGCAGCGGTTCAAGAAGGCGGCTCACCACCACCTTCTCAAGGGCAATTAGGGATGGGCAATAAATGCCAGCTGGCCTTGCCAGCGACGCCCACATCGCATAAACTAATTTTTTTTAAAAGAGAGTCAGGGTAGGGCGACGTCACTACAGGATGAGGGAGGCGTGTCTGTAGCGGAGAGTCCGAGAATTGAGAGGGATTGTAAATAAGAAGTTGGCCTCCATTTTCACCCAGGAGCTGGATATTGGGATGGTTGAAGATGGTGGAGACCTGTTCAGTGGAGGTGATAATTGAAACATACACAGGAATGAAGAAGTTCCTCAAACTGGAGGTGGAGAAATCCCAGGCACCTGATGGTTTACATGCGAGGATCCCGAGTGTTTTCAAAGGTTGCTTGACCACGCAGAAAAAAGGACTTGCATTTATATAGTGCCTTTCACTTCCCAAAGCGCTTTGCAGCCAATGAACTACTTTTGAAGTGTAGCCACTGTTGAACTCGGCTGCCTGTGTCCTAACTTGCACCAAGTCCCGTTCACCCCTCACCCCTGTGCTCGCTGACCTACACTGGCTCCCGGTTAAGTAACGCCTTAATTTCAAAATTCTCCTCATTTTCAAATCCCTCCCTGGCCTCACCCCTTCCTATCTCTGTAATTTCCTCCAGCCCCACAACCACCCGGCCCCCACCCCCCCCCCCCGAGATATCTGCGCTCCTCTAATTCTGCCCTCTTGGGCATCCCTGATTATAATCGCTCAACCATTGGTGGCCGTGCCTTCTGTTGCCTAGGCCCTAAGCTCTGGAATTCCCTGCCTAAACCTCTCCACCTGTTTCCTCCTTTAAGACACTCCTTAAAACTTACCTCGTTGACTAAGGTTTTGGTCACCCACCCTAATTTCTCCTTATGTGGCTCGGTGTCAAATTTTTTATCTTATAATACTCCAGTGAAGCGCCTTTGGGACTTTTAGTACGTTAAAGGTGCTATATAAATACAAATTGTTGTTGTAGTGTAGGAAACGCGGCAGCCAATTTGCGCACAGCAAGCTCGTTGATTGAGGGATAAATATTGGCCCAGGGCACCGGGGAGAACTCCCCAACTCTTCGAAATAGTGCCATGGGATCTTTTACATCAACCTGAGGGCCCTCGCTTTAACGTCCCTTCTGAAAGACGGCACCTCCGACAGTGCAGCGCTCCCTCAGCACTGCACTGGAGTGCCAGCCGAGATTTTTGTGCTCACATCTCTGGAGTGGGACTTGAACCCACCACCTTTTGACTCAGAGGCAAGGGTGCTGCCCACTGAGCCACGGCTGACACAGGGACAAGTTAACAAAAGAGTGAAAACCGGTCTCCACCCTGTAACCACATACACGTAGGGTGCGCTGGGGAACTTGCAGCTTGTGGCTGGCTGTTTCCTTTCCCCAGGCCCGGAGTACTGAAAGCCTGTTCTAACGGTTCAGCAAATGGAATGGAACCTGTGACCCCCTCTTAAAGCAAGGAGTTTTTTTTTTACAAAGGGAGCAGGTTTAGACAGAATATATTCAGCGCCGAACACCTCGAGTCTCTTTGTCGGGAGCAAGCGGAAGCCAAGCACAGGCAGCGCGTCAACCCAAGCACCCCACCCACCCACCCCTTCAACCACCGTCTGCCCCACCTGTGACAGAGACTGTAGCTCCCGCATTGGACAAATCAGTCACCTGCAAACTCATTTTTAATGTGGAAGCAAGTCATCCTCGGCTCCGAGGGACTTCCTAAGAAAAGATTCAGAGCAAGTCTTTCAAATGGCACCAAAGTTGCAAGCGTCCCAGTGCCTCTGCAACCCCCTTCACCACCACCACCAACACCAAAAAGTCAATTTCACCCGGTTCCCTCATTCCCTTCTGGATGGTGGCCCCTTTCTATAATTGTGCCTGTTGAGTCTCACGCCACTGTGCCAGCCAATGCGGGCGAGCCGAGGCGGGACTCTCACAGGGTCTATTTACTCAGCAAACAGAGTCTATTTAAACAGCAGCCTACTGCAGAGTCTATTTAAACAGCGCCCGACTGCAAACAGAGTCTATATAAAAGGAGTCTTTGCAGGGAAGAAAAAAAACATGCAGCAGTCTGCAAAAGGCAAAGCAGGGCGATTGCTCCAGCAAAATGCAATGAGTGCATCCTCACACAGAAATTACCATGCATTAAGGTCAATCCCAGTCCACTTACAACAGTGCGGGCTCCAGGCGTGATTGACAGGGAGAATGAGCCAATCATCTCCTTCTGCCCAGGAACAGCGCGCAACCAGTCGCTGCTTGTCTTCCCTCTGCGCTCACCCTCAAACTGCGCGTGCGCGGCTGGTGCCTCAGCAAGCGCATGCGCCGCGGGAGGTGAGTCTTGAGAACGCGCATGCGCCACTGTGTCGGGCTTCACCACGCGCATGCTCCGCGTATCGGACTCTACCACGTGCATGCTCGTGACGCCGTCGGTCCCGGGAATCTCGGCTGGCAATGCGCCTGCGCGCGCAGGCCACTCTCGGTCAAGGTCGGCCCGGGGTAGGGAGGAAGCTAAATTAAAGGTCAAGCTGAAACCTGAGAGTCCGCAGAGGTGGTCGCAGGAGTGGGGGGGAAGGCACCGAACGGATTCCGTTGAGGCGTCACACAGACACCACGTCATCCGTGGCCGCGGCCTGAACGACGTAATCGCCGCAGGGACCACGTGACCCGGAGTGTCTCCCTCTCCCCCCTCCCGCCGAATGAGTGACGGGAGCTTCCGACCAATAGGGAGCGTGCGGGGCGGGTCCTCCAACCAATCGGGGAGCCTGAGGGGGCGGGACGTGCGCCGGCTGATTGATCCGCAGGGCAGCGAGTTTCTCCAGTCCCTTGTTCAGGGCCCGGGGCCAGGGGAGGCTGTGGGCCTTTATTCCCCTCATTGTACACAAGGCTATTTGGCTCACACCACACGGGCTCAGATTTCAATGTAGCTTTAAAGGAAATGAGTGGAATCGACCCACCACAGTCACACTGTGGACACTCTGGTGTGTCAGTGGGTGGGATACACCAGGGAATCCCTTTCCACACACTGAGGTTGACTCTAATGATTGGGAGTCCTAGGGTTTCGGATACCCGATAATCAAGCTCACAAAAACACAAATTGTCTCTCCAGGCTTTATTAAGAGCGCTGCATAACACAGATCGGGTGATAATTCCCTCAATCTGGAGAATAGACGTACAGTGGATTCACGCGCGACCTTTTCGAGTCTGTTCCAACTGACAACAGCTTAAGTGGCCTGTTCTTATACACAAGCTTGGTTACCGCTCAGGAAATGGGATTGTTTGGTCCCGTCTGTTGACCGTCTCCTGAACTCCGGCTAATTCGGGCAATGTAGTCCCATCTGGGACCAGACTAACCACAAGCCCGTCTGGTTATCACACCTATACGGTCCGTGAGGTTATTATCAGATTCACACTACTTGTAGAAACAGAAAAATAGGAGCAGGAGTCGGCCATTCGGCTCTTCGAGCCTGCTCCGCCATTCAATATGATCATGGCTGATCCTCTATCTCAATACCATATTCCTGCTCTCTCCCCATACCCCTTGATGCCTTTTGTGTCTAGAAATCTATCTATCGCCTTCTTAAATATATTCAGAGACTTGGCCTCCACAGCCTTCTGTGGTAGAGAATTCCACAGGTTCACCACCCTCTGAGTGAAGAAATTTCTCCTCATCTCAGTCCTAAATGTCCTACCCCGTATCCTGAGACTGTGACCCCTCGTTCTAGACCCCCCCAGGCAGGGGAAACATCCTCCCTGCATCCAGTCTGTCTAGCCCTGTCGGAATTT
This sequence comes from Somniosus microcephalus, assembly GCF_052327205.1. Classification (NCBI taxonomy): domain Eukaryota; kingdom Metazoa; phylum Chordata; class Chondrichthyes; order Squaliformes; family Somniosidae; genus Somniosus; species Somniosus microcephalus. Next base: position 12,288,167 of record NC_140990.1, on the reverse strand, counting down.
TATACGTTTCAATGAGATCTCCTCTCATTCTTCTAAACTCTAGTGAATGCAGGCCTAGTCGACCCAATTGCTCCTCAAAGGACAGTCCTACCATCCAGGAATCAGTCTGCACTCCCTCTATGGCAAGTATATCCTTTCTTAGGTAAGGAGACCAAAACTGCACACACTACTCCAGGTGTACAAAAGCAGGGAAGTTATGCTGAACCTTTATAAAGCGCTGGTTAGGCCACAACTGGAGTATTGCATCCAGTTCTGGTCACCACACTTTAGGAAGGATGTGAAGGTCCTTGAGAAGGTGCAGAGGAGATTTACCAGAATGGTTCCGGGGATGAGGGTCCTTGTACATGAAACACAAAAAGTTAGCATGCAGGTACAGCAAGTAATTAGGAAGGCAAATGGAATGTTGGCCTTTATTGCAAAGGGAATGGAGTATAAAAGTAGGGAAGTCTTGCTACAACCGTACAGGGTATTGGTGAGACCCCACCTAGAGTACTGCGTACAGTTTTGGTCTCCTTATTTAAGGAAGGATATACTTGCATTGGAGGCAGTTCAGAGAAGGTTCACAAGGTTTATTCCTGAGATGAAGGGGTTGTCTTATGAAAAAAGGCTGAGCAGGTTGGGCCTATACTCATTGGAGTTTAGAAGAATGAGAGGTGATCTTATTGAAACGTATAAGATTCTGAGGGGACTTGACAGGGTAGATGCAGAGAGGATGTTTCCCCTCGTGGGAGAATCTAGAACTAGGGGGCATAGTTTCAGAATAAGGGGTCGCCTATTTAAAACGGAGATGAGGAGGAATTTCTTCTCTCAGAGGGTCGTGAATCTTTGGAATTCTCTTCCCCAGAGAGCTGTGGAGGCGGAGTCATTGAATATATTCAAGGCGGAGATAGACAGATTTTTGAACGATAAGGGAGTCAAGGGTTATGGGGAGCGGGCAGGGAAGTGGAGTTCAGGCCAAGACCAGATCAGCCATGATCTCATTGAATGGCGGAGCAGGTTCGAGGGGCCGAATGGCCTACTCCTGCTCCTATTTCTTATGTTCTTATGAGGGATTTTAGCAACAAGGTTAGGTTGGAGAAACTGGGGTTGTTCTCCTTGGAGCAAAGGAGGTTGAAGGGTGATTTGATAGAGGTGTACAAGATTATGACGGGTTTGGATAGGCTAGACGGGGAAAGGCTGTTCCCATTAGTTGCTGGTACAAGGACTAGGGGACGCAGATTTAAGGTTCTGGGCAAGAGATACAGGGGGGATGTGAGGAAAAACTTTTTTATGCAGCGAGTGGTGAGGACCTGGAACTCGCTGCCGACGGAAGTGGTGGAAGCGGAGACACTCAATGTTTTCAAGGGGAGACTGGATAGGCACTTGAGGGAAATAAACTTGCAGGGCTACGGGGATAGAGCGGGGGAGTGGGACTGACTGGATTGCTCTACAGAGAGCCGGCACGGACTCGATGGGCTGAATGGCCTCCTTCTGTGCCGTTTTGGCTCTATGACTGGTTCTCTCTGATCAACTGAAAATTTGAGGTTTCAGTAACCCTATCCTTAATTATAGACTCGAGCAATTTCCTGACAAGGTCCAAATAGTCTTGGGGGTCCAGATAGCATAGATGCATTTAAGAGGAAGCCATGTGAGGGAGAACGGAATGGGAGCATACGTTGATCGGGTTAATTGAAGTAGGGTGGGTGTGGGGCATAAACACCGGCATGGACCAGTTGGGCCGAATGGCCTGTTTCTGTGCTGTGCATTCTATGTAACACCATGAACAGTCAAATCAAGGGAATCACCAGCACAACAGTCTTAAAGATTAAACAGCAGTACAAGAATTTATAAAACATTGTTCTGTTCCATGTTCATGTCGCCCCAGCTCTGCAAGGCCCTGTGCTAATGGACAGTGTGAACTCGCTTGTGTGTCAGCAGGTTGGGTAACCGAGTGAATCCCTTCCCACACATGGAGCAGGTGAACGGCCTCTCCCCAGTGTGAACTCGCTGGTGTCTGAGTAGGTTGGAGGACTGAGCGAATCTCTTCCCACACATGGAGCAGGTGAACGCCTTCTCCCCAGTGTGAGCTCGCTGGTGTCCCTTCAGATCCCCGGAGCTTTTGAAGCTCTTCCCACAGTCAGAACATTTAAACGGCCTCTCATCAGTGTGAACTTGCTTGTGTTTCAGCAGCTGGCATGACCGAGTGAATCCCTTCCCGCACACGGAGCAGGTGAACGGCCTCTCCCCGGTGTGAGCTCGCTGGTGTCCCTTTAGATCCCCAGAGCTTTTGAAGCTCTTCCCACAGTCAGAACAATTAAACGGTCTCTCATCAGTGTGAACTCGCTGGTGTCTCAGCAGAGTCGAGGACCGAGTGAATCTCTTCCCACACACAGAGCAGGTGAACAGTCTCTTTCCTGCTTTCTCCAGTTGGTGTCTCTTCAGGTCCTGGGACCATTTAAAGCTCTTACCACAGTCAGAACATTTAAATGGTCTCTCATCAGCGTGAACATGCTGGTGTGTCAGCAGTTGGGATGACTGAGTGAATCCCTTCCCACACATGGAGCAGGTGAACGGTCTCTCCCCAGTGTGAATTCGCTGGTGTGTCAGCAGGTGGCATGACTGAGTGAATTCCTTCCCGCACACGGAGCAGGTGAACGGCCTCTCCCCAGTGTGAACTCGCTGGTGTGTCAGAAGATACGAAGACCAATTGAATCTCTTCCCACACATCGAGCAGGTGAACGGCCTCTTTCCAGCTCCCTCCGGCTGGAGTCCCTTCAGCTCCTGGGACCTTTTAAAGCTTTTCCCACAGTCGGAATGTTTCACCGGCCTCTCCCCAGTGTGAACTCGCTGGTGTGCCAGCAGATTCGAGGACCAAGTGAATCCCTTCCCACACACGGAGCAGGTGAACAGAATCTCTCCTGCTCTCTCCAGCTGGTGTCTCTTCAGGTCCTGGGACCTTTTAAATCTCTTTCCACAGTCAGAACATTTAATCGATCTCTCATCACTATGAACAAGCTGGTGTCTCAGGAGGGTGGCAGAATGAGAGAATCGCTTCAAAAACACGGAGCAGGTCAACGGTCTCTCATCAGTGTGGACAAGCTGGTGTCTCAGCAGCACAGAGGGTGCAATTAATCCCTTCCCACACACGGAGCGGGTTAAAGGTCTCTCCCTAGTGTGAATTTGCTGGTGTATCATTGGAGCGGATGGCTGAGTGAATTCCTTCCCACACACGGGGCCCGGGTTTCCCCCAGTGTGTAGTCACTGGTGTTGCTTCAGGTATTTGTAGATTTTGAAGCTCTTTCAGAACATTTAAAAGTTCTCTCCCCAGTGTGAACTCACGGGGGTGCCAGCAGATTGGAGGAGCGACTGAATCAGGTCCTGAGGAATCACGTAACTCTCAGATCTTGAGGTGATGTTTGGTTTGAGCTTCCTGTCTGTAAATACTCCACTTCTAAAACCCTGTAAGAGGAGTGTAAAAAGGGTAAGGGGGGAGCAGGAATTTTTTTGGCTTATTTTGCCTCAAAGAACAAACAGGGCAGTGCCGGTCCCACTGGTGTCCAGCCGTGCCCACAATAACCAGCGGGCCAGAAACAGCCCAATCCACCTCACTGACTTGGCCCTGAAGTCAAATCAAGTCTCATCAAAGTCTCATCAAATGACATCCTTTGTGACTGTGACAAAGGTAAACTATCTCTCCTCGTCCTTCCTGGCTTGTCTGCAGCCTTTGACACGGTTAACCACTCCATCCTTCTCCAACGCCTCTCCACCGTCGTCCAGCTGGGTGGGACTGCACTCGCCTGGTTCCATTCTTATCTATCTAATCGTAGCCACAGAATCACCTGCAACGGCTTCTCTTCCCACTCCCGCATCGTTACCTCTGGTGTCCCCCAAGGATCTATCCTTGGGCCCCTCCTATTTCTCATCTAAATGCTGCCCCTTGGTGACATCATCTGAAAACACAGCGTCAGTTGCCACATGTTCGCTGACGACACCCAGCTCTACCTCACCACCACTTCTCTCGACCCCTCCATGGTCTCTAAAAGTTCTGGATGAGCAGAAATTTGCTCCAATTAAATATTGGAAAGAAAGACTTGCATTTCTATAGCGCCTTTCACGACCACCAGACGTCTCAAAGCACTTTACAGACAATGTAGTACTTTTGGAGTGTAGCCACAGTGGAAAACCGAAGACATTGTTTTCGGTCACCACCACAAACTCCGTTTCTCTCCCCCTACTCTACATGCTCCGCTCCGGGATAGCGCGGGCTCTGAACAGGCCCCGCCCTCTCCCCCTACTCCACTCCGGGTGAGCGCGGGCTTTGAACAGGCCCCGCCCTCTCTCCCTACTCCGCTCCGGGTGAGCGCGGGCTCTGAACAGGCCCCGCCCTCTCTCCCTACTCCGCTCCGGGCGAGCGCGGGCTTTGAACAGGCCCCGCCCTCTCCCCCTACTCCGCTCCGGGTGAGCACGGGCTCTGAACAGGCCCCGCCCTCTCCCCCTACTCCGCTCCGGGTGAGCGTTGGCTTTGAACAGGCCCCGCCCTCTCTCCCGACTCCGCTTCGGGCGAGCGCGGGCTTTGAACAGGCCCCGCCCTCTCTCCCTACTCCGCTCCGGGTGAGCGCGGGTTCTGAACCTGCCCCGCCCGCTCCCCCTACTCCGCTCCGGGTGAGCGCGGGCTCTGAACAGGCCCCGCCCTCTCTCCCTACTCCACTCTGGGCGAGCGCGGGCTTTGAACAGGCCCCGCCCTCTCTCCCTACTCCGCTCCGGGTGAGCGCGGGCTTTGAACAGGTCCCGCCCTCTCCCCCTACTCCGCTCCGGGTGAGCACGGGCTCTGAACAGGCCCCGCCCTCTCCCCCTACTCCGCTCCGGGTGAGCGTTGGCTTTGAACAGGCCCCACCCTCTCTCCCGACTCCGCTCCGGGCGAGCGCGGGCTTTGAACATGCCCCGCCCGCTCCCCCTACTCCGCTCCGGGTGAGCGCGGGCTCTGAACAGGCCCCGCCCTCTCTCCCTACTCCACTCTGGGCGAGCGCGGGCTTTGAACAGGCCCCGCCCTCTCTCCCTACTCCGCTCCGGGCGACCGCGGGCTTTGAACAGGCCCCGCCCTCTCCCCCTACTCCGCTCCAGGTGAGCACGGGCTCTGTACAGGCCCCGCCCTCTCCCCCTACTCCGCTCCGGGTGAGCGTTGGCTTTGAACAGGCCCCGCCCTCTCTCCCGACTCCGCTCCGGGCGAGCGCGGGTTTTGAACAGGCCCCGCCCTCTCTCCCTACTCCGCTCCGGGTGAGCGTTGGCTTTGAACAGGCCCCGCCCTCTCTCCCTACTCCGCTCCGGGTGAGCGCGGGTTCTGAACATGCCCCGCCCGCTCCCCCTACTCCGCTCCGGGTGAGCGCGGGCTCTGAACAGGCCCCGCCCTCTCTCCCTACTCCACTCCGGGCGAGCGCAGGCTTTGAACAGGCCCTGCCCTCTCTCCCTACTCCGCTCCGGGTGAGCGCGGGCTTTGAACAGGCCCCGCCCTCTCCCCCTACTCCGCATGCTCCGCTCCGCGCTGGGCAGCAGACTGCGCACAATTGGCAGGTCAACCGCGCCCGAGGCTGAGCCACTACTGCGCCTGTGTCTGAGCCCCACATGGGACATTCTGGATAAGGCCCGGGTAACCGTCTGAGAGAACATAAGACACAGGAGCAGGAGTAAGCCATTCAGCCCCTCGAGCCTGCTCCGCCATTCAATAAGATCATGGCTGATCTTCTACCTCATCTCCACTTTCCTGCACTATCCCCATATCCCTTGATTCCCTTAATAATCAAAAATCTATCGATCTCAGCCTTGAATATACCCAACGACTGAGCCTCCACAGCCCTCTGGGGTGGAGAATTCCAAAGATTCACCGCCCTCTGAGTGAAGAAATTTCTCCTCATCTCAGTCCTAAATGGCCGACCCCTTATTCTGAGACTGTGACCCCTGGTTCTAGACTCCCCAGCCAGGGGAAACATCCTTCCTGCATCTACCCTGTCAAGCCCTGTGAGAATTTTAGATGTTTCAATGAGATCACCTCATTCTTCTAAACTCCAGAGAATATAGGCCTAGTACTTCATTGGCTGTAAAGCGCTTTGAGACGTCCAGTGGTCGTGAAAGGCGCTATATAAATGTAAGTCTTTCTTTTACTCCACTCAATCTCTCCTCATACAACAGTCCTCCCATCCCAGGAATCAGTCTGGTGAACCTTCGTTGCTCTCCCTCTATGGCAAGTATATCCTTCCTTAGGTAAGGAGACCAAAACTGTACACAATACTCCAAGTGTGGTCTCACCAAGGCCCTATATAATTGCGGTAAGACATCTTTACTCTTATACTCCATTCCTCTTGTATTAAAGACCAACATACCATTTGCTTTCCTAATTGCTTGCTGCACCTGTGTGTTAACTTTCAGTGATTCGTGTACAAGGACACCCAGGTCCCTCTGAACACCAACATTTCCCAATCTCTCACCATTTAAAAAATACTCTGCTTTTCTATTTTTCCTACCAAAGTGGATAACTTCACATTTCTCCACATTATATTCCATTTGCCATGTTCTTGCCCACTCACTTAGCCGGTCTATATCCCCTTGAAGCCTCCCTGCATCCTCCTCATGACTTACATTCCCACCCAGCTTTGTACCATCAGCAAACTTGGATATATTACATTTGGTCCCCTCGTCCAAACCATTGATACAGATTGTGAATAGCTGAGGCCCAAGCACTGGTCCTTCCAGTACCCCACTAGTTACAGCCTGCCAACTCGAAAATGACCCGTTTATTCCTACTCTCTGTTAACCAATCCTCAATCCATGCTAGTATATTACCCCCAATCCCACGAGCCCTAATTTTGTTTAATAACCTCTTGTGTGGCACCTTATCGAATGCCTTCTGAAAATCAAAATACACCACATCCACTGGTTCCCCCTTATCTATTCTGTTAGTTACAACCTCAAAAAACTCAAACAGATTGGTCAAACACGATTTCCCTTTCATAAATCCATGTTGACTGCCCAATCCTATTATTATTTTCTAAGTGCCCTGTTACCATGTCCTTAATAATAGATTCTAGCATTTTCCCTACTACTGATGTCAGGCTAACTGGTCTGTCGTTCCCCGTTTTCTCTCTCCCTCCCTTCATAAATAGTGGGGTTATATTTGCTACCTTCCAATCTGCGGGAACCGTTCTAGAATCTATGCAATTTTGGAAAATGACAACCAATGCATCCACTATCTCTATAGCCACCTCTTTCAAAATCCTAGGATGTAGGCCATGTAGGTCATGGGGATTTACCGGCTTTCGGTCCCATTAATTTCGCCAGTACTAAGGATCACTAAGGAAGTGGTACTCGGTAAAATAATGGGACTCAAGGCGGATAAATCCCCTGGACCTGATGGCTTACATCCTAGGGTCTTGAGGGAAGTGCCGGTAGGGATTGTGGATGCATTGGTAATAATTTTCCAAAACTCCCTGCAAAGGTCCCGGCAGACTGGAAAACTGCTAATGTAACACCCTTATTTAAAAAGGGCAGTAGACAGAAGGCTGGAAACTATAGACCGGTTAGCCTAACATCTGTGGTAGGTAAAATTTTGGAGTCCATTATTAAGGAGACAGTAACAGGACATTTGGATAATCATAATTTAATAGGACAAAGTCAGCATGGTTTTATGAAGGGGAAGTCATGTTTGACAAATTTGCTTGAGTTCTTTGAGGAAGTAACATATAGGGTGGATAAAGGGGAACCAGTGGACGTAGTGTATTTAGACTTCCAAAAGGCATTTGACAAGGTGCCACACAAAAGATTATTGCTTAAGATAAAAAATCACGGGATTGGGGGTAATATTCTGGCATGGATAGAGGATGGGCTATCTAACAGAAGGCAGAGAGTTGGGATAAATGGTTCATTCTCAGACTGGCAATCAGTAACTAGTGGTGTTCCGCAGGGGTCAGTGCTGGGTCCCCAACTCTTTACAATCAATATTAACGATTTGGAGGAGGGGACCGAGTGTAACATATAAAAGTTTGCAGATGATACTAAGATGGGAGGGAAAGTAGTGAGTGAGGAGGACATAAAAAGCCTGCAAGGGGACATAGACAGGCTAAGTAAGTGGGCAGAGATTTGGCAGATGGAATACAATACTGGAAAGTGTGAGGTTATGCACTTTGGCAGGAAAAATCGGAGAGCAAGTTATTATCTTAATGGCAAGAAACTGGAAAGTACTGAAGTACAAAGGGATCTGGGGGTCCTGGTGCACGAAACTCAAAAGGTTAGTATGCAGGTGCAGCAAGTGATTAAGAAGGCCAATGGAATGTTGGCTTTCATTGCTAGGGGGATAGAATATAAAAATAGGGAGGTATTGCTTCAGTTGTACAAGGTATTGGTGAGACCGCACCTGGAATACTGCATACAGTTTTGGTGTCCATACTTAAGAAAGGACATACTTGCTCTCGAGTCAGTACAAAGAAGGTTCACTCAGTTAATCCCGGGGATGAGGGGATGGACATATGAGGAGAGGTTGAGTAGATTGGGACTCTACTCATTGGAGTTCAGAAGAATGAGAGGCGATCTTATTGAAACATATAAGATTGTGAAGGGGTTGGATCGGGTGGATGCGGGGAGGATGTTCCCGATGATGGGTGAAACTAGAACTAGGGGGTAGAGTCTTAGAATAAGGGGCTGCTCTTTCAAAACTGAGATGAGGAGGAACTACTTCACTCAGAGGGTGGTAGGTCCATGGAATATGCTGCCCCAAAAAGCTGTAGAAGCTACATCATTACATAAATTTAAAACAGAAATAGACAGTTTCCTAGAAGTAAAGGGAATTAAGGGTTACGGGGAGCGGGCAGGAATTTGGACATGAGTCTAGGTTCGGATCGGTCATGGCCCTGTGGGTAGCGGAGCGGGCCCAGGGGCCGTGTAGCCTGATCCTGCTCCTATTTCGTGTGTCTAATTCTGTTAGATTCAGGAGATGGTTCTGTGATAGTGGATTGGCGGTTAGGATCAGATCAGCCATGATCTTATTGAATGGCGGAGCAGGCTCGAGGGGCCGATTGGCCTGCTCCTGCTCCTATTTCTTATGTTCTTATGTACTATTTTTACTAATATTAATTTCTTTCAGTTCCTCATTCTCGCTAGACTGTAAAAGCTTTTATAGATGTGTGAAGAGAAAAAGATTGGTGAAGTCAAGCGTAGGTCCCTTGCAGTCAGAATCAGGGGAATTTATAATGGGGTACAAAGAAATGGCGAACCAATTAAATACATACTTTGGTTCTGTCTTCACAAAGGAGGACACAAATAACCTCCCAGAGGTGTTGGGGAACATAGGGTCTGATGAGAGGGAGGAACTGAAAGAAATCAGTATTTGTAGGGAAATGGTGTTAGGGAAATTGACGGGATTGAAGGCCGATAAATCCCCAGGGCCTGATAATCTACATCCTAGGGTACTTAAGGAAGTGGCCCTAGAAATAGTAGATGCATTGCTGGTCATCTTCCAAAGTTCGATAGGCTCTGGAACAGTTCCCATGGATTGGAGGGTAGCTAATGTTGCCCCACTATTCAAAAAAGGAGGTAGAGAGAAAACGGGGAATTATAGATTGGTAAGCCTGACATCGGTAGTGGGGAAAATGCAAGAGTCCATTATAAAAGATGTAATAGCAGAGCACTTGGAAAACAGTGACAGGATCGGACAAAGTCAACATGGATTTACAAAAAGGTAAATCGTGCTTGACTAATCTACTGGAATTTTTTGAGGATGTAACTGGTAGAATAGATAAGGGAGAACCAGTGGATGTGGTGTATTTGGACTTTCAGGAGGCTTTCGATAAGGTCATGCATAAGAGATTAGCGTGTAAAGTTAAGGCACATGGGATTGGGGGCAAGGTACTGACTTGGATAAAGAACTGGTTGGCAGACAGGAAGCAAAGAGTTGGAATAAACGGCTCTTTTTCCGAGTGGCAGGCAGTGACTAGTGGGGTACCGCAGGGATCGGTCCTAGGACCCCAGCTATTCACAATATATATAAATGATCTAGACGAGGGAACTAGATGTAATATCTCCAAGTTTGCAGACGACACAAAGCTGGGTGGGCGTGTATGCTGTGAGGAGGATGCCGAGAAACTCCAGTATGATTTGGACAGGTTGGGTGATCGGGCAGAAGCATGGCAGATGCAGTATAATGTGGATAAATGCGAGGTTATCCACTTTGGTGGCAAAAACAGGAAGGCAGATTATTATCTGAACGGCAATAGATTGGGAGAAGTGCACCGAGACCTGGGTGTCCTTGTGCACCAGTCGCTGAAGGTAAGCATGCAGGTGCAGCAGGCAGTGAAGAAGGCAAATGGTATGTTGGCCTTCGTAGCGAGAGGGTTCGAGTACAGGAACAAGGATGTCTTGCTGCAGTTGTACAGGACCTTGGTGAGACCACACCTTGAGTATTGTGTGCAGTTTTGGTCGCCTTATCTGAGGATGTTCTTGCCATGGAAGGAGTGCAGCGAAGATTCACCAGACTGATACCTGGGATGGCAGAAATGGCGTATGAGGACAGATTGGGTCGATTGGGCTTATACTCGCTGGAGTTTAGAAGAATGAGAGGGGATCTCATTGAAACTTATAAAATTCTAACAGGACTGGACAGACTGGATGCAGGAAGAATGTTCCAGATGGCCGGGGAGTCCAGAACCAGGGGTCACAGTCTAAGGATAAGGGGTAAGCCATTTAGGACAGAGATGAGGAGGAATTTCTTCACCCAGAGAGTGGTGAACCTGTGGAATTCTCTACCACAGAAGGCAGTGGAGGCCAATTCATTAAATACATTCAAGAAGGAGTTGGATATATTTCTTAAGGCTAAAGGGATCAAGGGATATGGGGAGAAGGCAGGGACAGGGTACTGAATTTGGATGATCAGCCATGATCTCATTGAATGGTGGAGCAGGCTCGAGGGGCCGAATGGCCTACTCCTGCTCCTATCTTCTATGTTTCTATGACCCTTGGTTTTCCACTATTTCCGGGAAGTTTTTTGCATCTTCTTCGGTGAAGACAGACACAAAGTATTTGTTTAATTTCTCTGCCATTTCCTTATTCACCATTATAACTTCTCCTGTCTCAGCCTGTAAGGGACCCACATTTACTTTCGCGAATCCTTCATTTTTTACATACCTATAGAAGCTTTTGCAGACTGTTATTATGTCTCTCGCCAGTTTACTCTCACAGTCTACTTTCCCTTTCTTTATCAATTTCTTGGTCCTCCTTTGCTGAATTCTAAAATCCTCCCAATCCTCAGGCTTACTACTATTTTTGGCAACATTATAAGCCTCTTCCTTTGATCTAATACGATCTTTAACTTCTCTTGTTAGCCACGGTTGGACCACTTTTCCTGTGGGGGTGTTTGTGTCTTAAAGGAATGTATATTTGTTGAAAATTATGTGTTAATTCTTTAAATGCTAGCCATTGCTTCTCTACTGTCATACCTTATAATACATGCGTTTTAACAGCCTTCTCAACTTGTCCTGCCACCGATTGGCCTACTCCTGCTCCTATTTCTTCTGTTCACCAGTCTGGCTACATCCTCCTGAAGTCTGTTACGATCCTCATTGTTGCTACATTTCCAAGTTTTGTGTCATCTGCAAACTTTGAAATTATGCCCTGGATCCCCAAGTCCATGTCAGTAATATATATTAAAAAAGCAGTGGTCTGAATCAATGTTCACGTTAAGCTGCGCGGCCACGCAGCGGTCTGGAGATCCCACACAGCCGGCTCACCGCCCTATAAATAGAAAAAACGCGCATGCACGGAAATTTGAATGGGCCGCGCAGCCCATTAAAGGGGCCACGCACCTGAAAAGAAAAACAGAGGGAACATTGGTCCTAATATATCATTGTATACCTCCCTCCAGTCTGAAAAGAAACCGTTCACCACTACTCTCTGCTTTCTGTCCCTTGGCAGCAAATTGGGTGGGGGTGAGTGCAAACAGCACCTGATTTCTCGCAAAGCACTCACGGGAGCAGGGGATTAGCCCTACTTTAAATGTCAGTCTCTTACATATACATTAAATAAAAAAGGGAGGCTCTGTCCCTTTAAAATCAGTCATCCACGGGGACACGGTCCCTTTAATGAAAATCACATAGAAACGGAGTGCCTGTCCCTTTAAGAGAAACCCCCCGCCACGCCCATATTTCTCAAAGTGCTTGAAATTAATAATTACAAACGCTGAAAATGAATATTAAAAAAATTAATTCAGGGAGAAAAAATATTTTTACTCACAAGTATTTGCTCCAGTGGCTTTCTTGTTTCTGTTTCATCAATTTAAAAACGAACTTCCTTTTTAAAAAAAAGTATCTTCTGCAAAACAAAATTAGTTTCAGCTGTAAACTGTGAAAGGAACATTAAAAATAAACTTTCGCAAGCTCACAGATCCTGAGCAGGCCTCTTTACAAAATGGCGGCGGGCCGATCCGTCCATGAGCCGGCTCCAGGTCCCGCCTCCTCCTTCGCCGCGATTGGTTGGAGGACCAAAGCCCCTCGGTCGGTCCTCCAGGCTCCGCCTCCCCTCGCTCATTGGCCCGGTGCTCACGTCCATCATTGCACGCCGCCGACGTCGTGACACACCTGGTTGGGCGGTTGGCGGAGGCGGAGAAATGAGGCCTCCTTCACCTCATCATCACCCCTCAGCCTCCTCTGGCCCAATCAGCCGGCCCAAGTCCCGCCCCCTCACGCACCCCGATTGGTTGGAGGACCCGCCGCCCCGCTCGCTCCCTATTGGTCGGAAGCTCCCGCCAATCAGGCCCGGGTCACGTGTCCCTGGAGCGCGCTGAGCCAAACTGAAGAAGCTCCGCTCGGGGTCCGGATCCGCGGACTCTCAGGTTTGGATTCCACTTTATTTTCCTCCCCTCCTCTGATCTCAATCGGATCTGGGGGAAAACTCACTTTCCCTCACTGATTGCGGCTCTTCACCAACACCGACTTTACAAAGAAAGCCCCGCGCGGCAGCCTGGAGCTCAGGGGCCCAGCGCGCAGGCGCGGGGGAGGATGATTGACAGGGGCCCAGGGTGTGTGCTGAGCATGCGCGGTGCGGGCCGGGCGCCTGTGGAGCAGGAGAGGGCGGGGCCATGGGGCGCATGCGCGGTGTCAGCCACAACTCAGCGCGGCGGGCCGGAGCGCTTTCTGGAGCGCGGGGGCTTGTGGGGATTGCAGCCGCCATTACTGTTGATCCTTTCAACTAACCTGTGCAGCAGCTGGGGCCTAAAAATCAGCTTCACCGAATGGAGGAATGAATGATTGAACAATGCCAGTTGGACTGGCGTGTACGGATTCTTGGTTTATTAAATAGTTGCAGTTTGTACTGTAAGCATTATTGATTTACCTGTAAAATTTATTGTATTTATATTGTTGACCATAATTGGTCAATGAATGTAATGGATTTACTATGTAACTGTTGAGTTGTATAAGTACTAAAAGAAAAAAAAAGAAAATCAGCTTCACTGCCCCAGGGCTGGGAAAGGGGGACATGAGACAACATTCTCCCTCTTACCCCTTTCTACACTCCTTTTACAGGGTATTTAGAAGTCGAGCATTTACAGACAGGAAGCTCAGACCAAACATCACGTCAGGGTCAGACAGAGTCGTTCGATTCATCAGGACCTGAATATCATCGGCCTTTGTACATGGAAGGAGAGAGCAGTGATCACAGCGCGGAGAAACCGCACACGTGTTCCATGTGTGGACTCGCCTTCAGCCGATCACCTGACCTGGCGAGACACGTGCACCGTCACACCAGGGAGAAACCGGGTAAAGGTGGGGATGGTGGGAATGGATTCAGTTCCCCGTCTACATCAGAAGTTCATCCGCACAGTCACCTCGGGGACAGTCCGTTCACCTGCTCCATGTGTGGAAAGGAATTTGTTTATTCATCCCAACTGCTGACACACCAGCTTGATCACACTGATGAGAAACCGTTTAAATGTTCTGACTGTGGGAAGAGCTTTAAAAGCTCCGGGGGTCTGAAGGGTCACCAGCGAGCTCACACTGGGGAGAGGCCATTTAAATGTTCTGTGTGTGGGAAGGGATTCGCTCAGTCATCGACTCTGTTAGCACACCAGCGTGTTCACACTGATGAGAGACCGTTTAAATGTTCTGACTGTGGGAAGGGCTTTAAAAGCACCCAGGAGCTGACGGGACACCAGCGAGCTCACAGTGATGAGAGGCCATTTAAATGTTCTGACTGTGGGAAGAGCTATAAAAGCCCCCGGGATCTGATGACACACCACCTTGTTCACACTGGGGAGGAGCCGTTCACCTGCTCCGAGTGTGGGAAGGGATTTGATCGTTTCTCCGCCCTGAAAACACACCAGCGAGTTCACACCGGAGAGAGGCCATTCAGCTGCTCCGTGTGTGGGAAGGAATTCGCTCAGTCATCCAACCTACTGAGACACCAGCGGGTTCACAATGGGGAGAGGCCATTCACCTGCTCCGTGTGTGGGAAGGGATTCACTCGGTCCTCCAGTCTGCGGACACACCAGCTTGTTCATACTGACGACAGACCATTTAAGTGTTCTGCCTGTGGGAGGAGCTTTAAAAGCTGCGATAACCTGACGATACACCAGCGCTATCACACATCAATCAGGCCTTTTGTCTGTTCCGTGTGTGGGAAGGGATTTGTCTTGTCATCCACCCTGCTGAGGCACCAGCGAGTTCACACTGGGGAGAGGCCGTTCACCTGCTCCGTGTGTGGGAAGGGATTCAGTGAATCGTCCGTCCTGCGGACACACCAGCGAGTTCACACTGATGAGAGGCCGTTTCAATGTTCTGTCTGTGGGAAGAGCTTTAGAAGGTCCGAAAACCTGCAGAAACACCAGCGAGTTCACACAGTTGTGATAGCTGGGGCAACAGGAACGTGGAACGGATGCATGTTTTACACATTTTGAACTGCTGTTTACTCAGTCAAACTGTGTTGCTGATGATTCCCTTGATTTGATTGTTTGTGGTGTTCCATAAAATGCACAGCACAGAAACAGGCCATTCAGCCCAACTAGTCCTTGCCTGGGTTTATGCTCCACACGAGTCTCCTCCCACCCTATCAACATATCCTCCTATTCCTTTCTCCCTCATGTCTTTATCTGGCTTTCCCTTAAATTCATCTATGCCATTCACCTCAACTACTCCTTGTGGTAGTGAGTTCCAGATTTTAAGAACATAAGAACATAAAAAATAGGAGCAGGAATAGGCCACTTGGCCCCTCGAGCCTGCTCCGCCATTCAATAAGACCATGGCTGATCTAGGGCCCAAAGCCACTTCCCCGCCCGCTCCCCATAACCCTTCACTCCCTTATCTTGCAAAAATCTGTCTATCTCCACCTTAAATGTATTTAATGACCCAGCCCCCACAGCTCTCTGGGGCAGAGAATCCCACAGATTTACGACCCTCTGAGAGAAGAAATTCCTCCTCATCTCAGTTCTAAAAGGGCAACCCTTTATTCTGAAGCTATGCCCCTGAGTTCTAGATTCCCCCATGTGGGGAAACATCCTCTCTGCATCTACCTTGTCGAGCCCCCTCAGTATCTTATATGTTTCAATAAGATCCCCTCTCATTCTTCTAAATTCCAATGAGTATAGGCCCAGCCTGCTCAACCTTTCTTCATAAGTCAACCCCCTCATCTCTGGAATTAACCTCGTGAATCGTCTCTGAACTGCCTCCAATGCAAGTATATCCTTCCTTAAATAAGGAGACCAAAACTGTACGCAGTACTCCAGGTGTGGTCTCACCAAGACCCTGTACAGTTGTAGCAGGACTTCCCTGCTTTTATACTCCAACCCCTTTGAAATAAAGGCCAACATTCCATTTGCCTTTTTGATTACTTGCTGTACCTGCATGCTAACTTTTTGTGTTTCATGCACAAGGACCCCCAGGTCCCTCTGAACTGTAGCATTTTGTAACCTCTCTCCATTTAAATAACAGTTTGCTTTTTTTATTTTTCCTGCCAAAGTGGATAACCTCGCACTTTCCCACGTTATACTCCATCTGCCAAATGTTTGCCCACTCACCTAGCCTGTCTATGTCCCTTTGCAGATTCGTTGAGTCCTCTGCACAACTTGCTTTCCCACCCATCTTTGTATCCTCTGCAAACCGGAAAATGACCCATTTATCCCAACGCTCTGCTTTCTGTTAGTTAGCCAATTCTCTAGCCATGCTAATATATTACCCCCAACCCCATGAGCTCCCACTCCCTGGGTAAAGACGTTTCTCCTGAATTCCCTACTGCATTTATTAATGACCATCTTATATTTATGGCCCCATAAATATGATGAGATTCTGTTAAGCTGACCAGTATGTTGTTGTACTTTGTCTTTTTCTGATGAATGAAACATTACTGAGCCCCTGTACCCGTGTTATGGGATGAAGTGCCAGACAAGTAAAGGCACAACGTCTGGGTGTGAATCTCTTCTTCTTAAGCAGTCCCTCAGAACCGAGGATGACTTGCTTCCACATTAAAAATGAGTTCTCAGGTGACTGATGAGTCCAATGCGGGACCTACAGTCTCTGTCACAGGTGGGGCAGACGGTGGTTGAAGGGGCGGGTGGGTGGGGTGCTTGGGTTGATGTGCGCTCCTTCCGCTGTTTGCGCTTGGCTTCCGCTTGCTCCCGGCGAAGAGGCTCAAGGTGTTCGGCGCCTTCCCGGATGCTTCTCCTCCACTTTGTGCGGTCTGGGGCCAGGGATTCCCAGGTGTCGGTGGGGATGTTACACTTTTTCAAGGAGGCTTTGAGGGTGTCCTTGAAGCGTTTCCTCTGCCCACCTGGGGCTCTCTTGCCGTGTCGGAGCTCCGAGTAGAGCGCTTGTTTTGGGAGTCTCGTATCGGGCATGCGGACGACGTGGCCCGTCCATCAGAGCTGATCGAGCGTGGTCAAAGCTTCGATGCTGGGGATGTTGGCCTGAGCAAGAACACTGACGTTGGTGCGCCTATCCTGCTAATGGATTTGCAGGATCTTGCAGAGGCAGCGTTGGTGGTACCTCTCCTGTGCTTTGAGGTGCCTGCTGTACATGGTCCATGTCTCTGAGGCATACAGCAGGGTGGGTAACATAGAAACATAGAAGATAGGAGCAGGAGTAGGCCATTCGGCCACTCGAGCCGGCTCCGCCATTCAATGCGATCATGGCTGATCATCCAAATTCAGTACCCTGTCCCTGCTTTCTCCCCATATCCCTTGATCCCTTTAGCCTTAAGAAATATATCCAACTCGTTCTTGATTATATTTAATGAATTGGCCTCTACTGCCTTCTGTGGTAGAGAATTCCACAGGTTCACCACTCTCTGGGTGAAGAAATTCCTCCTCATTTCTGTTCTAAATGGCTTACCCCTTATCCTTAGACTGTGACCCCTGGTTCTGGACTCCCCGACCATCGGGAACATCCTTCCTGCATCTAGTCTGTCCAGTCCTGTCAGAATTTTATAAGTTTCAATGAGATCCCCTCTCATTCTTCTGAACTCCAGCAAGTATAAGCCTAATCGACCCAATCTCTCCTCATACGTCATTCCTGCCATTCCAGGTATCTGCCTGGTGAATCTTCGCTGAACTCCTTCCATGGCAAGAACATAGAAACATAGAAGATAGGAGCAGGAGTAGGCCATTCGGCCCTTCGAGCCTGCTCCGCCATTCAATGAGATCATGGCTGATCATCCAAATTCAGTACCCTGTCCCTGCCTTCTCCCTATATCCCTTGATCCCTTTAGCCTCAAGAAATATATCCAACTCTTTCTTGAATATATTTAATGAACTGGCCTCCACTGCCCTCTGTGGCAGAGAATTCCACAGGTTCACCACTCTCTGGGTGAAGAAATTCCTCCTCATTTCAGTCCTAAATGGCTTACCCCTTATCCTTAGACTATGACCCCTGGTTCTGGACTCCCCGGCCATCAGAAACATCCTTTCTGCATCTAGTCTGTCCAGACCTGACAGAATTTTATAGGTTTCGATGAGATCGCCTCTCAATCTTCTAAACTCCAGTGAGAATAAGCCCAATTGACACAATCCTCGTACGTCATTCCTGCCATCCCAGGTATCAGCCTGGTGAATCTTCGCTGCACTCCCTCCAAGGCAAGAACGTCCTTCCTCAGGTAAGGTGACCAAAACTGCACACAATACTCAAGGTGTGGTCTCACCAAGGCCCTGTACAACTGCAGCAAGACATCCTTGTTCTTGTACTCAAACCCTCTCGCTACGAAGGCCAACATACCATTTGCCTTCTTAACCGCCTGCTGCACCTGCATGCTTACCTTCAGCGACTGGTGCACAAGGACACCCAGGTCTCGTTGCACTTCCCCTTCTCCCAATCTATTGCCATTCAGGTAATAATCTGCCTTCCTGTTTTTGACACCAAAGTGGATAATCTCGCATTTATCCAGGTTATATTGCATCTGCCATGCTTCTGCCCAATCACCCAAACTGTCCAAATCGTACTGGAGTTTCACAACATCCTCCTCACAGCATACCCTCCCACCCAGCTTTGTGTCATCTGCAAACTTGGAGATATTACATCTAGTTCCCTTGTCTAGATCATTAATATATATTGTGAATAGCTAGGGTCCAAGGACTGATCCCTGCGGTGCCCCACTAGTCACTGCCTGCCACTCGGAAAAAGACCCGTTTATTCCAACTCTTTGCTTTCTGTCTGCCGACCAGTTCTCTATCCAAGTCAATACCTTGCCCCCAATCCCATGTGCCTTAACTTTACATGCTAATCTCTTATGTGGAACCTTATCGAAAGCCTTTTGAAAGTCCAAATACACCACATCCACTGGTTCTCCCTTATCTATTTTACCAGTTACATCCTCAAAAAATTCCAGTAGATTAGTCAAGCATGATTTACCTTTTGTAAATCCATGTTGACTTTGTCCGATCCTGTCACTGCTTTCCAAGTGCTCTGCTATTACATCTTTTATAATGGACTCTAGCATTTTCCCCACTACTGATGTCAGGCTTACCGGTCTATGATTCCCCGTTTTCTCTCTACCACCTTTTTTGAACAGTGGGGTAACATTAGCTACCCTCCAATCCATGGGTACTGTTCCAGAGTCTATCGAATGTTGGAAGATGATCAGCAATGCATCTAGTATTTGTAGGGCCACTTCCTTAGGTACCCTAGGATGTAGATTATCAGGCCCTGGGGATTTATCGGCCTTCAATCCCGTCAATTTCCCTAACACCATTTCCCTACAAATACTGATTTCTTTCAGTTCCTCCCTTTCATCAGACCCTATGTTCCCCAACATCTCCGGGGGTTTATTTGTGTCTTCCTCTGTGAAGACAGAACCAAAATATGTATTTAATTGGTCTTCCATTTCTTTGTTCCCCATTATAAATTCCCCTGATTCTGACTGTAAGGGACCTACGCTTGACTTCACCAATCTGTAGACCATGAGCTTAGTGCCGGGTTTGAGCTCCTGGTCTTCAAACACTCTCTCAGGCGACCGAAGGTTGCACTGGCACTCTGAAGGCGGTGTTGGACTTCGTCGTCGACGTCTGCCCTTGTTGACAGTAGGCTCCCGAGGTATGGAAAGTGGTCCACGTTGTCCAAGATCTTGTGGATTTTTATAATCGGGGGGCAGTACTAATAATAACCTCACGGACCTTATAGGTGTGATATCCAGACGGGCTTGTGCTTAAAAGTCTGGTCTGGCTGGAGTGTCTAGAATTAAGGGGCATAGTCTCAGGATAAGGGGTCGGCCATTTAAGACTGAGATGAGGAGGAATTTCTTCACTCAGAGGTTTGTGAATCTTTGGAATTCTCTGCCCCAGAGGGCTGTGAATGCGGAGTCTTTGAGTGTATTCAAGGCTGAGATCGATAGATCCTTGGACTCTAGGGGAATCGAGTGATATGGAGATCGGGCGGGAAAGTGGAGTTGAGGTCGATGATCAGCCATGATCTTATTGAATGGCGGAGCAGGCTCGAGGGGCCGTATGGCCCACTCCTGCTCCTATTTCTTCTGTTCTTGAACTGAATCCCCTTTACTCACCGCTACAACAGGTGATGGAGATTCACAATCTGCACAGGGTGGGGAAGGGACCTAGGAACAGGACGAGGCCATTCAGCCTCTCGAGCCTATTCCGCCATTCAATCAGATCACGGCTAATCCGTATCTCACTCCATCTACCCACCTTGGTTCCGTAAGCCTCAATACCCATAACCAACAAATTCTATCATTCTCCATTTTGATATTTTCAGTTGACCCCCAGCCTCAACAGCTTTTTGTGGGAGTGTGATCCAGATTTCCACTACCCTGTGTGTGAAGAAGTGCTTCTTGACATCACCCCTGAACGGCTTAGCTCTAATTTTAAGGTTGTGCCCCCTTGTTCTGGACTCCCCACAGCTCCACCAGAGGAAATAGTTTCTCTCTATCCTATCAACTCCTTTAGTCATCTTAAACACCACAATTAGATCACCCCTTAATCTCCTATACTCGAGGGAATACCAGCCCAGTCTGTGCAACCTGTCCTCATAATTTCACCCTGTCAGCTCCAGTATCATTGTGAATCTGTGCTGCGACCCTCCAAGGCCAGTATATCCTTCCTGAGGGGCGGTGCCCAGAACGGAACAGGAGGGCAGACTGACTGCGGCCTGCTCGACTGTTCAAGGTCAAAGCTTACGTGATCTGGTGACAGGTGAGATGTAAAAAAGGAGCAGATCAGGCGGCTGTTGAACTATTGGAAAAACAAGGCTACGTATTGTATTCTGCCCAGCAACAGACTCAGGAAGCTAAGGGTAGAAAACATCCAGAATTACAGCGATTGCCAGGAGCACCAAGAGTAACATTCCAGCAAGAAGAACGAGAACATCCTTTTTTTTATTTGCTCCTGGGATGTGGGCATTGCTGGTAATGCCAGCATTCATTGCCCAAACCTAATTGCCCTTGAGAAGGTGGTGGTGAGCTGCCTTCTTGAACTGCTGCAGTTCGTGTGGTGAAGGTACTCCCACAGTGCTGTTCGGGATGGAGTTCCAGGATTTTGACCCAGCGACGATGAAGGAATGGCCGATATACTTCCAAGTCAGGCGATGGTGTTCCCATGGTAGAGGTCGTGAGTTTGGGAGGTGCTGCTGAAGAAACCTTGGCGAGTTGCTGCAGTGCATCTTGTAGATGGTACACACTGCAGCCACGGTACGCCGGTGGTGGAGGGAGTGAATGTTTAAGGTAGTGGATGGGGTGCCGATCAAGCGGGCTGCTTTGTCCTGGATGGTGTCGAGCTTCTTGAGTGTTGTTGGAGCTGCACTCATCCAGGCAAGTGGAGAGTATTTTATCACAATCCTGTCTTGTGCCTTGTAGATGGTGGAAAGGCTTTGGGGAGTCAGACGTGAGACACTCGCCACAGAATACCTAGCCTGTGACATGCTGCTGTTGCCACAGTATTTATTTGGCTGGTCCAGTTACGTTTCTGGTCAATGGTGACCCCCAGGATGTTGATGGTGGGGGATTCAGCGATGGGAATGATATTAAATGTCATGGGGAGGTGGTTAGACTTTCCCAGAACATGGTCCTGATCACTCTCGGTTCTGAGTGGTGCTCCCCAGAATAAGGTTGTATGACTTTGTTATTGGGTGAAATAGTCAAGTCTGAATGTCAATAAAGATCATTAATATCAGTTCGATAGTCGCGCGTGATTCTTCCATGACAGGTACAAGCAGGGATTAGATACAGCGGAGATCTCCCTTCACAATGTCCCATCAAACACACCCAGGGCAGAGTGTCAGCAGTGGCTCAGGCGGCAGCACTCTGGCCTGTGAGTCAGAAGGTTGTGGGTTGAAGTCCCACTCCAGAGACTCGAGTCTAAAACTCTGTGCTGCCCCTCAGTGCAGTGCTGAGGGAGTAAAGCCCAGTGCAGAGTAAAGTTCCCTCTGCACTGCTCCACTAACAGGCCTGAGCCCCAAACTCAGAAGAGCGCCCTCTGCTGCATTCAACTTGTCTCAGCAGCGGGAGAAGTAGGCGGCGGAAGTCCCGCCCCTCGGACACCCCGATTGGTTGGAGGACCCGCCGCCACCTCAGTCCTCCGAGCTCCGCCCGCTCTCTCCCTATTGGTCGGAGCTCCCGTCAGTCACCGCCGTGGAATTGATGACGTACCCCAGTGCGGCTCCCTGCAGAAGACAAGGGGCTGCGGCCGCTGAATCGGCTCCGCTCGGTGCCGGGAGGGCGCTGGGACGGTGCGGTTTGTATTTTCTTTTTATTTATCTCCTGCCCGCGCTTCTCTCCGCTATATATAAAAAACCCTGATAAAACTCACTTTCCGCCGGTGATCCAGACTCTCAGGCGGGGTGTGTGCTGAGCATGCGCGCTGTGGGCCGGGCGCCTGTGGAGCAGGAGAGGGCGGGGCCATGGGGAGCATGCGCGGTGTCAGCCAGAACTCAGCGCGGCGGCCGGAGCGCTTTCTGGAGCGCGGGGGCTTGTGGGGATTGCAGCCGCCATTACTGTTGATCCTTTCAACCAACCTGTGCAGCAGCTGGGGCCTGAAAATCAGCTTCACTGCCCCTGGGCTGGGAAAGGGAAACATGAGACAACATTCTCCCTCTTACTCCCTTTCTACACTCTTTATACAGGGTTTTAGAAATGGAGCATTTACAGACAGGAAGCTCAAACCAAACATCACCTCAAGATCTGACAGAGTCACTCGATTCATCAGGACCTGAATATCATCGGCCTTTGTACATGGAAGGAGAGAGCAGCGATGACAAACTGCACACGTGTTCCGTGTATGGACTCGGATTCAGCCGATCGCCTGACCTGGCGAAACATGTGCAGCGTCACACCGGGGAGAAACCGGGTAAAGGTGGGGACGGCGGGAAGGGATTCAGTTCCCTATCTGTGTTGAAAATTCATTGGGGCAGTCGCACCAGGGACAGCTCATTCACCTGCTCCGTGTGTGGGAAGGGATTTGTTTATCCATCTCACCTGCTGAGACACCAGCTTGTTCACACTGATGAGAAACCATTTCAGTGTTCTGACTGTGGGAAGAGCTTTAAATGCTCCGGGGATCTGAAGGAACACCAGTTTGTTCACACTGATGAGAGACCGTTTGCATGTTCTGACTGTGGGAAGAGTTTTAAAAGCTATGGGGTTCTGACCAGACACCAGTGTGTTCACACTGGGGAGAGGCCATTTCCCTGCTCAGTGTGTGGGAAGGGATTCACTGATTCATCTACCCTGCTGACACACCAGCTTGTTCACACTGATGAGAGACCCTTTAAATGTTCTGACTGCGGGAAGAGCTTTAAAAGATCCGGGGCTCTGACCACACACCAACGAGTTCACACTGATGAGAGAGCATTTCAATGTTCTGTCTGTCAGAAGAGCTTTAAATGCACCGGGGACCTGAAGCAACACCAGCTTGTTCACACTGATGAGAGACCCTTTAAATGTTCTGACTGTGGGAAGAGCTTTAAAAGCTCTGGGGCTCTGACCCGACACCAGCGAGTTCACACCGGGGAGAGGCGTTTTCCCTGCTCCGTGTGTGGAAAGGGATTCTTGCTGTCCTCCAACCTGCTGAGACACCAGCTTGTTCACACTGATGAGAGAGCGTTTACATGTTCTGACTGTGGGAAGAGCTTTAAAAGCTCCAATGACCTGCTGAGACACCAGCGAGTTCACACTGTTGTGTAGCGCAGGGCCCTGCAGACATGAACATGGAATGGATGAATGTTTTATAAATTTTGTACTATTGTTTAATCTTTCAATCTGTTGTGCTGATGATTCCCTTGATTTGACTGTTAATGTTATTTTTGTTTTTCTCCTTATCACAGGCAATTGCCTATTAAAAGTCAACCATCACAACCAATAAAACCTGCAACATAACAAAAAAAGTTTAAAGGAAACTTAAATTAAATTAAAATTCTATTTTCAGTGGTGATGATGCGCGCCAGTCCCTCCGGTACCCACCGGTCACGGAAGGCCTCGAGCGCGCCGGTGGACTGTTCATGTTATTACATTGAATGTACAGCACAGAAACAGGCCATTCGGCCCAACTGGTCCATGCCGGGGTTTATGCTCCACGCGAGCCTCCTCTGACATATCCTCCTATGTTTATCTGGCTTCTCCTTAAATACATCTATGCCGTTCACCTCAACTACTCCTTGTGGGAGCGAGTTCCACATTCTCATCACTCTCTGGGTAAAGAAGTTTCTCCTGAATTAACTACTGGATTTATTAGTGACGATCTTTATTGATGGCCCCATAACTATGATGAGATTCTGTTAAGCTGCCCAGTATGTTGTTGTACTTTGTCTTTTTCTGATGAATGAAACATTACTGAGCCCCTGTACCCGTGTTATTGGATGAAGTGCCAGACAAGTGAAGGCACAACATCTGGGTGTGAATCTGATAATAACCTCACGGACCGTATAGGTGTGATAACCAGACGGGCTTGTGGTTATAGTCTGGTCCCAGATGGACTAAATCCCCTTTACTCACCTCTACAACCGGTGATGGAGATTCACAATCTGCACAGGGTGGGGAAGGAACCTCGGAACAGGACGAGGCCATTCAGCCCCTCGAGCCTATTCCGCCATTCAGTCAGATCACGGCTAATCCGTGTCTCACTCCATCTACCCGCCTTGGTTCCGTAAGCCTTAATACCCATAACCAACAAATTCTATCAATCTCCATTTTGATATTTTCAATTGAACCCCAGCCTCAACAGCTTTTGTGGGAGTGTGACCCAGATTTCCACTACCCTGTGTGTGAAGAAGTGCTTCTTGACATCACCCCTGAACGGTCGAGCTCTAATTTTAAGGTTGTGCCCCCTTGTTCTGGACTCCCCACAGCTCCACCAGAGGAAATAGTTTCTCTCTCTCGACCCTATCAACTCCTTTAGTCATCTTAAACACCACAATTAGATCACCCCTTAATCTCCTATACTCGAGGGAATACCAGCCTAGCCTAAAGGAAATTAGGGATAGCATAAGATCCAAGGAGAGGACATATAAGTTGGCCAGAAAAAGCAGCAAACCTGAGGATTGGGAGCAGTTTAGGATTCAGGAAAGGAGGACAAAGGGATTAATTAAGAGGGGGAAAATAGAATATGAGAGTAAGCTTGCAGGGAACATAAAAACTGACTGTAAAAGCTTCGATAGATTGAAGAGAAGAAGATTGGTGAAGTCAAGTGTAGGTCCCTTGCAGTCAGAATCAGGGGAATTTATAATGGGGAACAAAGAAATGGCAGACAAATTAAATACATACTTTGGTTCTGTCTTCACAAAGGAGGACACAAATAACATCCCAGAGATGTCGGGGAACATAGGGTCTAATGAGACGGAGGAACTGAATGAAATCAGTATTTGTAGGGAAATGGTGTTAGGGAAATTGACGGGATTGAAGGACGATAAATCCCCAAGGCCTGATAATCTACATCCTAGGGTACTTAAGGAAGTGGCCCTCGAAATGATAGATGCATTGCTGGTCATCTTCCAAAATTCGATAGACTTTGGAACAGTGCCCATGGATTGGAGGGTAGCTAATGTTACCCCTCTATTCAAAAAAGGTGGTAGAGAGAAAATGGGGAATTATAGACCGGTGAGCCTGACATCGGTAGTGGGGAAAATGCTAGAGTCCATTATAAAGGATGTAATAGCAGAGCACTTGGAAAACAGTGACAGGATCGGACAAAGTCAACATGGATTTACAAAAGGTAAATCATGCTTGACTAATCTACTGGAATTTTTTGAGGATGTAACTGGTAAAATAGATAAGGGAGAACCAGTGGATGTGGTGTATTTGGACTTTCAGAAGGCTTTCGATAAGGTTGTGCATAAGAGATTAGCGTGTAAAGTTAAAGCACATGGAATTGGGGGCAAGGTATTGACTTGGATAGAGAACTGGTTGGCAGACAGAATGCAAAGAGTTGGAATAAACGGGTCTTTTTCCAAGTGGCAAGCAGTGACTAGTGGGGTACTGCAGGGATTGGTGCCAGGACCCCAGCTATTCACAGTATATATTAAATGATCTAGACGAGGGGAACTAGATGTAATATCTCCAAGTTTGCAGACGACACAAAGCTGGGTGGGCGTGTGTGCTGTGAGGAGGATGCTGAGAAACTCCAGTATGATTTGGACAGGTTGGGTGATTGGGCAGATGCATGGCAGATGCTGTATAATGTGGGTAAATGGTGCCAAAAACAGGAAGGCAGCTTATCTGAATGACAATAGATTGGGAAAATGGGAAGTGTACCGAGACCTGGGTGTCCTTGTGCACCAGTCGCTGAAGGTAAGCATGCAGGTGCAGCAGGCGGTTAAGAAGGCAAATGATATGTTGGCCTTCGTAGCGAGAGTGTTTGAGTACAGGAACAAGGATGTCTTGCTGCAGTTGTACAGGGCCTTGGTGAGACCACACCTTGAGTATTGTGTGCAGTTTTGGTCGCCTTATCTGAGGAAGGATGTTCTTGCCATGGAGGGAGTGCAGCGAAGATTCACCAGACTGATACCTGGGAAGGCAGGAATGACGTATGAGGAGAGATTGGGTCAATTGGGCTTATATTCGCTGGAATTTAGAAGAATGAGAGGGGATCTCATTGAAACTTATAAGGGAAATTAGGGATACCATAAGATCGAAGGAGAAGACATATAAATTGGCCAGAAAAAGCAATCCTGAGGATTGGGAGCAGTTTAGGATTCAACAAAGGAGGATAAAGGGATTAATTAAGAAAGGGAAAATAGATTATGAGAGTAAGCTTGCAGGCAACATAAAAACTGACTGTAAAAGCTTTTATAGATACGTGAAGAGAAAAAGATTGGTGAAGTCAAGTGTAGGTCCCTTGCAGTCAGAATCAGGGGAATTTATAATGAGGAACAAAGAAATGGCAGACCAACTAAATACATATTTTGGTTCTGTCTTCACAAAGGAGGGCACAAATAACCTCCCAGAGTTGCTGGGGAACATAGGGTCTGATGAAAGGGTGGAACTGAAAGAAATCAGTATTTGTAGGGAAATGGTGTTAGGAAAATTGATGGGACTGAAGGCCGATAAATCCCCAGGGCCTGATAATCTACATCGTAGGGTACTTAAGGAAGTGGCCCTAGAAATAGTAAATGCATTGCTGGTCATCTTCCAGAACTCGATAGACTCTGGAACAGTATCCATGGATTGGAGGGTAGCTAATGTTACCCCACTATTCAAAAAAGGTGGTAGAGAAAAAGCGGGGAATTATAGACCGGTAAGCCTGACAGTAGTGGGGAAAATGCTAGAGTCCATTATAAAAGATGTAATAGCAGAGCACTTGGAAAGCAGTGACAGGATCGGACAAAGTCAACATGGATTTACAAAAGGTAAATCATGCTTGACTAATCTACTGGAATTTTTTGTGGATGTAACTGGTAAAATAGATAAGGGAGAACCAGTGGATGTGGTATATTTGGACTTTCAGAAGGCTTTCGATAAGGTCCCGCATAAGAGATTAGTGTGCAAAATTAAGGCACATGGGATTGGGGGCAAGGTATTGACTTGGATAGAGAACTGGTTGGCGGACAGAAAGCAAAGAGTTGGAATAAACGGGTCGTTTTCCGAGTGGCAGGCAGTGATTAGTGGGGTACCGCAAGGATCGGTCCTAGGACCCCAGCTGTTCACAATATATATAAATGATCTAGACGAGGGATTTGGATGTAATATCTCCAAATTTGCAGACGACACAAAGCTGGGTGGGATGGTATGCTGTGAGGAGAATGTCGTGAAACTCCAGTACGATTTGGACAGGTTGGGTGATTGGGCAGAAACATGGCAAATGCAGTATAATGTGGATAAATTTGAGGTTATCCACTTTGGTGGCAAAAACAGGAAGGCAGATTATTTTTTGAATGGCAATAGATTGGGAGAAGGGGAAGTGCAAAGAGAACTGGGTGTTCTTGTGCACCAGTCGCTGAAGGTAAGCATGCAGGTGCAGCAGGCGGTTAAGAAGGCAAATGGTATGTTGGCCTTCGTAGCAAGAGGGTTCGAGTACAGGAACAAAGATGTCTTGCTGCAGTTGTACAGGGCCTTGGTGAGACCGCACCTTGAGTATTGTGTGCAGTTTTGGTCGCCTTACCCGAGGAAGGACGTTCTTGCCATGGAGGGAGTGCAGCGAAGATTCACCAGGCAGATACCTGGGATGGCAGGAATGACGTATGAGGAGAGATTGTGTCGATTGGGCTTATACTCACTGGAGTTTAGAAGATTGAGAGGGGATCTCATCGAAACCTATAAAATTCTGTCAGGCCTGGACAGACTAGATGCAGGAAGGATGTTCCCGATGGCGGGGGAGTCCAGAACCAGGGGTCACAGTCTAAGGATAAGGGGTAAGCCATTTAGGACAGAGATGAGGAGGAATTTCTTCACCCAGAGAGTGGTGAACCTGTGGAATTCTCTACCACAGAAGGCAGTTGAGGCCAATTCATTAAATATATTCAAGAAGGAGTTAGATATATTTCTTGAGGCTAAAGGGATCAAGGGATATGGGGAGAAAGCAGGGACAGGGTACTGAATTTAGATGATCAGCCATGATCTCATTGAATGGCGGAGCAGGCTCGAGGGGCCGAATGGCCTACTCCTGCTCCTATCTTCTATGTTTCTATGTTTCTAGTCTATGCAACCTGTCCCCATAATTTAACCCTTTCAGCCCCGGTATCATTCTGGTGAATCTGTGCTGCGTCCCTCCAAGGCCAGTATATCCTTCCTGAGGGGCGGTGCCCAGAATGTAACAGGAGGGCAGACTGACTGCGGCCTGCTCGACTGTTCAAGGTCAAAGCTTACGCGATCTGGTGAGAGTTGTGAAAGGTGAGATGTAAATAAGGAAGAGATAAGGCGGCTGTTGAACTATTGGAAAAACAAGGCTACATATTGTATTCTGCCCAGCAACAGGAGAACCAGGAGTGATTGCCAGGAGAACCAAGAGCAAGAAGAATGAGAACATCCTCAACTCTCCCAGAACTGGGTCCTGATCACCCTCCGTTCTGAGTGGAGCTCCCCAGAATACAGTTCTATGACTTTGTTATCTGATAAAATAGTCATGTCTGAATGTCTATTATTTAGAACAATTCTAGTGTCTCGCGTGATTCTTCCGTGGCAGGTACAGCATGGGTTAGATACAGAGTAAAGCTCCCTCTACACTGTCCCATCAAACACTCCCAGGGCAGGTACAGCACGGGTTAGATACAGAGTAAAGCTCCCTCTACACTGTCCCATCAAACACTCCCAGGGCAGGTACAGCACGGGTTAGATACAGAGTAAAGCTCCCTCTACACTGTCCCATCAAACACTCCCAGGGCAGGTACAGCACGGGTTAGATACAGAGTAAAGCTCTCTCTACACTGTCCCATCAAACACTCCCAGGGCAGGTACAGCACGGGTTAGATACAGAGTAAAGCTCCCTCTACACTGTCCCATCAAACACTCCCAGGACAGGTACAGCACGGGTTAGATACAGAGTAAAGCTCCCTCTACACTGTCCCATCAAACATTCCCAGGGCAGGTACAGCATAGGTTAGATACACAGTGAAGCTCCCTCTACACTGTCCCATCAAACTTATCTTAGGAAGGATATACATACCATAGAGGGAGTCATAGTCATCGAGTTATACAGCACAGAAAGAGGCCTTTCGGCCCATCATGTCGGCGCCGGCCATCAAGCCCGGTCTATTCTAATCCCATTTTCCAGCATTTGGTCCGTAGCCTTGTATGCTATGGCATTTCAAGTGCTCATCTAAATGCTTCTTGAATGTTGTGAGGGTTCCTGCCTCTACTACCCTTTCAGGCAGTGAGTTCCAGATTCCAATCGTGAGTGCAATGCATTGAGTTTAAGCAGACTTTGCTAAGTGGCAGAAAAAGTCTTTTAAGTGCATTTACTGAATTTTAGTGAGTAAAAAAGTGAATTATTTGAAGTAAGTTAAATTTTTTAGAGTAAATGAAGCTGTTGGGGAGTTGAAACCGGAAGTAGAATCCGGGTATAAAAAGGGGCGGGCTTAGTGCGTTGGCGCTGAGTGCGGTCGCATTGAGTGTAAGTAGAGTTTGGTAAGTGGCAGAGTTCAGGCAAGTCGGAGGTGAGGGGGTGCTTTTTGCTCTGTTTTTGCTTCCCTCTCTCAGGCTAATCCAACACCGTGGATGTGGAGCAGTGAGACAATTCAACCGGATAGGTCCCCCGGACAGCTTCCACGAGGGAGGTTGGTGATCAACTGGTTGGTAGGTTCTCTTCCTTCTCTTCTATACCTTTAAGTTGGTAAGTCCTATTGTAATATGTAATATTATCATCTATATCGGGGCAGAGGGTCTTCATAACTAATAATGAGAAATTTAATTAATTACACAGATATGGGTGAACAGGTGATGTGTCACTGTTGCGAAATGTGGGAGCTGGTGGACCCCATTGAGGCTCACGGTGATTACATTTGCGATAAGTGTTTGCTGCTAGAGGAACTCAAGCTCCATGTTAAAGAGCTTGAGACCGAGCTTCAGACACTGCGACACATCAGGGAGGGGGAGAAGTTCCTGGACTCTATGTTTCAGGAGGTGGTCACACCTATGAAATTAATTAATGCAGATGTAGTCCGTGGTCAGGGACAGGACGGTGTGACTACGAGTGTGGAAGGTACAGGGATCCAGGATGTAGCGTTGAAGGAGCCGCAGCCCTTGCTCTTCTCAAGCAGGATTGAGGTTCTTACTCCCTGT
Organism: Somniosus microcephalus; assembly: GCF_052327205.1. Classification (NCBI taxonomy): domain Eukaryota; kingdom Metazoa; phylum Chordata; class Chondrichthyes; order Squaliformes; family Somniosidae; genus Somniosus; species Somniosus microcephalus. Next base: position 12,257,525 of record NC_140990.1, on the reverse strand, counting down.
GAGGGCAGGAGCGGGGACTGCAGGGAGGATGAGCAACCTGGCCACAGCACCGTGGTGCAGGGGGCCATTTAAGTGGCGGGAGTAAAAAGAAATGTTGCAGTGGTAGGGGATAGTATCATTAGGGGGATAGATAGGGTTCTCTGCAGTCAAGAGCGGGAGTCCCGAAGGCTGTGTTGCCTGCCCGGTGCCAGGGTTAAGGACATCTCTTCTGGGCTGGAAAGAAACTTGGAGTGGGAGGGGGAGGATACAGTTGTCGTGGTCCATGTTGGTACAAACGATGTAGATAGGACAAGGAAGAAGGTTCTGTTAAAGGAGTATGAGCAGCTAGGGGTCAAATTAAAAAACAGAACCTCAAGGGCAATAATCACTGGGTTATTACCTGAGCCACGAGCGAATTTGGCTAGGATCAATAAAATTAAAGAGTTAAGCGCGTGGCTCAAAGACTGGTGTGGGAGAAATGGGTTTTGCTTCTTGGGACACTGGCACCAGTACTGGGACAGGAGGGAGCTGTTCCGTTGGGACGGACTCCACTTGGCCAGTGCTGGGACTAGAGTCCTGGTGAATCATATAACTAGGGCTGTAGAGAGGGCTTTAAACTAATTAGTGGGGGGGAGGTTTCTAGAGACCAAATAACAGAAATGACAATGGAGAAGGTCATAGACTTAGGTAGCAGTGGGGAAATTAAAAAACAGAACGTGTCAGGAAGGGACAGAAGGAATGGAGTAAAAGGTAAAGTAGTAAAAGGGGAAAAAACAGGAACTAAGTGTCACAAAACATATTTGAAAGTTCTTTATCTGAATGCACGTAGCATTCGTAACAAAATGAATGAGTTAACGGCACAAATAACTACATATGGGTATGATCTTGTGGCCATTACAGAAACATGGCTGCAGGGTGACCATGACTGGGAATTAAACATACCAGGTTATTTAACAATCAGGAAGGACAGGCAGGAAGGGAGAGGAGGTGGGGTGGCTATGTTAATAAAGGAAGGAATCACTATAATACAGAGAAATGATATTGGGTCAAAGGAGCAGGATAGCGAAACAGTTTGGGTAGAGATAAGGAATAATAAGGGGAAAAAAACACTAGTGGGCGTAGTCTATAGGCCTCCGAACAGTTGCAACTCTGTTGGATGGAGTATTAATCAGGAAATAGCTGAGGCTTGTAATAAGGGAACAGCTATAATTATGGGGGATTTTAACGATCATATTAACTGGACAAATCAAACTGGGCAGAGCAGTTTTGAGGATGAGTTCATTGAGTGTATTAGGGATGGGTTTCTTGAGCAGTATGTAACTGAACCGACCAGGGGGCAAGCAACCTTAGATTTGGTCCTGTGTAATGAGACAGGATTAATTAAAAATGTCCTAGTAAAGGATCCCCTTGGAATGAGTGACCATAACATGGTTGAATTCCATATACAAGTAGAGGGTGAGAAGGTTGGATCTCAAACAAGCGTGCTGAGCTTGAATAAAGGAGACTATGAAGGTATGAGAGCGGAATTGATTAGAGCGGACTGGGAAAATAGATTAAAGGGTAAGACGGTACATGATCAGTGGTGTACATTTAAGGAGTTATTTTACAACTTCCAAAAAAAATATATTCCACTGAGGAAAAAAGGGTGTAAAAGAAAAGATAGCCATCCGTGGCTAAGTAAAGTAATTAAGGATAGTATCCGACTAAAAACAAGGGCATATAAGGTAGCCAAATCTAGTGGGAGGATAGAAGATTGGGAAGTCTTTAAAAGACAGCAAAAAATAACTAAAAGTTTGATTAAGAAAGGGAAGATAGATTATGAAAGTAAATTAGCAAAAAATATAAAAACGGATAGCAAAAGTTTCTATAGTTATATAAAAAGAAAAAGGGTGGCTAAAGTAAATGTTGGTCCCTTAGAGGATGAGACCGGGAAATTAATGGTGGGAAACATGGAGATGGCAATAACGCTGAACAAATATTTTGTATCAGTCTTTATGGTAGAGGACACTAAGAATATCCCAACACTGGACAAACAGGGGGCTAGAGGGGGAGAGGAGCTAAATACGATTAAAATCACTAAGGAAGTGGTACTTGGTAAAATAATGGGACTTAAGCCGGATAAATCCCCTGGACCTGATGGCTTACATCCTAGGGTCTTGAGGGAAGTGGCGGTAGGGATTGTGGATGCATTGGTAATAATTTTCCAAAGCTCCCTGGACTCAGCAAAGGTCCCGGCAGATTGGAAAACTGCTAATGTAACATCCTTATTTAAAAAGGGCAGTAGGCAGAAGGCTGGAAACTATAGACCTGTTAGCCTAACATCTGTGGTTGGTAAAATGTTAGAGTCCATTATAAAGGAGACATTAACGGGACATTTGGATAAACATAATTTAATAGGACAAACTCAGCATGGTTTCATGAAGGGGAAGTCATGTTTGACAAATTTGCTTGAGTTCTTTGAGGAAGTAACATACAGGGTGGATAAAGGAGAACCAGTGGACGTAGTGTATTTAGACTTCCAAAAGGCATTTGACAAGGTGCCACACAAAAGATTATTGCTCAAGATAAAAAATCACAGGATTGGGGGTAATATTCTGACGTGGGTGGAGAATTGGCTCTCTAACAGAAAGCAGAGAGTTGGGATAAATGGTTCATTCTCAGACTGGCAATCAGTAACTAGTGGTGTTCCGCAGGGGTCAGTGCTGGGTCCCCAACTCTTTACAATCTACATTAACAATTTGGAGGAGGGGACCGAGTGTAACATATCAAAGTTTGCAGATGATACAAAGATGGGAGGGAAAGTAGTGAGTGAGGAGGACATAAAAAGCCAGCAAAGTGACATAGACAGGCTAAGTAAGTGGGCAGAGATTTGGCAGATGGAATACAATACTGGAAAGTGTGAGGTTATGCACTTTGGCAGGAAAAATCATAGAGCAAGTTATTATCTTAATGGCAAGAAACTGGAAAGTACTGTAGTACAAAGGGATCTGGGGGTCCTGGTGCATGAAACTCAAAAAGTTAGTATGCAGGTGCAGCAAGTGATCAAGAAGGCCAATGGAATGTTGGCTTTTATTGCTAGGGGGATAGAATATAAAAACAGGGAGGTATTGCTGCAGTTATACAAGGTATTGGTGAGACCGCACCTGGAATACTGCATACAGTTTTGGTGTCCATACTTAAGAAAAGACATACTTGCTCTCGAGTCAGTACAAAGAAGGTTCACTCGGTTAATCCCGGGGATGAGGGGGTGGTCATATGAGGAGAGGTTGAGTAGATTGGGACTCTACTCATTGGAGTTCAGAAGAATGAGAGGCGATCTTATTGAAACATATAAGATTGTGAAGGGGCTTGATCGGGTGGATGCGGTGAGGATGTTCCCAATGATGGGTGAAACTAGAACTAGGGGGCATAATCTTAAAATAAGGGGCTGCTCTTTCAAAACTGAGATGAGGAGAAACTTCTTCACTCAGAAGGTGGTAGGTTTGTGGAATTTGCTGCCCCAGAAAGCTGTGGAAGCTACATCTTTAAATAAATTTAAAACAGAAATAGATAGTTTCCTAGAAGTAAAGGGAATTAAGGGTTACGGGGAGCGGGCAGGAATGGACATGAGTCTAGGTTCGGAATGGTCATGGCCCTGTGGGTAGTGGAGCAGGTCCAGGGGCCGTGTAGCCTGGTTCTGCTCCTACTTCTTGTGTTCTAATTCTGTGTTAGATTTCAGGAGATGGTTTTATTCCTGTTCCTGGCTGGGATGGAGATCGCCTTTACAGAAGATAAGTACTGTAGAAAATATAGGGACAGAGTGATCTCCTGCAAGAGTTTCGATCGCCTAGATGGGTCGGAGAGGAATTTCCCAGATTTTTTCTCCCAAATTGGCCATTGGGTTTTTTATCTGGTTTTTCGCCTCTCCCGGGAGATCACATGGGTTTAGGTGGGATGGAGAGTGATAGAAGATTTGAGGTTAGGATCAGATCAGCCATGATCTTATTGAATGGTGGAGCAGGCTTGAGGAGCCGATTGGCCTACTCCTGCTCCTATTTCTTATGTTCAACCACCCTCTCGAGTCAGTACAAAGAAGGTTCACTCGGTTAATCCCGGGGATGAGGGGATGGACATATGAGGAGAGGTTGAGTAGATTGGGACTCTACTCATTGGAGTTCAGAAGAATGAGAGGCGATCTTATTGAAACATATAAGGTTGTGAAGGGGTTGAATCGGGTGGATGCGGGGAGGATGTTCCCGATGATGGGTGAAACTAGAACTAGGGGGCATAGTCTTAGAGTAAGGGGCTGCTCTTTCAAAACTGAGATGAGGAGGAACTACTTCACTCAGAGGGTGGTAGGTCCATGGAATATGCTGCCCCAAAAAGCTGTAGAGGCTACATCATTACATAAATTTAAAACAGAAATAGACACTCCTAGAAGTAAAGGGAATTAAGGGTTACGGGGAGTGGGCAGGAATTTGGACATGAGTCTAGGTTCGGATCGGTCATGGCCCTGTGGGTAGCGGAGCGGGCCCAGGGGCCGTGTAACCTGATCCCGCTCCTATTTCGTGTGTCTAATTCTGTTAGATTCAGGAGATGGTTCTGTGATAGTAGGTTGGCGGTTAGGATCAGATCAGCCATGATCTTATTGAATGGCGGAGCAGGCTCGAGGGGCCGATTGGCCTACTCCTGCTCCTATTTCTTATGTTCTTATGTAAAAAGTTTTCCTCAAATCCCCTCTAAACCTCCTGCCCCTTACCTTGAAACTATACCCCCTGTTTATTTACCCCTCTACTAAGGGGAAAAGTTCCTTTCTATCTACCCCTATCTATGCCCCTCATAATTTTGTACACCTCAATCAGGTCCCCCTCTCAGCCTTCTCTGCTCTAAGGAAAGCAACCCCAGCCTGTCCAGTCTTTCTTCATAGCTGAAGCGCTCCAGCCCAGGAAACCCAGGGAGTGCAAGAAGGTTCACCAGACTGGTTCCTGGGATGGGGGATTCTCCTATGAGGAGTGATTGTGTAGACGCGGCCGATATTCTCTGGAATTTATAGAAACATAGAAGATAGGAGCAGGAGTAGGCCATTCAGCCCCTCGAGTCTGCTCCGCCATTCAATGCGATCATGGCTGATCATCCAAATTCAGTACCTGGACCCTGCTTTCTCCCCATACCCCTTGATCCCTTTAGCCTTAAGAAATATATCCAACTCCTACTTGAATATATTTAATGAATTGGCCTCCACCGCCCTCTGTGGTAGAGAGTTCCACAGGTTCACCACTCTCTGGGTGAAGAAATTCCTCCTAATTTCTGTCCTAAATGGCCTACCCTTCATCCTTAGACTGTGTCCCCTGGTTCTGGACTCCCCGACCATTGGGAACATCCTTCCTGCATCTAGTCTGTCCAGTCCTGTCAGAATTTTATAAGTTTCAATGAGATCACCTCTCATTCTCCTAAACTCCAGTGAGTCCAAGCCCAATCGACCCAATCTCTCCTCATACGTCATTCTTGCCTTCCGAGGTATCAGTCTGGTGAATCTTCGCTGCACTCCCTCCATGGCAAGAACATCCTTCCTCAGATAAGGCGACCAAAACTGCACACAGTACTCAAGATGTGGTCTCACCAAGGCCCTGTACAACTGCAGCAAGACATCCTTGTTCCTGTACTCAAACACTCTCGCTATGAAGGCCAACATACCATTTGCCTCCTTAACCGCCTGCTGCACCTGCATGCTTGCCTTCAGCGACTGGTGCACAAGGACACCCAGGTCTCATTGCACTTCCCCTTCTCCCAATCTATTGACATTTAGATAATGATCTGCCTTCCTGTTTTTGCCACCAAAGTGGATAACCTCACATTTATCCACGTTATATTGCATCTGCCATGTTTCTGCCCAATCACCCAACATGTCCAAATCATCCTGGGGTTTCACGACATCCTCCTCACAGCACACACGCCCACCCAGCTTTGTGTCGTCTGCAAATTTGGAGATATTACATCTAGTTCCATTGTCTAGATCATTTATATATATTGTGAATAGCTGGGGTCCATCATTTATATATATTGTGAATAGCTGGGGTCCAAGGACCAATCCCTGCGGTACCCCACTAGTCACTGCCTGCCATTCGGAAAAAGACCCATTTATTCCAACGCTTTGCTTTCTGTCTGCCAACCAGTTCTCTATCCATGTCAATACCTTGCCCCCAATCCCATGTGCCTTAACTTTACACGCTAATCTCTTATGCGGGACCTTATCGAAGGCCTTCTGAAAGTCCAGATGCACCACATCCACTGGTTCTCCCTTATCTATTTTACCAGTTACATCCTCAAAAAATTCCAGTAGATTAGTCAAGCACGATTTACCTTTTGTGAATTCTTGTAGAATTTGTCCGATCCTGTCACTGTTTTCCAAGTGCTCTGCTATTACATCTTTTATAATGGAGTCTAGCATTTTACCCACTACCGATGTCAGGCTTACTGGTCTGTAATTCCCCGTTTGCTCTCTACCACCTTTTTTGAATAGTGGGGTTACATTAGCTACCCTCCAATCCATGGGTACTGTTCCAGATTCCATCGAATGTTGGAAGATGATCAGAAATGCATCTACTATTTCTAGGGCCACTTCCTTAAGTACCCTAGGATGTAGATTATCAGGCCCTGGGGATTTATCAGCCTTCAATCCCATCAATTTCCCTAACACCATTTCCCTACAAATACTGATTTCTTTCAGTTCCTCCCTTTCATCAGACCCTATGTTCCCCGACATCTCTGGGAGGTTATTTGTGTCCTCCTTTGTGAAGACAGAACCAAAATATGTATTTAGTTGGTCTGACATTTCTTTGTTCCCCATTATAAATTCCCCTGATTCTGACTGCAAGGGGCCTACGCTTGACTTCACCAATCATTTTCTCTTCACATATCTATAAAAGCTTTTACAGTCAGTTTTTATGTTCCATGCAAGCTTATTCTCATATTCTATTTTCCCTTTCTTAATTAATCCCTTTGTCCTCCTTTGTTGAATCCTAAACTGCTCCCAATCCTCAGGATTATTGCTTTTTCTGGCCAATTTATATGTCCTCTCCTTGGATCTTATGCTATCTCTAATTTCCCTTGTTAGCTACGGTTGTGTCACCTTTTTTGTTTTATTTTTATGCCAAACTGGGATGAACAAATTCTGTAGTTCATCCATGCGGTCTTTGAATGTTTGCCATTGCCTATCCACCGTCACCCCTTTGAGTGACATTCCCCAATCAATCCTACCCAACTCGTGCCTCAGACCATCGTAATTTCCTTTATTTAAATTTAGGACCCTAGTCTCTGAGTCAACTACTTCATTCTCCATCTTAATGAAGAATTCGATCATATTATGATCGCTCCGACCCAAGCGGCCTCGTACAACAAGATTGCTAATTAATCCTTTCTCGTTACATAATACCCAGTCTAAGATGGCCTGATCTCTGGTTGGTTCCTCGACATATTGGTCCAGGAAATCATCCCATAAACACTCCAGGAATTCCTCCTCCACAGTATTGTTACTAATTTGGTTAGCCCAATCTGTATGTAGATTAAAGTCACCCATGATGACTGTTGTGCCCTTATTGCACACTTCTTTAATTTCCCTTTTAATGCCATCCCCAACCTCCGCCTTACTGTTTGGAGGTCTATATACCACTCCCACTAACGTTTTCTGCCCCTTGGTATTTCACAATTCTACCCATGCAGATTCCACATCATCAGAGCTAATATCCTTCCTTACAATTGTGTTAATCCCTTCTTTAACCAGTAATGCTACCCCACCTCCCTTTCCTTTTTGCCTATCTTTCCTGAATATCGAATACCCCTGGATGTTGAGTTCTCAGCCTTGGCCATCCTTGAGTCATGTTTCCGTTATCCCAACCAAATCATATTCGTTTACCTCTATTGGCGCAGCCAATTCATCCACCTTATTACGAATGCTCCTTGCTTTAAGACACAAAGCCTTCAGGCTTGTTTTTTTTAACGCTCTTAGACCTATTAGAATTATTATTTACTGTGGCCACGTATGATTTAAACCGTTGATTTCTCTGACTGCCACTTTTGTTTTTCTCCTTCCTATCTTTTGCTTTTATCCTTGTTTCCCTTTCCTCTGTCTCCCTGCTCAGGTTCCCAACCCCCTGCCATTTTAGTTTAAACCCTCCCCCAGAGCACTAGCAAACATTCCCCCTAGGACATCGGTTCCAGCCCTGCGCAGGTGCAAACCGTCCGGTTTGAACTGGTCCCACCTCCCCCAGAACCGGTTCCAATGTCCCAGGAACTTGAATCCCTCCCCTTGGCACCATTCCTCTAGCCACGTATTCATCTGAAATATCCTTCTATTTCTACTCTGACGAGCACGTGGCACTGGTAGCAATCCTGAGATTACTACCTTTGAGGTCCTATTTTTTAATTTACCTCCTAACTCCCTATATTCAGCTTTTAGGACCTCATCCCAGTTTTTATCTATATCGATGGTACCTATATGCACCACAACAACTGGCTGTTCACCCTCCCCTTCCAAGATGTTCTGCAGCCGCTCTGAGACATCCTTGACCCTTGCACCAGGGAGGCAACACACCATCCTGGAGTCTCATTTGCGGCCACAGAAACGCCTATCTATTCCCCTTACAATAGAATCCCCTATTACTATAGCTCTACCTCTCTTTTTCCTCCCGTCCTGTGCAGCAGAGCCACCCCTGGTGCCAGGATGTTGGCTGCTGCTGCCTTCCTCTGAAAAGCCATCCCCCCCAACAGTACTCAAAGTGGTGTATCTGTTTGAGAGGGGGATGTCCACAGGGGACACCTGCACTACCTGCCTGTGCCTAGTACTCTGCCTGTTGGTCACCCCTTCCCTTTCTGCCTGTCCAACCTCTATCTGCGGTGTGTCCAACTCCCTAAACGTGCTATTCACGATGTCCTGAGCATCGTGAACGCTCCAGTATGCATCCAATCGCAGCTCCAGCGCAGCAATGCGGTCTGTCAGTAGTTGCAGCTGGATACACTTCCTGCACATGTAGTTGTCAGGGACACAGGAAGTGTCCCTGAGTTCCCACATAGCGCAGGAGGAGCATACCACGGGGCCGGGCTGTCTGGCCATGACTTACCCTTTAATTAATTGAAATTAAATTAAATCAAATCAATCCCACCAATTACACTACAGTTAAATGGTTTACCAACAGTCCCCGCTACACCAGAGAGACTTTAGTAACTATAAACCACAGAGTTAAAGTTTAAAAAGAGCGAAATACTCACCAACCAATCACTTACCTGCTTTCTGGTGACATCACACTTCGATTACTTTTTACTGCTCTCCCTCCCTCTGAGCTCGGAGATTGCAGATTAGTAAACCTGCCTGGTCTCGGAGCTGCTTTTAAACCGCCGCCGCTCAGCCGCCTCATTCCCTCGCAGCTCCGCCCGCCTCCCGCCGCTGCTCTGAGGCCTACCTGGTCTCGGAGCCGCTTTTAACCGCCGCCGCTCAGCCGCCTCATCCCTCGCAGGTCCGCCCGCCTGCTGCCGCCGCTCTGAGACCTCACTTGGTCTCGGAGCCGCTTTTAAACTGCCGCCGCTCAGCCGCCTCGTTCCCTCGCAGGTCCGCCCGCCTGCCGCCGCTGCTCTGAGGCCTACCTGGTCTCGGAGACTGCAGATTAGTAAACCTACCTGGTCTCGGAGCCGCTTTGAAACTGCCGCCGCTCAGCCGCCTCGTTCCCTCGCAGGTCCGCCCACCTGCCGCCGCTGCTCTGAGGCCTACCTGGTCTCGGAGCCGCTTTTAAAACCGGCGCCTCGGTCGCCTCGTTCCCCGCAGGTCCGCCTGCCTGCCGCCGCTGCTCTGAGGCCTACCTGGTCTCGGAGCCACTTTTAAACTGCCGCCGCTCAGCCACCTCGTCCCCTCGCAGGTCCGCCTGCCTGCCGCCGCTGCTCTCATTTAGAAGAATGAGAGGTGATCTCATTGAAACATACAAAATTCTTACACGGCTTGACAGGGTAGATGCAGGGAGGATGTTTCCCCTGGCTGGGGAGTCTAGAACCAGGGGTCAAAGTCTCAGAATAAGGGGTCGGCCATTTAGGACTGAGATGAGGAGAAATTTCTTCACTCAGAGGGTGGGGAATCTTTGGAATTCTCTACCCCAGAGGGCTGTGGAGGCTCAGTCGTTGAGTATATTCAAGACAGAGATTGATAGATTTTAAAATATTAAGCGATATGGGATAGTGCAGGAAAGTGGAGATGAGGTAGAAGATCAGCTATGATGTTATTGAATGGCGGAGCAGGCTCGAGGGGCCGAATGGCCTACCCCTGCTCCTATCTTCTATATTTCTTATGTTCTTAAGCACTCCCAGGGCAGGTACAGCACGGGTTAGATACAGAAGGCAGAGGGTGATGGTCGAAGGTTGTTTTTGTGACTGGAAGCCTGTGTCCAGTGGGGTACCGCAGGGATCGGTGCTGGGTCCCTTGCTGTTTGTGGTCTACATTAATGATTTGGATGTGAATGTAAAAGGTATGATCAGTAAGTTCGCAGATGACACGAAAATTGGTGGGGTGGTAAATAGCGAGGAGGGTAGCCTCAGTCTGCAGGACGATATAGATGGGTTGGTCAGATGGGCGGAACAGTGGCAAATGGAATATAACCCTGAAAAGTGTGAGGTGATGCATTTTGGAGGGACTAACAAGGCAAGGGAATACACAATGAATAGTAAGACCCTAGGAAAGACAGAGGATCAGAGGGTCCTTGGTGTGCATGTACATAGATCCCTGAAGGCAGCAGAACAGGTGGATAAGGTGGTTAAAAAGGCATATGGGATACTTGTACTTGCCTTCATTAGCCGAGGCATAGAATATAAGAGCAGGGAGGTTATGATGGAGCTGTACAAAACGCTGGTTAGGCCACAGCTGGAATACTGTGTGCAGTTCTGGTCGCCACACTATGAGAGGGATGTGATTGCTTTGGAGAGGGTGCAGAGGAGATTCACCAGGATGTTACCTTGGCTGGAGCGCTTCAGCTATGAAGAGAGACTGGACAGGCTGGGGTTGTTTTCCTTGGAGCAGAGAAAGCTGAGGGGGACCTGTTTGAGGTGTACAAAATTATGAGGGGCATAGATAGGGTAGATAGAAAGGAACTTTTTCCCTTAGTAGAGGGGTCAATAACAAGGGGGCATAGTTTCAAGGTAAGGGGCAGGAGGTTTAGAGGGGATTTGAGGAAGAACTTTTTCACCCAGAGGGTGGTTGGAATCTGGAACTCACTGCCTGAAAGGGTGGTAGAGGCAGGAACCCTCACAACATTCAAGAAGCATTTGGATGAGCATAAGAAATAGGAGCAGGAGTAGGCCAATCGGCCCCTCGAGCCTGCTCCGCCATTCAATAAGATCATGGCTGATCTGATCCTAACCGCCAATCTACTATCACAGAACCATCTCCTGAATCTAACAGAATTAGACACACGAAATAGGAGCAGGATCAGGCTACACAGCCCCTGGGCCGCTCCGCTACCCACAGGGCCATGACCGATCCGAACCTAGACTCATGTCCAAATTCCTGCCCACTCCCCGTAACCCTTAATTCCCTTTACTTCTAGGAAACTGTCTATTTCTGTTTTAAATTTATGTAATGATGTAGCTTCTACAGCTTTTTGGGGCAGCATATTCCATGGACCTACCACCCTCTGAGTGAAGTAGTTCCTCCTCATCTCAGTTTTGAAAGAGCAGCCCCTTATTCTAAGACTATGCCCCTTAGTTCTAGTTTCACCCATCATCGGGAACATCCTCCCCGCATCCACCCGATCCAACCCCTTCACAACCTTATATGTTTGAATAAGATCGCCTCTCATTCTTCTGAACTCCAATGAGTAGAGTCCCAATCTACTCAACCTCTCCTCATATGTCCATCCCCTCATCCCCGGGATTAACCGAGTGAACCTTCTTTGTACTGACTCGAGTGCAAGTCTGTCCTTTCTTAAGTATGGACACCAAAACTGTACGCAGTATTCCAGGTGCAGTCTCACCAATACCTTGTACAACTGAAGCAATACCTCCCTATTTTTATATTCTATCCCCCTAGCAATGAAAGCCAACATTCCATTGGCCTTCTTAATCATTTGCTGCACCTGCATACTAACCTTTTGAGTTTCGTGCACCAGGACCCCCAGATCCCTTTGTACTTCAGTACTTTCCAGTTTCTTGCCATTAAGATAATAACTTGCTCTACGATTTTTCCTGCCAAAGTGCATAACCTCACACTTTCCAGTATTGTATTCCATCTGCCAAATCTCTGCCCACTTAGCCTGTCTATGTCCCCTTGCAGGTTTTTTATGTCCTCCTCACTCACTACTTTCCCTCCCATCTTAGTATCATCTGCAAACTTTGATATGTTACACTCGGTCCCCTCCTCCAAATCGTTAATATAGATTGTAAAGAGTTGGGGACCCAGCACTGACCCCTGTGGAACACCACTAGTTACTGATTGCCAGTCTGAGAATGAACCATTTATCCCAACTCTCTGCCTTCTGTTAGATAGCCAATCCTCTATCCATGCCAGAATATTACCCCCAATCCCGTGATTTTTTATCTTAAGCAACAATCTTTTGTGTGGCACCTTGTCTAATGCCTTTTGGAAGTCTAAATACACTACGTCCACTGGTTCCCCTTTATCCACCCTATATGTTACTTCCTCAAAGAACTCCAGCACTTGAAATGCCATAGCATACAAGGCTACGGACCAAATGCTGGAAAATGGGATTAGATTAGACAGGGCCTGATGGCCAGCATGGACGTGATGGGCCGAAGGGCCTCTTTCTGTGCTGTATAACTCTATGCTGAGTCCAAAGATGTGCGGGTTAGGTTGATTGGCTATGATAAATTGACCCTTAGTGTTAGGGGGGATTAAATACGTGGGGTTACAGGGATAGGGTGGGATATGTGTTGGTGTAGGGGTTACGGGGATCGGGTGGGATATGTGTCGGTGCAGGCTCGATGGGCCGAAATGGCCTCTATCTGCACTGTGGGGTTTCTGTGATTCTGTGATTTCTGTGACTCTATGAGCGTGTCAGCCGTGGCTCAGGCGGCAGCACTCTCTCCTCTGAGTCAGAAGGTTGTGGGTTGAAGTCCCACTCCAGAGACTCGAGTCTAAAACTCTGTGCTGCCCCTCCAGTGCAGTGCTGAGGGAGTAAAGCCCAGTGCAGAGTAAAGTTCCCTCTGCACTGCTCCACTAACAGGCCTGAGCCCCAAACTCAGAAGAGCGCCCTCTGCTGCATTCCACTTGTCTCAGCAGTGGGAAAAACAGGCGGCAGAAGTCCCGCCCCTCAGACACCCCGATTGGTTGGAGGACCCGCCGCCACCTCAGTCCTCCAAGCTCCGCCCACTCTCTCCCTATTGGTCGGAGCTCCCGTCAGTCACCGCCGTGGAGTTGATGACGTGCCCCAGTCCGGCTCCCTGCAGAAGACAAGGGGCTGCGGCCACTCAATGCGCTCTGCTCGGTGCCGGGACGGTGCGGTTTGTATTTTCTTTTTATTTATCTCCCCGCCCGCGATTCTCTCCGCTATGTATAAAAAAACCGCCATAAAACGCACTTTCCACCGGTGATCCGGACTCTCAGGCAGGGTGTGTGCTGAGCATGTGGGCCGGGCGCCTGTGGAGCAGGAGCGGGCAGGGCCATGGGGTGAATGCGCTGTGTCAGCCACAACTCAGCGCGGCGGCCGGAGCGAGGGGGCTTGTGGGTACTGCAGCCGCCATTACTGTTGATCCTTTCAACCAACCTGTGCAGCAGCTGGAGCCTGAAAATCAGCTTCACTGCCCCTGGGCTGGGAAAGGGCGACATGAGGCAACATTCTCCCACTTACCCAACTCCTTTTACAGGGTTTTAGAAGTGGAGCATTTACAGACAGGCAGCTCAGACCAAACATCAACTCAAAATCAGACAGTCATTCGATTCATCAGCACCTGAATATCATCGGCCTTTGCACATGGAAGGAGAGAGCAGCGATCACAGCGTGGACAAACCGCACACGTGTTCCATGTGTGGACTCGGATTCAGCCGATCGCCTGACCTGGCGAGACACGTGCACCGTCACACCGGGGAGAAACCGGGTAAAGGTAGGGTCGGCGGGAAGAGATTAAGTTCCCCATGTTTGTTGAAAGTTCATCGGCGCAGTCACACCAGGGACAGTCTGTTCACCTGCTCCATGTGTGGGAAGGGATTTCTTTATCCATCCCAACTGCGGACACACCAGCTTGTTCACACTGATGAGACACCATTTAAATGTTATGACTGTGGGAAGAGCTTTAAAAGTACCCAGGATCTGATGAAACACCAGCGTACACACACTGGAGAGAGACCGTTCACCTGCTCCATGTGTGAGAAGCATTTCACTCAGTCATCCAACCTGCTGATACACCAGCGAATACACACAGGGGAGAGGCCATTCACCTGCTCCGTATGTGGGAAGAGATTTGCTTATTCGTTCCGCCTGCGGACACACCAGCAAGTTCACACTGGAGAAAAGGTGTTCTCCTGCTCCGTGTGTGGGAAGGGATTCGCTGTGTCATCCAGCCTGCTGAGACACCAGCTTGTTCACACTGATGAGAAACCGTTTAAATGTTCTGCCTGCGGGAAGTGCTTTAAAAGCTCTCAGAAGCTGAAGCAACACCAGCCCCTACAGGCTGAAGAGAGGCCGTTCACCTGCTCTGTGTGTGGGAAGGGATCCGCTCAGTCATACAACCTGCGCATACACCAGCGAGTTCACACTGGAGAGAGACCATTCACCTGCTCCGTGTGTGGGAAGGGATTCGCTGTGTCCTCGAATCTGCTGGCACACCAGCGAGTTCACACTGGGGAGAGACCATTCACCTGCTCCGTGTGTGGGACAGGATTTGCTCAGTCATACAGCCTGCAGGTACACCAGCGAGTACACACTGAAGCGAGGCCGTTCACCTGCTCTACATGTGGGAAGGGATTCGTTCGGTTATCCAACCTACAGGCACACCAGCTTGTTCACAGAGAGTCCATTTAAATGTTCTGACTGTGGGAAGAGCTTTAAAAGTCCCCGGGATCTGACGATACACCAGCAAGTTCACACTGGGGAGACACTGTTCACCTGCTCAGTGTATGGGAAGGGATTCGCACTGTCATCTACCCTGCTGAGACCCGAGCTTGTTCACACTGTTCTGTAACACAGGGCCCTTCAGACAGCTGGGGCAA
Organism: Somniosus microcephalus; assembly: GCF_052327205.1. Classification (NCBI taxonomy): domain Eukaryota; kingdom Metazoa; phylum Chordata; class Chondrichthyes; order Squaliformes; family Somniosidae; genus Somniosus; species Somniosus microcephalus. Next base: position 12,242,371 of record NC_140990.1, on the reverse strand, counting down.
CATGAATGTGGAACGGATGAATGTTTTATAAATTTTGTACTGCTGTTTAATCTTTAAGACTGTTGTGCTGATGATTCCCTTGATTTGACTGTTCATGGTGTTACATAGAATGTACAGCACAGAAACAGGCCATTCAGCCCAACTGGTCCGTGCTGGTGTTTATGCTCCACACGAGCCTCTTCCCACCCTACTTCAGTTAACCCTATCAGCGTATCCTTCGCGCAGTAACCAAGCTTGTGTATAAGAACAGGCCACTTAATCCATTGTACTTCTATTCTCCAGATTGAGGGAATTATCACCCGATCTGTGTTATGCAGCGCTCTTAATAAAGCCTGGAGAGACAACTTGTGAGCTTGATTATCTGGTATCCGAAACCCTGGGACTCCCAATCATTGGAGTCAACCTCAGTGTGTGGAAAGGGATTCCCTGGTGTATCCCACCCGCTGACACACCAGAGTGTCCACAGTGTGACTGCGGTGGGTCGATACCACTGTTTCCGATGCCTTTAATCACATCCAGGACTGAACCATGTTAATTCAGGCAACTGAGGCTCGTTAATGTTAAAATCCAGCCCAGTTATTGGGGTTTTAATATTCTGTATAAATAAATCAGCTTTGTTTGAAGCACCCAGTCTATTGAGTCCTTGTTTCTAAGATAAGACGAGAACTGTAGTGTATGTACCTTTAAGGGGAGAACTACTTTTTACAGCTCCTGTATACTGTAGTACCGGCAGTGACCACACCTGTATATAAACCCTGAGTAGGGATCTGCACAGTTAGTTTTAGAGTAACCCTCATCCAGTAAACACCTGTTGATTATTCCCTGCAGTCTCTTGTCTCATTATTGAAGGAAATACAACATCAAGATACACGGATCTAACAGTGGCGACGAGGCAATTCAAACCTACCTGCAACTCTGCATCACCTCCCAGGGATTCGCTCCTGGAGAACAGCGAAAGAAGAAGACCGAGTCCAGAAGCACGGGCGTCGACCATCCAGCGGAGATTTGAGCATCGCAGGGGAGGCTGTTGAGAGCTGGGCTTGGTTCTCCAGTCACGGTGGTCCAGCTAAACGGGCTGGCAGCAGGTACGGCGCAGACCCTTCCCGGACAGCGGCGGCTAGAGCTGACCGATGGCACAGAAAAGGCCGAGCAGCGTCGATGGGAGAAGAGAGAGGGTAGCGCGCATAGGGCGCAGCCGGTGTTCAAGGGCCGAGCAGCGGCAAAGAAAGAGAGAGGCGCGCAGGAAAATGCGCAGAGCGCAGCCGGTGTTCAAGGGCCGAGCCGCAGCGGAGAAGGGAGAGCGCTGGCGACGCCATTAAGAAGGGAGAGCGCGGGAGACGCCATTTTGAGCCGCAGCGGAGAAGAAGGGAGAGCGCGGGAGAGAAGAAGGGAGAGCGCGGGAGACACCATTTTGAGCCAGTCTAACCACACCCAAAAATGCCGAAGAGTGGCAGTATCACAGCGTTCGACAATGAAGTCGAAGATTGGACGACATATGTCGAACGCATTGAAGTATACTGCAAGGCGAATGAAGTGCCAGATGACAAGAAAGCGCTGGTATTGTTGAATTCAATGGGTGCAAAAATGTATGGCTTACTGCGAAACCTAGTAACCCCAGAGAAACCAGTGGAAAAGAACTTTGAAAACATAGTGTCAATCCTACGGGACCACTTAAACCCGACACCGCTGCTGATAGCAGAAAGATTTAAGTTTCACAAAAGGAACCAGCATAAAGATGAAAGTAATGCTGAGTATTTAACGGAACTGCGCAAGCTATCGAAACACTGCCAGTTTGGAACGGGACTAGCAGATACTTTAAGGGACAAGTTCGTGTGTGGGCTTCAAAGTGAAGGAACCCAGAAACGGCTTCTATCAGAAAAGGATCTTACGCTGGACAAGGCTTTCAGCATGGCAGTATCACACAAAGCAGCAGCACGGGGCGTGGCTGAGATACAATGGAGACCGCAAGAATATGGCACAAATGAAATGGCATACGGAACAGTGAAGTGCTATCGCTGTGGCAGAACAACACACAACCATAATGATTGCTGGTTCAAGGACAAAGTGTGCAGACAGTGTGGAAAAGTAGAACACATAGCAAGAGTCTGCAGGTCGGGAAAGAAAACCAGCAGCAAGAAATCTCCACAGGAGAAGTACAAGAAGGTACATAAGGTGACGGAGAGTAGTTCAGATGAACAGAAGAGTGATACAGACTCCGGAAGCAAGGAGCTGGGTTGTCTGAAACTACATAATGTGATCAAAACGGAGGATCACCAAACTATCTGGGTCACGCTCAAGATAGCAGGAGTCCAAGTGAAAATGGAATTGGACACAGGATCAGCCCTAACAGTCATAAACCGAAGGGACTACAAGCGGCTATTCTCACATATACCCTTGAGAGATACAAAGATTGTCTTGAAGATGTACACGGGGCAAAAAGTCTACCCCAAAGGAAAAATAAGGGTGAACGTTATATATAACGGCAAGGAAACACCAAAAATGGACCTATATGTATTGCCAGATGGAGGACCACCACTACTAGGACGTGAATGGATCCGGAAGATACAGCTAGATTGGCATTCCATACAAGCACTGACTGTAGATGCCAAAAAGGATGACGACGTCACACCTGGACGACTGTCAAAAATGCTAAATGGCGCACAAGAAGTGTTCCAGCAGGGACTTGGAACACTAAAAGGCATAACAGCGACGATCAAAATAGAGGAAAATGCAAGCCCAAAGTTTTTTAAGGCCAGACTGGTACCTTATGCGATCCGCCCAGCCGTCGAAGCAGAGCTGGAAGGTTTGGAACGTTCAGGAGTACTGTCCAAAGTGGACTGGAGTGAGTGGGCTACACCCATCGTTCCTGTAATGAAGAGGTCGTTGAGTAATACGCCTGGGGAACCAAAGAAGGTTTGCATCTGTGGGGACATTAAGTTGACAGTGAACCCAATCCTTCACACTGTACAATATCCGCTCGCGCAGATTGAAGATATTTTCGCCTCGCTATCTGGAGGGAAACTCTTCACTAAGATTGATTTGGCCCAGGCGTACCTGCAAATGGAGGTAGAAGAAGCCTCGAAACAGTACCTCACGATCAACACTCATAAAGGTCTCTACCAATACAACCGGCTGGTGTTCGGGGTAGCATCAGCTCCGGCTATTTGGCAAAGGGCAGTGGAACAAGTCCTGCAAGGGATTCCAGGGACCCAGTGTTATTTGGACGATATCCTGGTCACGGGCGAAAATGACAGTGATCACCTCGCCAACCTGGAGCAGGTGCTCACTAGATTGAAGGAATATGGGCTCCGAGCTAATCGCCACAAATGTGAGTTTTTCCAGAAGCAGATCTCGTATTGTGGCCACGTTATTGATGAAGAGGGGTTACATAAGTCCCCTGAAAAGATTGAGGCAGTAGTCAAGGCTCCAGCACCGGAAAATGTGTCACAACTGAGGTCGTTCCTCGGGCTGCTGAACTACTACCATAAGTTCTTACCAAATTTGTCTACCGTACTACACCCACTGAACACCCTACTGCAAACGGGGGTACCATGGAAGTGGAGTGACGAATGTAAATGAGCTTTCCAGAAGAGCAAAGAATTGATCACATCAAAAGAGGTGTTGGCTCATTTCAACCCAGCACTACCAATTCGGTTGGCGTGTGATGCACCACCCTATGGCATTGGAGTGGTGCTGTCGCACAAATTCTCGGACGGCTCAGAGAGGCCAATAGCCTTTGCGTCACGATCACTAACCTCAGCCGAGCGTAACTACGCCCAGATTGTCAGGGAGGCCCTCAGCCTAGTGTGGGGAGTGAAAAAGTTCAACCACTATCTGCACGGGCAGAAGTTCACCTTGCTGACTGACCACCAACCACTTGTCTCCATCTTTAATCCAAAGAAGGGCGTTCCGGTGATGACTGCGCAATGGCTACAAAGATGGTCACTTTTTCTCGGGGCGAACCAATATGAAATCGAGTATAAGGGCACGAAACAGCATGGAAATGCTGATGGGCTATCACGCCTGCCACTGCCTACTGCGGAGGAAGCACCAGCAGTGGACCCTGTCGAAATATTTCATTCGACTATAATTGAACGCTTGCCTGTAACTAACGCTGAGATAGAGAAGGAGACCTGAAATGACCCAACACTGACTCAGGTATATGACTTGACGGTGAAGGGATGGCCAACACATGGCGACTCACTGTTGCCAGCATTCTCATCCAGAAGAGAACAGCTGTCAGTATGCCAGGGGACCTTGATGTGTGGATCCCGAGTGGTAATTCCACCCAAGTTAAGGGAGAGAGTGCTCAATGAACTTCACGAAGGCCATCTGGGAGGGGTGAAAATGAAAAGCCTTGCTAGGGCTTATGTGTGGTGGCCGGGGATCGATCAGCAAATCGAGGATCTGACAAAGAGCTGCTCAGGATGCCAGAAGGTCCAAAATGCACCACCACATGCCCCTCTACACCCATGGGAGTGGCCCTCATCTCCATGGCAATGGGTGCATATTGATTTTGCTGGTCCATTCATGGACTCAATGTTTTTAATAGCCGTGGATGCGCACTTGAAATGGCCTGAGGTGATCAAAATGTCCTCCACCACCACGGAGAAAACTATTGCAGTCCTACGGACCATATTTGCCAGGAACGGCTTGCCAGAGCAGATTTGCTCTGATAACGGACCACAGTTTGTGTCCGAAGAGTTTTGAAGATTTATGAAAAGGAATGGGGTAAGGCATTACACATCCGCCCCGTATCATCCAGCCACAAATGGATTGGCTGAGAGGTTCGTACAAACCTTTAAGAAAGCAGTAAAGGCCATGTGCGATGACGACATTCCACTGCAGCACAAGGTGGACAATTTCCTGTTAGCCTACAGAAATGCGACACATGCAGTCACCAACCAGACCCCGGCCATGATGTTCTTTAACCGAAGGTTGAGATCTCGTATGGATTTGCTCAGACCAAATGTACGAAGAGATGTTGAGAATAAGCAATTCCAGCACATCAATGAGAAGCCGACAAGGAGCTTCAATGTAGAGCAACCAGTCTTGGCCCGCGACTACCGAACAGAGAATGGCAACCAGGAACGATATGCACACGGCAGGGGCCACTAATGTACACAGTGGATGTTGAGGAGAACATTGTGAGACGCCATGTTGACCAGATCCTAGAGTCACAGGAACGAGTCAACCCCATGTCTCGCCCATACGTACCTGGTGATGAACCCGACATACCGGTACCATCTACCCCAGAAACAGTAGCATCAGAAGCTGATGAACCAACCGACGACAGGGGGCCAGAATCGCCTCCGCACCAAGAGCAAGACACTCAGGAAAGGTGCTATCCAGAAAGGATCAGGAAGCCTCCCCAAAGACTGAATTTATAAATAGACTATTTTCAGTTAATGTTGCATGTTAAAAGTGTTAATTGTAATTAGTTGATATTTAATTGTTAAATGAATGTCATGGTACTGTTAATCTAAAAGGGGAGGAATTGTAGTGTATGTACCTTTAAGGGGAGAACTACTTTTTACAGCTCCTGTATACTGTAGTACCGGCAGTGACCACACCTGTATATAAACCCTGAGTAGGGATCTGTACAGCTAGTTTTAGAGTAACCCTAATCCAGTAAACACCTGTTGATTATTCCCTGCAGTCTCTTGTCTCATTATTGAAGGAAATACAACATCAAGATACACGGATCTAACAAGAACTACTTGATGACTTGTTACAGACATTCCCTGTCCTCAATATCTGTGTCCAAGAGAGAAGCTGAGGGGTTTGTGTTACTTTATGAGTGAAGTTTTATTGTCCTTGAGGTTCTGGATGTCAGTGTGGGGGAATGGAACATTTTAGATACAGAGTAAAGCTCCCTCTACACTGTCCCATCAAACACACCCAGGGCAGCTACAGCACGGGTTAGATACAGAATAAAGCTCCCTCTACACTGTCCCATCAAACATTCCCAGGGCAGGTACAGCACGGGTTAGATACAGAGTAAAGCTCCCTCTACACTGTCCCATCAAACATTCCCAGGGCAGGTACAGCACGGGTTAGATACAGAGTAAAACTCCCTCTACAATGTCCCATCAAACATTCCCAGGGCAGGTACAGCACGGGTTAGATACAGAGTAAAGCTCCCTCTACACTGTCCCATCAAACGCTCCCAGGGCAGGTACAGCACGGGTTAGATACAGAGTAAAGCTCCCTCGACACTGTCCCATCAAACACTCCCAGGGCAGGTACAGCACGGGTTAGATACAGAGTAAAGCTCCCTCTACACTGTCCCATCAAACACTCCCAGGGCAGGTACAGCACGGGTTAGATACAGAGTAAAGCTCCCTTGACACTGTCCCATCAAACACTCCCAGGGCAGGTACAGCACGGGTTAGATACAGAGTAAAACTCCCTCTACACTGTCCCATCAAGCACTCCCAGGGCAGGTACAGCACGGGTTAGGTACAGAGTAAAGCTCCCTCTACACTGTCCCATCAAACACTCCCAGGGCAGGTACAGCACGGTTTAGAATTAGAGTAAAGCTCCCTCGACACTGTCCCATCAAACACTCCCAGGGCAGGTACATAGGATTACATAGGATGTACAGCACAAAAACTGGGCATTTGGCCCAATGAGTCCATGCCAGCGTTTATGCTCCACTCTAGCCTCCTCCTGTCTGTGCTCATCTAACGCTATCAGTTTAACCCTCTATTCCATTCTCCCTCATATGCTTGTCTAGCCTCCCCTTAAATGCATCTGAATTATTCACTTCAACCACTCCCTGTGGCAGCAAGTTCCACATTCTCACCACTCTCTAGGTAAAGAAAGTCCCGATTTGATTTCTTGGTGACTATCTTATATTGAGGCCGCTAGTTATGCTCTTCCCCACAAGTGGAAACATTCTCTCTGTATCCACACTATCAAAACCTTTCATAATTTTAAGGAGCTCTATTTAGTCACCCCTCTTGTTTGATGGGACAGCCTGTTCATTCTTTCCTGATAGGTATAACCTCACATTTCTGGTATCATCCTTGTAAATCTTCTCTGCACCCTCTCCAGTGCCTCTATATCCTTTTTATAACATGGTGACCAGAACTGTACACAGTACTCTAAGTGTGGTCTAACCAGGGTTCGATACAGGTTTAGCATAACTTCACTACTTTTCAATTCTATCCCTCTAGAAATAAACCCTAGTGTTTGGTTTGCTTTTTTTAATGGCCTTATTAACCTGTGTCACTACTTTCAGTGATTTGTGTATTTGTACTCCACGATCACTTTGCTCTGCTACCTCATTTAGATTCTTATTTTCCAAGTAATATGTGACCTCCTTATTTTTCTTACCAAAATGTAATACATTTGTCAGTGTTGAAATTCATTTGCCAATTATACGCCCATCCTGCAAGTTTATTAATGTAATAAGGCATGCTGTATAGCACGGGGAGTTCAGAACCAGGGGTCACATAGAAACATAGAAGATAGGAGCAGGAGTAGGCCAATCGGCCCCTCGAGCCTGCTCCACCATTCAATAAGATCTTGGCTGATCTGATCCTAACCGCCAATCTACTATCACAGAACCATCTCCTGAATCTAACAGAATTAGACACACGAAATAGGAGCAGGATCAGGCTACATGGCCCCTGGGCCTGCTCTGCTACCCACAGGGCCATGTCCGATCCGAACCTAGACTCATGTCCAAATTCCTGCCCGCTCCCCGTAACCCTTAATTCCCTTTACTTCTGGGAAACTGTCTATTTCTGTTTTAAATTTATGTAATGATGTAGCTTCTACAGCTTTTTGGGGCAGCATATTCCATGGACCTACCACCCTCTGAGTGAAGTAGTTCCTCCTCATCTCAGTTTTGAAAGAGCAGCCCCTTATTCTAAGACTATGCCCCCTAGTTCTAGTTTCACCCATCATCGGGAACATCCTCCCCGCATCCACCCCATCCAACCCCCTCACAATCTTATATGTTTCAATAAGATCGCCTCTCATTCTTCTGAACTCCAATGAGTAGAGTCCCAATCTACTCAACCTCTCCTCATATGTCCATCCCCTCATCCCCAGGATTAACCGAGTGAACCTTCTTTGTACTGACTCGAGAGCAAGTATGTCTTTTCTTAAGTATGGACACCAAAACTGTATGCAGTATTCCAGGTGTGGTCTCACCAATACCTTGTACAACTGAAGCAATACCTCCCTATTTTTATATTCTATTCCCCTAGCAATGAAAGCCAACATTCCATTGGCCTTCTTAATCACTTGCTGCACCTGCATACTAACCTTTTGAGTTTCGTACACCAGGACCCCCAGATCCCTTTGTACTTCAGTACTTTCCAGTTTCTTGCCATTAAGATAATAACTTGCTCTACGATTTTTCCTGCCAAAGTGCATAACCTCACACTTTCCAGTATTGTATTCCATCTGCCAAATCTCTGCCCACTTAATTAGCCTGTCTATGTCCCCTTGCAGGTTTTTTATGTCCTCCTCACTCACTACTTTCCCTCCCATCTTAGTATCATCTGCAAACTTTGATATGTTACACTCAGTCCCCTCCTCCAAATCGTTAATATAGATTGTAAAGAGTTGGGGACCCAGCACTGACCCCTGCGAACACCACTAGTTACTGATTGCCAGTCTGAGAATGAACCATTTATCCCAACTCCCTGCCTTCTGTTAGATAGCCAATCCTCTATCCATGCCAGAATATTACCCCCAATCCCGTGATTTTTTATCTTAAGCAATAATCTTTTGTGTGGCACCTTGTCAAATGCCTTTTGGAAGTCTAAATACGCTACGTCCACTGGTTCCCCTTTATCCACCCTATATGTTACTTCCTCAAAGAACTCCAGCAAATTTGTCAAACATGACTTCCCCTTCATAAAACCATGCTTGCACTCCCTGGGTTTCCTGGGCTGGAGCGCTTCAGCTATGAAGAAAGACTGGACAGGCTGGGGTTGTTTTCCTTAGAGCAGAGAAGGCTGAGAGGGGGACCTGATTGAGGTGTACAAAATTATGAGGGGCACAGATAGGGTAGATAGAAAGGAACTTTTCCCCTTAGTAGAGGGGTAAATAAACAGGGGGCATAGTTTCAAGGTAAGGGGCAGGAGGTTTAGAGGGGATTTGAGGAAAAACTTTTTACATAAGAATATAAGAACATAAGAAATAGGAGCAGAAGTAGGCCACTCGGCCCCTCGAGCCTGCTCCACCATTCAATAAGATCATGGCTGATCTGATCCTAACCGCCAATCCACTATCACAGAACCATCTCCTGAATCTAACAGAATTAGACACACGAAATAGGAGCAGGATCAGGCTACACGGCCCCTGGGCCCGCTCCGCTACCCACAGGGCCATGACCGATCCGAACCTAGACTCATGTCCAAATTCCTGCCCGCTCCCCGTAACCCTTAATTCCCTTTACTTCTAGGAAACTGTCTATTTCTGTTTTAAATTTATGTAATGATGTAGCTTCTACAGCTTTTTGGGGCAGCATATTCCATGGACCTACCACCCTCTGAGTGAAGTAGTTCCTCCTCATCTCAGTTTTGAAAGAGCAGCCCCTTATTCTAAGACTATGCCCCCTAGTTCTAGTTTCACCCATCATCGGGAACATCCTCCCCGCATCCACCCGATCCAACCCCTTCACAATCTTATATGTTTCAATAAGATCGCCTCTCATTCTTCTGAACTCCAATGAGTAGAGTCCCAATCTACTCAACCTCTCCTCATATGTCCATCCCCTCATCCCCGGGATTAACCGAGTGAACGTTCTTTGTACTGACTCGAGAGGATGGTTGAACATAAGAACATAAGAAATAGGAGCAGGAGTAGGCCAATCGGCCCCTTGAGCCTGCTCCACCATTCAATAAGATCATGGCTGATCTGATCCTAACCTCAAATCTTCTATCACTCTCCATCCCACCCGAACCCATGTGATCTCCCGGGAGAGGCGAAAAACCAGATAAATAACCCAATGGCCAATTTGGGAGAAAAAATCTGGGAAATTCCTCTCCGACCCATCTAGGCGATCGAAACTCTTCCAGGAGATCACTCTGTCCCTATATTTTCTACAGTACTTACCTTCTGTAAAGGCGATCTCCACCCCAGCCAGGAACAGGAATAAAACCATCTCCTGAAATCTAACACAGAATTAGAACACAAGAAGTAGGAGCAGAACCAGGCTACACGGCCCCTGGACCAGCTCCACTACCCACAGGGCCATGACCATTCCGAACCTAGACTCATGTCCAATTTCCTGCCCGCTCCCCGTAACCCTTAATTCCCTTTACTTCTAGGAAACTATCTATTTCTGTTTTAAATTTATTTAATGATGTAGCTTCCACAGCTTTCTGGAGCAGCAAATTCCACAAACCTACCACCCTCTGAGTGAAGAAGTTTCTCCTCATCTCAGTTTTGAAAGAGCAGCCCCTTATTTTAAGATTATGCCCCCTAGTTCTAGTTTCACCCATCATTGGGAACATCCTCACCGCATCCACCCGATCAAGCCCCTTCACAATCTTATATGTTTCAATAAGATCGCCTCTCATTCTTCTGAACTCCAATGAGTAGAGTCCCAATCTACTCAACCTCTCCTCATATGACCACCCCCTCATCCCCGGGATTAACCGAGTGAACCTTCTTTGTACTGACTCGAGAGCAAGTATGTCTTTTCTTAAGTATGGACACCAAAACTGTATGCAGTATTCCAGGTGCGGTCTCACCAATACCTTGTATAACTGCAGCAATACCTCCCTGTTTTTATATTCTATCCCCCTAGCAATAAAAGCCAACATTCCATTGGCCTTCTTGATCACTTGCTGCACCTGCATACTAACTTTTTGAGTTTCATGCACCAGGACCCCCAGATCCCTTTGTACTACAGTACTTTCCAGTTTCTTGCCATTAAGATAATAACTTGCTCTATGATTTTTCCTGCCAAAGTGCATAACCTCACATTTTCCAGTATTGTATTCCATCTGCCAAATCTCTGCCCACTTACTTAGCCTGTTTATGTCACTTTGCAGGTTTTTTATGTCCTCCTCACTCACTACTTTCCCTCCCATCTTTGTATCATCTGCAAACTTTGATATGTTACACTCGGTCCCCTCCTCCAAATTGTTAATATAGATTGTAAAGAGTTGGGGACCCAGCACTGACCCCTGCGGAACACCACTAGTTACTGATTGCCAGTCTGAGAATGACCCATTTATCCCAACTATCTGCTTTCTGTTAGAGAGCGAATTCTCCACCCACGTCAGAATATTACCCCCAATCCCGTGATTTTTTATCTTGAGCAATAATCTTTTGTGTGGCACCTTGTCAAATGCCTTTTGGAAGTCTAAATACACTACGTCCACTGGTTCCCCTTTATCCACCCTGTATGTTACTTCCTCAAAGAACTCAAGCAAATTTGTCAAACATGACTTCCCCTTCATGAAACCATGCTGAGTTTGTCCTATTAAATTATGTTTATCCAAATGTCCCGTTACTGTCTCCTTAATAATGGACTCTAACATTTTACCAACCACAGATGTTAGGCTAGCAGGTCTATAGTTTCCAGCCTTCTGCCTACTACCGTTTTTAAATAAGGATGTTACATTAGCAGTTTTCCAATCTGCCGGGACCTTTGCTGAGTCCAGGGAGTTTTGGAAAATTATTACCAATGTATCCACAATCCCTACCGCCACTTCCCTCAAGACCCTAAGATGTAAGCCATCAGGTCCAGGGGATTTATCCGGCTTAAGTCCCATTATTTTACCAAGTACCACTTCCTTAGTGATTTTAATCATATTTAGCTCCTCTCCCCCTATAGCCCCCTGTTTGTTCAGTGTTGGGATATTCTTAGTGTCCTCTACCGTAAAGACTGATACAAAATATTTGTTCAGCATTATTGCCATCTCCATGTTTCCCACCATTAATTTCCCGGTCTCATCCTCTAAGGGACCAACATTTACTTTAGCCACCCTTTTTCTTTTTATATAACTATAGAAACTTTTGCTATCCGTTTTTATATTTTTTGCTAATTTACTTTCATAATCTAGCCTCCCTTTCTTAATCAATCTTTTAGTTATTTTTTGCTGTCTTTTAAAGACTTCCCAATCTTCTATCCTCCCACTAGATTTGGCTACCTTAAATGCCCTTGTTTTTAGTCGGATACTATCCTTAATTACTTTACTTAGCCATGGATGGCTATCTTTTCTTTTACACCCTTTTTTCCTCAGTGCAATATATATTTTTTGGAAGTTGTAAAATAACTCCTTAAATGTACACCACTGATCGTGTACCGTCTTACCCTTTAATCTATTTTCCCAGTCCACTCTAATCAATTCCGCTCTCATACCTTCATAGTCTCCTTTATTCAAGCTCAGCACGCTTGTTTGAGATCCAACCTTCTCACCCTCTACTTGAATATGGAATTCAACCATGTTATGGTCACTCATTCCAAGGGGATCCTTTACTAGGACATTTTTAATTAATCCTGTCTCATTACACAGGACCAAATCTAAGGTTGCTTGCCCCCTGGTCGGTTCAGTTACATACTGCTCAAGAAACCCATCCCTAATACACTCAATGAACTCATCCTCAAAGCTGCTCTGCCCAGTTTGATTTGTCCAGTTAATATGATAGTTAAAATCCCCCATAATTATAGCTGTTCCCTTATTACAAGCCTCAGCTATTTCCTGATTAATACTCCGTCCAACAGAGTTGCAACTGTTCGGAGGCCTATAGACTACGCCCACTAGTGTTTTTTTCCCCTTGTTATTCCTTATCTCTACCCAAACTGTTTCACTATCCTGCTCCTTTGACCCAATATCATTTCTCTGTATTATAGTGATTCCTTCCTTTATTAACATAGCCACCCCACCTCCCCTCCCTTTCTGCCTGTCCTTCCTGATTGTTAACTAACCTGGTATGTTTAATTCCCAGTCATGGTCACCCTGCAGCCATGTTTCTGTAATGGCCACAAGATCATACCCATATGTAGTTATTTGTGCCGTTAACTCATTCATTTTGTTACGAATGCTACGTGCATTCAGATAAAGAACTTTCAAATATGTTTTGTGACACTTAGTTCCTGTTTTTTCCCCTTTTACTACTTTACCTTTTACTCCATTCCTTCTGTCCCTTCCTGACACGTTCTGTTTTTTAATTTCCCCACTGCTACCTAAGTCTATGACCTTCTCCATTGTCATTTCTGTTATTTGCTCTCGAGAAACCTCCCCCCCACTAATTAGTTTAAAGCCCTCTCTACAGCCCTAGTTATATGATTCACCAGGACTCTAGTCCCAGCACTGGCCAAGTGGAGTCCGTCCCAACGGAACAGCTCCCTCCTGTCCCAGTACTGGTGCCAGTGTCCCAAGAAGCAAAACCCTTTTCTCCCACACCAGTCTTTGAGCCACGCATTTAACTCTCTAATTTTATTTGTCCTAGCCAAATTTGTTCGTGGCTCAGGTAATAATCCAGAGATTATTACCCGTGAGGTTCTGTTTTTTAATTTGACCCCTAGCTGCTCATACTCCTTTAACAGAACCGGCTTCCTAGTCCTATCTGCGTCGTTTGTACCAACATGGACCACGACAACTGGATCCACCCCCTCCCACTGCAAATTTCTTTCCAGCCCAGAGGAGATGTCCTTAACCCTGGCACCGGGTAGGCAACACAGCCTACGGGACTCTCGCTCTTGGCTGCAGAGAACTCTATCTATCCCCCTAATAATACTATCCCCTACCACTACAACATTTCTATTTACTCCCCCCTCTTGAATGGCCCCCCATTCCACAGTGCTGTGGCCAGGTTGCTCATCCTCCCTGCAGTCCCTGCTCCTGTCCCCACAGGGAGTAAGAACCTCGAACCTGTTGGACAAAAGCAAGGGCTGCGGCTCCTCCAGCTCTACCTCCTGGATCCCCGTACCTGCCTCACTCGTAATCATGCCGTCCTGTCCCTGACCATGGGCTACATCTGAATTAATTAACTTCATAGGTGTGACCACCTCCTGATACACAGAGTCCAGGTACTTCTCCCCCTCCCTGATGTGTCGCAGTGTCTGAAGCTCAGACTCCAGCTCATCAACATGGAGCTGGAGTTCCTGTAGCAGCAGACACTTGTCACAGACGTAATCACCGTGAGCCTCAATGGGGTTCACTGGCTCCCACATCTCGCAACAGTAACACATCACCTGCTCCATTCTATGTAATGAATTACATTTTTTATTGTTAGTTATGGACACCCTCTGCCCGATTTTAGATGCTAGTATCCCCTTTAATTAATTGGGTTTAAATTAAATCAATCCCTCTAATTACACCAGTTAAATGGTTTACCAACAGTCACTCTGCACCAGAAAGACCTTATTAACTACAACCCACAGAGTTAAAGTTTGAAAAGAGCACCTAACACCCCACTTACCCTAACTCACACTTACCCAAACTCACAGCACTCTCTGATGACTCGCACTCAGTGCTTGCTCGCACTAGGACTGGTCCTTTTATACTGTTTGTTTGGTTACAGCCAAATGAGTCACCCCTGCTGATTGGTTAGAAAACTGGTTTCCACTGTCTGCTGTGCCAATTTACTCCTACTGCAGTGTAACCTTGTTTTACTCTTCTTAAACCAACAGAATCCCAAATATTTAACTTTTCACATTTGCCTTCTTAACCGCCTGCTGCACCTGCATGCTTACCTTCAGCGACTGGTGCACAAGGACGCCCAGGTCTCGTTGCACTTCCCCTTTTCCCAATCTATTGCTGTTCAGATAATAATCTGTCTTCCTGTTTTTGCCACTGAAGTGGATAACCTCACAATAATCCACATAATACTGCATTTGCCATGCATCTGCCCAATCACCCAACCTGTCCAAATCATACTGGAGTTTCTTGGCATCCTCCTCACAGCACACATGCCCACCCAGCTTTGTGTCATCTGCAAACTTGGAGATATTACATCTAGTTCCCCTCGTATGGATCATTAATATATATTGTGAATAGCTGGGGTCCTAGCACCAATCCCTGTGGTACCCCACTAGTCACTGCTTGCCACTTGGAAAAAGACCCGTTTATTCCAACTCTTTGCTTCCTGTCTGCCAACCAGTTCTCTATCCAAGACAGTACCTTACCCCAATCCCATGTGCTTTAACTTTACACGCTAATCTCTTATGTGGGACCTTATCAAAAGCCTTCTGAAAGTCCAAATACACCACATCCACTGGTTCTCCCTTACCCTGTGTAGAATTTTGGAAGATGACCAACAATGCATCTACTATTTCTAGGGCCACTTTCTTAAGTAGCCTAGGATGTAGATTATCAGGCCCTGGGGATTTATCGACCTGCAATCCTGTTAATTTCCCTAACACCATTTCCCTACAAATATTGATTTCATTCAATTCCTCCCTCTCATTAGACCCTATGTTCCCCGACATCTCTGGGAGATTATTTGTGTCCTCCTTTGTGAAGACAGAACCAAAGTTTGTATTTAATTGGTCTGCCATTTCTTTGTTCCCCATTATAAATTCCCCTGATTCTGACTGCAAGGGACCTACGCTTGACTTCACCAATCTTTTTCTCTTCACATATCGAAAGAAGCTTTTACAGTCAGTTTTTATGTTCCATGCAAGCTTACTCTCATAATCTATTTTCCCCCTCTTAATTAATCCCTTTGTCCTCCTTTGCTGAATCCTAAACTGCTTCCAATCCTCAGGTTTGCTGCATTTTCTGGCCAAATTATATGTCCTCTCCTTGGATCTTATGCTATCCCTAATTTCCCTTGTTAGCCACGGTTGAGTCACCTTTTTTGTTTTATTTTTATGCCAAACAGGGCTGAACAAATTCTGTAGTTCATCCATGCGATCTTTAAATGTTTGCCATTGCCTATCCACCGGCAACCCTTTAAGTAACATTCCCCAATGCATCCTAGCCAACTCGTGCCTCATCCCTTCATAGTTTCCTTTATTTAAATTCAGGACCCTAGTCTCTGAGTCAACTACTTCACTCTCCATTTTAATGAAGAATTCTAGCATATTATGATCACTCTTCCCCAAGGGGCCTCGGACAACAAGATTGCTAATTAATCCTTTCTCATTACATAATAGCCAATCTAAGATGGCCTGATCTCTAGTTGGTTCCTCGACATATTGGTCCAAGAAACCATCCCGTATACACTCTAGGAATTCCTCCTCCACAGTATTGTTACTAATTTGATTAGCCCAATCTATATGTAGATTAAAGTCACCCATGATAACTGCTGTGCCCTTATTGTACGCATCTCTAATTTCCCATTTAATGCCATCCCCAACCTCAGCATTACTTTTTGGGGGTCTGTATATATCTCCCACTAACGTTTTCTGCCCCTCTGTATTTCTCAGCTGTGTCCATACAGATTCCACATCATCAGAGCTAATATCCTTCCTTACTATTGTGTTAATTTCCTCTTTAACCAGCAATGCTACCCCACCTCCTTTTCCTTTTTTCCTGTCTTTCCTGAATATTGAATACCCCTGGATGTTGAATTCCCAGTCTTGGTCACCCTGGAGCCATGTCTCCGTAATCCCAAATATATCATATCCGTTTACATCTATTAGCGCAGCCACTTTATTATGAATGCTCCTCGCATTAAGACACAAAGCCTTCAGGCTTGATTTTTTAATACTCAGTCCTTTTAGAATTCTTATTTACTGTGGCACTCTTTGATTTATACCCTTGATTTCTCTGCCTTCCACTTTTGCTTTTCTCCTTCCTGTCTTTTGTTTCTATCCTTGCTTGCCTTTCCTCTGTCTCCTTGCACAGGTTCCCAACCCCCTGCCATTTTAGTTTAAACCCTCGCCAACAGCACTAGCAAACACTCCCCCTAGGACATCGGTTCCGGTCCCACCCAGGTGCAAACCGTCCAGTTTGTACTGGTCCCACCTCTCCCAGAACCGGTTCCAATGTCCCAGGAATTTGAATCCCTTCCCCTTGCACCATTCCTCTAGCGACATATTCATCTGAAATATCTTTTCTAAGGATAAGGGGTAAGCCATTTAGGACTGAGATGAGGAGGAATTTCTTACCCAGAGAGTGGTGAACCTGTGGAATTCTCTACCACATAAGGCAGTTGAGGCCAATTCATCTATATATATAAAATGGTATGTCTCTCTGTCTGTCTTTCTGTCTCTCTGTCCGGCTATACAATCAAAAGTTATAGAGCGTACCTACACGTGTGTTACATCAAAAGAAAGCTTACGATTCCAGAATGGCCGTAAGCATATTTACGTTTCGGTGAGACAAAAATTGTGCCCGCGGTATCCAAAAAACATTCAAAATTCCGCTCATTATCTGCTCATTAGCATTGAGTGACGTCGAGGTCGACCAATCGTACGGTCGAGTGACCCGACGGCCGACCAATCGCTGCGTGGCGGGGGCGGGTTCCTGGCGCATGCGGGCGGGCCCTCATAGAGTCGAGTGATGGGGCGATTGACCAATCCTACGCTTCGGTGACCTGACGGTCGACCAATCGGTGCGTGTGTGGGCGGGCCTTATCATTCTGAACCGAGGTGATTCGCCGCCATCTTGATTCCAAACTTTTCATTTCTTTTTCCCGCTTTCTGCGCCTTTAAAAAAAAAGTTGCTTTTGAAACACATATTGTTTTTTAAAAAAGTTAATTACTTTCTAAATCTTTTATCTAATCTCATTAATTTTCCTACCTTTCCCCGTTTTTGCAGGTAGGCCTCGAAGCCTGGGCGTCTGTTGCCAGCCATGCTGGACCCTAGGCAATTGTTTTGTGGCAAGCTCCTCCCACCCCTCACCCCCCACTCCCCCCGCTGGGCCCGATTCTGAACCAGTGGCCAGCCATCTTGGTAAAGGCTGGCTGGGCTCACTGCAAGCTCCTCGCGCTCGCGCTGCATGGTGCACCTCCACACAGAGCGCAGCCAGAGGGAAGTGAGCAGGTTAGCAGGGGGGGGCGGGGCTCGGGTGGGGAGGGGGAGTGGAGAGGGTTACCCTGGCAACCGGCCTCGCCAGCCGCAATCGGCCATCTCAAGCCGCTCAGGCCCAGGCCCGGTCCTGGAGATCGGGTGGTGGAGAGGGGAGGAGGGTTACCAAGGTAACCGGGCCCGGCCAGCCGCAATCGGCCGTCTCAAGCCTGGCCTCGGGACGGCGGGGCTCGGGCTGACCGGGGCGCTGCGCTCGGCATGTCAGTGCGTGGGGCGGCTCGGAGCTCAGCGGAGCCGTCGCCGGCAGAGGGGAGAGGGTCTGCTGGCCCCCCTCCTTCCCCCACCTCCCCCACCCCTCCTCTCCCCCTCTCCCCCCTCCTCTCCCCCTCCCCTCCCCTCCTCTCCCCCTCCCCCTCCCCTCCCTTTCCCCCACTTCCCCCCTCCCCCTCCCCTCCCCTTTCCCCCCTCCCCTCCCCCTCCCCTTTCCCCCTTCCCCCTTCCCCCCCTTCCCTCCCCTCCCCTTTCCCCCTTCCACCCCTCCCCTCCCCCCTCCCCTCCCCCCTCCCCTTCGCCCCTCCCCTCCCCCCCTCCCCTTTCCCCCCCTTCCCCCCTCCCCTCTCTCCCCTTTCCCTCCTTCCCCCCCTTCCCCTTTCCCCCCCTTCCCCTCCCCCTTCCCTCCCCTCCCCTCCCCTTTCCCCCCTTCCCTCCCCTTCCCTTTCCCCCTTCCCTCCCCTCCCCTTTCCCCCCTTCCCTTCTCCCCCTCCCCTCCCTTTCCCCCTCCCCTCCCTTCCCCCTCCCTTCCCCTCTCCCCCTCCCCTCCCCTCCCCTCCACTCCCCCTCTCCCCCCTCCCCTTCCCCTCCTCCCCCCTCTCCTACCCCCTCCCCTCCCCTTCCTCCCCCCCTCCCCTACCCTTCCTCCCCCCCTTCCTCCCCTCCCCTTCCTCCCCTCCCCCCTTCCTCCCCCTTCCCCTCCCCTCCCCCTCCCCACTCCCTCCCCTCCCCCTCACCCCCCCTCCTCCCCCTCCCCTTCCCCCTCTTCATCCCTCCTGCCCCCCTCCCCTCCCTTCCCCTCCTCCCCTCCCCTCCCCTCCCCCCCTGCCCTCCCCTCCCCCCTCCCCTCCCCCCTTCCCTTCCCCCCGTCGCGCTCTCTCTTCCCCCCAGTCGCTCTCTCTCTTCCCCCCAGTCGCTCTCTCTCTTCCCCCCATTCGCGCTCTCTCTTCCCCCCAGTCGCTCTCTCTCTCTCTCTCTTCCAACAACAACATGCCCTCAAAAATTCCTCGGCACCACCGGGCACTTCAGCTAGTTATATATATTCAAGAAGGAGTTGGATATATTTCTTCAGGCTAAAGGGATCAAGGGATATGCAGAGAAAGCAGGGGCTAGGTACTGAATTAGGATGATCAGCCATGATCTCATTAAATGGCGGAACAGGCTTGAGGGGCCGAATGGCCTGTCCTGCTCCTATCTTCTATGTTTCTATGGGTTAGATACAGAGTAAATCTCCCTCTACACTGTGCCATCAAACACTCCCAGGGCTGGTACAGCACAGGTTAGATACAGAGTAAAGCTCCCTCTACACTGTCCCATCAAACACTCCCAGGGAAGGTACAACATGGGTTAGATACAGAGTAAAGCTTCCTCTGCACTGTCCCATCAAATACTCCCAGGGCATGTACAACATGGGTTAGATACAGAGTAAAGCTCCCTCTACACTGTCCCATCAAACACTCCCAGGGCTGGTATAACACGGGTTAGATGCAGAGTGAAGCTCCCTCTACACTGTCCCATCAAACACTCCCAGGGCTGGTACAACATGGGTTAGATACAGAGTAAAGCTCCCTCTATAATGTCCCATCAAATACTCCCAGGGCAGGTACAGCATGGGTTAGATATAGAGTAAAGCTCCCTCTACACTGTCCCATCAAACACTCCCAGGGCAGGTACAGCACGGGTTAGATACAGAGTAAAGCTCCCTCTACACTGTCCCATCAAACACTCCCAGGGCAGGTACAGCACGGGTTAGATACAGAGTAAAGCTCCCTCTACACTGTCCTGTCAAACACTCCCAGGGCAGGTGCAGCACAGGTTAGATACAGAGTAAAGCTCCCTCTATACTGTCCCATCAAACACTCCCAGGGCAGGTACAGCATGGGTTAGATATAGAGTAAAGCTCCCTCTGCACTGTCCCATCAAACACTCCCAGGGCAGATACAGCATGGGTTAGATACAGTGTGAAGCTCCCTCTACACTGTCCCATCAAACACTCTGATCGCCTGCCCTGGTGAGACACGTGCACCGTCACACCGGGGAGAAACTGGGTAAAGGTGGGGACGGCGGGAAGGGTTTCAGTTCCCCGTCTGCGTCGGAAGTTCATTGGCGCCGTCACACTGGGGACAGTCCGTTCACCTGCTCCGTGTGGGAAGGGATTCACTCAGACATCCCACCTGCTGACACACCAGCGAGTTCACACTGATGAGAGACCGTTTAAATGTTCTAACTGTGGGACGAGCTTTCAAAGTTCTGGGAATCTGATGAATCACCAGCGTGCTAACACTAGAGAGAGATCGTTCACCTGCTCCGTGTGTGGGAAGCGATTCTCTCAGTCCAAACATCTGCTGAGAGACCAGCTTGTTCACACTGACGGGCGACCCTTTAAATGTTGTGACTGTGGGAGGAGCTTTCATAGTTTTCAAGAGCTGAAGGCACATCAGCATCTTCACAATGGAGAGATCCCATTCACCTGCTCAGTGTGCGGGAAGGGATTCATTTGGTCATCCGCCCTGCTGATACACCAGCAAGTTCACACCGGGGAGAGACCATTCACCTGCTCAGTGTGTGGTAAGGGTTTCATTTGGTCATCTGCTCTGCTGATACACCAGCGAGTTCACACGGGGGCGAGGCTGTTCATCTGCTCCGTGTGTGGTAGGGGATTCACTTGGTCATCCGACCTGCTAATACACCAGCGAATTCACACCGGAGAGAGGCCATTCACCTGCTCAGTGTGTGGGAAGGGATTCATTTGGTCACCCGCCCTGCTGGTACTCCAGTGAGTTCACACCGGGGAGCAGCCATTCTCCTGCTCCGTGTGTGGGACGGGATTCACTCAGTCTTCCCACCTACTGATACACCAGCGAGTTCACACCGGAGAGGCAGTTCACCTGCTCAGTGTGCGGGAAGGGATTCACTTGGTCCGACCATCTGCTGTCACACCAGTGAGTTCACATGGATGAGAGAGCGTTCACCTGCTCCGTGTGTGGGAAGGGATTCACTCAGTCTTCCCACCTACTGATACACCAGCGAGTTCACACTGGGGAGAGGCCGTTCTCCTGCTCCGTGTGTGGGAAGGGATTCACTCGGTCTGATCATCTGCTGACACACCAGTGGGTTCACACTGGGGAGAGACCATTCACCTGCTCAGTGTGCGGGAAGGGATTCATTTGGTCATCCGCCCTGCTGATACACCAACGAGTTCACACTGGGGAGAGACCATTCACCTGCTCAGTGTGTGGGAAGGGATTCATTTGGTCATCCGACCTGCTGATACATCAGTGAGTTCACAGCGGGGAGAGACTGTTCACCTGCTCCGTGTTGGGAAGGGATTCACTCGGTCCGACCATCTGCTGTCACACCAGCGAGTTCACACTGGGGAGAGACCGTTCTCCTGCTCCGTGTTGGGAAGGGATTCACTCGGTCCGACCATCTGCTGTCACATCAGCGAGTTCACACTGGGAAGAGGCCGTTCTCCTGCTCGATGTGTGGGATGGGATTCACTCAGTCCGGCCATCTGCTGTCACACCAGCGAGTTCACACTGGGGAGAGGCCGTTCTCCTGCTCCGTGTGTGGGAAGGGATTCACTCAGTCATCCAACATGCTGGAACATCAGTGAGTTCACACGGACGAGAGAACATTCACCTGCTCCGTGTGTGGGAAGGGATTCACTCAGTCTTCCCATCTACTGATACACCAGCGAGTTCACACCGGAGAGAGGCCGTTCACCTGCTGCGTGTGTGGGACGGGATTCACTCAGTCTTCCCAGCTACAGATACACCAGCGAGTTCACACCGGAGAGAGGGCATTCACCTGCTCCGTGTGTGGGACGGGATTCATTCAGTCTTCCCACCTACTGAGACACCAACAAGTTCACTCTGCTCTGTAGCGCAGGGCGGGCCGGCAGCTGGGGTAAAGTGAACGTGGAAAATGTTTTATAAATTTTGTACTGCTGGTTAATCTGTCAGCCCGTTGAGCTGATGATTCCCTTCATTTGACCTTTTATGGTATTACATAGAATGTACAGCACAGAAACAGGCCATTCGGCCCAACTGGTCCATGTCAGTGTCTACAAGGCACAAGTAAGGAGTGTGATGGAACACTCTCCACTTGCCTGGATGAGTTCAGCACCAACAACACTCAAGAAGCTCGACACCATCTGGGAAAAAGCAGCCTGTTTGAATGGCACCCCATCCACCATCAGTGAGATCAGGAAGTTTGCAGATGACATGAAAATTAGTGGTAAATAGCGAGGAGGGAAGCCTCAGGCTACAGGACGATATAGATGGGTTGGTTAGATGGGCAGAACAGTGGCAAATGGAATTTAACCCTGAAAAGTGTGAGGTGATGCATTTTGTGAAGACTAACAAGGTAAGGGAATACACAATGAATGGTAGGACCCTAGGAAGGACAGAGGATCAGGGGGACCTTGGTGTGCATGTACACAGATCCCTGAAGGCAGCAGGACAGGTAGATAAGGTGGTTAAAAAGGCATATGGGATACTTGCCTTCATTAGCCGAGGCATAGAATATAAGAGCAGGGAGGTTATGATGGAACTGTACAAAACGCTAGTTAGGCCATAGCTGGAATACTGTGTGCAGTTCTGGTCGCCACACTATAGGAGGGATGTGATTGCATTGGAGAGGGTGCAGAGGAGATTCACCAGGATGTTACCTGGGCTTGAGCGCTTCAGCTATGAAGAGAGACTGGACAGGCTGGGGTTGTTTTCCTTGGAGCAGAGAGGGCTGAGGGGGGACCTGATTGAGGTGTACAAAATTATGAGGAGCATAGTGAGGGTAGATCGAAAGGAACTTTTCCCCTTAGTAGAGGGGTCAACAACCAGGGGGCATAGTTTCAAGACATCCTTGTTCCTGTACTCGAACCCTCTCGCTACGAAAGCCAACATACCATTTGCCTTCTTAACCGACTGCTGCACCTGCATGCTTACCTTCAGCGACTGGTGCACAAGGACACCCAGATCTCATTGCACTTCCCCTTCTCCCAATCTATTGCCGTTCAGATAATAATGTCTTCCTGTTTTTGCCACCAAAGTGGATAACCTCGCATTTATCCACATTATACTGCATCTGCCATGCATCTGCCCAATCACCCAACCTGTCCAAATCATCCTGGAGATTCTCAACATTCAAGCAGCATTTAGATGAGCACTTGAAACGTCGTCGCATACAAGGCTACGGACCAAGTGCTGGAAAATGGGATTAGAATAAATAGGGCTTGATGGCTGGCGCGGACACGATGGGCTGAAGGTCCTCTTTCTGTACTGTATAAATATATGCTCAGCACACGCCCCACCTGAGAGTCCGGATCACCGGCGGAAAGTGAGTTTTATGCGGATTTTTTTATATATAGCGGAGAGAAGCACGGGCGGGGAGATAAATAAAAAGAAAATACAAATCGGACCGTCCCAGCGCCCTCCTGGCACCGAGCGCAGCAGATTGAGCAGCCGCAGCCCTTTGTCTTCTGCAGGGAGCCGGACTGGGACACGTCATCAACTCCACGGTGGTGACTGACGGGAGCTCCGACCAATAGGGAGAGAGCGGGCGGAGCTTGGAGGACTGAGGTGGCGGCGGGTCCTCCAACCAATCGGGGTGTCCGAGGGGCGGGACTTCTGCCGCCTGCTTCTCCTACTGCTGAGACAAGTGGAATTCAGCAGAGGGCGCTCTTCTGAGTTTGGGGCTCAGGCCTGTTATTGGAGCAGTGCAGAGGGAACTTTACTCTGCACTGGGCTTTACTCCTTCAGCACTGCACTGGAGGGGCAGCACAGAGTTTTAGACTCGAGTCTCTGGAGTGGGACTTCAACCCACAACCTTCTGACTCAGAGGAGAGAGTGCTGCCGCCTGAGCCACGGCTGACACTCTGTATCTAACCCGTGCTGTACCTCCCCTGGGAGTGTTTGATGGGACAGTGTAGAGGGAGCTTTACTCTGTATCTAACCCGTGCTGTACCTGCCCTGGGAGTGTTTGATGGGGCAGTGTAGAGGGAGCTTTACTCTGTATCTAACCGGTGCTGTACCTGCCCTGGCAGTGTTTGATGGGACAGTGTAGAGGGAGCTTTACTCTGTATCTAACCCATGCTGTACCTGCCCTGGGAGTGTTTGATGGGACAGTGTAGAGGGAGCTTTACTCTGTATCTAACCCATGCTGTACCTGCCCTGGGAGTGTTTGATGGGACAGTGTAGAGGAAGCTTGAGTCGGAGCGATCATAATATGATCGAATTCTTCATTAAGATGGAGAATGAAGTAGTTGACTCAGAGACTAGGGTCCTAAATTTAAATAAAGGAAACTACGATGGTCTGAGGCGCGAGTTGGGTAGGATTGATTGGGGAATGTCACTCAAAGGGGTGACGGTGGATAGGCAATGGCAAACATTCAAAGACCACATGGATGAACTACAGAATTTATTCATCCCAGTTTGGCATAAAAAAAAAAGGTGACTCAACCGTGGCTAACAAGGGAAATTAGGGATAGCATAAGATCCAAGGAGAGGACATATAAATTGGCCAGAAAAAGCAATAATCCTGAGGACTGGGAGCAATTTAGGATTCAACAAAGGAGGACAAAGGGATTAATTAAGAAGGGGAAAATAGAATGAGAGTAAGCTTGCAGGCAACATAAAGACTGACTGCTTTTATAGATATGTGAAGTGAAAAAGATTGGTGAAGTCAAGCGTAGGTCACTTGCAGTCAGAATCAGGGGAATTTATAATGGGGAACAAAGAAGTAGCACACCAACTAAATACATATTTTGGTTCTGTCTTCACAAAGGAGGACACAAATAACCTCCCAGAGATGCCGGGGAACATAGAGTCTGATGAAAGGGAGGAACTGAAAGAAATCAGTATTTGTAGGGAAATGGTGCTAGGGAAATTGATGGGATTGAAGGCCAATAAATCCCCAGGGCCTGATAATCTACATCCCAGGGTACTTAAGGAAGTGGCCCTAGAAATAGTAGATGCATTGCTGATCATCTTCCAACATTCGATGGAATCTGGAACAGTACCCATGGATTGGCGGGTAGCTAATGTTACCCCACTATTCAAAAAAGGTGGTAGAGAGAAAACGGGGAATTACAGACCGGTAAGCCTGACATCCGCAGAGAGTGGTGAACCTGTGGAACTCTCGACCACAGAAGGCGGTGGAGGCCAGTTCATTAAATATATTCAAGAAGGAGTTGGATATATTTCTTAAGGCTAAAGGGATCAAGGGGTATGGGGAGAAAGCAGG
Source organism: Somniosus microcephalus (assembly GCF_052327205.1). NCBI lineage: Eukaryota > Metazoa > Chordata > Chondrichthyes > Squaliformes > Somniosidae > Somniosus > Somniosus microcephalus. Next base: position 12,216,959 of record NC_140990.1, on the reverse strand, counting down.
GACCGGGTACTGAATTTGGTGATCAGCCATGATCGAATTGAATGGCGGAACAGGCTCAAGGGGCCGAATGGCCTACTCCTGCTCCTATCTTCTATGTTTCTATGAGCTTTACTCTGTATCTAACCCGTGCTGTACCTGCCCGGGGAGTGTTTGATGGGACAGTGTAGAGGGAGCTTTACTCTGTACCTGCCCTGGCAGTGTTTGATGGGACAGTGTAGAGGGAGCTTTACTCTGTATCTAACCCATGCTGTACCTGCCCTGGGAGTGTTTGATGGGACAGTGTAGAGGGAGCTTTACTCTGTATCTAACCCATGCTGTACCTGCCCTGGGAGTGTTTGATGGGACAGTGTAGAGGAAGCTTGAGTCGGAGCGATCATAATATGATCGAATTCTTCATTAAGATGGAGAATGAAGTAGTTGACTCAGAGACTAGGGTCCTAAATTTAAATAAAGGAAACTACGATGGTCTGAGGCGCGAGTTGGGTAGGATTGATTGGGGAATGTCACTCAAAGGGGTGACGGTGGATAGGCAATGGCAAACATTCAAAGACCACATGGATGAACTACAGAATTTATTCATCCCAGTTTGGCATAAAAAAAAAAGGTGACTCAACCGTGGCTAACAAGGGAAATTAGGGATAGCATAAGATCCAAGGAGAGGACATATAAATTGGCCAGAAAAAGCAATAATCCTGAGGACTGGGAGCAATTTAGGATTCAACAAAGGAGGACAAAGGGATTAATTAAGAAGGGGAAAATAGAATGAGAGTAAGCTTGCAGGCAACATAAAGACTGACTGCTTTTATAGATATGTGAAGTGAAAAAGATTGGTGAAGTCAAGCGTAGGTCACTTGCAGTCAGAATCAGGGGAATTTATAATGGGGAACAAAGAAGTAGCACACCAACTAAATACATATTTTGGTTCTGTCTTCACAAAGGAGGACACAAATAACCTCCCAGAGATGCCGGGGAACATAGAGTCTGATGAAAGGGAGGAACTGAAAGAAATCAGTATTTGTAGGGAAATGGTGCTAGGGAAATTGATGGGATTGAAGGCCAATAAATCCCCAGGGCCTGATAATCTACATCCCAGGGTACTTAAGGAAGTGGCCCTAGAAATAGTAGATGCATTGCTGATCATCTTCCAACATTCGATGGAATCTGGAACAGTACCCATGGATTGGCGGGTAGCTAATGTTACCCCACTATTCAAAAAAGGTGGTAGAGAGAAAACGGGGAATTACAGACCGGTAAGCCTGACATCCGCAGAGAGTGGTGAACCTGTGGAACTCTCGACCACAGAAGGCGGTGGAGGCCAGTTCATTAAATATATTCAAGAAGGAGTTGGATATATTTCTTAAGGCTAAAGGGATCAAGGGGTATGGGGAGAAAGCAGGGACCGGGTACTGAATTTGGTGATCAGCCATGATCGAATTGAATGGCGGAACAGGCTCAAGGGGCCGAATGGCCTACTCCTGCTCCTATCTTCTATGTTTCTATGAGCTTTACTCTGTATCTAACCCGTGCTGTACCTGCCCGGGGAGTGTTTGATGGGACAGTGTAGAGGGAGCTTTACTCTGTATCTAACCCATGCTGTACCTGCCTGGGGAGTGTTTGATGGGACAGTGTAGAGGGAGCTTTACTCTGTATCTAACCCGTGCTGTACCTGCCCTGGGAGTGTTTGATGGGACAGTGTGGAGGGGCCTTTACTCTGTATCTAACCCGTGCTGTACCTGCCCTGGGAGTGTTTGATGGGACAGTGTAGAGGGAGCTTTACTCTGTATCTAACGCATGCTGTACCTGCCCTGGGAGTGTTTGACGGCAGTGCAGACAGAGCTTTACTCTGTATCTAACCCATGCTGTACCTGCCCTGGGAGTGTTTGATGGGACAGTGTAGAGGGAGCTTTACTCTGTATCTAATCCATGCTGTACCTGCCCTGGGAGTGTTTGACGGCAGTGTAGACGGAGCTTTACTCTGTATCTAACCCGTGCTGTACCTGCCCTGGGAGTGTTTGATGGGACAGTGTAGAGGGAGCTTTACTCTGTATCTAACCCGTGCTGTACCTGCCCTGGGACTGTTTGATGGGACAGTGTAGAGGGACCTTTACTCTGTATCTAACGCATGCTGTACCTGCCATGGAAGAATCATGTGAGACTCTGGAACTGATATAAATGGTCTTTATTGACATTCAGACATGACTATTTCACCTGATAACAAATTCATACAACCTTATTCTGGGAAGCACCACTCAGAACCGAGAGTGATCAGGACCATGTTCTGGGAGAGTCTAATCACCTCCCCTCGACATTCAACGGCATTAGCATCGCCAAACCCCCCACCATCCTGGGGGTCACCATTGACCAGAAACTTATCTGGACCACCCACATAAATACTGTGGCAACAAGTGCAGGATATGCTGCTGGGGTTCGATGAAGTAGGCTCATGTGGAGCATAAATGCCAGCATGGAGCTGTTGGGCCAAATGGCCCCTCTCTGTGCTGTATACTCGATGTAGTAGTCAGCAAATGGGATTGTATGGATCTGTCCATTCACCTCCTCCTGAAGCCCTGCTGAATGGCCTCTCCTCAGTGCGATAGTGTTCCTGCGAGCTTTTAAATCTCTTCCCAGTCAGAACATTTTACAGGGTCTCAGTGGGAACTTGCTGCTCCCTAAATAGGTTGGACGCTCAATGCACAGTGACTGTCTGGTGTGAACTCGCTGGTGTCCGAGCAGGCTGGACGACTGAGTTTATCTCTTCCCACACACGGAGCAGGTGAACGGCCTCTCCCCGGTGTGAACTCGCTGATGTATCAGCAGGCTGAATGAATGAGTGGATCCCTTCCCACACACGGAGCAGGTGAACGACCTCTCACCGGTGTGAACTCGCTGGTGTCTCAGCAGGAGGGTGGACCGAGTGAATCCCTTCCCACACACGGAGCAGGGGAATGGCCTCCTCCAGTATGAACTCGCTGGTGTCTCAGCAGGAGGGTGGACTGAGTGAATCCCTTCCCCCACACGGAGCAGGTGAATGGCCTCCCCCAGTGTGAACTCGCTGGTGTCTCAGCAGATTGGATCACCAAGCGAATCCCTTCCCACACACGGAGGTGAACGGCCTCTCGCCGGTGTGAACTTGCTGGTGTATCAGCAGGAGGGTGGACCGAGTGAATCCCTTCCCACACACGGAGCACGTGAACGGCCTCCCCCAGTGTGAACTCGCTGGTGTCTCAGTAGGAAGGTGGACTGAGTGAATCCCTTCCCACACACGGAGCAGGTGAATGGCCTCCCCCAGTGTGAGCTCGCTGGTGTCGCAGCAGATTGGATGACCAAGCGAATCCCTTCCCACACACAGAGCAGGCGAACGGCCTCTCACCAGTGTGAACTGACTGGTGTTTCAGCAGGTGGGTGGACCGAGCGAATCCCTTCCCACACACGGAGCAGGTGAATGGCCTCGCCCCAGTGTGAACTCGCTGATGTCTCAGCAGGTCCACAGAGTTCACAAACTTCTTGTGGCAGTGAGAGCAGCCGTACGGTCTCTCTCCAGTGTGCAGCCGCTGGTGCTTCATCAGATACTGGGAGCATTTAAAGCTCTTCCCACAGTCTGAACATTTAAAGGGTCTCTCATCAGAGTGAACTCGCTGGTGTACCTTCAGCTCCCCAGAGCTTTTAAAGCTCTTCCCACAAACAGAACATGTAAATGGTCTCTCATCGGAGTGAACTCGCTGGTGTTCCTTCAGATCCGCAGCGCTTTTAAAGCTCATCTCACAGACAGAACATGTAAACGGTCTCTCATCGGTGTGAAAAAGCTGGTGTTGCTTCAGATCCCCAGAGGTTTTAAAGCTCTTCCCACAGTCAGAACATTTAAATGGTCTCTCATCGGTGTGAACGCGCTGGTGTCTCAACAGGTTGGATGACTGAGTGAATCCCTTCCCACACACGGAGCAGGTGAACGGTCTCTCCCCAGTGTGAACTCGCTGGTGTCTCAACAGGTGGGATGACCGAGTGAATCCCTCCCCACACACGGAGCAGGTGAATGGCCTCTCCCCAGTGTGAACTCGTTGGTGTGTCAGTAGGTGGGATGACTGAGTGAATCCCTTCCCACACACGGAGCAAGTGAATAGCCTCTTTCCTGCTCTCTCCAGCTGGCGTCCATTCAGCTCCTGGAATATTTGAAAGCTTTTCCCACAGTCGGAATGTTTCACCAGCCTCTCCCCAGTGTGAACTCGCTGGTGTGCCAGCAGATTCGAGGACCGAGTGAATCTCTTCCCACACACGGAGCAGGTGAACAGAATCTCTCCTGCTCTCTCCAGCTGGTGTCTCTTCAGATCCTGGGACCTTTTAAATCTCTTCCCACAGTCAGAACATTTAATCGGTCTCTCATCACTATGAACAAGATGGTGTCTCAGGAGGGTGGCAGAATGAGAGAATCGCTTCAAAAACACGGAGCAGGTCAACGGTCTCTCATCGGTGTGGACAAGCTGGTGTCTCAGCAGCACAGACGGTGCAATTAATCCCTGCCCACACATGGAGTGGGTTAAAGGTCTCTCCCTAGTGTGAACTTGCTGGTGTATCATTGGAGCGGATGGCTGAGTGAATCCCTTCCCACACACGGGGCCCGGGTTTCCCCCAGTGTGTGGCTACTGGTGTCGCTTCAGGTATTTGTAGATTTTGAAGCTCTTTCAGCACATTTAAAAGGTCTCTCCCCAGTGTGAACTCACGGGTGTGCCAGCAGATTGGAGGAGTGACTGAATCAGGTCCTGAGGAATCACGTAACTCTGTTAGAACGTGACGTGATGTTCGGTTTGAGCTTGCTGTCTGTAAATGCTCCACTTCTAAAACCCTGTAAAAGGAGTGTAGAAAGGGTAAGTGGGGAAGCAGGAATTTTTTTTGGCTTATTTTGCCTCAAAGAACAAACAGGGTAGAGCCGGTCCCACTGGTGTCCAGCCGTGCCCACAATAACCAGCGGGCCAGAAACAGCCCAATCCACCTCACTGACTTGGCCCTGAAGTCAAATCAAGTCTCATCAAAGTCTCATCAAATGACATCCTTTGTGACTGTGACAAAGGTAAACTATCTCTCCTCGTCCTTCCTGACTTGTCTGCAGCCTTTGACACGGTTGACCACTCCATCCTTCTCCAACGCCTCTCCACCATTGTCCACCTGGGTGGGACTGCACTCGCCTGGTTCCATTCTTATCTATCTAATCGTAGCCACAGGATCACCTGCAACAGCTTCTCTTCCTGCTCCCGCATCGTTACCTCTGGTGTCCTCCAAGGATCTATCCTTGGGCCCCTCCTATTTCTCATCTAAATGCTGCACCTTGGCGACATCATCTGAAAACACAGCGTCAGCTTCCACATGTACGCTGACGACACCCAGCTCTACCTCACTACCACTTCTCTCGACCTCTCCCATGTCTCTAAATTGTCAGACTGCTTGTCCGACATCCAGTTCTGGATGAGCAGAAATGTTCCCCAATTAAATGTCGGGAAGACCGACTGGCTCCATCCCTCTCCCTAACATCTGTCTGAGGCTGAACCAGACCATTCGCAACCTCGGTGTCACATTTGACCCTCAAATGAGCTTCCGACCGCATATCCGCAGCATCACGAAAAGCGCCTACTTCCAAAGTATTGACAAAGGGTTTCGACCTGAAACGTTGACTCTATTTCTCTCTCCACGGAGGTTGCCTGGCCTGCTGAGTTTTTCCAGCATTTTCTGTTGTTATTTTGGATTTCCAGCATCTGCAGTATTTTGCTATCCGCCTACTTCCACCTCGGTAACATCGCCCGTCTCCGCCCTTGCCTCAGCTCATCCGCTGCTGAAACCCTCACCTGGGCCTTTGTTACCTCTAGACTTGACTATTCCAACGCACTCCTGGCTGGCCTCCCACATTCTACCCTATGTAAACTTGAGGTGATCCAAAACTACCCGTGTCGTAACTCAACGCCAAGTCCCGTTCACCCATCACCCCTGTGCTCGCTGACCTACATTGGCTCCCGGTTAAGCAACGCCTCGATTTCAAAATTCTCATCCTTGTTTTCAAATCCCTCCATGGCCTCGCCCCTCCCTATCTTAGTTATTCCCTTCAGCCTCACAACCACCCGCCGCCCGCGATAGAATCACAGAAAAATTACGGCACAGAAGGAGGCCATTCGGCCCATCTTGTCCGTGCCGGCCGATTAAGTGCTATCCACACTAATCCCACTTTCCAGCACTTGGTCCGTAGCCTTGTAGGTTACGGCACTTCAAGTGCACATCCAAGTACTTTTTAAAACGTGATGAGAGTTTCTGCCTCTACCACCCTGTCAGGCAGTGAGTTCCAGACCCCCACCACCCACTGGGTGAAAACATTTCTCCTCAACTCCCCTCTAAAGCTCCGACCAATTTCTTTAAATCTACGTCCCCTGGTTGTGGACCCCTCTGCCAAGGGAAATAGGTCCTTCCTATCTCGGCCCCTCAGAATTTTATACACATCAATCAGGTCTCCCCTCAGCCTCCTCGGTTCCAAAGAAATCAACCCCCCCCGAGACATCTGCGCTCCTCCAATTCTGCCCTCTTGAGCATCCCTGATTATAATCGCAGCACCATCAGCGGCCGTGTCTTCTGTTGCCTCGGCCCTAAGCTCTGGAATTCCCTCCCTGAACCTCTCCACCTCCCTTTGCTCCTTTAAGACATAGAGACATAGAAAATAGGAGCAGGAGTAGGCCATTCGGCCCCTCGAGCCTGCTCCGCCATTCAATGAGATCATGGCTGATCAAAAACCACCTCTGTGACCAAGCTTTTGGTCATCTGCCCGAATTTCGCCTTCTGTGGCTCGGGGTCACATTTTTAAATGTCTTACAATACTCCTGTGCAGCGCCTTGGGACATTTTCCGACATTAAAGGCGCTATAGAAATACAAGTTGTTGTTGTTCCCATTGTTGGAGGTGAGCTCTTGAACAGGCCCCGCCCCTCCCCCTACTCCGCATGGCCGCTCCAAGGTGAGCGCGGGCTCTGAACAGGCTCCGCCCCCTCCCCCTACTCCGCATGCGCCACTCCAACGTGAGCGCGGGCTCTGAACAGGCCCCGACCCCTCCCCCTACTCCGCATGCGCCACTCCAACGTGAGCGCGGGCTCTGAACAGGCCCCGACCCCTCCCCCTACTCCGCATGCGCCGCGCCAAGGTGAGCGCGGGCTCTGAACAGGCCCCGACCCGTCCCCCTACTCCGCATGCGCCGCTCCAAGGTGAGCGCGGGCTCTGAACAGGCCCCACCCCCTCCCCTACTCCGCATGGCCGCTCCAAGGTGAGCGCGGGCTCTGAACAGGCCCCGCCCCCTCCCCCTACTCCGCATGCACCGCTCCAAGGTGAGCGCGGGCTCTGAACAGACCCCGCCCCCTCCCACTACACCGCATGCGCCGCTCCAAGGTGAGCGCGGGCTCTGAACAGGCCCCGCCCCCTCCCCCTACTCCGCATGCGCCGCTCCAAGGTGAGCGCGGGCTCTGAACAGACCCCGCCCCCTCCCCCTACTCCGCATGCGCCGCGCCAAGGTGAGCGCGGGCACTGAACAGGCCCCGCCCCCTCCCCCTACTCCGCATGCGCCACTCCAAGGTGAGCGCGGGCTCTGAACAGGCCCCGCCCCCTCCCCCTACTCCGCATGCACCGCTCCAAGGTGAGCGCGGGCTCTGAACAGGCCCCGCCCCCTCCCCGTACACCGCATGCACCGCTCCAAGGTGAGCGCGGGCTCTGAACAGGCCCCGCCCCCTCCCCCTACTCCGCATGCGCCGCTCCAAGCTGAGCGCGGGCTCTGAACAGACCCCGCCCCCTCCCCCTACTCCGATTGCGCCGCTCCAAGGTGAGCGCGGGCTCTGAACAGGCCCCGCCCCCTCCCCCTACACCGCATGCGCCGCTCCAAGGTGAGCGCGGGCTCTGAACAGGCCCCGCCCCCTCCCCCTACTCCGCATGCGCCACTCCAAGGTGAGCGCGGGCTCTGAGCAGGCCTTGCCCCCTCCCCCTACTCCGCATGCGCCGCTCCAACGTGAGCGCGGGCTCTGAACAGGCCCCGACCCCTCCCCCTACTCCGCATGCGCCGCGCCAAGGTGAGCGCGGGCTCTGAACAGGCCCCGACCCGTCCCCCTACTCCGCATGCGCCGCTCCAAGGTGAGCGCGGGCTCTGAACAGGCCCCACCCCCTCCCCTACTCCGCATGCGCCGCGCCAAGGTGAGCGCGGGCTCTGAACAGGCCCCGACCCATCCCCCTACTCCGCATGCGCCGCTCCAAGGTGAGCGCGGGCTCTGAACAGTCCCCACCCCCTCCCCCTACTCCGCATGCACCGCTCCAAGGTGAGCGCGGGCTCTGAACAGGCCCCGCCCCCTCCCCCAACTCCGCATGCGCCGATCCAAGGTGAGCGCGGGCTCTGAACAGGCCCCACCCCCTCCTCCTACTCCGCATGCGCCGATCCAAGGTGAGCGCGGGCTCTGAATAGGCCCCGCCCCCTCCCCCTACTCCGCATGTGCCGATCCAACTTGAGCGCGGGCTCTGAACAGGCCCCGCCCCCTCCCCCTACTCCGCATGCGCCGCTTCAAGGTGAGCACGGGCTCTGAACAGGCCCCGCCCCCTCCCCTACTCCGCATGCGTCGCTCCAAGGTGAGCGCGGGCTCTGAACAGGCCCCGTCCCCTCCCCCTACTCTGCATGCGATGCCGGGCCCCGCTCCCGAGGATGAGCCGCTACCATGCCTGCGCAAGGCCTCGCATTCTGGGTCGGCCCGGGCAACCGCAAGAGTCCGGAAACCGGTGGAAAGTGAGTTTTATGAGGGTTTTTTTATATATAGCGGAGAGAAGCGCGGGCGGGGAGATAAATAAAAAGAAAATACAAACCGCACCGTCCCAGCGCCCTCCCGGCACCGAGCGGAGCGGATTGAGCGGCCGCAGCCCCTTGTCTTCTGCAGGGAGCCGGACTGGGGCACGTCATCAACTCCACGGCGGTGACTGACGGGAGCTCGGACCAATAGGGAGAGAGCGGACGGAGCTTGGAGGACTGAGGCGGCGGCGGGTCCTCCAACCAATCGGGGTGTCCGAGGGGCGGGACTTCCGCCGCCTGCTTCTCCCGCTGCTGAGACAAGTGGAATGCAGCAGAGGGCGGGCTTCTGAGTTTGGGGCTCAGTCCTGTTAGTGGAGCAGTGTAGAGGGAACTTTACTCTGCACTGGGCTTTACTCCCTCAGCACTGCACTGGAGGGGCAGCACAGAGTTTTAGACTCGAGTCTCTGGAGTGGGACTTCAACCCACAACCTTCTGACTCAGAGGGGAGAGTGCTGCCGCCTGAGCCACGGCTGACACTCTGTATCTAACCCGTGCTGTACCTGCCCTGGGAGTGTTTGACGGGACAGTGTAGAGTGAGCTTTACTCTGTATCTAACCCGTGCTGTACCTGCCCTGGGAGTGTTTGATGGGACAGTGTAGAGGGAGCTTTACTCTGTATCTAACCCGTGCTGTACCTGCCCTGGGAGTGTTTGATGGGACAGTGTAGAGGGAGCTTTACTCTGTATCTAACCCGTGCTGTACCTGCCCTGGGAGTGTTTGATGGGACAGTGTAGAGGGAGCTTTAATCTGTATCTAACCCGTGCTGTACCTGCCCTGGGAGTGTTTGATGCGACAGTGTAGAGGGAGCTTTACTCTGTATCTAACCCGTGCTGTACCTGCCCTGGGAGTGTTTGATGGGACAGTGTAGAGGGAGCTTTACTCTGTATCTAACCCGTGCTGTACCTGCCCTGGGAGTGTTTGATGGGACAGTGTACAGGAAGCTTTACTCTGTATCTAACCCGTGCTGTACCTGCCCTGGGAGTGTTTGATGGGACAGTGTAGAGGGAGCTTTACTCTGTATCTAACACGTGCTGTACCTGCCCTGGGAGTGTTTGATGGGACAGTGCAGAGGGAGCTTTACTCTGTATCTAACCCGTGCTGTACCTGCCCTGGGAGTGTTTGATGGGACAGTGTAGAGGGAGCTTTACTCTGAATCTAACCCGTGCTGTACCTGCCCTGGGAGTGTTTGATGGGACAGTGTAGAGGGAGATTTACTCTGTATCTAACCCGTGCTGTATCTGCCCTGGGAGTGTTTGATTGGACAGTGTACAGGAAGCTTTACTCTGTATCTAACCCATGCTGTACCTGCCCTGGGAGTGTTTGATGGGACAGTGTGGGAGAAATGGGTTTTGCTTCTTGGGACACTGGCACCAGTACTGGGACAGGAGGGAGCTGTTCCGCTGGGACGGACTTCACTTGGCCAGTGCTGGGACTAGAATCCTGGCGAATCAAATAACTAGGGCTGTAGAGAGGGCTTTCAACTAATTAGTGTGGGGGGGAGGTTTGAAGAGAGCAAAAAATAAAAATGTCAGCGGAGACGGCAATGGAGCAAGGTAGCAGTGGGGGAATTAAAAACCAGAGCATGTCAGGAAGGGACAGAATATATAAAGATAAAGGTAAAGTAGTAAAGGGGGTAAAAGCCGGAATAAATTGTCACAAAACATATTTAAAAGTTCTTTATCTGAATGCACGCAGCATTCGTAACAAAATAGACGAGTTGACGGTACAAATAACTACACATGGGCATGGTCTGGTGGCCATTACGGAGACATGGCTGCAGGGTGACCATGACTGGGAACTAAACATCCAGGGGTATTTGACTATTAGGAAGGACAGACAGGAAGGAAAAGGAGGTGGGGTGGCTGTGTTAATAAAGGATGGAATCACTGCAATAGTGAGAAGTGATATTGGGTCAAAGGATCAGGATAGTGAAATGGTTTGGGTGGAAATAAGGAATAATAAGGGGAAAAAGTCACTAGTGGGCATAGTCTATCGGCCTCCTAACAGTTGCAACTCTATTGGTCAGAGTATAAATCAAGAAATAGTTGGGGCTTGTAATAAGGGAACAGCTATAATCATGGGAGATTTTAACTTTCATATTGACTGGACAAATCAAATTGGGCAGGGCAGCCTTGAGGAAGAGTTCATAGAGTGCATTAGGGATGGGTTCCTTGAGCAGTATGTTACTGAACCAACCAGGGGGCAGGCAATCTTAGATCTGGTCCTGTGTAATGAGACAGGATTAATAAAAAATGTCCTAGTAAAGGATCCCCTTGGAATGAGTGACCATAACATGGTTGAATTCCAAATCCAGTTGGAGGGTGAGAGAGTTGGATCTCAACCAGCGTACTAAGCTTAAATAAAGGAGACTATGAAGGTATGAGAGCAGAGTTGACTAAAGTGGACTGGGAAAATAGATTAAGGTGTAAGACGGTACATGACCAGTGGTGTACATTGAAGGAGATATTTCACAACTTTCAAGATAAATATATTCCACTGAGGAAACAGGGGCGTAAAAGAAAAGACAGCCATCCGTGGCTAAGTAAAGTAATAAAGGATAGTATCCGACTGAAAACAAGGGCATATGAAGTAGCCAAATCTAGCGGGAGGATAGAAGATTGGGAAGCATTTAAAAGCCAGCAAAGAATAACTAAAAGATTAATTAAGAAAGGGAAGATAGATTGTGAAAGTAGCAAAAAATATAAAAACAGATAGCAAGAGTTTCTACAGTTATATAAAAAGAAAAAGGGTGGCTCAAGTGAATGTTGGTCCCTGAGAGGACGAGACCGGGAAATTAGTAGTGGGGAACATGGAGATGGCAAAAACGCTGAACAAATATTTTGTATCAGTCTTTACAGTAGAGGACACTAAAAATATCCCAACACTGGACAAACAGGGGGCTATAGGGGGGGAGGAGCTTAACACGATTAAAATCACTAAGGAGATGGTACTCGGTAAGATAATGGGACTTAAGGCGGATAAATCCCCTGGACCTGATGGCTTACATCCTACGGTCTTGAGAGAGGTAGCTGTGGGGATTGCGGATGCATTGGTGGTAATTTTCCAAAACTCCCTGGATTCAGGCAAGGTCCCAGCAGATTGGAAAACTGCTAATGTAACGCCCTTATTTAAAAAGGGAGGTAGACAAAAGCTTGAAACTATTGACCAGTTAGCCTAACATCTGTGGTTGGTAAAATGTTGGAGTCCATTATTAAGGAAGCAGTAACAGGACATTTGGATAAGCATAATTTAATCTGACACAGTCAGCATGGTTTTATAAAGGGGAAGTCATGTTTGACAAATTTGCTCGAATTCTTTGAGGATGTAACAAACAGGGTGGATAAAGGGGAACCAGTGGATGTGGTGTATTTGGATTTCTAAAAGGCATTTGACAAGGTGCCACACAAAAGATTACTACACAAGATAAAAAATCACGGGATTGGGGGTAATATACTGGCATGGGTAGAAGATTGGCTATCTAACAGAAAACAGAGAGTTGGGATAAATGGTTCATTCTCGGGTTGGCAATCAGTAACTAGTGGTGTTCCGCAGGGGTCAGTGCTGGGACCCCAACTCTTTACAATCTATATTAACGATTTGGAGGAGGGGATCGAGTGCAACATATCCAAGTTTGCCGACGATACAAAGATGGGAGGGAAAGCAGTGAGTGAGGAGGACATAAAAAACCTGCAAAAGGACATAGACAGGCTAAGTGAGTGGGCAGAAATTTGGCAGATGGAATATAATGTTGGAAAGTGTGAGGTTATGCACTTTGGCAGAAAAAATCAAAGAGCAAGTTATTATCTAAATGGAGAGAAACTGCAAAGTGCTGCAGTACAAAGGGATCTGGGGGTCCTGGTGCATGAAACACAGAAGGTTAGTATGCAGGTACAGCAGGTGATCAGGAAGGCCAATGGAATCTTGGCTTTTATTGCAAGGGGGATGGAGTATAAAAGCAGGGAAGTCTTGCTTCAGTTATACAGGGTACTGGTGAGGCCACACCTGGAATATTGCGTACAGTTTTGGTTTCCATATTTAAGAAAAGATATACTTGCTCCCGAGGCAGTTCAGAGAAGGTTCACTCGGTTGATTCCGGAGATGAGGGGGTTGACTTATGAGGAAAGGTTGAGTAGGTTGGGCCTCTACTCATTGGAATTCAGAAGAATGAGCGGCGATCTTATCGAAACATATAAGATTGTGAGGGGGCTTGATCGGGTGGATGCGGGGAGGATGTTTCCACTGATGGGTGAGACTAGAACTAGGGGGCATAATCCTAGAATAAGGGGCTGCCGTTTCAAAACTGAGATGAGAAACTTCTTCACACAGAGGGTGGTAAATCTGTGGAATTTGCTACTTCAGATAGCTGTGGAGGCTGCGACATTAAATAAATTTAAAATGGAGATAGACAGTTTCCTAACTGATAAGGGAATTAGGGGTTATGGGGAGCAGGCAGGGAAGTGGACGTGAGTCTAGGTTCGGATCAGCCATGATCCTATTGAATGGCGGAGCAGGCCCGAGATGCCGTATGGCCTACTTCTGCTCCTACTTCTTATGTTTTTATGTTCTTTTTCTCTTCACATATCTATAAAAGCTTTTACAGTCAGTTTTTATGTTCCCTGAAAGCTTACTCTCATATTCTATTTTCCCCTTCTTAATTAATCCCTTTGTCCTCCTTTGTTGAATCCTAAACTGCTCCCAATCCTCAGGTTTCCTGCTTTTTCTGGCCAATTTATATGTCCTCTCCTTGGATCTTATGCTATCCCTAATTTCCCTTGTTAGCCATGGTTGAGTCACCTTTTTTGTTTTATTTTTATGCCAAACTGGGATGAACAAATTCTGTAGTTCATCCATGCGGTCTTTGAATGTTTGCCATTGCCTATCCACCGTCAACCCTTTGAGTGACATTCCCCAATCAATCCTACCCAACTCGCTCCTCAGACCATCGTAGTTTCCTTTATTTAAATTTAGGACCCCAGTCTCTGAGTCAACAACTTCATTCTCCAACTTAATGAAGAATTCGATCATATTATGATCACTCCGACCCAAGGGGCCTCGTACAACAAGATTGCTAATTAATCCTTTCTAGTTACATAATACCCAGTCTAAGATGGCCTGATCTCTGGTTGGTTCCTCGACATATTGGTCCAGGAATTCCTCCTCCACAGTAGAGGACATGAGATGGGGGGAGGGAGTCCCTTTAAATGTGGAGGAGGTGGGTGTAGCTTTAAATGTGGAGGGGGTGGGTGTCCCTTTAAATGTGGAGGGGGTGGGTGTAGCTTTAAATGTGGAGGGGGTGGGTGTCCCTTTAAATGTGCAGGGGGTGGGTGTCCCTTTAAAGGTGGAGGGGTGGGTGTCCCTTTAAATGTGGAGGGGGTGGGTGTCCCTTTAAATGTGGAGGGGGTGGGTGTCCCTTTAAATGTGATGGGGGAGGGTGTCCCTTTAAATGTGGTGGGGGTGGGTGTCCCTTTAAATGTGGAGGGGGTGGTGTCCCTTTAAATGTGGAGAGGCGGGGCCGCGCATGCTCATTCGGCCCCACCGCAAAACGAGGCTGTCAGTGCGCCTGCGCGGGGCCTCCGGGTAGACGACGGAAGGCCGGGCCCGGGGAAGAGGAGGAATCAGCGGCCGGGGTAAAGTGTTGGGGAATCGATTTAAATCGAGGTGAGGTGAGGAAGCGGAGAGCGAGATTATAAAGTAAAATATGAGAAAAACCACACCTGAGAGTCGGGCGGGTGGGTGGCCGAGACCAACGTGGACGCCGAACGGAGCGGTTTGAACCGCGCGGAGTGAGTTGGAGCAATGTGATTCTGACTGACGGGAGCGCTGACCAATAGAAAGACGGCTCAGTTGGGCGGTCTGAACTGAGCGGCCTGCTCCTCCAACCAATGGAGGTGCGGCTAGGGGGCGGGACCTTCCTCCCCCCGGCGCTGAGGCTGGGGCCCGTTTGTGACGTCATCACAGGAAGAGGCCCAATCAGGTTGATGGAGGCCCGACCCGGGCTGTGACTGACGGGAGCTCTGACCAGTAGGACGAGGGCTGAGGTTGGAGCACTGAACTGGGCGGCCTGGTCCTCCAACCAATGGCGGCGCGGCAAGGGGGCGGGACCTGGGTCTCCAGCTCAGGTGCGCTGGGGCCGATTGTGACGCGCTGTCCCCAGGTGAGAGCAGCTCAGTCAGCACAGAGCTGGGGCTGGAATCTGGGAGAGGGGCCGCAGGCAGCGGGCCTGGCAAAGGGGCACAAGCTTCACAATACAAGCTTCTTTCAAATGCACAATTGTTTCCTACACACAGCCTTGGTCACTCTGCAAAAAAAACTGTTTAACAATTCATCATAACTCCCCTGCTTTAACAATTTATCATAACTCCCCTGCTTTAGGAGAGGCGTAGAGTGCAAAAGCAAGGAAGTTATGATGAAACTGTGTAAAAGACGAGTCAGCTGTGGCTCAGTGGATCACAGAGTCAGAAGGTTGTGGGTTCAAATCCCGCTCCAGGGACTTGAGCATATAAAGCGAGGCTGACACTCCAGTGCGGTGCTGAGGGAGCGCCGCACTGTCGGAGGGGCAGTACTGAGGGAACACCGCACTGTCGGAGGGGCAGTACTGAGAGAGCGCCGTACTGTCGGAGGGACAGTGCTGAGGGAGCGCCGCACTGTCGGAGGGGCAGTACTGAGGGAGCGCCGCACTGTGGGAGGGTCAGTACTGAGGGGGCGCCGCACTGTCGGAGGGGCAGTACTGAGGGAGCACCGCACTGTCGGAGGGGCGGTGTTGAGGGAGCACCGCACTGTCGGAGGGCCAGTACTGAGGGAGCGCCGCACTGTCAGAGGGGCAGTGCTCGGAGCACCGCGCCATCGGAGGGGCAGTACTGCGGAAGTGCCGCAGTGTCGGAGAGACAGTGCTGCCGGAGAGCCGCATTGTCAGAGGGGCAGTAATGAAGGAGCGCTGCAGTGTCGGAGGTGCCGTCCTACGGATGAGATGTTAAACCGAGGCCGCCGTCTGCCCCCTCAGGTGGATGTAAAAGATCCCGTGGTGCTATTTCGAAGAAGTTATTCCCGGTGTTTTGAGCCCAATATTTATCCCTCAATCAACATGACGAAAAAACATTTTCTGGTCATTATCACATTGCTGTTTGTGGGAGCTTGCTGTGTGCAAATTGGCTGCCACGTTTCCCACATTACAACAGTGACTACATTTCAAAAGTACTTCATTGGCTGTAAAGCGCTTTGGGACGTCCGGTGGTCATGAAAGGCAGTTAAGAAGGCAAATGGTATGCTGGCCTTCATTACAAGAGGATTTGAGTACAGGAGTAAAGAAGTCTTACTCCAATTATATCTGCTTCTTTCTTCTTAGGCAGTCTCTCGGAACCGAGGATGACTTGCTTCCACATTAAAAATGAGTTCTCAGGTGTAAGGGTAAACCGGGAGAGCTTCTTCTCCCCGAGACGGACCCTCTGATATAAAGGGTCGACTGGATCCATGTTTATCTGTAATTTAAACAGAGGTCTGGATGTGTTCCGAGCTCTTTCCCCTAGAGGAAAGGGTAGAATGGGGGTCTTTAGTGTTAAATGGTTTCACCTGGGTCCTTTGCTTCCATCGCATACCCATCGGTTCCTGTAGACAAACACACGTATCACTTGTCATTAATACAGTACATGGCCCCATCCAACGGGCCCCATTCCCTTTCTTCCGATAACTTGCGTCATTACTTGTTGACCTATTCTGGGCAACTTGTCTGGTTTAAGTCCAGCATTCTGCCTTTCTAGATCTTTAATCTGTTGTTGGTTCCTTACTTCGTTATTTAGTGCTTGTACCTCCTGATTTAGCTGTACTAAGTATCGCCTTTATCTTGTCCTGGTACTGGTTCTCCCACCCCTCCAGCCAAATCCTCTGGTAGTCTCATAGCTCGTCCTGTCATTAATTCATAGGGGGGTCAGTCCGGTCGTTCGTCCTGGGGTGGCTCGCAGCCTCCTTAGTATGCTGGGTAATAATTCCGACCATCCCTTCCCTGTTTCTTGGATGGCTTTTGTCAGCACGTTTTTCAGTGTCCTATTTATTATTTCTACCATCCCCGAGCTCTGGGGGTGATATGGTATGTGATATTTTTGTGTCACAAGTAGCAGCTTACAGATTTCTTTCATTATTTTGCCGGTGAAATCAGTGCCGTTGTCTGAGTCAATTTGCAGAGGCACTCCCCAACGGGGTATAACCTCAGTAGCCAATATTAGTGCAACTGTTTTTGCAGAGCAGTCTCGGGTGGCAAAGGCTTCCACCCACCTGGTAAATTGGTCAGTTATTACCAGGCAATATTTCTTCCCCCGGTCCTGCGCTAAGGGGCCGGTAAAGTCAATTTGTAAGTTTTCCCAGGGTCCTTGGGGCCTGGGTTGGTTTGCTACTCTAACCCTACATCTCTGTCCTACATTATTCTTGCGCATATTATACAGCGGTGGCAATATTTTGCTACTTCCCGACCTATCTTTGGCCACCACCAGTACTGTGTCAGTAGGTGCAACATGTTACTTCTGCCAGTATGTGTTACACCATGGTATAGCGCCATCAGTTGTTGTCTACAACATTCCAGTGCCACCACCTGGTTATGGGGGCCCCATTTCCAAATTCCATCTTGTAATTGCGCACCAGCTTGTCTCCATTTCTCCTTTTGCTCTTTACTAGTATTTTCTTGTAACTCCATTATATTCACTTCCTGTACCCCACTGACTATCATGACCATATTTATTTCGTTTTTGAACGCGTCCTCTGGTTGCATTTCTTCCGCAGCTAGTTTTGCGGCTAGATCTGCATAGCTAGTCCCGATAGGGGCCTGGTCCTGGGGTTCATAGAAACATAGAAGATAGGAGCAGGAGTAGGCCATTCGGCCCCTCGAGCCTGCTCCGCCATTCAATGAGATCATGGCTGATTATCCAAATTCAGTACCCTGTCCCTGCCTTCTCCCCATATCCCTTGATCCCTTTAGCCATAAGAAATATATCCAACTCCTTCTTGAATATATTTAATGAATTGGCCTCCACTGCCTTCTGTGGTAGAGAATTCCACAGGTTCACCACTCTCTGGGTGAAGAAATTCCTCCTCATCTCTGTCCTAAATGGCTTACTCCTTATCCTTAGACTGTGACCCCTGATTCTGGACTCCCCGGCCATCGGGAACATCCTTCCTGCATCCAGGCTGTCCAGTCCTGTTAGAATTTTATAAGTTTCAATGAGATCCCCTCTCATTCTTCTAAACTCCAGTGAGTATAAGCCCAATTGACCCAATCTCTCCTCATACGTCATTCCTGCCATCCCAGATATCAGTCTGGTGAATATTCGCTGCACTCCCTCCATGGCAAGAACATCCTTCCTCAGGTAAGGCGACCAAAACTACACGCAAAACTCAAGGTGTGGTCTCACCAAGGCCCTGTTCAACTGCAGCAAGACATCCTTGTTCTTGTACTCGAACCCTCTCGCTATGAAGGCCAACATACCATTTTGCCTTCTTAACCGCCTGCTGCACCTGCATGCTTACCTTCAGCGACTGGTGCACAAGGACGCCCAGGTCTTGTTGCGCTTCCCCTTCTCCCAATCTAGTGCCGTTCAGATAATAATCTGCCTTCCTGTTTTTGCCACCAAAGTGGATAACCTCGCATTTATCCACATTATACTGCATCTGCCATGCTTCTGCCCAATCACCCAACCTGTCCAAATCATACTGGAGTTTCTCGGCATCCTCCTCACAGCACACACGCCCACCCAGCTTTGTGTCATCTGCAAACTTGGAGATATTACATCTAGTTCCCTCGTCTAGATCATTTATATATATTGTGAATAGCTGGGGTCCTAGGACCGATCCCTGCGGTACCCCACTAGTCACTGCCTGCCACTCAGAAAAAGAGCCATTTATTCCAACTCTTTGCTTCCTGTCTGCCAACCAGTTCTTTATCCAAGTCAGTACCTTGCCCC
The DNA here is from genome assembly GCF_052327205.1 of Somniosus microcephalus. Classification (NCBI taxonomy): domain Eukaryota; kingdom Metazoa; phylum Chordata; class Chondrichthyes; order Squaliformes; family Somniosidae; genus Somniosus; species Somniosus microcephalus. Next base: position 12,198,179 of record NC_140990.1, on the reverse strand, counting down.
CAAATCCATGTGCCTTAACTTTACACGCTAATCTCTTATGCGGGACCTTATCGAAAACCTTCTGAAAGTCCAAATACACCACATCCACTGGTTCTCCCTTATCTATTCTACCAGTTACATCCTCAAAAAATTCCAGTAGATTAGTCAAGCACGTTTTACCTTTTGTAAATCCATGTTGACTTTGTCCGATCCTGTCACTGTTTTCCAAGTGCTCTGCTATTACATCTTTTATAATGGACTCTAGCATTTGCCCCACTACCGATGTCAGGCTTACCGGTCTGTAATTCCCCATTTTCTCTCTACCACCTTTTTTGAATAGTGGGGTAACATTAGCTACCCTCCAATCCATGGGAACTGTTCCAGTGTGTATCGAATTTTGGAAGATGACCAGCAATTCTGTCCCTCTAGTGCTACTTGTCTCTCCCAGTCCTCTCTTCACCTTGTTTCTCCTCTCTAATGTTTCATCCTGGTGCCCACCCCCCTGTCAAATTAATTTAAACCCTCCCCCACAGCACTAGTTAACCATCCCATGAGGACATTGGTCCCAGCTGTTGAGGTGCATCCCGTCCACCTTGGACAGGTCCCTCCTGCCCCAGAACTGGTCCCTCCTGCCCCAGGAATCTGAAGTCCTGCAATATTTCTCTTTCAGGTACTTATCCAATTCCCTTTTGAAAGCGGTGATTGAATCTGCCTCCACCACCCTTTCAGGCAGTGCATTCCAGATCCTAACCACTCGCTGCGGAAAAAAGTTTTTCCTCATGTCGCCTTTGGTTCTTTTGTCAATCACCTTAAATCTGTGTCCTCTGGTTCTCGACCCCTCTGCCAATTGGAAGAGTTTCTCTCTATCTACTCTGTCCAGACCCCTCTTGATTTTGAACACCTCTATCAAATCTCCTCTCAATCTTCTCTGCTCCAAGGAGAACAACCCCAGCTTCTCCAGTCTATCAACGTAACTGAAGTCCCTCATCCCTGGAATCATTCTCGTAAATCTTTTCTGCACCCTCTCTAAGGCCTTCACATCCTTCCTAAAGTGCGGTGCCCAGCATTGGACACAATACTCCAGTTGAGGCCGAACTAGTGTTTTATACAGTTTCATCATAATTTCACACTTTTGTACTCTATACCTCTATTCATGAAGCCCAGGTTTCCATCAGCTTCTTTAACTGCTTTCTCAACCTGCCCTGCCACCTTCAATGATTTGTGCACATATACCCCCAGGTCTCTGTTCATGCACCCACTTTAGGATTGTACCCTTTAGTTTAGATTTCCTCTCCTCATTCTTTCTACCAAAATGTATCACTTTGCACTTTTCTGCATTAAATTTAATCTGTCACATGTCCGCCCATTCCACCAGCCTGTCTATGTCCACTTGAAGTCTATCACTATCTTCCTCACTGTTCACTATACTTCCAAGTTCTGTGTCATCTGCAAATTTTGAAATTCTGCCTCGTACACCCACATCCAAGTCTTTAATATATATCAAGAAAAGCAGTGGTCCTAGAACCGACCCCTGGGGAACACCACTGTGTACCTTCCTCCAGTCTGAAAAACAACCGTTCACCACTACTCACTGTTTCCTGTCACTTAGCCAATTCCCTATCCATGCAGCCACTGTCCCTTTTACTCCATGGGCTTCAACTTTGCTGGTAAGCCTATTATGTGGCACTTTGTCAAATGCCTTGGAAATCCATGCACACCACATCAACCGCATTGCCTTCATCAACCCTCTCTGTTACCTCATCAAAAAACTCCATCAAGTTGGTTAAACACGATTTGCCTTTACCAAATCCATGCTGGCTTTCCTTAATTAATCCACACTTGTCCAAGTGATTGTTAATTTTGTCCCTGATTTTTGTTTCTAAATGCTTCCCCACTACCGAGATCAAACTGACTGGCCTGTAGTTGCTGGGTTTGAACAAGGGTGTGACATTTGCAATTCTCCAGTCCTCTGGCACCACCCCAGTTTCTAATGAGGATTTGGAAGGTTATGGCCAGTACCTCCGCAATTTCTTCCTTCACTTCCCTCAGCGTACTAGGATGCTTCCCATCCGGTCCTGGTGACTTATCTACTTTAAGTACAGCCAGCCTTTCTAGTACCTTGTCTTTATCAATTTTATCCCATCCAGTATCTCCTCTACCTCCTCCTTCACTATGTCTATGGCAGCATCTTCTTCCTTGGTGAAGACAGATGCAAAGTACTGATTTAGTACCTCAGCCTTACCCTCTGCCTCCATGCATAAGTCTCCTTTTTGGTCCCTAATCGGCCCCACCCCTCCTCTTACTACCCGTTTACTATTTATATGCCTATAGAAGACTTTTGGATTACCTTTTATGTTAGCTGCCATTCTATTCTCATACCCTCTCTTTGCCCCTCGTATTTTCTTTTTCACTTCTCCTCTGAACTTTCTATATTGAGCCTGATTCTCAGATGTATTCTCGACCTTACATCTATCATACGCGCTCTTTTTCTGCTTCATCTTACTCTCTATCTTTTTCGTCATCCAGGGAGCTCTGACTTTAGTTGCCCTACATTTCCCCTTAGTGGGAATGTGCCTCGACTGTAACCGAATTATTTCCTCTTTAAAGGCAGCCCATTGTTCCTCTACAGTTTTGCCTGCCAATCTTTGATTCCAATTTACCTGGGCCAGATCCATTCTCATCCCACTGAAATTGGCCTTGCCCCACAGTGCAGTGGATGCGCTCTAGACTGCACTCTCCCCCCGAGGTGTCGTCACCCTCACTGGGATTCAGCACTGAAAACCGGTTTGAGAGCGCCGCACTCCCGGGGGATTCCTGCACTGCCTTGCCTCCTCAAACCCTGCTGGGCGGCCACCCAGTTACAATTCCCACGAACTCTCTGTGGCTGCGGGGTGACCACCTCCTGGAATGTGCGCTCCAGGAAACTCTCAGCCTCCCGTCTGCCCGGCAGTGACTCCAGCCGCTCCCCAAGCTCAGAGATCCTGAGCTCAAGTTCCAGCCACGGGAGGCGCTTCCTGAACACGCGGTTCACCAGGACACGTGAAGCGTCCCGGAGTTCCCGCATGGCACAGGAATTGCAGCCATCGGTCCCATTGTTTGGCTTAAAATCTGTCTACTTAAGCTATAGATATATATGATGTGAGGTTAGTGTGCCCTTACCCCTGTTTATTATTGAATCAGTGATTGCCCCTTTGCCAGGCCCGCTGCCTGCGGCCCCGCTTCCAGATTCCAGCCCCAGCTCTGTGCTGACTGAGCTGCTCTCACCTGGGGACAGCGCGTCACAATCGGCCCCAGCGCACCTGAGCTGGAGAGGAGGCCCCGCCCCCTTGCCGCACCGCCATTGGTTGGAGGACCTGCCGCCAGTCGGCTCCGCCCGTGCTCTTCCTATTGGTTAGCGCTCCCGTCAGTCACAGGCCCCGCGATCACGTGCTGCGGTACAACGCCAACATGTTCCTGTAAAGGTCAAGGGTGGGACCAACAAGCAAAGGGAACCTTGGATGACAAGGGATATACAAAAATGCATTAGAAATAAAAGGGGGGCTTTTGGCAGTTACAAAAGACTAAAGACGGAAGAAGCCCTAGAGGAGTATAAAAAGTGCAGGGGCATACTTAAAAAAGAAATTAGGAGGGCGAGGAGGGGCCATGAAATAACACTGGCGAGCAAAATAAAGGAAAATCCTAAGATGTTTTATAAGTATATTAAGGGCAAGAGGATAACCAGGGAAAGGGTAGGGCCCATTAGGGACCAAAGTGGCAATCTGTGTGTAGAGCCAGAGGATGTAGGCGGGGTTTTAAATGAATTTTTTGCATCTGTGTTCACTATGGAGAAAGACGATGCAGACATAGAAATCGGGCAAGGGGACTGTGACATACTTGAACATATTAGCATCGAGAGGGAGGAGGTGCTAGCGGTTTTAGCAGGCCAAAAAGTGGATAAATCCCCAGGCCCGGACGAGATGTATCCCAGGCTGCTGTGGGAGGCAAAGGAGGAGATTGCAGGGGCTCTGACACAAATTTTCAGAACCTCTCTGGCCACAGGGGATGTACCAGAGGACTGGAGAACAGCTAACGTAGTACCATTATTCAAGAAGGGTAGCAGGGATAAACCAGGGAATTACAGGCCAGTGAGTCTAACATCTGTGGTGGGGAAATTATTGGAAAAAATTCTGAGGGACAAAATTAATCTCCACTTGGAGAGGCAAGGATTAATCGGGGATAGTCAGCATGGCTTTGTCAAGGGTAAATCATGTCTGACAAATCTGATTGAATTTTTCGAGGGGGTGACTACGGGGGTGGATGAGGGAAATGCTGTGGATGTGGTTTACATGGACTTCAGTAAAGCTTTTGACAAAGTCCCGCATAGGAGACTGGTCAAGAAGGTAAGAGCCCATGGGATCCAGGGTGCCTTGGCACGTTGGATCCTAAACTGGCTGAGTGGCAGGAGGCAGAGGGTGATGGTCGAAGGTTGCTTTTGTGACTGGAAGCCTGTGTCCAGTGGGGTACCTCAGGGATCGGTGCTGGGTCCCTTGTTGTTTGTGATCTACATAAATGATTTGGATGAGAATGTAAAAGGTATGATCAGTAAGTTCGCAGATGACACGAAAATTGGTGGGGTGGTAAATTGCGAGGAGGAAAGCCTCAGGCTACAGGACAATATAAACGGGTTGGTCAGATGGGCGGAAAAGTGGCAAATGGAATTTAACCCTGAAAAGTGCGAGGTGATGCATTTTGGACGGACAAATAAGGCAAGGGAATACACAATGAGTGGTAGGACCCTAGGAAGTACAGAGGGTCAGAGGGACCTTGGTGTACATGTACATAGATCCCTGAAGGCAGCGGAACAGGTAGATAAGGTGGTTAAAAAGGCATATGGGATACTTGCCTTCATTAGCCGAGGCATAGAATATAAGAGCAGGGAGGTTATGATGGAGCTGTACAAAACGCTGGTGAGGCCACAGCTGGAGTACTGTGTGCAGTTCTGGTCGCCTCACTATAGGAAGGATGTGATTGCTTTGGAGAGGGTGCAGAGAAGATTCACCAGGATGTTACCTGGGATGGAGCGCCTCAGCTATGAAGAGAGGCTGGACAGGCTGGGGTTGTTTTCCTTGGAGCAGAGAAGGCTGAGGGGGGACCTGATTGAGGTGTACAAAATGATGAGGGGCATAGATAGGGTAGATAAAGAGGAACTTTTCCCCTTAGTGGGAGGGTCAATAACAAGGGGGCATAGATTCAGGGTAAGGGGCAGGAGATTTAGAGGGGATTTGAGGAGGAACTTTTTCACCCAGAGGGTGGTTGGAATGTGGAATTCAATGCCTGAAAGGGTGGTAGAGGCAGGAACCCTCACAACATTCAAGAAGCATTTGGATGAGCACTTGAAATGCCATTGCATACAAGGCTATGGACAAAATGCTGGAAAATGGGATTAGACTGGACAGGGATGGATGGGCGGCGCAGACACGATGGGCCGAAGGGCCTCTTTCTGTGCTGTAAAACTCTATGACTCTATGACTCCGCCCCCTCACAAAACTCACTTTCCCTCACTGATTGCAGCTCTTCACCAACACCGACTTTACAAAGAAAGCCCCGCGCGGCAGCCTGGAGCTCAGGGGCCCAGCGCGCAGGCACGGGGGAGGATGATTGACAGGGGCCCAGGGTGTGTGCTGAGCATGCGCGGTGCGGGCCGGGCGCCTGTGGAGCAGGAGAGGGCGGGGCCATGGGGCGCATGCGCGGGGTCAGCCACAACTCAGTGCAGCGGCCGGAGCGCTTTCTGGAGCGCGGGGACTTGTGGGAATTGCAGCCGCCATTACTGTTGATCCTTTCAACCCACCTGTGCAGCAGCTGGGGCCTGAAAATCAGCTTCACTGCCCCTGGGCTGGGAAAGGGCAACGAGACAACATTCTTCCTCTTACCCCTTTCTACACTCCTTTTACAGGGTTTTAGAAGTGGAACATTTACAGACAGGAAGCTCAGACCATGATCTGACAGAGTCGCTCTATTCATCGGGACCTGAACATCATCAGCTTCTGCACGTGGAAGGAGAGAGCAGCGATCACAGCACAGCCGGTGTGTGTCCTGTGCAGGCGCAGTGTGGGCCGCTGAATAAATCCCCCTCAGAATCTTATATGTTTCAATCAGACCACCTCCCATTCTTCTAATCTCCAATGAGTATAGGCCCAACCTGCTCAACCTTTCCTCATACGACAACCCCTTCATCCCAGGAATCAACCTAGTGAACTTTCTCTGAACTGCCTCCAATGCAAGTATATCCTTCCTTAAATATGGAGACCACAACTGTACGCAGTACTCCAGGTGCGGTCTCACCAGCACCCTGTACAGTTGTAGCAAGACTTCCCTACTGTTATACTCCATCCCCCTTGCAATAAAGGCCAACATTCCATGAGCCTCCCTAATTACTTGCTGTACCTGCATGCTAACATTTTGTGTTACTGTTGAATCTGTATTGACTGCCCTATCAGGCAGTGCATTCCAAATCCGAACCACCCGTTGCATAAGAAAAGTTTTTCCTCCCGTCGCCTCTGGTTCTTTGACCAATCACCTTCAATCTGTGCCCTCTTGTGATTGGACCTTCCGCCATTGGAAACAGTTTCTCTTTATTTACTATTTAAACCCTTCATGATTTTTACCACCTATCAAATCTCATCTTGGCCTTCTCTGCTCTCAGGAGAACAACCCCAGCTTCTCCAGTCTACCCACGTAACTGTCATCCCTCATCCCTGGAACCATTCTAGTAAATATCTCGGCACCCTCTCCAAAGCCTTCACATTCTTCCTAAAGTGTGCTGCCCAGAATTGGACATAATATTGCCCTGGGGCTGAACTCGTGTTTTATAACGGTTTAGCATAACTTCCTGGCTTTTGTACTCTCTGCCTCTATTTATAAAGCCCAGGATCCCATAAGCTTTATTAACTGCTTTGTTAACCTGTCCTGCCACCTTTAAAGAATTGTGCACAAGCTCCCTTGTAGCACCCCCTTTAAAATTGTACCATTTAGCAGGTGCTTTCTCTCCTCATCCTAGCAAAATGTATCAGCTCACACTTTTCTGTATTCAATTTTATCTACACTCCTTTTACAGGGTTTTAGAAGTGGAGCATTTACAGACAGGAAGCTCAGACCAAACATCACATCAAGAACAGACAGAGTCGCTCAATTCATCAGGACCTGATTCAATCGCTCCTCCAATCTGCTGGCACCCCAGAGAGTTCACACTGATGAGAGACCTTTTAAATGTTCTGAGTGTGGGAAGAGCTTCAAAATCTACAAGTACCCAAAGAGACACCAGTGGCTACACACTGGGGAGAGCCCATTCACCGGCCCCGTGTGTGGAAGGGATTCACTCAGTCATCCGGTCCGATGATACACCAGCAAATTCACACTAGGGAGAGACCTTTAACCCACTCCGTGTGTGGGAAGGGATTAATTGCATCCTCCGTGCTGCTGAGACACCAGCTTGTCCACACCGATATGAGACCGGTGACCTGCTCCGTGTTTTTGAAGTGATTCTCTCATTCTGCCACCCTCCTGAGACACCAGTTTGCTCACAGTGATGAGAGACCGATTAAATGTTCTGACTGTGGGAAGAGATTTAAAAGGTCCCAGGACCTGAAGAGACACCAGCTGGAGTGAACAGCAGAGATTCTGTTCACCTGCTCCGTGTGTGGGAAGAGATTCACTCAGTCCTCGAATCTGCTGGCACACCAGCGAGCTCACACTGGGGAGAGGCCGGTGAAACAGTCCAACTGTGGGAAAAGCTTTCAAATGTCCCAGGAGCTGAAGGGACACCAGCTGGAGAGAGCAGGAAAGAGGCCATTCACCTGCTCCGTGTGTGGGAAGGGATTCAGTGGTCATCCAACCTGTTGAGACACCAGCAAGTTCACACTGGGGAGAGGTCGTTCACCTGCTCCGTGTGTGGGAAGAGATTCACTCGGTCATCCCACCTACTGACACACCAGCGATATCACACTGATGAGAGACCGTTTAAATGTTCTGTCTGTGGGATGAGCTTTAAAAGCTCCTGGAATCTGAGTGGACACCAGCAAGTTCACTCCGATCAGAGACCATTTACATGTTCTGTCTGTGGGATGAGCTTTAAAAAATACAGGAATCTGAACGGACACCAGCGAGTTCACACTGGGGAGAAGGCGTTCACCTGCTCCGTGTGTGGGAAGAGATTCACTCGGTCCTCGAATCTGCTGGAACACCAGCGAGTTCACACTGGGGAGAGGCAGGTGAAACATTCTGACTGTGGGAAAAGCTTTCAAATGTCCCAGGAGCTGAAGGGACACCAGCTGGAGAGAGCAGGAAAGAGGCCGTTCACCTGCTCTGTGTGTGGGAAGGGATTCACTTGGTCATCCCACCTACTGACACACCAGCGAGTTCACACTGATGAGAGACCATTTCAATGTTCTGTCTGTGGGATGAGCTTTAAAAGCTCCTGGAATCTGAGTGGACACCAGCGAGTTCACTCTGATCAGAGACCATTTACATGTTCTGTCTGTGGGATGAGCTTTAAAAGCTCCAGGAATCTGAATGGACACCAGCGAGTTCACACTGGGGAGAGGCCGTTCACCTGCTCCGTGTGTGGGAAGAGATTCACTCGGTCTTCGAATCTGCTGAAACACCAGCGAGTTCACACTGGGGAGAGGCCGGTGCAATATTCCGACTGTAGGAAAAGCTTTCAAATGTCCCAGGAGCTGAAGGGACACCAGCTGGAGAGAGCAGGAAAGAGGCCATTCACCTGCTCCGTGTGTGGGAAGGGATTCACTTGGTCATCCAACCTGTTGAGACACCAGCAAGTTCACACTGGGGAGAGGCCGTTCACCTGCTCAGTGTGTGGGAAGAGATTCACTCAGTCATCCCACCTACTGACACACCAGCGATATCACACTGATGAGAGACCATTTAAATGTTCTGTCTGTGGGATGAGCTTTAAAACCAATGAAGATCTGAAGCAACACCAGCGAGTTCACTCCGATCAGAGACCATTTGAATGTTCTGTCTGTGGGATGAGCTTTAAAAGCTTCAGGAATCTGAACGGACACCAGCGAGTTCACACTGGGGAGAAGCTGTTCACCTGCTCTGTGTGTGGGAAGAGATTCACTTGGTCCTCGAATCTGCTGAAACACCAGCGAGTTCACACTGGGGAGAGGCCGGTGAAACATTCCGACTGTGGGAAAAGCTTTCAAATGTCCCAGGAGCTGAAGGGACACCAGCTGGAGAGAGCAGGAAAGAGGCCGTTCACCTGCTCCGTGTGTGGGAAGGGATTCACTTGGTCATCCCACCTACTGACACACCAGCGAGTTCACACTGATGAGAGACCATTTAAATGTTCTGTCTGTGGGATGAGCTTTAAAAGCTCCTGGAATCTGAGTGGACACCAGCGAGTTCACTCTGATCAGAGACCATTTACATGTTCTGTCTGTGGGATGAGCTTTAAAAGCTCCAGGAATCTGAACGGACACCAGCGAGTTCACACTGGGGAGAGGCCGTTCACCTGCTCCGTGTGTGGGAAGAGATTCACTCGGTCCTCGAATCTGCTGAAACACCAGCGAGTTCACACTGGGGAGAGGCCGGGGCAATATTCCGACTGTGGGAAAAGCTTTCAAATGTCCCAGGAGCTGAAGGGACACCAGCTGGAGAGAGCAGGAAAGAGGCCATTCACCTGCTCCGTGTGTGGGAAGGGATTCACTTGGTCATCCAACCTGTTGAGACACCAGCAAGCTCACACTGGGGAGAGGCCGTTCACCTGCTCAGTGTGTGGGAAGAGATTCACTCAGTCATCCCACCTACTGACACACCAGCGATATCACACTGATGAGAGACCATTTAAATGTTCTGTCTGTGGGATGAGCTTTAAAACCAATGAAGATCTGAAGCAACACCAGCGAGTTCACTCCGATCAGAGACCATTTGAATGTTCTATCTGTGGGATGAGCTTTAAAAGCTTCAGGAATCTGAACGGACACCAGCGAGTTCACACTGGGGAGCGACTGTTCACCTGCTCTGTGTGTGGGAAGAGATTCACTTGGTCCTCTAATCTGCTGAAACACCAGCGAGTTCACACTGGGGAGAGGCCGGTGAAACATTCCGACTATGGGAAAAGCTTTCAAATGTCCCAGGAGCTGAAGGGACACCAGCTGGAGAGAGCAGGAAAGAGGCTGTTCACCTGCTCCGTATGTGGGAAGGGATTCACTCAGTCAGCCCACCTGGTGACACACCAGCAAGTTCACACTGATGAGAGACCATTTAACTGTTCTGCCTGTGGGAAGAGCTTTAAAACCTCTGAGGATCTGAAGCAACACCAGCGAGTTCACACTGATGAGAGACCGTTTAAATGTTCTGTCTGTGGGATGAGCTTTAAAAGCTCCTGGAATCTGAGTGGACACCAGCAAGTTCACTCCGATCAGAGACCATTTACATGTTCTGTCTGTGGGATGAGCTTTAAAAGCTCCAGGAATCTGAACGGACACCAGCGAGTTCACACTGGGGAGAAACCGTTCACCTGCTCCGTGTGTGGGAAGAGATTCACTCGGTCCTCGAATCTGCTAAAACACCAGCGAGTTCACACTGGGGAGAGGCAGGTGAAACATTCTGACTGTGGGAAAAGCTTTCAAATGTCCCAGGAGCTGAAGGGACACCAGCTGGAGAGAGCAGGAAAGAGGCCGTTCACCTGCTCCGTGTGTGGGAAGGGATTCACTTGGTCATCCCACCTACTGACACACCAGCGAGTTCACACTGATGAGAGGCCATTTAACTGTTCTGCCTGTGGGAAGAGCTTTAAAACCTCTGAGTATCTGAAGCAACACCAGCGAGTTCACACTGATGAGAGACCGTTTACATGTTCTGCCTGTGGGATGAGCTTTAAAAGCTCCAGGAATCTGAACGGACACCAGCGAGTTCACACTGGGGAGAGGCCATTCACCTGCTCCGTGTGTGGGAAGAGATTCACTCGGTCCTCGAATCTGCTGAAACACCAGCGAATTCACACTGGGGAGAGGCCGGTGAAATATTCCGACTGTGGGAAAAGCTTTCAAATGTCCCAGGAGCTGAAGGGACACCAGCTGGAGAGAGCAGGAAAGAGGCCATTCACCTGCTCCGTGTGTGGGAAGGGATTCACTTGGTCATCCAACCTGTTGAGACACCAGCAAGTTCACACTGGGGAGAGACCGTTCACCTGCTCCGTGTGTGGGAAAAGATTCACTCGGTCATCCCACCTACTGACACACCAGCGATATCACACTGATGAGAGACCATTTAAATGTTCTGTCTGTGGGATGAGCTTTAAAACCTCTGAAGATCTGAAGCAACACCAACGAGTTCACTCCGATCAGAGACCATTTGAATGTTCTGTCTGTGGGATGAGCTTTAAAAGCTTCAGGAATCTGAACGGACACCAGCGAGTTCACACTGGGGAGAGGCTGTTCACCTGCTCTGTGTGTGGCAAGAGATTCACTTGGTCCTCGAATCTGCTGAAACACCAGCGAGTTCACACTGGGGAGAAGGCGGTGAAACATTCCGACTGTGGGAAAAGCTTTCAAATGTCCCAGGAGCTGAGAGAGCAGGAAAGAAGCCGTTCACCTGCTCCGTGTGTGGGAAGGGATTCACTCAGTCAGCCCACCTGGTGACACACCAGTGAGTTCCCACTGATGAGAGACCATTTAACTGTTCTGCCTGTGGGAAGAGCTTCAAAGCCTGTGAGGATCTGAAGCAACACCAGCGAGTTCACACTGATGAGAGACCATTTAAATGTTCTGTATGTGGGATGAGCTTTAAAAGCTCCTGGAATCTGAGTGGACACCAGCGAGTTCACTCCGATCAGAGACCATTTACAAGTTCTGTCTGTGGGATGAGGTTTAAAAGCTCCAGGAATCTGAACGGACACCAGCGAGTTCACACCGGGAAGAGGCCATTCACCTGCTCCGTGTGTGGGAAGGGATTCACTCAGTCCTCAAATCTGCTGAAACACCAGCGAGTTCACACTGTTCTGTAGCGCAGGGCTCTGGAGACAGCTGGGGTGACATGAACATGGAATGGATGAATGTTTTATAAATTCTTGTACTGCTGTTTAATCTTTAAGACTGTTGTGCTGATGATTCCCTTTGTTTCACTGTTCATAGAAACCTAGAAGATAGGAGCAGGAGTAGGCCATTCTGCCCCTCGAGACTGCTCCGCCATTCAATGCGATCATGGCTGATCATCCAAATTCAGTACCCTGTCCCTGCTTTCTCCCCATATCCCTTGATCCCTTTAGCCTTAAGAAATATATCTAACTCCTTCTTGAATATATTTAATGAATTGGCCACTACTGCCTTCTGTGGTAGAGAATTCCACAGGTTCACCACTCTCTGGGTGAAGAAATTCCTCCTCATCTCTGTCCTAAATGGCTTACCCCTTATCCTTAGATAGTGTTCCATAGAATGTACAGCACAGAAAACAGGCCATTCGGCCCAACTGGTCCATGCCAGTGTTTATGCTCCACACCCACCCTACTTCAATTAACCCGATCAACAAATCCTTCCATTCCTTTCTCCCTTGTGTGGCTTCCCCATAAACCCATCTGTGCTGTTCACCTCAACCACTCCCTGTGGTAGCGAGTTCCCCATTCTCACCATTCTCTGGGTAAAAAAATTTCTTCTGAATTCCCTCCTGGATTTATTAGTGACTTTTATATTTATAGTCCCATAAATATTATGAGATTCTGTTAAGCTGACCAGTATGTTGTTGTACTTTGTCTTTTTCTGATGAATGAAACATTACTGAGCCCCTGTACCCGTGTTATGGGATAAAGTGCCAGACAAGTAAAGGCACGTCTGGGTGTGAATCTGATAATAACCTCACGGACCGTATAGGTGTGATAACCAGACGGGCTTGTGGTTATAGTCTGGTCACAGATGGACTAAATTCCCTGAGTTAGCAGGAGTTCAGGAGGCGGTCAACAGACGGGTCCAAACAATCCCATTTCCTGAGCGGTAACCAAGATTGTGTATAAGAACAGGCCACTTAAGCCGTTGTCAGTTGGACCAGACTCGAGAAGGTCGCGCGCGAATCCACTGTACTTCTATTCTCCAGATTGAGGGAATCATCACCCGATCTGTGTTATACAGCGCTCTTAATAAAGTCTGGAGAGACAATTTGTGTTCTTGTGAGCTTGATTATCTGGTATCCGAAACCCTGGGACTCCCGATCATTAGAGTCAACCTCAGTGTGTGGAAAGGGATTCCCTGGTGTATCCCACCCGCTGACACACCAGAGTGTCCACATTGTGACTGCGGTGGGTCGATTTCACTGTTTCCGATGCCTTTAATCACATCCAGGACTGAACCATGTTAATGCAGGCAACTGGGGCTTGTTAATGTTAAAAGCCCCCAATAACTGGGCTGGATTTAAAGATTATTCCCTGTTCTCTCAGTACTCGTAAGCAGAGAGAAGCTGATGTTATAGAATCATAGAGCACAGTAGGATGCCTTTCGGCCCATCGTGCTGGTGCCAGCTCTCTGAAAAAGCGATGCAATTAGTCCCACTGCCCTGTTCTTTCCCCACAGCCCTGCAAATTTCTGCTTTTAGTATATATCCAATTCCCTTTTGAAAGTTACTATTGAATCTGCTTCCACCTCCCATTCAGGCAGTGCATTCCAGATCATCACAATTCGCTGTGTAAAAAAAGTCTCCTCATTTCCTCTCCCGATTCTTTTGCCAATGATCTGAAATCTGTGTCCTCTCGTCACCGACCCTCCTGCCAGTGACAACAGCTTCTCCTTGTTTGCGCGATCAAAACCCCTCATAATTTTGAGCACCTCAATCAGAGCTCCCCTTAACCGTCTCTGCTCCAAGTTATATTGCCATTGTTTTGTGAATTGTTGCTGTGATCGAGGTGCTGGATGTCCGTGCCTGGGGAATGGGACATTCTATCCTTGTGAGCACTGAGTGTCAGCATCCAGCAATCTCTGGTCAGGGACTGTCTTTTTAAACTGCCTCACCTCAGCTTTTTGACTCCCTGATTTCATTATTAAACATTTCAGAGTTTTTGCAGAGTGACCAAGGCTGAACAGACAAATGTGAGGTATTACATTTTGGTAGGAAGAATGGGGAGGTCACTTATCACTTGGAGGGTGCGAGTCTAGGTGGGGTAGAGGAGCAAAGGGATCTCGGAGTACAAATACACAAATCACTAAAAGTTGCGACACAGGTTAGCAAGGCCATAAAAAAAGCAAACCAAGCACTAGGGTTTATTTCTCGAGGTATAGAATTGAAAAGTAGTGAAGTTATGCTAAACCTGTATCGAACCTTGGTTAGACCACACTTAGAGTACTGCGTACAGTTCTGGTCGCCATATTATAAAAAGGATATAGAGGCACTGGAGAGGGTGCAGAGAAGATTTACAAGGACGATACCAGAAATGCGAGGGTATACGTATCAGGAAAAGATGAACAGGCTGGGTCTCTTTTCTCTTGAAACAAGAAGGCTGAGGGGTGACCTAATAGAGGTCTTTAAAATTATGAAACATTTTGATAGAGTGGATACAGAGAGAATGTTTCCACTTGTGGGGAAGAGCATAACTAGAGGCCTCAATATAAGATAGTCACCAAGAAATCCAATAGGGAATTCAGAAGAAACTTCTTTACCCAGAGAGTGGTGAGAATGTGGAACTCGCTGCCGCAGGGAGTGGTTGAAACGAATAGTATCGATGCATTTAAGGGGAGGCTAGACAAGCATATGAGGGAGAAGGGAATCGAGGGTTATGCTGATAGATTTAGATGAGGAAAGACGGGAGGAGGCTCGAGTGGAGCATAAACACCGGCATGGACTGGTTGGGCCGAATGGCCTGTTTCTGTGCCGTATATCCGATGTCATCCTATGTCAAGTATCCCAGCTGGCTTAGCTCCAGGCACTTTAGCTCAGTGGGCAGCACTCTCACCTCTGAGTCAGAAGGTCGTGGGTTCAAGTCCCAGGCCAGAGACTTGAGCATAAAAATCTAGGCTGACACTCCAGTACTGAGAGAGTGCTGCGCTGTCAGAGGTGCCGTCTTTCGGATGAGATGTTAAACCCAGGCCCCCGTCTGCTCTTTCAGGTGGACGTAAAAGATCCCATGGCACTACATTGAAGAAGAGCAGGGGAGTTCTCCCCGGTGTCCTGGGGCCAATATTTATCCCTCAATCAACATCACTGAAATAGATTATCTGGTCATTGTCACATTGCTGTTTGTGGGAGCTTGCTGTGCACCAATTGGCTGCTACGTTTCCTACATTACAACAGTGACTACACTTCAGAGGTTCTTCATTGGCTGTAAAGCGCTCTGGGATGTCCTGATGTTGTGAAAGGCGCTATATAAATGCAAGTCTTTCTTTCTCAGCAAGAGGGCGACTGTCCGTGGTTGGAGGGAGGAGCTCAGTGTTGTCACTGGGTGGACACAGACAGATTGAAGCTAAAAGACAGAGAATGATGAAGTTTGGAATGATAACACCCAAAGTCAGGAGATGGGCCCTTTGCCTAGATAAGGGAGGTGGTTGCTAAGAGACCTACAGACCTAATAACACTGCAAACTGCTCAGGCAGCAGACTTGTTGCAACATGTGAGGTCACGAGTGAGTTGGTGCCCAGACAACAGAGCCTTGAGCATTCCTGAGAGAGACAAACTGGTTCTGTAATCGGGATAACAGGTTGAGGGAGTCACCCTACGTGGGACGGCTCATCTGAGGTGTTAACACAGAGTCAGCTTGGGAATGGGATGATCATTGAATCATAGAATCATACAGCACAGAAGGAGGCCATTCGGCCCATCTTGTCCATGCCAGCCGACAACGAGCTATCCACCCTAATCCCACTTTCCAGCACTTGGTCCGTAGCCTTGTAGGTTACGGCACTTCAAGTACATATCTGTTAGGGTGAAAATTATATAGTTTAAAGCAGCAACATAAAGAATTAAAGAATGTATTGTAAGAAGTGAACTTGTAAATAAGAAACAAGACAAAACAAACTCAGCTTAAGAAGAGGCAGGCTCAGCTTGGGACACAAACTGTAATTCCCCCTTAGGCTCTGCAACATTCGCTGCCCTCATTTTGTGTTAAATTCACAAAGCTTCCATCTTTGTCCCATGAGGATTCCCCATAGTATGTCTAAGTGCTGTTGTGGTGGGCAAGGGGCAGGAATTAACTGTTTGTGTCTGCTCCCATTAAAACCATTGTGCTTGACATTAATTGAATTGAGGAATAATCGACATTTTTAAGTAGTTTCTTGCCAGATTGAGGGTAGGCAAGATAATTGATAGAAGGCCTCCAATCAAATTACATCAGTGCCCTTCAGCCAGTCAGATTAATGTATTAAAATGAGGCAAAATAAAATTAACAGTTATTGAATGTGGGAAACACTAAATATTTCACATTTATTCAGTGGTGCAGCCTTCTGCAAACTATTTGCTGGAAGCCCTTTGGATGTATTAATGTAATTCTGTGGTGGTACCACCGGTTGTACCTTACATAAAGACACATAATTCCCTTTAACTTACCTTACTGTATGTATAACTTACCTTTTGAGGCCGTTGCCCTTTTAACTTACCTGTTGGAGCCGTTGCCCCTTTAAGATTCACCCTAACATGATGACGTCACGTACATGCGTGCGGCGGCCGCCGGCCCAACTCGGCCTTCTAGGATGGCCGCCGGCACAGCCCGGCCTAGCGTCTTCGGCCTCAACGGCCAGCCGACGGGAGCGACACGATCTTCCGCTCCCGCGGCAAGCACCGGCACAGCCCGGCCTCGCGACCTCGGCCTCAACGGCCAGCGACGCAACAACGCGGCCACGTGACTGCCCCAATCATGGGCAAACGTGACGATGCGCATCACGTGATGCCCTAAGCGCGGGAAACGCGAACAACGTGATGATGTCACAACACAAACGCGATGACGTCATCGCGCTCCCCACAGGACTGCAAACTCAGTCCTCGTGGAGTCCCTGCTGGGACAAGACCTATACCGCGGTGCTCCTACAGTCAGCCATCTTACCTGCCATCTTACCTGATGTAATTAGTCTGTTCCTGTAAATAAACAACTTGTTAATAGTTCATCGAAGTCAAACTCTTTTATTTAGTGGTGATCTACATGAACCGCTACATTGGTGACCCAACAACATGAGTATGGGAGCTCATCAATTCCTACACTACAATTGGTGACCCCGTATCTGTGAACAATTTTCATGGTAGCAACGCGCAGCCTGACCCTCGTCTTCACAGATGTACAGCACGCCCAACGGCAACCGTCGACCACCAACGCTACATTGGTGACCCAACGACGTAAGTATGGGAGCTCATCAATTCCAATGCTACATTGGTGAACCCGTATCCGTGAACAATTTTCACGGTAGCAATGCACGCCTGAACCTCATCTTCCCACAAGACGACCGACACACAACCGACGAACAACCATGGAACAGCAACCGCCTCACTCCGCCAAAGGCGACCCGGTCTTTGCGAATGTATTCACAAGGTAAGCGCAGCCTGGAGCAGATCCCGTTTGACACGGACAAACCTCAACCGGACCCCGTTCGTTTTTTTGTGAGCAATTTTCACAAAAGAAGCACGCCATGGAAGCACCAGCCGTTTTGCTGTCGCTACCGCAATCCTGGGAGCCACAGTCTCCCTCGTGCTTTATACCAGTAGGAGCCCCGTTCGACGAGAACATCGATGCGGCGCCGACCACGCACTTGCTCACGGTCCCCGTACTCGTCTTTCCTACCGCCACACGGATCGTCCGCCTCTACGTCCACAGCGACAGCAAGTATAAATCTCTCCAAGCGCGGGGTACAGCATGTTCGGGCCCACAAAATCGGAGCGCGCCCTGCGGGGATACCATGAGGACTCACCCCCGCAAAACACGAGGACACACTCCTCGCGTACGAGGACTCATCCCTCGCGAACCACGAGGACCCATCCCTCGTGAAAAACGACGACTCCTTCTCCGCCGACGATGCACCAGCCCTTCAGCCTGCTGGTTGTATTACCTACAACACGATTCAGCATGAACAAAAGGCGTGCCGCCCTCCTGGCTGTTTTCTCCTAAGTCTACAACTGTTACAAGTGTTGCCACCCTCCAGGCAGAGTTAACCCCTCCTGAAAGCAACAACAGCCTGGACCATTGCCGCCCTTACTCCAGTTTTCCCTTTAACAAACGCAAACGTCTACTGAAGCTGCACACATCGAGGACGGGTCCAACGGGCATCCTGCGGCCGCGATCAGCCATGTGAAAGTTGCTAGCCTCACCGATCACAGGTTAACGCAGTAACTCTTCACCCTCTGTTGTGTTAACATCGTAGCACTATGGCATGCACTGTTCTGCGTGTTCCAGCCTCCTGAAGGTTTCGCTCACCTGTCAGCGAGTTCACTCACCTTGCCTGTCAAGTCCTTCTGAAACGTTCGTTTGGCATTCCTGCAGAGTTCGTTATAACAAGGATTTGTTCCAACATCAACAGAGTCATCGCCCGCGTCCGCCCAACCTGCCCATCACTCTGACAAGGCCTGCTGTTTCGTACGTCTCCATGGTCCTTCGCCTGACGGATACACTTTATTCGCCATGACGCGCGTACGGATCCCCTCGTGAGCAGCAGCTTCGGAACTCGCTCGCCAAGCTGAGACAGCACGACCGCCGAGACCACCAGCGTCAGACCATCTCATCCTTGGACTTTCGTTAAAGCGAATTCTGGGGGGGGCCATGTGGCGGTACCACCGGTTGTACCTTACATAAAGACACATAATTCCCTTTAACTTACCTTACTGTATGTATAACTTACCTTTTGAGGCCGTTGCCCTTTTAACTTACCTGTTGGGGCCGTTGCCCCTTTAAGATTCACCCTAACGTGATGACGTCACGTCACGTGTGATGTGACGTGCGTGCGGCGGCCGCCGGCCCGACTCGGCCTTCTAGGATGGCCGCCGGCATAGCCCGGCCTAGCGTCTTCAGCCTCAACGGCCAGCCGACTGGAGCGTCGTGATCTTCCGCTCCCGCGGCAAACACCGGCACAGCCCGGCCTCGCAACCTCGGCCTCAACGGCCAGCGATGCAACAACGCAGTCACGTGACTGCCCCAAGCACGGGCAAACTTGACGTGCATCACGTGACACCCTAAGCGCGGGAAACGTGAACAACGTGATGGCGTCACAACACAAACGCGATGACGTCATCACGCTCCCCACAGGACTGCGAACTCAGTCCTCATGGAGTCTCCGCTGGGACAAGACCTATACCACAGTTCTCCTACAGTCAGCCATCTTACCTGCCATCTTACCTGATGTAATTAGTCTGTTCCTGTAAATAAACAACTTGTTAATAGTTCGTCGAAGTCAAACTCTCTTATTTAGTGGCGATCTACACGAACCGCTACAATTCTACTATTCTATAATGCAAAGTCGATGAATCAAAATTGTGTGTATTGATGAGTTACAGTAAGTGGTAGCTGCAAAACTGCCCATTTTGTAATTAACCATTAAAAAGTGCCCAAAGTTCTGGATGGTTCCATATCATTTTATGTTGCCAAAATATTATCCTGTGAGGACAGGGGAGTTGTTGCTGGGGGAGCGAGATTGGTTGAAGGCACCTGTGTGTAATATTTTGCTGTAATGACTTGGGTAGAGAACTGGTTGGCGGACAGAAAGCAAAGAGTTGGAATAAACGGGTCATTTTCCGAGTGGCAGGCAGTGACTAGTGGGATACCGCAAGGATCGGTCCTAGGACCCCAGTTGTTCACAATATATATTAATGATCTGGACGAGGGAATTGGATGTAATATCTCCAAATTTGCAGACGACACAAAGCTGGGTGGGAGGGTAAGCTGTGAGGAGGATGTCGTGAAACCAGTACGATTTGGACAGATTGGGTGATTGGGCAGAAACATGGCAAATGCACTATAATGTGGATAAATGTGAGGTTATCCACTTTGGTGGCAAAAACAGGAAGGCAGATTATTATTTGAATGGCAATAGATTGGGAGAAGGGGAAGTGCAAAGAGACCTGGGTGTTCTTGTGCACCAGTCGCTGAAGGTAAGCATGCAGGTGCAGCAGGCGGTTAAGAAGGCAAATGATATGTTGGCCTTCGTAGCAAGAGGGTTCGAGTACAGGAACAAGGATGTCTTGCTACAGTTGTACAGGGCCTTGGTGAGACCGCACCTTGAGTATTGTGTGCAGTTTTGGTCGCCTTACCTGAGGAAGGACGTTCTTGCCATGGAAGGAGTGCAGCGAAGATTCACCAGGCTGATACCTGGGATGGCAGGAATGATGTATGAGGAGAGATTGTGTCGATTGGGCTTATACTCACTGGAGTCTAGAAGATTGAGAGGGGATCTCATCGAAACTTATAAAATTCTGTCAGGCCTGGACAGACTAGATGCAGGAAGGATGTTTCTGATGGCCGGGGAGTCCAGAACCAGGGGTCATAGTCTAAGGATAAGGGGTAAGCCATTTAGGACTGAAATGAGGAGGAATTTCTTCACCCAGAGAGTGGTGAACCTGTGGAATTCTCTGCCACAGAGGGCGGTGGAGGCCAGTTCATTAAATATATTCAAGAAAGAGTTGGATATATTTCTTAAGGCTAAAGGGATCAAGGGATGTGGGGAGAAGGCAGGGACAGGGTACTGAATTTGGATGATCAGCCATGATCTCATTGAATGGCGGAGCAGGCTCGAGGGGCCGAATGGCCTACTCCTGCTCCTATCTTCTATGTTTCTATGTTTCTATAAAAGAAGTTTCAATCCCTTGTTGCTAAGGGAATGTGATTGGGTGAGGACAAGAGAATTGTTGCTGGGGGAGAATGTTGTCAATTTCTGTCCTGGACTCTCAGTGATGGCTTTTGGAAACTCCTTTCACAGTCTGTGAGAAGGGCAGGATTGACAGACGGGGAAACTCAAACCAAACTTCACATCAAGATCTCAGAGAGTCACTCCATTCATCAGGACCTGAAATTCATCGGCCTTTTGAGTGTGGAAGGAGAAATGTTTGGGAGGTAAGTAGCACGGAGTCCAGTTCTATGGAGTACTGCTTCTACAGAGTACTTAACTCGGGAATTGGGTGAGTGAGCGAATTCGATGAGGTGGGGGTAAGAGGTGCTGCTTGATATGTGAAAAAATATAAACAACTAGGGTTTAATTAGGACTGTGGGCTAAGTTACAGTAAAGACCTAAAGCATATAGCTAAATGTAATAAATTAAATAAGGTTATTACCTAGATTAAAAACTATTAACAGACAATTGGATATTTCAAAACTTGAAAACCTAATTAGTTAAATAAAATACAATAGAGATGGCGGGGCAGGTGATGTGTTGCAGCTGTAGCCTGTGGGAGCTGGTGGACCCCAGTGTGATCCACAGCAACCACATAGAGTCATAGAGGCACAGAAGGAGGCCATTCGGCCCATCGAGTCCGTGCCGGCTCTCTGTAGAGCAATCCAGTCAGTCCCATTCCCCCGCTCTATCCCCGTAGCCCTGCAAGTTTATTTCCCTCAAGTGCCTATCCAGCCTCCCCTTGAAAACATTGAGGCCTAGAAATTCAGTGGCCTGCACCACCAGTTTGCACCCAAAGAGGGCTTTTGCGCCACTGGCCACACCTACCGTGATATTTAGCGGGGCGCTAATGGCGGCGTTAGACTGTAGCGCTGTGCCGCTACCGGTGATGTCATCGGTGTGCGCAGCGCCCCACTATCGCCCCACTGTCCATATTTGGTCGCGGCCGCCTCCTCCGCGCCAGCCGCAAACAGTGACCGGTACACAGGGGCCTACCCGTGGCGGTAGTGGGGCGAGTTAAGGTGGAGGTGCGGCCGGCCGCTTTTTCGGCGGCCGCCTGCCCGCACCTCCGTCCCCGGCCTCCAACACCCCCCCCCCCCCGCGGCATTGCCGGCTGTTTCCCGAGAGCCCGGCACTTCTCCTTGGTGCTGGGCTCATTTGCCGGCACTCGCGAGCGGGGATCGCGCTGTTGCAGGCACCTCCCTCTTAACAGTGGGAGGAAGGCCTGCAGTACCACAGCCTGCCGTGCTGCAGCGGGTGGCGCTGCGGCACTTTGCGCGCCGATATTCAGTTTCAGCGCCCCAAGCGGGGCGCCAAAACCCTTGTTTAGCGGCCGGCTTCCACTTGGGGCGCTGAAACATAGAAGGTAGGAGCAGGAGTAGGCCATTCGGCTCATTGAGACTGCTCCGCCATTCAATGAGATCATGGCTGATCATTCAAATTCAGTATCATGTCCCTGCCTTCTCCCCATATCCCTTGATCCCTTTAGCCTTAAGAAATATATCCAACTCTTTCTTGAATATATTTAATGAACTGGCCTCCACCGCCCTCTGTGGCAGAGAATTCCACAGGTTCACCACCCTCTGGGTGAAGAAATTCCTCCTCATTTCAGTCCTAAGTGTCCTACCCCTTATCCTTAGACTATGGCCCCTGGTTCTGGACTCCCCGACCATCGGGAACATCCTTCCAGCATCTAGTCTGTCCAGGCCTGACAGAATTTTATAGGTTTCGATGAGATCCCCTCTCAATCTTCTAAACTCCAGTGAGTATAAGCCCAATCGACACAATCTCTCCTCATACATCATTCCTGCCATCCCAGGTATCAGCCTGATGAATCTTTGCTGCACGCCTTCCATGGCAAGAATGTCCTTCCTCAGATAAGGCGACCAAAATTGCACACAATACTCAAGGTGCGGTCTCACCAAGGCCCTGTACAACTGTAGCAAGACATGCTTCTTCCTGTACTCGAACCTTCTTGCTACGAAGGCCAACATACCATTTGCCTTCTTAACTGCCTGCTGCACCTGCATGCTTACCTTCAGCGACTGGTGCACAAGAACACCCAGGTCTCTTTGCACTTCCCCTTCTCCCAATCTATTGCCATTCAAATAATAATGTGCCTTCCTGTTTTTGCCACCAAAGTGGATAACCTCACATTTATCCACATTATAGTGCATTTGCCATGTTTCTGCCCAATCACCTAACCTGTCCAAATCGTGCTGGAGTTTCATGACATCCTCCTCACAGAATACCCTCCCACCCAGCTTTGTGTCGTCTGCAAATTTGGAGATATTACGTCCAATTCCCTCGTCCAGATCATTAATATATATTGTGAATAGCTGGGGTCCTAGGACCAATCCTTGCGGTACCCCACTAGTCACTGCCTGCCACTCGGAAAATGACCCGTTTATTCCAACACTTTGCTTTCTGTCCGCCAACCAGTTCTCTATCCAAGTCAATACCTAGCCCCCAATCCCATGTGCCTTAATTTTGCACGCTAACCTCTTATGCGGGACCTTATCGAAAGCTTTCTGAAAGTCCAAATACACCACATCCACTGGTTCTCCCTTATCTATTTTACCAGTTACATGCTCAAAAAATTCCAGTAGATTAGTCAAGCATGATTTACCTTTTGTAAATCCATGTTGACTTTGTCCGATCCTGTCACTGCTTTCCAAGTGCCCTGCTATTACATCTTTTATAATGGACTCTAGCATTTTCCCCACTACCGATGTCAGGCTGACCGGTCTATAATTCCCCGCTTTTTCTCTGCCACCTTTTTTGAATAGTGGGGTAACATTAGCTACCCTCCAATCCATGGGTACTGTTCCAGAGTCTATCGAGCTCTGGAAGATGACCAGCAATGCATCTACTATTTCTAGGGCCACTTCCTTAAGTACCCTGGGATGTAGATTATCAGGCCCTGGGGATTTATCGGCCTTCAGTCCCATCAATTTTCCTAACACCATTTCCCTACAAATACTGATTTCTTTCAGTTCCACCCTTTCATCAGACCCTATGTTCCCCAGTATTTCTGGGAGGTTATTTGTGTCCTCCTTTGTGAAGACAGAACCAAAATATGTATTTAGTTGGTTTGCCATTTCTTTGTTCCCCATTATAAATTCCCCCGATTCTGACTGCAAGGGACCTATGCTTGACTTCACCAATCTTTTTCTCTTCACATATCTATAAAAGCTTTTACAGTCAGTTTTTATGTTCCCTGCAAGCTTACTCTTATATTCTATTTTCCCTTTCTTAATTAATCCCTTTGTCCTCCTTTGTTGAATCCTGAACTGCTCCCAATCCTCAGGATTATTGCTTTTTCTGGCCAATTTGTATGTTCTCTCTTTGGATCTTATGCTATCCCTAATTTCCCTTGTTAGCCACGGTTGAGTCACCTTTTTTGTTTTATTTTTATGCCAAACTGGGATGAACAACTTCTGTAGTCCATCCATTCAGTCTTTGAATGTTTGCCATTGCCTATCCACCGTCAACCCTTTGAGTGACATTCCCCAATCAATCCTACCCAACTCGCTCCTCAGACCATCGTAGTTTCCTTTATTTAAATTGAGGACTCTTGTTTCTGAGTTCCACATTCTCACCACTCTTTGGGTAAAGAAGTTTCTTCTGAATTCCCTATTGTATTCCTTGGTGACTATCTTATATTGAGCCCTCTAGTTATGCTCTTCCCCACAAGTGGAAACATTCTCTCTGTATCCACTCTATCAAAATCTTTCATAATTTTAAAGACCTCTATTAGGTCACCCCTCAGCCTTCTTTTTTCAAGAGAAAAGAGACCCAGCCTGTTCATCCTTTCCTGATATGTATACCCTCGCATTTCTGGTAACATCCTTGTAAATCTTCTCTGCACCCTCTCCAGTGCCTCTATATCCTTTTTATAATATGGCGACCAGAACTGTGCACAGTACTCTAAGTGTGGTCTAACCAAGGTTCGATACAGGTTTAGCATAACTTCACTACTTTTCAATTCTATCCCTCTAGAAATAAACCCTAGTGCTTGGTTTGCTTTTTTTATGGCCTTGCTAACCAGTGTCACAACTTTTAGTAATTTGTGTATTTGTACTCCGAGATCCCTTTGTTCCTCTACCCCACCTAGACTCGCACCCTCCAAGTGATAAGTGACCTCCCTATTCTTCCTCCCAAAATGTAATACCTCACATTTATCTGTTTAGCCTTGGTCAGTCTGCAAAAACTCTGAAATGTTTAATAATGTAATCAGGGAGTCAAAAAGCTCAGGTGAGGCAGTTTAAAAAGACAGTCCCTGACCAGAGATTGCTGGATGCTGACACTCGGTGCTCACGAGGATAGAATGTCCCATTCCCCAGGCACAGACATCCAGCACCTCGATCACAGCAACAATTCACAAAACAATGGCAATACAACTTGCAGCAGAGATGGTTAAGTGGAGCTGTGATCGAGGTGCTCAAAATTATGAGGGTTTTTGATCGAGCAAACAAGGAGAAGCTGTTGTCACTGGCAGGAGGGTCGGTAATGAGAGGACACAGATTTCAGATCATTGGCAAAAGAATCTAGAGAGGAAATTGTTAAGTTCATTAATAACTAGACATTCTTATTATGAGCACAGCTAGCTTTTGCTAGACACTTTTATTGAGCACATGTGGACTAGCTGCAGTATCTGTAGAGGTATCTTGATTGCTGCCTTGTGGGTAGCCTAGTGCCTCATGGGTAATGTAGTCTTAATATAATATATAGCTGGGTAGTGTAGTCTTATACATACAGCTATATACCGCTCTACGACTCCACCTAGTGTCCACTATAAAATGACATGCTATTGATCACTACATCCCCCTTTCTTTGAGGTTTAACAAAATCAATATCAATCAACTTTCAAGAAAACAATAAAGATAATATCAGTAACACTTTTGTTAGTGCTCTATAAACATAAACATTTTCAAAACAGTCAACACATTTTCAAAGCTTTACATTGTACTCAAAGATTAAGTCTATCAGGCTTTTTTACTTCACGTGTGGATCTTCTCAACACGGGTAAGTCTGATGTGTCTTCATGAGATTGTTCTGGCGGTGAATGACAAGATGCAGTTGCGGCATTGTCATCAATCTGCTCTTGTATAGATCAAGGTCTCCTTGCGATCTTTGCTTGGAGAGGGTTTCAGTGTTTCCTTCACTCTTCATGCCATAACTCTCAATGTAGTCAATGCACTCTCGAAAAACTGCTGGCAGCTGGATCCCATCATACAGCATAGTCCTCTCAGCAGCCTCGGCTAATGGAACACCAAAGATTGGCCTGAGGGAAGAAGGAGTATCCACCGGAACTGCTTCCTGCTCTGGTGCAGGCTTCTTCTTTTTCTTTTTCTCTTTCCACTGCTTAACAGCATCTGCTGCGGTTATATCTTTGGACTTTTTCTCCTTGTGTTTTTCCTCTTTGTGCTTTTCTTCCTTTGGCTTCTCTTTGACCTTAAAGTCTTTTTCTTTCTTCTTGGAGAAACTAGGCTTTTTGAAGACATGGATACCCGTTGGCCTTTTCATCCTTGATGGGCTCTCTGCTTCATCACCTGTCATCTGGTCTGCTTATGGCACAGTTTATACAGTAGACTCTCTTGACCAGTTCTAAGTCTTCACAAGCTTTGTCACCTAGTATCGAATCAAGTCTTTCAGCCACAACAGAAAACATGAGATGATGCACTTTGTCTTTGACTGTCACTTTAAGTCTGCATACACCTAAGCTATCTATTTTCTGTCCATTATAGTCCTTCAGTAGTACTGACTTTTTCTGTATTTTGGGCTTTTCTTTCATATTGTTAATGTCACTCATACTGATTAAGTTTGCTTTTGCCCCAGTGTCCAGTTTCAATGTAACTAATGCTCCATTTATCTGCAGTGGGATCATCCATTTGTCCACTTTTACTGCATTAACTTTATGTTCCGCATTGTCTATTTCTGAGGGCTGCACATTTTCTGTATCTTTTTTGATATCATCACATGACACCATTCCTACAAAAAATGTCTCACTTAAATCAGTGTCCTCAATCACATTAACTCGTTGCCCTTTCATCGTTTTTACTTTTGAAAAGCATTGTTTGGCAAAGTGATTCTTTCCATTACACTTTGTGCACATTTTTCCAAATGCTGGGCATTGTCTTAACTGGTGTTTGTAACCACAGCGTTTACAATTAAAAATGTCATCCTCCGATTGCTTTTCATTTCTGTTCTGCCCACGTTTCTTCCCCTTGTAGGACACAGCACCGACAGCAGCATTATCACTCATTACATTCGCATCATTATTGATTTCACTGAAAGTCTTCGCGTGCTTTCGAGCTAGCTCGCTGGCTTGACATATTTTCACCGCATTTTCCAAATTTAGTTCGGTTTCTCTCAACAGACGTTCCCTGACTTTTTTATCATGAATACCAAACACAATCTGGTCACGAATCATGGATGCTTTGAGCTCAGAGAAATTACATGTCTGTGCTTTCAGTTTCAGATCAGTTATAAAGCTATCAAAAGTCTCATTTTGCTGCTGTGTCTGAGAACAGAAGATGTATCTTTCATAGGTCTCATTCTTTTTGGGAGAGCAATGTGCATCAAATTTTTTAAGCACATCTTCTAATTTTTCTCTGTTCTCCACTGGATTAAATACAAATGTATTAAATACCTCTATCGCCTGTGGGCCTGCAACCATAAGCAGCAACGCTACCTTCCTTGCGTCTGGCTTCGTACCGAATCCGATGGCTGCAATGTAGAGTTCGAATTGTTGTTTAAAAGTCTGCCAATTATAGTCAAATTTTTCTGTGAGATTCAAACGCTCTGGTGGCTTCAAATTCTCCATGTCGCTTTTCACAATTTTCAGCAGATCTTCACCACCCTGGTACCATGTTATGTTCATTAATAACTAGACATTCTTATTATGAACACAGCTAGCTTTTGCTAGACACTTTTATTGAGCACATGTGGACTAGCTGCAGTATCTGTAGAGGCTTCCATCTTGACTGCTGCCTTGTGGGTAGCCTAGTGCCTCATGGGTAATGTAGTCTTAATATAATATATAGCTGGGTAGTTTAGTCTTATACATACAGCTATATACAGCTCTACGACTCCACCTAGTGTCCACTATAGAATGACATGCTATTGATCACTACAGAAATGATGAGACTTTTTTTTACACAGCGAATTGTGATGATCTGGAATGCACTGCCTGAATGGGAGGTGGAAGCAGATTCAATAGTAACTGTCAAAAGGGAATTGGATATATACTAAAAGCAGAAATTTGCAGGGCTGTGGGGAAAGAGCAGGGCAGTGGGACTAATTGCATTTCTCTTTCAGAGAGCTGGCATCTGCACGATGGGCCGAAAGGCATCCTACATAAGAACATAAGAAGTAGAAGCAGGACTAGGCCACATGGCCCCTCGGGCCTTCTCCGCCACTCAATAGGATCATGGCTGATCCAAACCTAGGATCACGTCCACTTCCCTGCCTTCTCCCCATAACCCCTTATTCCCTTATCAGCTAGGAAACTGTCTATCTCCATTTTAAATTCATTTAATGTCGCAGCTTCCTCAACTCTCTGAGGTAGCAAATTCCATAGTTTTACCACCCTCTGAGTGAAGAAGTTTCTCCTCATCTCAGTTTTGAAAGGGCAGCCCCTTATTCTAAGATTATGCCCCCTAGTTCTAGTCTCACCCATCAGTGGAAACATCCTCACCGCATCCACCCGATCAAGCCCCCTCACAATCTTATATGTTTTGATAAGATCGCCTCTCATTCTTCTGAATTCCAATGAGTAGAGACCCAACCTACTCAACCTTTCCTCATAAGTCAAGCCCCTCATCTTTGGAATCAACCGAGTGAACCTTCTCTGAACTGCCTCGAGAGCAAGTATATCTTTTCTTAAATATGGAAACCAAAACTGTACGCAGTATTCCAGGTGTGGCCTCACCAATACCCTGTATAACTGCAGCAAGACTTCCCTGCTTTTATACTCCATCCCCCTTGCAATAAAAGCCAAGAATCCATTGGCCTTTCTGATCACCTGCTGTACCTGCATACTAACCTTCTGTGTTTCATGCACCAGGACCCCCAGATCCCTTTGTACTCTAACACTTTGCAGTTTCTCTCCCTTTAGATAATAGCTTGCTCTTTGATTTTTTCGCCAAAGTGCATAACCTCACACTTTCCAACATTGGGCCAGTAATTCCGGTCCCAACGCGTGAGTACGGACGGTGTACTCACACGTGGGCCCGTTGGAAGTGCCGGATTCCAGCATGCACAGCGCATGCGCGGGAAATTGGCATTTCCTCTCCATCGAACTAAGGGGTTAAGAGGTCCAACACGTGCGTGCAGGACTCTGCGCGCACGCGTTGAACTTCCTTCGTTTTGACAGGTTTGCGCGTGTGCAAGGGCCTGAACTTTTTGGAAATGAAAAAAGGAGGCGTAAGGAGTGGATTCTTGAAGGTAAGTGGTCTATTATTTAAAATTATTACATTTTTTCCACAGCTTCATTGTTTTTAAGGACTTTACAGTAAGGTAAGTTTATTTTTAGACCCGAATTCGTAAAAAAAAAAAAAATTCAAAAATTTTATTAATTGTTTTAAATAGTTTTTTAAAGTTATTTATAGTTTATTTAATTATTGGGATTTTTAAAAATTTTTTAATTAAAGTTAAACTAGTCTTTTGGGCACCTGTACTTTTCATGAGTTTGACAGTCTTTACTATCAAACTCATGGATGAGTTTCCCCTCCCCTGATTGGCTGCAGAGTGCTCACCTGATCCCAGCCGGCACATCGCACTAACTACGCCGCTGGATCAGGTAAGCACATCACGCCGACATCTGAACCGGGCCAGTGACAGGAAATGCAAGCAGGCCCGGGCTTCAGATGTCGGCGCGCAGGGTGTGTGCACATCGGGGGCTTGCACATGCGGCAAGCACCCGATCCTAATTTCAGGCCCAATATATTCCATCTGTCAAATTTCTGCCCACTCACTTAGCCTGTCTATGTCCTTTTGCAGGTTTTTTATGTCCTCCTCACTCACTGCTTTCCCTCCTATCTTTGTATCGTCGGCAAACTTGGATATGTTGCACTCGGTCCCTTCCTCCAAATCGTTAATATAGATTGTAAAGGGTTGGGGTCCCAGCACCGACCCCTGCGGAACACCACTAGTTACTGATTGCCAACCCGAGAATGAACCATTTATCCCAACTCTCTGTTTTCTGTTAGATAGCCAATCTTCCACCCATGCCAGTATATTACCCCCAATCCTGTGATTTTTTATCTTGTGCAGTAATCTTTTGCGTGGCACCTTGTCAAATGCTTTTTGGAAGTCCAAATATACCACATCCACTGGTTCCCCTTTATCCACCCTGTTTGTTACGTCCTCAAAGAATTCAAGCAAATTTGTCAAACATGGATTCCCCTTCGTAAAAACATGCTGACTCTGTCCGATTAAATTATGCTTATCCAAATGTCCTGTCACTGCTTCCTTAATAATGGACTCCAGCATTTTACCAACCACAGATGTTAGGCTAACTGGTCTATAGTTTCCAGCCTTTTGCCTGCCTCCCTTTTTAAATAAGGGTGTTACATTAGCAGTTTTCCAATCTGCTGGGACCTTTCCTGAGTCCAGGGAGTTCTGGAAAATTACCACGAATGCATCCGCAATCCCTACCGCTACTTCTCTCAAGACCCTAGGATGTAAGCCATCAGGTCCAGGGAATTTATCCGCCTTTAGTCCCATTATCTTACCGAGTACCACCTCCTTAGCGATTTTAATCGTGTTTAGCTCCTCCCCCCCTATAGCCCCCTGTTTGTCTAATGTTGGGATATTTTTAGTGTCCTCTACGGTAAAGACTGATACAAAATATTTGTTCAGCATTTTTGCCATCTCCATGTTCCCCACCACTAATTTCCCGGTCTCGTCCTCTAAGGGACCAACATTCACTTTAGCCACCCTTTTTCTTTTTATATAACTGTAGAAACTGTTGCTATCTGTTTTTATATTTTTTGCTAGTTTACTTTCATAATCTATCTTCCCTTTCTTAATTAATCTTTTAGTTATTCTTTGCTGGCTTTTAAATGCTTCCCAATCTTCTATCCTCCCACTAGATTTGGCTACTTTATATGCCCTTGTTTTCAGTCGGATACTATCCGTTATTACTTTACTTAGCCACGGATGGCTGTCTTTTCTTTCACAGCAACAATTCACAAAATGTTGGCAATATAACATGGAGCAGAGATGGTTAAGTGGAGCTGTGATCGAGGTGCTCCAAATTATAAGGGGTTTTGATTGAGCAAACAAGGAGAAGCTGTTGTCACTGGCAGGAGGGTCGGTAACGAGAGGACACAGATTTCAGATCATTGGCAAAAGAATTGAGAGAGGAAATGAGGAGACTTTTTTTTACACATCGAATTGTGATGATCTGGAATGCACTGCCTGAATGGGAGGTGGAAGCAGATTCAAAAGTAACTTTCAAAAGGGAATTGGATATATACTATAAGCAGAAATTTGCAGGGCTGTGGGGAAAGAGCAGGGCAGTGGGACTAATTGCATCGCTCTTTCAAAGAACATAAGAACATAAGAAATAGGAGCAGGAGTAGGCCAATCAGCCCCACGAGCCTGCTCCGCCATTCAATAAGATCATGGCTGATCTGATCCTAACCGCCAATCCACTATCACCGAACCATCTCCTGAATCTAACAGAATTAGACACACGAAATAGGAGCAGGATCAGGCTACACGGCCCCTGGGCCCGCTCCGCTACCCACAGGACCATGACCGATCCGAACCTAGACTCATGTCCAAATTCCTGCCCGCTCCCCATAACCCTTAATTCCCTTTACTTCTAGGAAACTGTCTATTTCTGTTTTAAATTTATGTAATGATGTAGCTTCTACAGCTTTTTGGGGCAGCATATTCCATGGACCTACCACCCTCTGAGTGAAGTAGTTCCTCCTCATCTCAGTTATGAAAGAGCAGCCCCTTATTCTAAGACTATGCCCCCTAGTTCTAGTTTCACCCATCATCGGGAACATCTTCCCCACATCCACCCAATCCAACCCCTTCACAATCTTATATGTTTCAATAAGATCGCCTCTCATTCTTCTGAACTCCAATGAGTAGAGTCCCAATCTACTCAACCTCTCCTCATATGTCCATCCCCTCATCCCCGGGATTAACCGAGTGAACCTTCTTTGTACTGACTCGAGAGCAAGTATGTCCTTTCTTAAGTATGGACACCAAAACTGTACGCAGTATTCCAGGTGCGGTCTCACCAATACCTTGTACAACTGAAGCAATACCTCCCTATTTTTATATTCTATCCCCCTAGCAATGAAAGCCAACATTCCATTGGCTTTCTTAATCACTTGCTGCACCTGCATACTAACCTTTTGAGTTTCGTGCACCAGGACCCCCAGATCCCTTTGTACTTCAGTACTTTCCAGTTTCTTGCCATTAAGATTATAACTTGCTCTACGATTTTTCCTGCCAAAGTGCATAACCTCACACTTTCCAGTATTGTATTCCATCTGCCAAATCTCTGCCCACTTACTTAGCCTATCTATGTCCCCTTGCAGGTTTTTTATGTCCTTCTCACTCACTACTTTCCCTCCCATCTTAGTATCATCTGCAAACTTTGATATGTTACACTCGGTCCCCTCCTCTAAATCGTTAATATAGATTGTAAAGAGTTGGGGACCCAGCACTGACCCCTGCGGAACACCACTAGTTACTGATTGCCAGTCTGAGAATGAACCATTTATCCCAACTCTCTGCCTTCTGTTAGATAGCCAATCCTCTATCCATGCCAGAATATTACCCCAATCCCGTGATTTTTTATCTTAAGCAATAATCTTTTGTGTGGCACCTTGTCAAAGCCTTTTGGAAGTCTAAATACACTACATCCACTGGTTCCCCTTTATCCACCCTATATGTTACTTCCTCAAAGAACTCCAGCAAATTTGTCAAACATGACTTCCCCTTCATAAAACCATGCTGACTTTGTCCTATTAAATTATGATTATCCAAATGTCCTGTTACTGTCTCCTTAATAATGGACTCCAAAATTTTACCTACCACAGATGTTAGGCTAACCGGTCTATAGTTTCCAGCCTTCTGTCTACTGCCCTTTTTAAATAAGGGTGTTACATTAGCAGTTTTCCAGTCTGCCGGGACCTTTGCCGAGTCCAGGGAGTTTTGGAAAATTATTACCAATGCATCCACAATCCCTACCGCCACTTCCCTCAAGACCCTAGGATGTAAGCCATCAGGTCCAGGTGATTTATCCGCCTTGAGTCCCATTATTTTACCGAGTACCACTTCCTTAGTGATTTTGATCGTGTTTAGCTCCTCCCCCCCTTAGCCCCCTGTTTGTCCAGTGTTGGGATATTCTTAGTGTCTTCTACTGTAAAGACTGATATAAAATATTCATTCAGTGTTTTTGCCATCTCCATATTTCCCACCATTAATTTCCCGGTCTCATCCTCTAAGGGACCAACATTTACTTTAGCCACCCTTTTTCTTTTAATATAACTATAAAAACTCTTACTATCTGTTTTTATATTTTTTGCTAATTTACTTTCATAATCTATCTTCCCTTTCTTAATCAATCTTTTTGTTATTTTTTGCTGTCTTTTAAAGTTTTCCCAATCCTCTATCCTCCCACTAGATCTGGCTACCTTATATGCCCTTGTTTTTAGTCGAATACTATCCTTAATTTCTTTACTTAGCCACAGATGGCTGTTTTTTCTTTTACACCCTTTTCTTCTCAGTGGAATATATATTTTTTGGAAGTTGTAAAATAACTCCTTAAATGTACACCACTGATCATGTATCGTCTTACCCTTTAATCTATTTTCCCAATCCACTCTACTCAATTCCGCTCTCATACCTTCATAGTCTCCTTTATTCAAGCTTAGCACGCTTGTTTGAGATCCAACCTTCTCACCCTCTAATTGAATATGGAATTCAACCATGTTATGGTCACTCATTCCAAGGGGATCCTTTACCAGGACATTTTTAATTAATCCTGTCTCGTTACACAGGACCAGATCTAAGGTTGCTTGCCCCCTGGTTGGTTCAGTTACATACTGCTCAAGAAACCCATCCCTAATACACTCAATGAACTCATCCTCAAGGCAGCCCTGCACAATTTGATTTGTCCAATTAATATGATAGTTTAAATCCCCCATAATTATAGATGTTCCCTTATTACAAGCCTCAACTATTTCCTGATTGATACTCTGTCCAACAGAGTTGCCACTGTTCGGAGGCCTATAGACTACGCCCACTAGTGTTTTTTTCCCCTTATTATTCCTTACCTCCACCCAAACTGTTTCATTATCCTGGTCTTTTGACCCAATATCATTTCTCTGTATTACAGTGATTCCTTCCTTTATTAACATAGCCACCCCACCTCCCCTTCCTTCCTGCCTGTCCTTCCTGATCGTTAAATAACCTGGTATGTTTAATTCCCAGGCATTGTCACCCTGCAGCCATGTTTCTGTAATGGCCACAAGATCATACCCATATGTAGTTATTTGTGCCATTAACTTGTCTATTTTGTTACGAATGCTATGTGCATTCAGATAGAGAACTTTCAAATATGTTTTGTGACACTTAGTTCCTGCTTTTGCCCTTTTTATTACTTTACCTTTTACTCCATACCTTCTGCCCCTTCCTGACACGCTCTGGTTTTTAATTTCCCCACTGCTACCTAAGTCTATGACCTTGTCTGTTGTCATTTTTATTATTTGCTCTCTAGGAACCTCCCCCCCACTAGTTAGTTTAAAGCCCTCTCTACAGCCCTAGTTAATTAATCCGCCAGGACTCTAGTCCCAGCACTGGCCAAGTGAAGCCCGTCCCAACGGAACAGCTCCCTCCTGCCCCAGTACTGGTGCCAGTGTCCCAGGAAGCAAAACCCATTTCTCCCACACCAGTCTTCGAGCCATGCATTTAACTCTCTAATTTTATTTGTCCTAGCCAAATTCGCTCGTGGCTCAGGTAATACCCTTGTGGTTCTGCTTTTTAATTTGGCCCCTAGCTGCTCAAACTCCCTCAGCAGAACCTCCTTCCTTGTCCTATCTATGTCGTTGGTACCAACATGGACCACGACAACTGGATCCTTCCCCTCCCACTCCAAGTTTCTCTCCAGTCCAGAGGAGATGTCCTTAACCCTGGCACCGGGCAGGCAACACAGCCTTCGGGACTCTCGCTCTCGGCTGCAAAGAACTCTATCTATCCCCCTAACGATACTATCCCCTACCACTACAACATTTCTTTTAACTCCCCCCACTTGAATGGCCCCCCGCTCCACGGTGCTGTGGCCAGGTTGCTCATCCTCCCTGCAGTCCCTGCTCCCATCCTCACAGGGAGTAAGAGCCTCGAACCTGTTGGACAAGTGCAAGGGCTGCGGCTCCTCCAACACTACATCCTGGATCCCCGTACCTGCCTCACTTCTAGTCACACCATCCTGACCCTGGCCACGGACTACATCTGAATTAATTAATCTAATTGGTGTGACTACCTCCTGAAACACAGAGTCCAGGTAACTCTCCCCCTCCTTGATGTGTCTCAGTGTTTGAAGCTCGGACTCCAGCTCTTCAACACGGAGCCGGAGTTCCTCGAGCAGCCAACACTTACTGCAAATGTGATCACCGTGAGCATCAATGGTGTCCACCAGCTCCCACATATTGCAGCAGCAACACATCACCTGATCTCCCATTCTATGTAATTAATTAAATTTATTAATATTATTCTTAAATACCCTCTGCCCCGATTCTAGATGGTGAATATCACACCTTAGAAACTATAAACCAAAGAGATTTAAGCTTAAAAAGGAAGAAATACTTACCAACCAATCACTTACCCGCTTTCTGGTGACGTCACACTTGGATTACTTTTTACCTCTCTCCTTCCGTCCGAGTTCCCAGACTGGAGACTGGTGAACCTTACCTGGTCTCTGGGACTTTTATAGCCCCGCTGCTGCCGCTGAGTTCCTGCCGATGCACTGAGGCCTTACCTGGTCTCTGGGACTTTTATACCCCGCTGCTGCCGCTGAGTTCCTGCCGATGCACTGAGGCCTTACCTGGTCTCTGGGGACTTTTATAGCCCCGCTGCTGCCGCTGAGTTCCTGCCGATGCACTGAGGCCTTACCTGGTCTCTGGGACTTTTATAGCCCCGCTGCTGCCGCTGAGTTCCCGCCGACGCACTGAGGCCTTACCTGGTCTCTGGGACTTTTATAGCCCCGCTGCTGCCGCTGAGTTCCTGCCGATGCACTGAGGCCTTACCTGGTCTCTGGGACTTTTATAGCCCCGCTGCTGCCGCTGAGTTCCTGCCGATGCACTGAGGCCTTACCTGGTCTCTGGGGACTTTTATAGCCCCGCTGCTGCCGCTGAGTTCCTGCCGATGCACTGAGGCCTTACCTGGTCTCTGGGACTTTTATAGCCCCGCTGCTGCCGCTGAGTTCCCGCCGACGCACTGAGGCCTTACCTGGTCTCTGGGACTTTTATAGCCCCGCTGCTGCCGCTGAGTTCCCGCCGACGCACTGAGGTCTTACCTGGTCTCTGGGACTTTTATAGCCCCGCTGCTGCCGCTGAGTTCCCGCCGACGCACTGAGGTCTTACCTGGTCTCTGGGACTTTTATAGCCCCGCTGCTGCCGCTGAGTTCCCGCCAACGCACCAGAGAGCCGGCACCAGCACGATGGGCCGAAAGGCATTCCACTGTGCTCTATGATTCTATAACATCAGCTTCTCTCTGCTCACTGGTACTGAGAGAACAGGGAATAATCTTTAAATCCAGCCCAGTTATTGGGAGCTCTTAACATTAACAAGCCCCAGTTGCCTGAATTAACATGGTTCAGTCCTGGATGTGATTAAAGGCTTCGGAAACAGTGGAATCGACCCACTGCAGTCACAATGTGGACACACTGGTGTGTCAGCGGGTGGGATACTCCAGGGAATCCCTTTCCACACACTGAGGTTGACTCTAATCATCAGGAGTCCCAGGCTTTCAGATACCAGATAATCAAGCTCACAAGAACACCAATTGTCTCTCCAGACTTTATTAAGAGCGCTGCATAACACAGATTGGGTGATAATTCCCTCAATCTGGAGAATAGAAGTAAAGTGGATTCACGCGCGATCTTCTCAAGTCTGTTCCAACTGACAATGGTTTAAGTGGCCTGTTCTTATACACAAGCTTGGTTACTGCTCAGGAAATGGGATTGTTTGGACCAGTCTGTTGACCGCCTCCTGAACCCCTGCTAATTCAGGGAATTTAGTCCATCTGTGACCAGACTATAACCACAAGCCCGTCTGGTTATCACACCTATACGGTCCGTGAGGTTATTATTAGATTCACACCCATATGTTGTGTGATAAAAATAATAACTTCCGGGAAGTTATGTCATCACTTCCTGTGAACTGTGAACTATGAACTGTGTACATACCTCACTTCCTGTCATGTGTCACTTCCTGTTGGACTGGTATAAATACTGGTCTGTTCAGTATTGTAAGGGGCTTCTACCAGAGGCATGGTAAAGACCTCTCTTGTATATAGTGTGTTTATAAGTTACTTAAAGCTTACTTTAAAGTTACTTGATGGTAAGTCTCCTTTTTCTTACATCAATTTAAGTAACATAGTATTTACACTGACAAATACTAGACCTTCAGACAAACTCGGAAGTTAAGGATCCAGGGAACCACCCATCATGGAGAAAATCCTTAGACCTATTCGTCTGGACTTGGACCCGAATACACCAGCAGCTGGCAGGGTATGGAAGCATTGGTATCGTACTTTTGAGAATTTTCTGGATGAATGTAAAGTGGATGCTCCTGCTAAATTGAAGATACTTGTCAATTATGTGACCCCAAAAGTGTTCGAATATGTTGATGAATGGGATAATTACGAAGAGGTGATTCGGGCACTTAAGAAACTGTATGCGAAGACCCCAAATGAGGTCTATGCTAGACATCTACTGGCCACAGCCCGACAAGGGCCAGGGGAATCAATTGACGAATTCCTGCAAGAACTTCGCAGGCTCAGCGTAGATTGTAACTTTCAGGCAGCCTCAGCTGAGCTGTACCGCCAAGAAATGATTCGTGATGCTTTCATCTGCGGGATTGCCTCTCCATTTATACGCCAGCGTCTACTAGAAAGTAAAACACTTGAGCTACAAAAAGCTTTTGACCTAGCTTGTTCACTGGATTTGGCAAAGAGAAATGCAGACCTCTATCAGCTGCCCAGATCTCGATCTGCTGCTGTAGCTGCAACCAGACAATTCAAGCGGTCTCAGGTGAACCCTATCATGGGGGAATCTAATTCTGATAATTCTGATGAAGAAGAGGAGGACGACCCCACTTTAGCAGCCTCTTGGCAATCTAGGAAGGAATGCTTCTTTTGTGGAGATGCTTTTCACCCAAGGAAAACCTGCCCTGCTCGCAATGCAATCTGCAGTTATTGCGGGAAAAAAGGACACTTTGCTAAAGTTTGCCTATCAAGGGCCTCTACGAGGGCCAATCCAGCTAAGGCCTACCGAACTGCCCCAATTAGGGCCTATCAAGATGCTCCAGCTAGGACCTATCAAGCTTCCTCTCGAGCTCTCTCCCGAAGAAGCACACCGAGAGTTTTAGCCACTCTCTGTGCAACGACACCAATTACAGCTGCTTGCCCACAGAACCTGTCTCAGGCAGCCACAAAAATTTCAATTAAAGGGCATACCTTAGATGCCTTAATTGACTCAGGAAGTACTGATAGTTTCATTAAGGAACAGATTGTTGCAAAATTGAAACTACATGTCTTCCCATCGGACCAGGCAATTGCGATGGCCCAGTCATCACTTAATACCAGAATCTCCGGCTTTTGTGTTGTTGATATGACACTTCATGGTCGTATGTATCCCTCCACCCGACTTTCGGTGCTCAAAGACTTATGTAGTGATCTCCTCTTAGGGCTGGACTTCCAAAAACAGCATAAGAAACTCACCATTGAGTTTGGTGGATCCAAACCCGGACTTACTATTTCTAATATGCCATCTAAATTACCATTTTGTGCATTATCAGCAGCTTCACTTGATGAACCCTCATTATTTGCCAGTATTCCGCCTCAATGCCAACCGATAATAACGAAATTGCGGCGCTTTAATCAGGAAGACCAATCTTTTATTGCGGCGGAAATCTCTCGACTTCTAGCAGAGGATATCATTGAACCATGTTCGTCGCCCTGGCGGGCTCAAGTCGTCATTGTCAAGAACCCTCTAAAACCTCACAAACAGCGACTATGCATCGATTATTCGCAAACCATCAATCAATATACCGACTTGGACGCCTACCCATTGCCACGCATTGATGATATGGTTAATAAACTGGCCGAATACAAAGTGTTCTCAACTTACGATTTAAAAAGTGCCTATCATCAGTTACCCTTGAAGGTCTCAGATAAGCAGTACACAGCCTTTGAGGCTAATGGACGGCTGTACCAATTTCGTCGCCTCCCATTCGGGGTTACTAATGGAGTGGCTGTCTTTCAACGGGCAATGGATGGCCTGGTTAAGCAGGAAAACCTAAGGGACACTTTTCCCTATCTTGATAACATTACCATTGCAGGTCACGATCGACAGGAACACGACTCCAACCTCCAAAAATTTCGGGATGCCCTCCATCGCCGTAATTTGACCCTGAATGAATCCAAATCTGTTGAGTCGCAACCGACCATCAACATCCTTGGCTACTGCGTAGGCAATGGTATCATTAAGCCAGACCCAGAAAGACTTCGCCCGCTCCAAGAGCTCCCGTCACCTAAGAATCCGGCTTCTTTACGTCGGGCTCTCGGTCTGTTTGCATACTACGCTAAATGGATTCCTCATTTTTCAGACAAAATCCAACCCTTGCTGCATGCTAGATCATTTCCACTGGGAACAGCGGCTGTTGCAGCCTTTAACCTTCTCAAAAAACAGTTGGAGAAAGCGGCTCTTCACTCCATTGATGAGAATCTCCCTTTCGTGGTTGAATGTGATGCCTCGGAGGTGGCGATCTCGGCTACTCTGAATCAGGAAGGTCGTCCTGTAGCATTTATGTCCAGGACCTTACAAGGTGCCGAGCTACATTATCCTCCGGTTGAGAAAGAAGCCACAGCCATCATAGAGGCAGTACGGAAGTGGAACCATTTTCTAGCTCGCCAGCACTTTACATTGATCACGGACCAACGATCAGTCGCCTTCATGCTCGATAATCGAAAACGAACCAAAATTAAGAATAATAAAATACAACTTTGGAGGATGGAACTGGCCTCTTTTGGTTATACCATTCTCTATCGGCCTGGCAAGGAGAATGTGGCCCCGGACACCCTCACACGGGCATTCTGCTCCACTATGTCATCCTCCACCCTCATGGATGTCCACAATGGTTTGTGCCATCCTGGCGTTACGCGCATGCTACATTTCGTACGATCACGGAATCTCCCTTTTTCCACTGGAGATGTAAAGAAAATATGCTCAGAATGCCGGCTTTGTGCGGAATTAAAACCTCAGTTCTTCCGCCCCTCAGATGGTATACTCATACATGCAACCCAACCGATGCAACGACTTAGCATCGATTTTAAGGGCCCAGTGCCCTCTTCAACTCGGAACACATATTTGCTCGCCATGATCGACGAATATTCACGTTTTCCGTTTGCCTTCCCCTGCTCCAATATGCTGGCGTCCACCGTAATCTGCTGCCTTGAGCAGGTATTTTCTCTCTGTGGCATGCCGGCTTATATTCACTCAGATCGGGGTCCATCCTTTATGTCGAGGGAACTCAAGGACTACCTCTCAGAACGGGGAATTGCTACAAGCAAAACAACACCATACCATCCCATCGGAAATGGGCAGGTAGAGAGGTATAACGGTATCATCTGGAATTCCGTACGTCTCGCTTTAAGATCTCGGGGCCTACCAGACCAGCAATGGGAAACAGTGCTTCCGGATGCATTGCACTCTATACGGTCCCTGCTTTCTACAGCCACAAATACTACACCTCATGAGCGGTTCTTTGGATTCCAGCGTCGCTCATCTCATGGGACATCACTCCCGTCATGGCTAACTACTCCTGGACCTGTATTACTCCGAAGATACGTTCGGACATCTAAAAATGACCCTCTTGTAGACGAGGTCGAACTAACCGATGCCAACCCCACCTATGCAAACATACGATATTCCGACGGCCGAGAATCTACCGTATCATTACGGGATCTGGCTCCCTGCCCACCAGGACCTAGTGGGACATCGGGTGATGGCATTTCACCAGGAAACTCTTGGGACCTATCGGGTACCCCTCTCCAGGATCCTGATCAGACACCAACTAGCTTGGTGCCGGTAGAACCCCGTGCTCAAGGTTGCGACCCTCCCAGTACCACGCATGAAAGTACTGGTCTGCCAGAGACCAGCTCTGCACCTCCCTCTGAACAGAGGCAGTCTGACTTTGAACCTATTGGGGCTCGTACTCGAAGCCATGATCTCCCCGACCCTTCACAGGGCAATCCAGGCCACACGGACTCTGGCCAATGGCCAACCGCATGTAAGCGGACCAGCGACCCTCAACGACGGGAATCCAAACGGGTGCGACTCTTCCTTGTTCGGCGGCTGCGGACCAAAAGGTAGACCACAGCCTCCTAAACCTGCAGGAGGGAAGAATGTGATAAAAATAATAACTTCCGGGAAGTTATGTCATCACTTCCTGTGAACTGTGAACTATGAACTGTGTACATACCTCACTTCCTGTCATGTGTCACTTCCTGTTAGACTGGTATAAATACTGGTCTGTTCAGTATTGTAAGGGGCTTCTACCAGAGGCATGGTAAAGACCTCTCTTGTATATAGTGTGTTTATAAGTTACTTAAAGCTTACTTTAAAGTTACTTGATGGTAAGTCTCCTTTTTCTTACATCATGTTGTGCCTTCACTTGTCTGGCACTTCATCCCATAACATGAGTACAGGGGCTCAGTAATGTTTCATTCATCAGAAAAAGACAAAGTACAACAACATACTGGTCAGCTTAACAAAATCTCATCATATTTATGTGGCTATAAATATAAAAGTCACTAATAAATCCAGGAGGTAATTCAGAAGAAATTTTTTTACCCAGAGAATGGTGAGAATGGGGAACTCGCTGCCACAGTGAGTAGTTAAGGTGAACAGCACAGATGGATTTATGGGGAAGCCACACAAGGGAGAAAGGAATGGGAGAAGATGTTGATCGGGTTAATTGAAATAGGGTGGGTGTGGGGCATAAACACTGGCATAGACCAGTTGGGCCGAATGGCCTGTTTCTGTGCTGTACATTCTATGTAACACCATCTAAGGATAAGGGGTAAGCCATTTAGGACAGCAATGAGGAGGAATTTCTTCACCCAGAGAGTGGTGAACCTATGGCATTCTCTACAACAGAAGGCAGTAGAGGCCAATTCATTAAATATATTCAAGAAGGAGTTAGATATATTTCTTATGGCTAAAGGGATCAAGGGATATGGGGAGAAAGCAGGGACAGGGTACTGAATTTGGATGATCAGCCATGATCTCATTGAATGGTGGAGCAGTCTCAATGGGCCAAATGGCCTACTCCTGCTCCTATCTTCTATGTTTCTATGAACAGTGAAACAAAGGGATTCATCAGCACAACAATCTTAAAGATTAAACAGCAGTACAAGAATTTATAAAACATTCATCCATTCCATGTTCATGTCACCCCAGCTGTCTACAGAGCCCTGCGCTACGGAGCAATGTGAACACGCTGGTGTGTCAGCAGGTGGGATGTCCAAGTGAATCCCTTCCCACACACGGAGCAGGTGAATGGCCTCTCCCCGGTGTGAACTCGCTGGTGTCCACTCAGATTCCAGAAGCTTTTAAAACTCATCCCACAGACAGAACATTTAAATGGTCTCTGATCGGAGTGAACTCGCTGGTGTTGCTTCAGATCTTCAGAGGTTTTAAAGCTCATCCCACAGACAGAACATTTAAATGGTCTCTCATCAGTGTGAACTCGCTGGTGTGTCAGTAGGTGGGATGACCAAGTGAATCCCTTCCCACACACAGAGCAGGTGAACGGCCTCTTTCCTGCTCTCTCCAGCTGGTGTCCCTTCAGCTCCTGGGACATTTGAAAGCTTTTCCCACAGACGGAATATTTCACTGGCCTCTCCCCAGTGTGAACTCGCTGGTGTCTCACCAGGTTGAATGACCGAGTGAATCTCTTCCCACACACGGAGCAGGTGAACGTCCGCTCCCCAGTGTGAACTCGCTAGTGTCCGTTCAGATTCCTGGAGCTTTTAAAGCTCATCCCACAGACAGAACATGTAAATGGTCTCAGATCGGAGTGAACTCGCTGGTGTCCACTCAGATTCCAGGAGCTTTTAAAGCTCATCCCACAGACAGAACATTCAAAC
The DNA here is from genome assembly GCF_052327205.1 of Somniosus microcephalus. Lineage (NCBI taxonomy): Eukaryota > Metazoa > Chordata > Chondrichthyes > Squaliformes > Somniosidae > Somniosus > Somniosus microcephalus. Next base: position 12,155,021 of record NC_140990.1, on the reverse strand, counting down.
GGTCTCTCATCAGTGTGAACTCGCTGGTGTTGCTTCAGATCCTCAGAGGTTTTAAAGCTCTTCCCACAGGCAGAACAGTTAAATGGTGTCTCATCAGTGTGAACTCGCTGGTGTGTCAGTAGGTGGGATGACCAAGTGAATCCCTTCCCACACACGGAGCAGGTGAATGGCCTTTTTCCTGCTCTCTCCAGCTGGTGTCCCTTCAGCTCCTGGGACATTTGAAAGCTTTTCCCACAGTCAGAATGTTTAATCGGTCTCTCATCACTGTGAACAAACTGGTGTCTCAGGAGGGTGGCAGAATGAGATAATCGCTGCAAAAACACGGAGCAGCTCAATGTTCTCACATCGGTGTGTACAACCTGGTGTCTCAGCAGCACGGATGGTGCAATTAATCCCTTCCCACACACGGAGTTGGTTAAAGGTCTCTCCCTAGCGTGAATTTGCTGGTGTATCATCGGAGCGGATGACTGAGTGAATCCCTTCCACACACGGGGCCGGTGAATGGGCTCTCCCCAGTGTGTAGCCACTGGTGTCTCTTTGGGGACTTGTAGATTTTGAAGCTCTTCCCACACTCAGAACATTTAAAAGGTCTCTCATCAGTGTGAACTCTCTGGGGTGCCAGCAGATTGGAGGAGCGATTGAATCAGGTCCTGATGAATTGAGCGACTCTGTCTGTTCTTGATGTGATGTTTGGTTTGAACTTCCTGTCTGTAAATGCTCCACTTCTAAAATCCTGTAAAAGGAGTGTAGATAAAATTCAATACAGAAAAGTGTGAGCTGATACATTTTGCTCGGATGAGGAGAGAAAATACCTGCTAAATGGTACAATTTTAAAGGGGGTGCTACAAGGGAGCTTGTGCTCAATTCTTTAAAGGTGGCAGGACAGGTTAACAAAGCAGTTAATAAAGCTCATGGGATCCTGGGCTTTATAAATAGAGGCAGAGAGTACAAAAGCCAGGAAGTTATGCTAAACCGTTATAAAACACGAGTTCAGCCCCAGGGCAATATTGTGTCCAATTCTGGGCAGCACACTTTAGGAAGGATGTGAAGGCTTTGGAGAGGGTGCAGAGATATTTACTAGAATGGTTCCAGGGATGAGGGATGACAGTTACGTGGATAGACTGGAGAAGCTGGGGTTGTTCTCCTGAGAGCAGAGAAGGCCAAGATGAGATTTGATAGGCGTTAAAAATCATGAAGGGTTTAAATAGTAAATAAAGAGAAACTGTTTCCAATGGCGGAAGGTCCAATCACAAGAGGGCTCGGATTGAAGGTGATTGGTCAAAGAACCAGAGGCGACGGGAGGAAAACTTTTCTTATGCAACGGGTGGTTCGGATTTGGAATGCACTGCCTGATAGGGCAGTCAATACAGATTCAACAGTAACACAAAATGTTAGCATGCAGGTACAGCAAGTAATTAGGGAGGCTAATGGAATGTTGGCATTTATTGCAAGGGGGATGGAGTATAACAGTAGGGAAGTCTTGCTACAACTGTACAGGGCGCTGGTGAGACCACACCTGGAGTACTGCGTACAGTTGTGGTCTCCATATTTAAGGAGGGATGTACTTGCATTGGAGGCAGTTCAGAGAAGGTTCACTAGGTTGATTCCTGGGATGAAGGGGTTGACGTATGAGGAAAGGTTGAGCAGGTTGGGCCTATACTCATTGGAGTTTAGAAGAATGGGAGGTGATCTGATTGAAACATATAAGATTCTGAGGGGGATTTGTTCGGCGGCCCACAGTGCGCCTGCACAGGACACACACCGGCCGTGCTGTGATCGCAGCTCTCTCCTTCCAGGTGCAGAAGCTAATGATATTCAGGTCCCGATGAATAGAGCGACTGTCAGATCATGGTCTGAGCTTCCTATCTGTAAATGCTCCACTTCTAAAACCCTGTAAAAGGAGTGTAGAAAGGGGTAAGAGGGAGAATGTTGCCTCATATCGCCCTTTCCCAGCCCAGGGGCAGTGAAGCTGATTTTCAGGCCCCAGTTGCTGCACAGGTTGCATACAAACATACAAATTAGGAGCTCCAAGGAAAGCGCAGGCTGTGAACAGGCCCCGCCCCCTCCCACTACTCCGGATGCGCCGCCAGGCCCCGCTCCCGAGGATGAGCCGCTGCCGCACCTGCGCGGGGCCCCGCATTCTGGGGAAGGCCCAGGCAACCGCGAGAGTCCGGATCACTGGCGGAAACTGAGTTTTATCAGGGTTTTTTATATATAGCGGAGAGAAGCGCGGGCGGGAAAATAAATAAAAAGAAAATACAAACCGCACTGTCCCAGTGCCCTCCCGGCTCCGAGTGGAGCGGATTGAGCAGCTGCAGCCCCTTGTCTTCTGTAGGGAGCCGGACTGGGGCACGTCATCAACTCCAAGGCGGTGACTGATGGGAGCTCCGACCAATAGGGAGAGAGCGGGCGGAGCTCAGAGGACTAAGGTGGTGGCGGGTCCTCCAACCAATCGGCGTGTCCGAGGGGCGGGACTTCCGCCGCCTGCTTCTCCCGCTGCTGAGACAAGTGGAATGCAGCAGAGGGCGCTCTTCTGAGTTTGGGGCTCAGGCCTGTTAGTGGAGCAGTGCAGAGGGAACTTTACTCTGCACTGGGCTTTACTCCCTCAGCACGGCACTGGCGGGGCAGCACAGACTTTTAGACTCGAGTCTCTGGAGTGGGACTTCAACCCACAACCTTCTGACTCAGAGGAGAGAGTGCTGCCACCTGAGCCACAGCTGACACTCTGTATCTAACCCGTGCTGTACCTGCACTGGGAGTGTTTGATGGGACAGTATAGAGGGAGCTTTACTCTGTATCTAACCCGTGCTGTACCTGCCCTGGGAGTGTTTGAAGGGACAGTATAGAGGGAGCTTTACTCTGTATCTAACCCATGCTGCACCTGCCCTGGGAGTGTTTGATGGGACAGTGTAGAGGGAGCTTTACTCTGTATCTAACCTGTGCTGTACCTGCCCTGGGAGTGTTTGATGGGACAGTGTAAAGGGAGCTTTACTCTGTATATAACCCGTGCTGTTCCTGCCCTGGGAGTGTTTGATGGGACAGTGTAGAGGGAGCTTTACTCTGTATCTAACCCGTGCTGTACCTGACCTGGGAGTGTTTGATGGGACAGTGCAGAGGGAGCTTTGCTCTGTATCTAACCTGTGCTGTACCTGCCCTGGGAGTGTTTGATGGGACAGTGTCGAGGGAGCTTTGCTCTGTATCTTACCCGTGCTGTACCTGCCCTGGGGTTATTTGATGGGACAGTGTAGAGGGAGCTTTACTCTGTATGTAACCCGTGCTGTACCTGCCCTTGGAGTGTTTAATGGGTCAGTGTAGAGGGAGCTTTACTCTGTATCTAACCTTTGCTGTACCTGCCCTGGGAGTGTTTGATGGGACAATGTAGAGGGAGTTTTAATCTGTATCTAACCCGTGCTGTATCTGCCCTGGGAGTGTTTGATGGGACAGTGTAGAAGGAGCTTTACTCTGTATCTAACCTGTGCTGTACCTGCCCTGGGAGTGTTTGATGGGACAATGTAGAGGGAGATTTACTCTGTATCTAACCCGTACTGTACCTGCCCTGGGATTGTTTGATGGGACAGTGTAGAGGGAGCTTTACTCTGTATCTATCCCGTGCTGTACCTGCCCTGGGAGTGTTTGATGGAACAGTGTAGAGGGAGCTTTACTCTGTATCTAACCTGTGCTGTACCTGCCCTGGGAGTGTTTGATGGGACAGTGTAGAGGGAGCATTACTCTGTATCTAACCCGTGCTGTACCTGCCCTGGGGTTGTTTGATGGGACAGTGTAGAGGGAGCTTTACTCTGTATCTAACCCGTGCTGTACCAGTTGTTAGAACCGGGTTTTCCTGGTCCTCGTCTTGAGTTCCGTAGTACGAAGAATGATTTCAGGCTCGAGGGTTCGGAGAGTTAAAACAACATTTTATTACTTCCAACTGTTCGCAGTGGTCACACAGTATACTGAGGTCTTTTACAGTGCATTCGTGTCCCGAGAGTCACACTGGGTTCGGCACGTGTTGCCAGCATTTACGTCCCCAGGAGGTGTCTGACTCTCTTGATGATCCACACGTCTTCTGGCTAAGAGACAATACAGGTAGGGAAGCCCCCTTTTATACAGTGGGACAAGGGTCATTACATCACTTCCCTGGTGTGGTAAACCACTGTTTGTATTCCACTGTGTGCATGCCTGTACATGCCTCGGCTGACTCCTCGCACGAATCCAGGTATAAAGGTGACTGCTCCACAGCCCCTTGGTATTCTGGACCGGTCGACCACTCGAGGCACACCTTCATTCTCTTGTTAATAAAAGCCTGTTAATTACTCGCTTAATCTCAGTCTTTTGAGTTATTGATAGCGCATCAATTTTATTAACAAGATTTTATAATGGAGAAGATCCTCACACCAGCATGCCTAGACTTAGACCATCGGGAGGCAGACGCATCCACCAAGTTTACTCACTGGCTGAGGTGCTTTGAAAAATTCCTGATCGCCTCCGCCGAAACGGTCAAATCAGACGAGGACAAACTGGATGTCCTGACCCCCAAAGTGAACAACCGAGTGTACTCGGTCATCCAAGACGCGACCTCGTACGCGGATGCTATCAAGCTCCTCAAGGACCAGTACACGCGCCCAGTGAATGAAGTGTACGCCAGGCACCTTCTGGGGAGTCATAAACAACAACCTGGGGAATCGACCGAGGAATACCTTCAGGCACTATCTGTGCTTGGCCGGGCCTGTGGTTGTAAGGATGTAAAGGCCGCCGTGTACACAGAGGAACTTATCCGGGACGCTTTTGTAGCGGGCCACAGGTCCAATTACACCTGACAGCGACTGTTGGAGCAGAGTGACCTCGACCTCAACAAGGCCTCTGAACTCGCACTATCATTGGACGCAGCCTACCGGGGCATGGATGCTTACTCCTCTGCACCGTGGACGCCGCGGGGAACGACAGCCTGGGACACGGTAGGACCGTCTCATAGTGCCGTGCCACCCCAGCCACATCCCAGCAATGGCCCAACTACCGCAGCAGTGTCCCAAGGCCAGACAGCAGTGCCCCAAAGCCAGAAATGCTACTTCTGTGGCCAGGCCAAATACCCCAGAGCGCGCTGCCCGGCGAAAAATGCGATCTGCTCGGGCTGCGGGAAGAAGGGACACTACGCCAGCATCTGCAGGGCCAAAGCCACCCCGAACCCCAGCAGCGCCGCGTGTGGGCCGCCATCTAGGGCCTCCCCAGCCACGTGCGAACCACCGGAACAGCAGCCATTTTGGATGCCTCCAGCCACATGGGGATCATGGACGCCGCCATCTTGGATGACAGCCAGGATGCAGCAGGCCCCCAACACCGCCTCATCTGATACCCACAGTGACACACCGACCCCTACGCTGGCCTCCGTTACACTGGACCAAGCGAGACCGCACCAACTGGCCAGTTCCACAATGGACATTAAGGTAAATGGTCACGAAACAATCTGCCTTTTTGACTCTGGGAGCACGGAGAGCTTCATCCACCCTGACACGGTGCGGCGTTACTCTCTCCCAGTCCTGCCTGCGCACCAGCAGATTTCTATGGCCTCCGAGTCCCAGTCAGCGGACATTGGCGGCTACTGCGTGGTGACACTCATAGTAGACGGGACTGTGTATGATAATTTCAAACTTCTGGTCCTGCCCGACCTCTGCGCTGCCGTTCTACTGGGGTTAGATTTTCAGTGCCACCTTAAAAGTGTTACGATGGCGTACGGTGGACCCCTCCCCCCACTCACAGTCTGCAGCCAGCAGCTTCCAAATTGCCCACCGCGCACCAGGTGCAACCTCTCCACACTCAGAGTCACCCCCCCCCACTGTTTGCTAACCTCACCCCCGACTGTAAGCCCATCACCACAAAGAGCAGGCGATACAGTGCCGGGGACAGGGTTTTCATTAAAACCGAAGTGGAGCGGCTCCTGAAGGAAGGGATTATTGAGGGCAGCACCAGCCTCTGGCGAGCCCAGGTTGTGGTCGTTAAGACCAGCGAGAAGCAACGCCTGGTCATCGACTACAGCCAGACCGTAAATCGCGACACACTGCTGGACACTTACCCACTCCCTCACATAGCTGATATGGTCAACCAGATCGCGCAGTACTGCGTCTTCTCGACCATTGACCTGAAATCAGCGTACCACCAGCTCCCTATCCGCCCTGAGGACCGCCAGTATACTGCCTTTGAGGCAAACGGCCGCCTCTATCACTTCCTTAGGGTTCCCTTTGGCGTCACCAATGGGGTCTCCGTCTTCCAAATGGAGATGGACTGGATGGTCGATCAAAATGTGTTGCAGGCCACTTTCCCATATCTGGACAATGTGACCATCTGCGGCCATGACTCGCAGGACCATGACGCAAACCTCGAAAAATTCTTCTGCACCGCCAAACTCCTCAACCTGATGTATAACAAGGAGAAGTGCATATTCCGCACAACCCGCCTCGCCATCCTTGGCTGTGTTGTGGAACATGGAGTCATCGGCCCCGACCCCGACCAGATGCGTCCCCTTATGGAACTCCCACTGCCTCACTGCCTCAAGGCCCTGAAGAGGTGCCTAGGGTTTTTCTCCTATTACACCCAGTGGGTCCCCTACTATGCGGACAAGGCCCGTCCGCTGATCAAGTCCACCTCTTTTCCCGTGACGGCAGAGGCCCGCTTAGCCTTCCACCGTATCAAGGAAGACATTGCCAAAGCCACCATGCACGCAGTGGACGAATCCATCCCCTTCCAGGTGGAAAGCGACGCGTCCGACTTTGCCCTGGCCGCTACCCTCAATCAGGCAGGGAGACCCGTGGCCTTCTTTTCACGAACCCTCCAGGGCCCGTAGACCAGACACTCCGCTGTTGAGAAGGAGGCCCAGGCTATTGTGGAGGCTGTGCATCATTGGAGGCACTACCTGGCCGGAAAACGATTTACCCTGCTCACTGACCAGCGTTCAGTTGCTTTCATGTTTAACAACAAGCAGAGGGGCAAAATCAAAAACGACAAGATCTTGAGGTGGAGAATCGAACTTTCCACCGACAATTACGAGATCTTGTAACAGCCCGGGAAGCTCAATGAACCCCCGGATGCTCTATCGCGTGGCACCTGCGCCAGTGCGCAGATCGATAGACTGCAGGCCCTCCACAATGACCTCTGCCACCCGGGGGTCACCAGGTTCTTCCACTTCGTCAAGGCCCGCAACCTGCCTTACTCCATTGAGGAGGTCAGGACCATGACCAGGAACTGCCAAGTCTGCGCTGAGTGCAAACTGCACTTTTATAGACCAGACAGGGCTCACCTGATAAAAGCCACTCGCCCCTTCGAGTGCCTGAGCGTTGATTTTAAATGGCCTCTCCCCTCCTCCGACCGCAATGTGTACTTCCTCAATATTATTGATGAGTACTCCCGTTTCCCGTTCGTCATCCCCTGCCCGGACATGACCAGTGCCACGGTCATTAAATGTCTGAACGACCTCTTCACCCTGTTCGGTTTCCCCAGCTATATCCATAGCGACCGGGGCTCATCGTTTATGAGCGATGAACTCCGTCAGTACCTGCTAGCTAGGGGTATTGCCACAAGCAGGACCACCAGTTACAACCCCCGGGGGAACGGACAGGTGGAAAGAGAGAATGCGACAGTTTGGAAGGCGGCCCTGCTAGCCTCAAAGTCTAGGGGCCTTCCGACCTCCCGCTGGCAGGATGTGCTTCCCGATGCGCTCCACTCTATTCGGTCACTGCTCTGCACTGCCACTAACGCCACCCCTCATGAGAAAATGTTTGTCTTCCCAAGGAAGTCCACATCGGGGACATCGCTACCGCCATGGCTGACGTCCCCAGGGCCGGTCCTACTGAGAAGACACGTGAGGACCCATAAAATGGACCCCCTGGTCGAGAGGGTTGACCTCCTCCACGCCAACCCCCAGTATGCTTACATTGCGTACCCGGACGGGCGGGAGGACACAGTCTCCATCAGAGACCTCGCACCCTCGGGGGCCGCAGTAACCCACTACCCACTACCACCCCCCCCCGATCCGATATCCAGTCCCAGCAGATGGCAGGCCTGGGCCCGGCGACCCGCTCGACATCTACGAGGACTACACACCAGTGCCCCAGCCTACGCGGGACTCGACGCCGGAAGCTTCACTACCCCTGCCATCGCCATATCGATCACAGCGGCAGACAAGACCTCCGGAGAGACTCCAATACACTAACTTTTAATACACTTCCCCCGCCGGACTCAATTTTAAACAAGGGGTGAATGTGGTAAACCACTGTTTGTATTCCACTGTGTACATGCCTGTACATGCCTCGGCTGACTCCACCCATGAATCCAGGTATAAAGGTGACTGCTCCACAGCCCCTTGGTATTCTGGACCGGTCGACCACTCGAGGCACACCTTCATTCTCTTGTTAATAAAAGCCTGTTAATTACTCGCTTAATCTCAGTCTTTTGAGTTATTGATAGCGCATCAATGGCAAAAAGCGTTCTCCAATGGGGATCACTTAAGCCCTTTCAGTTTGGCCATGATTTGGTCTTCAGTCTGGCGGGCAAGTCCTGACTTGCCTCACTGCTGCATATGCCTTCCTGAAGTACCGGATTGTGATTGGGCCCCGCACAATAGCTAGTCAATCATCTTCTAGCTAGCAGTTAAGCCCTTTCAGTGACCTTTATTGCTCGTTAACACTTGGCCGCAGGCTGGGGCAGGTGTCTCTCTTTTCTGCTAGCTTTGCACTTTGCAAAGCTGGGGCTGCTCTTTAATCTAATCTAGACTTTCCTTGTGCGAAGCCATTTTTGTAAGCCAATTCATCGTCCATTTTATTCACATTTCCACATTCCTCCCTTTGGTTCTTTGTACAATCTCCAAGAATCATTATATACAAGGTATCCTCCTGATAGTGCACTTTATCAAGACCATACCCCGTGGCTCTGTTTTGTCTGTGTTCTGGCCATGAACACAACCAAAAGGGTTTTAATTTCGAGTTTACAGATAACTGTGTAGGACCGAACAGGCTTCCTCTGGGGGTTTCCCCTCCTCTGCTGCGTCTACTTCTACCCTAATTCGGGAGTGGCGAGGGAGTATAGTAGCTCCTGCATGACTTATGCAACATTTAATAATAGTTACAAAAATAATAATTCCCAAAATTACGCCACTTATAACAATCAAACCATACAGTAATTTTTGTCCCTGTAGGTGGGTCTGATAAAATAAGTTATTCTCTTTACCTCCTACCCATGTTAGAAAAAGGGTAAAGGAGATGGCTAGCAATATGCTGATGGGAATCATGGTACACAATAAGTCCAATTTATTCTTCTGTTGGGGCTCCTGTCGTATCTCTTTTCACGTGTGTCACGTGTATCCAAGCTTTTTTTCCTAGTACTTTCACGGCTGCTCCTGTGGTCAACAGGATGACATACGGACCTTCCCACTTGTCTTCCAGGGGGGCTGGCTTTATTTTCTTTACCCAAACTTGTAGCCCGGGGACTAAACTGTGTCCTCCCGATGGGGGTTCTTGCCAAGCTGCGCTGACCTGTTGGGAAGCAAAACTGACAGCATCTGTTAGATCTTTACAATACTTTAGTACTGTATCACTTAGAAGATGAATGTCACCCCTACGTAGATCTATTGTTCCGGGTAGTGACATTGGTCTACCGGTAACGACCTCATAGGGACTGAGTCCAGTGGTCCTATTCGGGGTGGCTCGAATACTACATAGGATGAGGGGTAGGGCCCAAGGCCATGGCACTCCTTCAGAGTGATACTTAGTGAGCCGTTGTTTAATTGTCCTGTTTGCTCTTTCCACTTGTCCCGATGATTGGGGGTGGTATGGGCAATGCAATGACCATTGTATTTGTAGTAGTCTACAAAGTTCTTTAATTATTTCCCCCGTAAAATGTGTGCCTTGGTCTGAGTCAATACATAAGGGCACGCCCCATCTAGGACTGTAATCTTTACACAAGACTTTCGCGGTTGCAGCAGCGGTGGCGCTTCGAACTGGGGTGGCTTCGATCCATCGTGAAAAGCGATCGACCATCACCAATACATCTGTATATCCCTGACATTTTGGCAAGGAAATATAGTCGACCTGCAAATGTTGGAAGGGCCCTGCCGGAGCAGGTGCTTTTAACATTGGTACTTCAATTTTTTTTCCGGGATTTACTTTTTGGCATGTCACACATTGCTCCACTATTCTTTGGGCTTGTGTTCGAAACCCTTTTGCCCACCAGTTTCTCTGGAATCTGGCTGTCATTTGCTGTGTGGCTATGTGTCCACACGAGTGTATTTGTTGGGCCAAAAATGGCATCAGTTCCTTTGGGCATCCTACTGCTCCCATTTTGAGATGTTGCCATATGCCATCTTTATTGGGTTGCAACCCATTTTCTAACCACGTCCATTGTTCCTCCCTTGGGGTCTCTCTTTGCATTAGTAGGATGTCCCCTTGGTCGTTGTTTGCCGTGATATATTGCACCTGAGGTGTTGGGAGGGTAATGGTACGGGCGGCGTATTTTGCTGCTTCGTCTGCCCTAGCATTGCCCCTAGCTTCAGGGGTATCTTCTTTGTTATAGCCCTTACATTTTAGTATGGCCACTTCTTCGGGTAACTGGATGGCATCCATTAATGCTGTTACCTCTCTTCCATTTTTTATGGGTGTACCTGCAGCTGTCAGAAAACCTCTTTGTTTCCATAGTTGTCCAAAGTCATGAGCGATGCCAAAGGCATATTTAGAATCCATATATATATTGGCCGTCTTGTCTCGAGCATAGAGACAGGCTTGGGTGAGGGCGACTAGTTCTGCCTGTTGTGCTGAGGCCCCTCCTCCCATACTTCCTGCTCGTACTACTGCGAATTCTGTTGTAACCGCCCACCCTGCCAATCGGGTTCCTTTTTCCACAAAGGATGACCCATCCGTGTAAAGGACCATTTCGGGATTGTGTAAGGGTAGTTCCCGCGTCTCAGCCCTCTGCTGCATGGCGTCTAACAGGTTTACACAGTCGTGATCACTTTCTAGTTCTTCGGGGTTTGCCAGGGGCATCATGCTTGCTGGATTGCCCGGCCCGGATTTAGTAATGGTCACATTATCTGTTTCCATAATCATGGTCCATCGGGTCCATCGAGAGGCGGTCACTTGAGCTACCTTATTCATTCCTAACATAGCATGGACGGTGTGCGGGCATTGGACCACCAACTTTTGTGATAAAACTACCGGGGCTGTAACTTCTATTGCTAGGCAGGTTGCTTGCATAGCTCTCAGACAGTTACCCCATTCTTGGGCCACCAAATCCAACTGGGTACTATAGTATCCTACGGGCCTGTGTCTATCTCCGTGGGCCTGGGTTAGTACTGCTGTCATATACCCGTCCTTTTCGTGTACATAGAGGCGGAATGGCATCCGCGCATCGGGAATGGCTAAAGCCGGTGCGCTACATAGGGCGCGCTTCAGTTCTTCGAATGTCCGCATTTGCTCTGGGTTTAATGCGATCTGATCCCTGGAACCCGGATTGTCCTTTAGCAGTTTGGTCAAAGGCTGTGCTTTTTGGCTGTATGATTCTATCCAGAGGCGGCTGAAGTTGCACAGGCCTAGAAATGATCTCAGGGATTTTATGGTTCGTGGGCATGCAGCCATTTGAATTGCCTTTTTTCTATCCTCCGTCAGTCCCCTATTTCCCTTGGATATCTGCTGTCCTAGATATGTGACTGTGGTTCTATTAATCTGTGCTTTATCCCACGTTGCTCTGTGTCCTGCCCGCTCTAGGTGCCCTAGGATTATCAGAAGGTCTTTTTGGTGTTGCTCTTTTGTCTTTGAGGTTATAAGGATATCATCTACATATTGGATCACCGTAGATTCCAGAGGGGGCAGTGTTCGTAGGTCCGTCTGTATCGCTCGGTGGTACACTGTAGGACTACTGTGGAAGCCCTGTGGCATCCTTGTCCAGGTGTACTGTTGTTGGTTTACCATAAAGGCGAACCACAGCTGCACCTCTTTGGCTAAGGGTACGGCCCAAAAGCCATTGGCCATATCTATTACTGAAAAGATTTCTTCCTCAGATCCCGAGGAGTTAAAGATAACTGATGGGTCCGCCACCAATTGGGTCTTTTGTTCTATGCACTCGTTGGCCTTTCGATAATCAATGGTCAGTCGCCATTGTCCATTGGATTTTACCACTGGCCACACGGGACTGTTGGAGGCAGAGTGGCCTAGAAATTCAGTAGGCTTTGCGCCCACTTTTCGCCCAAAGAGGGTTTCTGCGCCAGTGTAAGAGGGTGCGCTGATATTCAGCGCTGCAGTAATGGCGGCGGTAGCCGGTAGCGCTGCGCCGACACCGATGACATCATCGGTGTGTGCAGTGCCCCGGTACCGCCCCGCTTCCGGGCCAAACCCCATATTTAGTTGCGGCCGCCTCTTCTGCAGCGGCCGCAAACAGCGTTTGAAAAACGGGGCCGTACTGCTGCGCTACTGGGGCGCTTTAAGGTGGAGGTGCGGTCGGCCGCTTTTTTGGCGGCCGCCTGCCCGCACCTCCCTCCCCGGCCTCCTACACCACCCCCCCCCCGCGGCATTGGTGGCTGATTCCCGCGAGCCCGGCACTTCTCCGTGGTGCCGGCCTCATTTGCCGGCAGAATCCAGCGGCGATCTCACGGCTGCAGGCAGCTCCTCCTTAAGAGAAGGAGGAGGCCTGCAGTACCCCAGCCTGCCGCACCGCATCGGGTGGCGCAGCGGCAGCTGGAGCACTGAAATTCACTTTCAGCGCCCCAAGCGGAGGCGGGCACACCCTGGAACAGCGCCCGGTTCCGACTAGGGGCGCTAAAAGTGAATTTCTGGCATGTGCAACTGGCTCCGCGCGCAGCGCTAACTTTTGGGCGTTAGCCTGCTGGCGGGCCTTAACTGAATTTCTAGGCCAGTGTGTCTTAATTAACACCCCTCATTTTTCTAATTGTTCGATTATAGGCAAAATGCCGGCGATGGCGGCGGGGCTTATAGGGTACTGTTTTGTGGAAGGTGGCGGCTTCCCTGTGAACGTTACGGGATCTATCCATAGGGTTCTGCACTCATATTTATCTTGCACCCAGATAGGATGGTCCTTCAGTCCCCACTCGTCCTTACTATTCTCTTTCACAGCTCTTATCCTGCGGGGGCTGTTTTGGATCGTCCAGCCTATGTCTCCATTCCCAGTGAAGTGTAGGCTAAAATCTAGCTTTGTCAAAATGTCCAAGCCTATGATGGGGGCGGTGACGGGTCCAATCCATATATGTTCCCTTGTTTCATGGGGGCCGAAACACAAGGTCATTTTGTGGGTTCTATGTAAGATGATGTCTTCTCCACTGGCCCCTAAGGATTTCTCAGTTTTCCCATCTAGCGGGCAGTCTTGGGCATATTGTGTGGGGAAGACCATCAATTCTGCTCCTGTATCCAATAGGCAGTCTACTTTCAGTGGGGGTGAGTTATCTGTTTTTCCCACCAACAAAGTCATATAGAGGCCGTCCCTGGCTTGGGTGATTAAAGCTCTCAGTTGCCAAGGTACCTCTACCTTCGGGGGTTCATTGGTGGGGTCTATTGGCTTTTTGCTTGCTGTCGGGCCATGCTATCGAAGGTTTCCCTTCCGGTGGAGTTTGAGTTCCGGTACATTTCTACCATCGCCATCTCTCCAGGGCTAAGGGTCGGTGGGGAGGGGGTAATTGTCTGGGTGTCATACAGGCCGGCGGCGCCCAGGGTCTGCCACGGATTTGTGCCGGGTTGATTATCTGGGACTGCCTGTCCTTGCCATTGTCCTCCCCCACCTCTTCCTCCGTTATTGCTTCTTCCTCTACCCCTGTTGCCCACTCGGCATGTTCTAGCCCAGTGTCCCTCTTTCCCACATTTGTAGCAAGTGCCTGGTTTCTTATCTGGGTTTCCCGAGGGGGGTGCAGAGCTTGCTCGCTCCGGGGGGTTTAGTTTCATGACTCGGAGATTGGCACAGTGTTCTCTATCCTGGGTTACGGCTTGTTGGGTCAGGTTCGCAAAAGAAACTGCGTTTGTTTTCCAGTTTGCCATTGTTAATTTTACCAATTTTGCCAGGTCAGGTCTCAAACCATTCATAAATGCGTTTTTCAATGGTTCATGGGTGCAGACATCCACCTCTGCTTCGGTATTCTGTCCCATGCCAGAGTACTCTACCCACTGGTTAGCGAAACGAACGGCGAAGTCATTGGGGTCTTCTTTTTCTTTTTGGACACAGGAGGCTATTTTGGACCTGTCTGGATTGGTCGGGCCCCTTTCCTGTAGCCAATTTCTAATGGCCGTCCACCCTTCTGTCCTATCGGCTTCTGATTCTATCATAGCTAGGTCAGGGGGGACTATTAGGACTGGTGGAGCTGGAGGTGGTACGGCAGGGAGTGCGGCTCCGGCAGCTGGAGGTGGGTTGGCTGCTTGTTGCGCCGCTAATGCCGCTTGGTGTGCTTGTCTGGCTGCGTTAAGTAGGGCGTTTGCTCGTCTGGTGACGGCCATATTTACTATTGCCGTCAGGGCGGCCAACTCTCTTGCGCTAACTACTACTGCTATAACCTGGCATCCATCAAATGGGTGCAGGTTATAGATTGTTCTTTTTTGTTCCAAGAACTGCCAGGCTTTTACTCCGCTTTTCTTTGGGTGCGGCATATCAGTTGCCCATTGATCTATATCTTTTGGGTTGGCCGGGTAATAGGTATAAATTCGGAGATTTCGGCCGCCTACTTCATGTTTTTGTAACCTGATGGGGGCAAGGTGTGGGGGTGGTTTCTCGGTTATATCTTCTTCGTCTGATGAGTCCGTAAGAGGAGTATTTATTTTAGCAATATGGGCTTCGTTTGATCGGGGTTGGGGCGTGGGCTGTTCATATGCCGGAGGGGCTGTAGGGGGGGCTGCAGGATAGGTAGGGTACAAGGGCGTTGGGGTAATCGTCACCACTTTTGGGCTTTCCCTGTGTGCCTCCCTTTCCTTCTTGATTTTTGCCTTCCACTTTTCTGCTCTTTCGTTTGCTTTTTCAAGGCATTTTTGGTGTTTCTCTAACTTGGTTTTGTATTTTGTTATTTGTTCACGGAGAGCTGCTTTTTGTTCTTTTTCTTTGGCCTCTGCCGCCTTCCGAGTTATTTCTCCTCTCTGCCTACACTGTTTCAAGGTGGCCAATACCCAGCCCGTTTTTCTTTTCCCTCCTTTCATACGGGTGGTCTTGCCCCATGCTCTTTTTATATCATCAAGGGACCATTGTCCTTTTGAGGCACAAATTTTTGTTCGATATTATATTCATGTTGTGGGACATCGAATGTACTTTCTATATACTGTTTAAGTTGGATTACTATTTCTTCTAACGTGGTTTCGGGAGGGGCTTTGCCTCCTTTTTCCATCGTTGGTTTTTTACTTGGTTCTGTCATGTTGCCACAGGTCGTAGACTTAACGAATAAGTTTATTGATAGATCAGAGTCCCGGACTCTGTCGCATGCTAGCAATGGGACACTGTGCTCCGTTAACCACCAGCCAGAGGGTACAAGATCGCAGAGACAGGGTGCAAAAAGGGCACAATAAATTATAGTGCTTACCTTTTTCCCCTTTCTTGATGTCTTGCGACCCTGCTCGCAGCGCCAATTGTTAGAACTGGGTTTTCCTGGTCCTCGTCTTGAGTTCCGTAGTACGAAGAATGATTTCAGGCTCGAGGCTTCAGAGAGTTAAAACAACATTTTATTACTTCCAACTGTTCGCAGTGGTCACACAGTATATTGAGGTCTTTTACAGTACATTCGTGTCCCGAGAGTCACACCGGGTTAGGCATGTGTTGCCAGCATTTACGTCCCCGGGAGGTGTCTGACTCTCTTGATGATCCACACGTCTTCTGGCTAAGAGCGAATACAGGTAGGGAAGCCCCCTTTTATACAGTGGGACAAGGGTCATTACATCACTTCCCTGGCAACAAGCGTTCTCCAATGGGGATCAGTTAAGCCCTTTCAGTTTGGCCATGATCTGGTCTTCAGTCTGGCGGGCAAGTCCTGACTTGTCTCACTGCTGCATATGCCTTCCTGAAGTACCGGATTGTGATTGGGCACCGCACAATAGCTAGTCAATCATCTTCTAGCTAGCAGTTAAGCCCTTTCAGTGACCTTTATTGCTCGTTAGCACTTGGCCGCAGGCTGGGGCAGGTGTCTCTCATTTCTGCTAGCTTTGCACTTTGCAAAGCTGGGGCTGCTCTTTAATCTAATCTAGACTTTCCTTGTGCGAAGCCATTTTTGTAAGCCAATTCATCGTCCATTTTATTCACATTTCCACACAGCCCTGGGAGTGTTTGATGGGACAGTGTAGAGGGAGCTTTACTCTGTATCTAACCCGTGCTGTACCTGCCCTGGGAGTGTTTGATGGGACAATGTAGAGGGAGCTTTACTCTGTATCTAACTGATACGCTTATCAATTACTTCATAAAAGGTGATGAGTCGAAGAAGAGATGACGAGTCGAAAGAAGAGATGAATAAGGCTTTTATTAGCTAAGAAGAGACCATGCTTCTTCGTGAGTGACTGAACAAGTCTGAACGAAACCCACACAGTGGTGGGTGGAGTCAGCTGAGGCATGCCTCCATACACAGCGCCACCCAGAGGTGGCAATATACAATACAGTGGTTTACCACATTCACCCCTTGTTTAATGTGAAGTCCGGCGGGGTGAAGGGTACTACAAGTTAAGTCTATCAGGAGGCCTTGTCTGACGTCCTGATCGTCGTGGTGGCGGCGGTGGTGTTGCAGCATCCGACGTCGGGTCTGGTGTCTGGGTGGTTGGCGAAGATTCCTGGGGCTTTGGCATGCCGTCTGCAGGGGTTGGGTTGGGAGGGGTGGTGGGGGATAACAGTGGTAAGGGGGATAACGGTGGTAAGGGGGATAACGGTGGTAATTCAGGGGTACCCGAGGGTGCGAGATCTCGTATGGAGACCGTGTCCTCCCGCCCGTCTGGGTATGTCACCCAGGCATACTGGGGGTTGGCGTGTAGGAGGTGCACCCGCTCGACCAGGGGGTCCATTTTATGCGTCCTCACGTGCCTCCGCAGTAGGACGGGCCCAGGAGAAGTCAACCATGCCGGTAGCGAGGTTCCCGATGTAGACTTCCGGGGGAAAACGAACATTTTCTCATGAGGGGTCGCATTAGTGGCAGTACAAAGCAGTGACCGAATGGAGTGGAGCGCTGCAGGGAGGACCTCCTGCCAGCGGGAGGTCGGAAGGCCCTTAGATTTTAGTGCTAAGAGGACTGCCTTCCAAACCGTCGCGTTCTCCCTTTCCACCTGGCCGTTCCCCCGGGGGTTGTAACTGGTGGTCCTGCTCGTGGCGATACCTCTTGTTAGCAGGTACTGCCGAAGTTCGTCGCTCATGAACGATGAGCCCCTGTCGCTATGTATATAGCTGGGGAACCCGAACAGAGCGAAGATGTCATTCAGACACTTGATGACCGTGGTACTGGTCATGTCTGGGCAAGGGATGGCAAAGGGGAAACGGGAGTACTCATCAACTATGTTGAGGAAGTACACATTGCGGTCAGCGGAGGGGAGGGGCCCTTTAAAATCGACGCTCAGGCGTTCGAAGGGGCGGGTGGCCTTGATCAGGCTTGCTCTGTCCGGCCTATAGAAGTGCGGTTTGCACTCGGCGCAGATTTGGCAGCTCTTGGTCATGGTCCTGACCTCCTCGATGGAGTAGGGCAGGTTACGGGATTTGATAAAATGGAAAAACCTGGTGACCCCCGGGTGGCAGAGGTCATTGTGGAGGGACTGCAGCCTATCACTCTGCGCGTTGGCGCATGTACCACGTGATAGGGCATCTGGGGGCTCATTGAGTTTCCCTGGCCGATGCAAGATATCATAATTGTAGGTGGAGAGTTCGATTCTCCACCTCAAGATCTTGTCGTTCTTGATTTTACCCCTCTGCTTATTATTAAACATAAAAGCTACTGAACGCTGGTCAGTGAGCAGGGTAAATCGTTTCCCGGCCAGGTAATGCCTCCAGTGACGCACCGCTTCTACAATAGCCTGGGCCTCCTTTTCGACGGAGGAGTGTCTCGTCTCGGGGCCCTGGAGGGTCCTTGAGAAAAAGGCCACGGGTCTGCCCGCCTGGTTAAGGGTCGCGGCTAGGGCGAAGTCGGAGGCATCGCTCTCCACTTGGAAGGGGATGGACTCATCCACCGCGTGCATTGCGGCCTTCGCGATATCGTTCTTGATAAGAGTGAAGGCTGCACACGCCTCTGGTGTCAGGGGGAAGGAGGTGGCTTTGATGAGGGGCCTGGCTTTGTCTGCATAGAGGGGCACCCACTGGGCGTAGTAGGAGAAAAACCCCAGGCATCTCTTCAGTGCTTTTTGGCAGTGGGGAAGGGGTAGCTCCATTAGGGGGCGCATTCTGTCGGGGTCGGGCCCAATGACTCCGTTCTCCACCACGCAGCCGAGGATGGCCAGGCGCTTGGTGTGAAACATACATTTTTCCTTATTGTACGTTAGGTTCAGCCGTTGGGCCGTACGGAGGAAATTTGCTAGATTAACGTCGTGGTCCTGCTGGTCGTGGCCGCAGATGGTGACGTTATCCAAATAGGGGAAGGTTGCCCGCAGCGCGTTCTGGTCAACCATTCGGTCCATCTCCTTTTGGAAGACCGAAACCCCGTTGGTGACGCCGAAGGGGACCCTAAGGAAGTGGTAGAGGCGGCCGTTTGCCTCGAAGGCAGTATACTGGCGGTCCTCATGGCGGATGGGCAGCTGGTGGTACGCTGACTTAAGGTCGATGGTGGAGAATACTTTGTATTGCGCAATCTGATTGACCATATCAGATATGCGAGGGAGGGGGTACGCGTCCAGCTGGGTGTACCGGTTTATGGTTTGGCTGTAGTCGATTACCATGCGGCGTTTTGCAGTGGTTTTAACGACTACAACCTGGGCTCGCCAGGGGCTAGTGCTACCTTCGATAATGCCCTCCTTCAATAGCCGCTCCACCTCAGAGCTGATAAAAGCTCTGTCCCCGGCACTGTACCGCCTGCTTTTGGTAGCGATGGGTTTACAGTCGCGGGTGAGGTTAGCGAACAGGGGACGGGGGGGGACTTTTAATGTGGAAAGGCTGCAGGTGGTTTGCAGCGGGCGATTTAAAAGTTGTTGGTTGCAGACTGTGAGTGGGGGGAGGGGTCCACCGTATGCTAGTGTGACACTCTTAAGGTGGCACTGAAAATCCAACCCTAGCAGGACGGCAGCGCAAAGACGGGGCAGGACTAGCAGTTTAAATTTTTTATATTCAGTGCCCCCTACTGACAGGGTCACCACACAGTAGCCGCTGATGTCCATTGACTGGGACTTGGATGCCATAGAAATGCGATGGTGCGTTGGCAGAATCGTGAGGGAGTGGCTACGTACCGTGTCGGGGTGGACGAAACTCTCTGTGCTCCCGCTGTCGATCAGGCAACTGGTGGCGCGGCCGTTTACCGCGATATCCATCATGGAGCTGGATAGATGGTGAGGGAGGGCTTGATCCAGCGTCACGGAGGCCAGTATGTGGCTTAGTGAGTCACTATAGTCATCCGCCGAGACGGTGGTCGGTTCCGGTGACGAAATGGCGGTTGAGTGCGTTGGATACGATGGCGGCGGATGCCATGCGGCCGGGGGTACACAAAATGGCGGATAAGATGGCTGCTCCCACGGCCCGCACGCTGCGCTGCTGGCTGGCTTCCCCTTGCAGGCGTTAGCGTAATGGCCTTTCTTCCCGCAGCCCGAGCAGGTAGCTGTCTTAGCTGGGCAGTGCGCTCTGGGATGTTTTAACTGGCCACAGAAATAGCATTTATGGGCCTGGTTACTGGGCATCGAAGCAGTTCTTACCGGAGGCTGCTGTCTCGGTTGGGTCGCTGCAGCGGTTGGTGCCGGGGGCGGCGGTCCCGTGTCCCACGGTTTCGATTGCCATGTCTCGGCGCCGTTACGGGGGTATGCCTCGAGGTTTCGGTGGGCCTCCTCTAACGAGAGCGCAAGGGCAATGGCCGTCTTCAGGTCGGGTTCCTTGCTTTCTAGCAGTCTCTGCCGGGTGTGGTCTGACTGGAGGCCCCTGACGAAGGCATCACAGGCGAGTCCCTGCGCGTGCTCCACAGCCGTTACCGCTTTACAATCGCAGTCTCTGCAGAGTGCCAGTAGCGCCCGTGCAAATGCCCCTACCGATTCTCCCGGTTGCTGCCTGCGGGATCCCAAGAGGTGTCGGGCGTAAATTGTGTTCACTGGGCGCGTATATTGCCCTTTTAGTAGCTCGAGGGCCGCCACGTACGTATTAGAGTCCCGGATTAGCATATATACTTGATGGCTCACCTGGGCGGTCAAAATTTTCAGTTTGTGATCCTCCTCTGTAACCTGTGAGATTGCGAGGAAGGATTCAAAGCAGCTCAGCCAGTGTTCAAACTTGGCTGATGCACCCACCTCTTGAGGGTCGAGGTCCAGGCGTGGTGGTCTGAGGGCTCTCAGCAATGTCTGCTGTATCCGTTGCTGTTGTTGCTCCTCAGGTGTCGCCATTTAACTTTTAGCTAATAAAATTGATACGCTTATCAATTACTTCATAAAAGGTGATGAGTCGAAGAAGAGATGACGAGTCGAAAGAAGAGATGAATAAGGCTTTTATTAGCTAAGAAGAGACCATGCTTCTTCGTGAGTGACTGAACAAGTCTGAACGAAACCCACACAGTGGTGGGTGGAGTCAGCTGAGGCATGCCTCCATACACAGCGCCACCCAGAGGTGGCAATATACAATACAGTGGTTTACCACACTAACCTGTGCTGTACCTGCCCTCACGAGCAAATTTGGCTAGGGTAAATAAAATCAGAGAGTTAAATGCATGGCTCAAAGACTGGTGTGGGAGAAATGGGTTTTGCTTCTTGGGACACTGGCTCCAGTGCTGGGACAGGAGAGAGCTGTTCCGTTAGGATGGACTTCACTTGGCCAGTGCTGGGACTAGAATCCTGGCAAATCAAATAACTAGGGCTGTAGAGAGGGCTTTAAAAGAATTAGTGGGGGGGGGGGAGGTTTCAAGAGAGCGAAAAATAAAAATGTCAGTGGAGAAGGCAATAGTGCAAGGTAGCAGTGGGGGAATTAAAAACCAGAGTGTGTCACGAAGGGACAGAATATATAAAGATAAAGGTAAAGTAGTAAAGGGGATAAAAGCAGGAATAAATTGACACAAAACATATTTAAAAGTTCTTTATCTGAATGCACGCAGCATTCGTAACAAAATAGATGAGTTGATGGTACAAATAACTACACATGGGTATGATCTGGTGGCCATTACGGAGACATGGCTGCAGGGTGACCATGACTGGGAACTAAACATCCAGGGGTATTTGACTATTAGGAAGGACAGACAGGAAGGAAAAGGAGGTGGGGTGGCTGTGTTAATAAAGGATGGAATCACTGCAGTAGTGAGAAATGTTGTGGGTCAAAGGATCAGGGTAGTGAAATGGTTTGGGTGGAAATAAGGAATAATAAGGGGACAAAGTCACTAGTGGGCGTAATCTATAGGCCTCCTAACAGTTGCAACTCTGTTGGTTGGAGTATAAATCAGGAAATAGTTGGGGCTTGTAATAAGGGAACAGCTCTAATTATGGGAGATTTTAACTTTCATATTGATTGGACAAATCAAATTGGGCAGGGCAGCCTTGAGGAAGGGTTCATAGAGTGCATTAGGGACGGATTCCTTGAGCAGTATGTTACGGAACCAACCAGGGGGCAGGCAATCTTAGATCTGGTCCTGTGTAATGAGACAGGATTTTAAAAAATGTCCTAGTAAAGGATCCCCTTGGAATGAGTGACCATAACATGGTTGAATTCCAAATTCAGTTGGAGGGTGAGAGAGTTGGATCTCAAACCAGCGTACTAAGCTTAAATAAAGGAGACTATGAAGGTATGAGAGCAGAGTTGACTAAAGTGGACTGGGAAAATAGATTAAGGTGAAAGATGGTACATGAGCAGTGGTGTACATTCAAGGAGATATTTCACAACATTCAAGAAAAATATATTCCACTGAGGAAAAAGGGGCATAAAAGAAAAGACAGCCATCCATGGCTAATAAAGTAATAAAGGATAGTATCCGACTGAAAACAAGGGCATGTAAAGTAGCCAAATCTAGTGGGAGGATAGAAGATTTAAAAGCCAGCAAAGAATAACTAAAAGATTAATTAAAAAAGGGAAGATAGATTATGAAAGTAAACCAGCAAAAAATATAAAAACAGATAGCAAGAGTTTCTACAGTTATATAAAAAGAAAAAGGGTGGCTAAAGTGAATGTTGGTCCCTTAGAGGACGAGACCGGGAAATTAATGGTGGGGAACATGGAGATGGCAACAACGCTGATCAAATATTTTGTATCAGTCTTTGCAGTAGAGGACACTACAAATATCCCAACACTGGACAAACAGAGGGCTATGGGGGGGAGGAGCTAAACACGATTAATATCACTAAGGAGATGGTACTCGGTAAGATAATGGGACTTAAGTGTGATAAATCCCCTGGACCTGATGGCTTACATCCTAGGGTCTTGACAGAGGTAGCGGTGGGGATTGCGGATGCAGTGGTGGTAATTTTCCAAAACTCCCTGGATTCAGGCAAGGTCCCAGCAGATTGGAAAACTGCTAATGTAACACCCTTATTTAAAAAGGGAGGTAGATAAAAGGCTGGAAACTATTGGCCAGTTAGCCTAACATTTCTGGTTGGTAAAATGTTGCAGTCCATTATTAAGGAAGCAGTAACAGGACATTTGGATAAGCATAATTTAATCGGACAGAGTCAGCATGGTTTTATAAAGGGGAAGTCATGTGTGACAAATTTGCTCAAATTCTTTGAGGATGTAACAAACAGAGTGGATAAAGGGGAACCAGTGGATGTGGTGTATTTGGACTTCCAAAAGGCATTTGACAAGGTGCCACACAAAAGATTACTGCACAAGATAAAAAAGTCACGGGATTGGGGGTAATATACTGGCATGGGTGGAAGATTGGTTATCTAACAGAAAACAGAGAGTTGGGATAAATGGTTCATTCTCGGGTTGGCAATCAGTAACTAGTGCTGTTCTGCAGGGGTCAGTGCTGGGACCCCAACTCTTTACAATCTATATTAACGATTTGGAGGAGGGGACCGAGTGCAACATATCCAAGTTTGCCGATGATACAAAGATGGGAGGGAAAGCAGTGAGTGAGGAGGACATAAAACATCTGCAAAAGGACATAGACAGGCTAAGTGAGTGGGCAGAAATTTGGCAGATGGAATATAATGTTGGAAAGTGTGAGGTTATGCACTTTGGCAGAAAAAATCAAAGAGCAAGTTATTATCTAAATGGAGAGAAACTGCAAAGTGCTGCAGTACAAAGGGAACTGGGGGTCCTGGTGCATGAAACACAGAATGTTAGTATGCAGGTACAGCAGGTGATCAGGAAGGCCAATGGAATCTTGGCTTTTATTGCAAGGGGGGTGGAGTATAAAAGCAGGGAAGTCTTGCTTCAGTTATACAGGGTACTGGTGAGGCCACACCTGGAATATTGCGTACAGTTTTGGTTTCCATATTTAAGAAAAGATATACTTGCTATCGAGGCAGTTCAGAGAAGGTTCACTCGGTTGATTCCGGAGATGAGGGGGTTGACTTATGAGGAAAGGTTGAGTAGGTTGGGCCTCTACTCATTGGAATTCAGAAGAATGAGAGGCGATCTTATCGAAACATATAAGATTGTGAGGGGGCTTGATCGGGTGGATGCGGGGAGGATGTTTCCACTGATGGGTGAGACTAGAACTAAGGGGCATAATCTTAGAATAAGGGGCTGCCATTTCAAAACTGAGGTGAGGAGAAACTTCTTCACTCAGAGGGTGGTAAATCTATGGAATTTGCTACCTCAGATAGCTGTGGAAGCTGCGACATTAAATAAATTTAAAACGGAGATAGACAGTTTCCTAACTGATAAGGGAATTAGGGGTTATGGGGAGCGGGCAGGGAAGTGGACGTGAGTCTAGGTTCGGATCATCCATGATCCTATTGAATGGCGGAGCAGGCCCGAGGGCCCATGTGGCCTACTTCTGCTCCTACTTCTTATGTTCTTATGTTCTTTTTCTCTTCACATATCTATAAAAGCTTTTACTGTCAGTTTTTATGTTCCCTGAAAGCTTACTCTCATATTCTATTTTCCCCTTCTTAATTAATCCCTTTGTCCTCCTTTGTTGAATCCTAAACTGCTCCCAATCCTCAGGTTTACTGCTTTTTCTGGCCAATTTATATGTCCTCTCCTTGGATCTTATGCTATCCCTAATTTCCCTTGTTAGCCACGGTTGAGTCACCTTTTTTGTTTTATATTTATGCCAAACTGGGATGAACAAATTCTGTAGTTCGTCCATGCGGTCTTTGAATGTTTGCCATTGCCTATCCACCATCAACCCTTTGAGTGACATTCCCCAATCAATCCTACCCAACTCGTTCCTGAGACCATCGTAGTTTCCTTTATTTAAATTTAGGACCCTAGTCTCTGAGTCAACAACTTCATTCTCCATCTTAATGAAGAATTTGATCATATTATGATCACTCCGACCCAAGGGGCCTCGTACAACAAGATTGCTAATTAATCCTTTCTTGTTACATAATACCCAGTCTAAGATGGCCTGATCGCTGGTTGGTTCCTCAACATATTGGTCCAGGAAAGCATCCCATAAACACTCCAGGAATTCTTCCTCCACAGTAGAGGACATGCGAGGGGGGGAGGGAGTCCCTTTAAATGTGGAGGGGGTGGGTGTCCCTTTAAATGTGGAGGGGTGGGTGTCCCTTTAAATGTGGAGGGTGTGGGTGTCCCTTTAAATGTGGAGGGGGTGGGTGTCCCTTTAAATGTGGAGGGGTGGGTGTCCCTTTAAATGTGCAGGTGGGATGGATGTCCCTTTAAATGTGGAGAGGTGGGGCCGCGCATGCTCATTCGGCCCCACCACAAAACGAGGCTGCCAGTGCACCTGCACGGGGCCTCCGGGGAGCAGACGGAAGGCCGGGCCCGGGGAAGAGGGGGCATCAGCGGCCGGGTTAAAGTAAAGTGTTGGGGAATCGATTTAAATCGAGGTAAGGGGGGGAGCGGAGAGCGAGATTATAAAGTAAGAGATGAGAAAAACCAAACCTGAGAGTCGGCAGGAGGGACCTCCGCGGACGCCGAACAGAGCGGATTGAGCCGCGCGAATTGAGCCGGAGCAATGTGATTCTGACTGATGGGAGCGCTGACCAATAGGAAGAACGTTGAGCTGGGAGGACTGAACTGGGCGGCCTGGTCCTCCAACCAATGGCGGCGTGGCTAGGGGGCGGGACCTTCCTCCCCGGCGCTGGTGGGCTGGGGCCAGATTGTGATGTCATCAGAGGAAGATGCCCATTCAGGTGAATGGAGGCCGGCCCGGGCCTCTGACTGACGGGAGTGCTGACCAATAGGAGGAGTGTAAGAAGTCACACAACACCAGGTTATTGTAATGTATGTACCTTTAAGGGGGGAACTACTTTTGTACAGCTCATGTATACTGTAGTACCGGCAGTGACCACATCTGTATATAACGCTGAGTAGTAATCTTTACAGTTCAGTTGCAGTTTGTGCCACGTTGAGTAAACACCTGTTGTACTATTCTCCGCAGTCCGTTTCTTATTATACACGGACGTAACATTGGCGACGAGGCAGGTTCGAACCTACCTGCAACTCTGCATCAACTCCCGGGGTTTCGTTCCTGGAGATCAGTGGATTGGAGGTCAAGGCCAGAGACTCGGGCGTCGACCACGGGCAACCGCCCAGTCATCCAGCAGAGACTCGAGAATTCTGGGGGAGGCTGTCGAGAGCCAGGCTTGGCTTTCCAGTCGAGGTGGTCCAGCGAAACGGGCTGGCAACAGGTAGTGCGCAGACCCTTCCCGGATGGCGGCGGGCCAGAGCCCGACCGAGCGGCACAGCAAAGGGTTGAGCAGCATCGACGGGGAGAGAGAGGGCAGAGCGCACAGGGCATAGCCGGTGTTCAGGGGCAAACAGCGTCGGAAAGAGGGAGAGAGAGACGCGCAGAAACCCGCGAGGCGCCGCCATTGCCACGAGATCCACCAGGAGCGGCGTCAGCAGCAGCGGGGGAGGAAGGAAAGCGCGGGAGATGCCATTTTAAGCCATTGGGAGACGCCATTTTAAGCCACACCCAAAATGCCGAAGAGTGGCAGTATCACTGCATTTGACAATGAAGTCGAAGATTGGACTACATATGTCGAACGAATAGAGGTGTACTGCAAGGCAAATGAGGTGTTAGATGACAAGAAAGCGTCGGTATTGTTAAATTTAATGGGTGCAAAGACGTATGGTTTATTACAAAATCTAGTAACCCCAATGAAGCCAATGGAAAAGAGTTTTGAAGACATAGTAATGATACTAAAGGAACATTTAAACCCCACACCGCTGCTGATAGCAGAAAGATTCAAGTTTCACAAACGGAACCAGCATAAGGATGAAAGCAATGCTGATTATTTAACAGAACTGCGCAAACTATTGAAACACTGCCAGTTTGGAGCGGGACTGGCAGATACCTTAAGGGACAAGTTTGTGTGTGGGCTTCAAAGTGAAGGAACCCAGAAATGGATTTTATCTGAAAAGGACCTTACGCTGGAAAAGGCTTTCAGCATTGCGGTATCATATGAAGCAGCAGCACGGGGCGCTGCAGAGATACAACAGAGACCGCAAGAATATGGCACAAACGAAATGTCATATGGAACAGAGAAGTGCTATCGCTGCGGCAGAACAACGCACGACCAGAATGATTGCTGGTTCAAAGACAAAGGCCTAGAAATTGAGTGGGCTTAGCGCTCATTTTGCGGCGCTAGAGGGCATTGCGCTGGACTTACAGCCGGTTTTGAAACCCAACATCGGCGTTACACCGGTAGCGCTGCGCCGGCACCGATGACATCATCGGTGTGCGCAGCATCCCGGTTGCCGTGGTGACGGGCCCCAGCACCGAAATTCAGTTGCGGCCGCCTCGCCCGTGGCAGCCGCAACTAAGACTCTGGCAATAGAGTCTTACACGACATTGCGCCGGCGCATAAAGGTGGAGCGGCGGCCGGCCGCTTTCCCGCCGGCCGCCTGCCCGCACCTCCCTCCCCGGACTCCCCCACCCCCCCCCCCGCGGAACAGATGCTTCTCGGCTGCGAGCCCGGCACTTCCCCGAGGTGCCGGGCTCATTTTTGTGGCGATTTAACCGGCCAGCGGGCGGGTGCAGGCAGCTCCTCCTTAACTGAAGGAGGAGGCCTGCACTTCCCGAGCCTGCCGCACCGCATCGGGCGCCGCAGCGCCGGAATAGCACCGCAATGCGGCGCGTAGCGCCAGTTTTCAGGCGCAAACAGCCTTCAGTAGCGCCGGCAGCCGTTTGGGCGCGGCGCTACTGAATTTTTGGTGCGCGCAGCGCGACTTAGCACCGGCGCTAAATTTCCGGCGTTAAGCCCCGGCGCAGCGCAAACTCAATTTCTAGGCCAAAGTGTGCAGACAGTGTGGAAAAGTAGGACACATAGCACGAGTCTGCAGGTCGGGAAAGAAAACCAGCAATAAGAAACCGACCAAAGGGAAGTACAAGAAGGTACATAAGATAACGGAGAATAGTTCAGACAAACAAAAGAGTGATAACGACTCCGAAAGCAGGGAACTGAGTTGTCTGAAACTACATAATGTGATCACAACGGAGGATCACCAAACCATTTGGGTCACTCTCAAGATAGCAGGAGTCCAGGTAAAGATGGAATTGGACACAGGATCAGCTCTAACAGTCATAAACCGACGGGACTACGAGCGGTTATTCTCACACATACCCTTGAGAGACACAAAAATTATTTTGAAGACGTACACGGGGCAAAAAGTCTACCTGATACGCTTATCAATTACTCCATAAAAGACGATGAATCAGGAAGGTGATGAAAAGGCTTTTATTAACTAGAGAACAGAGCATGCCTCTCGTGGGTGGCTGGTTCCAAGAAGGAAGTGAGTCGGCGAAACCCCCACCTTTATACCTGGTCATGTGGGCGGAGTCAGCTGAGGCATGCCTTGGTACACAGCGCCACCCAGAGGTAACAATATACAATAACAGTGGTTTACCACATTCACCCCTTGTTTAAAATTAAGTCCGGCGGGGTGAAGGGTACTACAAGTTCGTGTAGTTAAGTCTATCAGGAGGCCTTGTCTGACGTCCTGATCGTCGTGGTGGCGGCGGCGGTGTTGCAGCATCCAACGTCGGATCTGGTGTCTGGGTGGTCAACGAAGGGTCCTGGGGCTCCGGCATGTCGTCTACAGGGGTTGGATTAGGAGGGGTGGTGGGGGATAACGGTGGTAGTTCAGGGGTACCCGAGGGTGCGAGATCTCGTATGGAGACCGTGTCCTCCCGCCCGTCTGGGTATGTCACCCAGGCATACTGGGGGTTGGCGTGTAGGAGGTGCACCCTCTCGACCAGGGGGTCCATTTTATGGGTCCTTACGTGCCTCCGCAGTAGGACGGGCCCAGGAGAAGTCAGCCATGCTGGTAGCGAGGTTCCCGATGTGGACTTCCTGGGGAAAACGAACATTTGCTCATGAGGGGTGGCATTAGTGGCAGTACAAAGCAGTGACCAGATGGAGTGGAGCGCCGCAGGGAGGACCTCCTGCCAGCGAGAGGTCGGAAGGCCCTTAGATTTTAAGGCTAAGAGGACGGCCTTCCAAACCGTCGCGTTCTCTCTTTCCACCTGGCCGTTCCCCCGGGGGTTGTAGCTGGTGGTTCTGCTCGTAGCAATACCTCTCGCTAGCAGGTACTGCCGAAGTTCGTCGCTCATGAAAGATGAGCCCCTGTCGCTATGTATATAGCTAGGGAACCCGAACAAGGCGAAGAGGTCATTCAGACATTTGATGACCGTGGTACTGGTCATGTCTGGGCAAGGGATGGCAAACGGGAAACGGGAGTACTCATCAATTATGTTGAGGAAGTACACATTGCGGTCAGAGGAGGGGAGGGGCCCTTTAAAATCGATGCTCAGGCGCTCGAAGGGGCGAGTGGCCTTGATCAGGCTTGCTCTGTCCGGCCTATAAAAGTGCGGTTTGCACTCGGCACAGATTTGGCAGTTCCTGGTCATGGTCCTGACCTCCTCGATGGAGTAGGGCAGGTTACGGGATTTGATGAAATGGAAGAACCTGGTGACCCCCGGGTGGCAGAGGTCATTGTGGAGGGTCTGCAGTCTATCAACCTGCGCGTTGGCGCATGTACCACGTGATAGGGCGTCTGGGGGCTCATTTAGTTTCCCGGGCCGGTACAAGATATCATAATTGTAGGTGGAGAGTTCGATTCTCCACCTCAAGATCTTGTCGTTCTTGATTTTGCCCCTCTGCTTATTATTAAACATAAAAGCTACTGAACGCTGGTCAGTGAGCAGGGTAAACCGTTTTCCGGCCAGGTAATGCCTCCAGTGATGCACCGCTTCCACAATAGCCTGGGCCTCCTTTTCGACAGAGGAGTGTCGGGTCTCGGGGCCCTGGAGGGTCCTTGAGAAAAAGGCCACGGGTCTGCCCGCCTGGTTAAGGGTCGCAGCTAGGGCGAAGTCGGATGCATCGCTCTCCACTTGGAAGGGGATCGACTCATCCACTGCGTGCATTGTGGCCTTCGCGATATCGCTCTTGATAAGAGTGAAGGCAGCACACGCCTCTGGTGTCAGGGGGAAGGAGGTGGATTTGATGAGGGGTCTAGCTTTGTCTGCATAGTGGGGAACCCACTGGGTATAGTTGGAGAAAAACCCCAGGCATCTCTTCAGTGCTTTTTGGCAGTGGGGGAGGGGTAGCTCCATTAGGGGGCGCATTCTGTCGGGGTCGGGCCCGATGACTCCGTTCTCCACCACGCAGCCGAGAATGGCGAGGCGTTTGGTGCGAAACATACATTTCTCTTTATTGTACGTTAGGTTCAGCCGTTGGGCCGTACGGAGGAATTTTTCTAGATTAACGTCATGGTCCTGCTGGTCGTGGCCACAGATGGTGACGTTATCCAGATAGGGAAGGGTGGCCTGCAGCGCGTTCTCGTCAACCATCCGGTCCATCTCCCTTTGGAAGACCGAAACCCCGTTGGTGACGCCGAAGGGAACCCTAAGGAAGTGGTAGAGGCGGCCGTTCGCCTCGAAGGCAGTATACTGGCGGTCCTCATGGCAGATGGGGAGCTGGTGGTATGCTGACTTAAGGTCAATGGTGGAGAATACTTTGTATTGCGCAATCTGGTTGACCATATCAGATATGCGAGGAAGCGGGTATGCGTCCAGCTGAGTGTACCGGTTTATGGTTTGGCTGTAGTCAATGACCAGGCGGCGTTTATCAGTGGTTTTAACGACTACAACCTGGGCTCGCCAGGGGCTAGTGCTCCCTTCGATAATGCCCTCCTTCAAGAGCCGCTCCACCTCAGAGCTAATGAAAGCTCTGTCCCCGGCGCTGTACCGCCTGCTCTTGGTAGCGATGGGTTTACAGTCGTGGGTGAGGTTAGCGAACAAGGGGGGGGGGGACTTTTAGTGTGGAAAGGCTGCAGGTGGTTTGCGGCGGGCGATTTAAAAGGTGTTGGTTGCAGACTGTGAGTGGGGGGAGGGGTCCACCGTATGCTAATGTGACACTTTTAAGGTGGCACTGAAAATCCAACCCTAGCAGCACGGCAGCGCAGAGACGGGGCAGGACTAGAAGTTTAAAATTTTTATATTCTGTGCCCCCAACCGAAAGGGTCACCACACAGTAGCCGCCGACGTCCATTGAATGGGACTTGGACGCCATAGAAATCCGATGGCGCGTCGGCAGGACCGTGAGGGAGTGGCTACGTACCGTGTCTGGGTGAATAAAACTCTCTGTGCTCCCGCTGTCGATTAGGCAAGTGGTGGCGCGGCCGTTTACCGTGATATCCATCATGGAGCTGGATAGATGATGAGGGAGGGCTTGATCCAGCGTAACGGAGGCCAGTGTATGGCTTAGTGAGTCGGTATGGTCGTCCGACGAGACGGTGGTCGAGTCCGGAGACGAAGTGGCGGTTGAGTGCGGCGAATAAAATGGCGGCGGCCATGCGGCCGGAGGTGCACAAAATGGCGGATAAGATGGCTGCCCCCATGGTTCGCACGCGGCGCTGCTGGCGTTCGCTGGTTTCTCCCTGCAGGCATTGGCGTAATGGCCTTTCTTCCCGCAGCCCGAGCAGGTAGCGGTCTTAGCCGGGCAGTGCGCTCTAGGGTGTTTTAACTGGCCACAGAAATAGCATTTTTGGGCCTGGTTACGGGGCATCGCTGCGGTTCTTACCGGGGGCGGCTGTCCCAGTTGATTTCGGGACATCGCTGCAGCAGTTGGTGCCGGGGGCAGCGGTCCCATGTCCCACGGTCGCGATGGCCATGGCGCGGCGCCGTTACGTGAGTATGCTTCGAGGTTTCGGTGGGCCGCATCTAGCGAGAGCGCAAGGGCTACGGCCATCTTCAGGTCGAGCTCCTTGCTTTCGAGCAGTCTCTGCCGGGAGTAGTCGGACTGGAGGCCCCTGACGAAGGCATCACAAGTAAGTCCCTCCGCGTGCCCCGCAGCCGTTACCTCCTTACAGTCGCAGTCTCTGCAGAGTGTCTGTAACGCCCGTAAAAATGCCTCTACTGATTCCCCCGGTTGCTGCCTGCGGGATCCCAAGAGGTGTCTGGCGTAAATCGTGTTCACTCGGCGCGTGTATTGCCCTTTTAGTAGTTCGAGGGCCGCCGTGTACGTAGTAGCGTCCCGGATGAGCGTATATACTTGAGGGCTCACCTGGGCGGTCAAAACTTTTAGTTTGTTCTCCTCTGATGTCACGGCGGAGGCTCCTAGGAAGGATTCAAAGCAGCTCAGCCAGTGTTCGAAATTGGTTGATGAACCCGCTGCTTGAGGGTCGAGGTCCAGGCATGCCGGTCTGAGGGCTCGCAGCAACGCCTGCTGTTGTTGCTGTTCAGGTGTCGCCATTTTACTTCTAGTTAATAAAATTGATACGCTTATCAATTACTCCATAAAAGACGATGAATCAGGAAGGTGATGAAAAGGCTTTTATTAACTAGAGAACAGAGCATGCCTCTCGTGGGTGGCTGGTTCCAAGAAGGAAGTGAGTCGGCGAAACCCCCACCTTTATACCTGGTCATGTGGGCGGAGTCAGCTGAGGCATGCCTTGGTACACAGCGCCACCCAGAGGTAACAATATACAATAACAGTGGTTTACCACATTCACCCCTTGTTTAAAATTAAGTCCGGCGGGGTGAAGGGTACTACAAGTTCGTGTAGTTAAGTCTATCAGGAGGCCTTGTCTGATGTCCTGATCGTCGTGGTGGCGGCGGCGGTGTTGCAGCATCCAACGTCGGATCTGGTGTCTGGGTGGTCAACGAAGGGTCCTGGGGCTCCGGCATGTCGTCTACAGGGGTTGGATTAGGAGGGGTGGTGGGGGATAACGGTGGTAGTTCAGGGGTACCCGAGGGTGCGAGATCTCGTATGGAGACCGTGTCCTCCCGCCCGTCTGGGTATGTCACCCAGGCATACTGGGGGTTGGCGTGTAGGAGGTGCACCCTCTCGACCAGGGGGTCCGTTTTATGGGTCCTTACGTGCCTCCGCAGTAGGACGGGCCCAGGAGAAGTCAGCCATGCTGGTAGCGAGGTTCCCGATGTGGACTTCCTGGGGAAAACGAACATTTGCTCATGAGGGGTGGCATTAGTGGCAGTACAAAGCAGTGACCGGATGGAGTGGAGCGCCGCAGGGAGGACCTCCTGCCAGCGAGAGGTCGGAAGGCCCTTAGATTTTAAGGCTAAGAGGACGGCCTTCCAAACCGTCGCGTTCTCTCTTTCCACCTGGCCGTTCCCCCGGGGGTTGTAGCTGGTGGTTCTGCTCGTAGCAATACCTCTCGCTAGCAGGTACTGCCGAAGTTTGTCGCTCATGAAAGATGAGCCCCTGTCGCTATGTATATAGCTAGGGAACCCGAACAAGGCGAAGAGGTCATTCAGACATTTGATGACCGTGGTACTGGTCATGTCTGGGCAAGGGATGGCAAACGGGAAATGGGAGTACTCATCAATTATGTTGAGGAAGTACACATTGCGGTCAGAGGAGGGGAGGGGCCCTTTAAAATCGACGCTCAGGCGCTCGAAGGGGCGAGTGGCCTTGATCAGGCTTGCTCTGTCCGGCCTATAAAAGTGCGGTTTGCACTCGGCACAGATTTGGCAGTTCCTGGTCATGGTCCTGACCTCCTCGATGGAGTAGGGCAGGTTACGGGATTTGATGAAATGGAAGAACCTGGTGACCCCCGGGTGGCAGAGGTCATTGTGGAGGGTCTGCAGTCTATCAACCTGCGCGTTGGCGCATGTACCACGTGATAGGGCGTCTGGGGGCTCATTTAGTTTCCCGGGCCGGTACAAGATATCATAATTGTAGGTGGAGAGTTCGATTCTCCACCTCAAGATCTTGTCGTTCTTGATTTTGCCCCTCTGCTTATTATTAAACATAAAAGCTACTGAACGCTGGTCAGTGAGCAGGGTAAACCGTTTTCCGGCCAGGTAATGCCTCCAGTGATGCACCGCTT
Source organism: Somniosus microcephalus (assembly GCF_052327205.1). NCBI lineage: Eukaryota > Metazoa > Chordata > Chondrichthyes > Squaliformes > Somniosidae > Somniosus > Somniosus microcephalus. The sequence goes on along the minus strand of NC_140990.1, from coordinate 12,121,511 downwards.
CCACAATAGCCTGGGCCTCCTTTTCGACAGAGGAGTGTCGGGTCTCGGGGCCCTGGAGGGTCCTTGAGAAAAAGGCCACGGGTCTGCCCACCTGGTTAAGGGTCGCAGCTAGGGCGAAGTCGGATGCATCGCTCTCCACTTGGAAGGGGATCGACTCATCCACTGCGTGCATTGTGGCCTTTGCGATATCGCTCTTGATAAGAGTGAAGGCTGCACACGCCTCTGGTGTCAGGGGGAAGGAGGTGGATTTGATGAGGGGTCTAGCTTTGTCTGCATAGTGGGGAACCCACTGGGTATAGTTGGAGAAAAACCCCAGGCATCTCTTCAGTGCTTTTTGGCAGTGGGGGAGGGGTAGCTCCATTAGGGGGCGCATTCTGTCGGGGTCGGGCCCGATGACTCCGTTCTCCACCACGCAGCCGAGAATGGCGAGGCGTTTGGTGCGAAACATACATTTCTCTTTATTGTACGTTAGGTTCAGCCGTTGGGCCGTACGGAGGAATTTTTCTAGATTAACGTCATGGTCCTGCTGGTCGTGGCCACAGATGGTGACGTTATCCAGATAGGGAAGGGTGGCCTGCAGCGCGTTCTCGTCAACCATCCGGTCCATCTCCCTTTGGAAGACCGAAACCCCGTTGGTGACGCCGAAGGGAACCCTAAGGAAGTGGTAGAGGCGGCCGTTCGCCTCGAAGGCAGTATACTGGCGGTCCTCATGGCGGATGGGGAGCTGGTGGTATGCTGACTTAAGGTCAATGGTGGAGAATACTTTGTATTGCGCAATCTGGTTGACCATATCAGATATGCGAGGAAGCGGGTATGCGTCCAGCTGAGTGTACCGGTTTATGGTTTGGCTGTAGTCAATGACCAGGCGGCGTTTATCAGTGGTTTTAACGACTACAACCTGGGCTCGCCAGAGGCTAGTGCTCCCTTCGATAATGCCCTCCTTCAAGAGCCGCTCCACCTCAGAGCTAATGAAAGCTCTGTCCCCGGCGCTGTACCGCCTGCTCTTGGTAGCGATGGGTTTACAGTCGTGGGTGAGGTTAGCGAACAAGGGGGGGGGGGGACTTTTAGTGTGGAAAGGCTGCAGGTGGTTTGCGGCGGGCGATTTAAAAGGTGTTGGTTGCAGACTGTGAGTGGGGGGAGGGGTCCACCGTATGCTAATGTGACACTTTTAAGGTGGCACTGAAAATCCAACCCTAGCAGCACGGCAGCGCAGAGACGGGGCAGGACTAGAAGTTTAAAATTTTTATATTCTGTGCCCCCAACCGAAAGGGTCACCACACAGTAGCCGCCGACGTCCATTGAATGGGACTTGGACGCCATAGAAATCCGATGGCGCGTCGGCAGGACCGTGAGGGAGTGGCTACGTACCGTGTCTGGGTGAATAAAACTCTCTGTGCTCCCGCTGTCGATTAGGCAAGTGGTGGCGCGGCCGTTTACCGTGATATCCATCATGGAGCTCGATAGATGATGAGGGAGGGCTTGATCCAGCGTAACGGAGGCCAGTGTATGGCTTAGTGAGTCGGTATGGTCGTCCGACGAGACGGTGGTCGAGTCCGGAGACGAAGTGGCGGTTGAGTGCGGCGAATAAAATGGCGGCGGCCATGCGGCCGGAGGTGCACAAAATGGCGGATAAGATGGCTGCCCCCATGGTTCGCACGCGGCGCTGCTGGCGTTCGCTGGTTTCTCCCTGCAGGCATTGGCGTAATGGCCTTTCTTCCCGCAGCCTGAGCAGGTAGCGGTCTTAGCCGGGCAGTGCGCTCTAGGGTGTTTTAACTGGCCACAGAAATAGCATTTTTGGGCCTGGTTACGGGGCATCGCTGCGGTTCTTACCGGGGGCGGCTGTCCCAGTTGATTTCGGGACATCGCTGCAGCAGTTGGTGCCGGGGGCAGCGGTCCCATGTCCCACGGTCGCGATGGCCATGGCGCGGCGCCGTTACGTGAGTATGCTTCGAGGTTTCGGTGGGCCGCATCTAGCGAGAGCGCAAGGGCTACGGCCATCTTCAGGTCGAGCTCCTTGCTTTCGAGCAGTCTCTGCCGGGAGTAGTCGGACTGGAGGCCCCTGACGAAGGCATCACAAGTAAGTCCCTCCGCGTGCCCCGCAGCCGTTACCTCCTTACAGTCGCAGTCTCTGCAGAGTGTCTGTAACGCCCGTAAAAATGCCTCTACTGATTCCCCCGGTTGCTGCCTGCGGGATCCCAAGAGGTGTCTGGCGTAAATCGTGTTCACTCGGCGCGTGTATTGCCCTTTTAGTAGTTCGAGGGCCGCCGTGTACGTAGTAGCGTCCCGGATGAGCGTATATACTTGAGGGCTCACCTGGGCGGTCAAAACTTTTAGTTTGTTCTCCTCCGATGTCACGGCGGAGGCTCCTAGGAAGGATTCAAAGCAGCTCAGCCAGTGTTCGAAATTGGTTGATGAACCCGCTGCTTGAGGGTCGAGGTCCAGGCATGCCGGTCTGAGGGCTCGCAGCAACGCCTGCTGTTGTTGCTGTTCAGGTGTCGCCATTTTACTTCTAGTTAATAAAATTGATACGCTTATCAATTACTCCATAAAAGACGATGAATCAGGAAGGTGATGAAAAGGCTTTTATTAACTAGAGAACAGAGCATGCCTCTCGTGGGTGGCTGGTTCCAAGAAGGAAGTGAGTCGGCGAAACCCCCGCCTTTATACCTGGTCATGTGGGCGGAGTCAGCTGAGGCATGCCTTGGTACACAGCGCCACCCAGAGGTAACAATATACAATAACAGTGGTTTACCACATTCACCCCTTGTTTAAAATTAAGTCCGGCGGGGTGAAGGGTACTACAAGTTCGTGTAGTTAAGTCTATCAGGAGGCCTTGTCTGACGTCCTGATCGTCGTGGTGGCGGCGGCGGTGTTGCAGCATCCAACGTCGGATCTGGTGTCTGGGTGGTCAACGAAGGGTCCTGGGGCTCCGGCATGTCGTCTACAGGGGTTGGATTAGGAGGGGTGGTGGGGGATAACGGTGGTAGTTCAGGGGTACCCGAGGGTGCGAGATCTCGTATGGAGACCGTGTCCTCCCGCCCGTCTGGGTATGTCACCCAGGCATACTGGGGGTTGGCGTGTAGGAGGTGCACCCTCTCGACCAGGGGGTCCGTTTTATGGGTCCTTACGTGCCTCCGCAGTAGGACGGGCCCAGGAGAAGTCAGCCATGCTGGTAGCGAGGTTCCCGATGTGGACTTCCTGGGGAAAACGAACATTTGCTCATGAGGGGTGGCATTAGTGGCAGTACAAAGCAGTGACCGGATGGAGTGGAGCGCCGCAGGGAGGACCTCCTGCCAGCGAGAGGTCGGAAGGCCCTTAGATTTTAAGGCTAAGAGGACGGCCTTCCAAACCGTCGCGTTCTCTCTTTCCACCTGGCCGTTCCCCCGGGGGTTGTAGCTGGTGGTTCTGCTCGTAGCAATACCTCTCGCTAGCAGGTACTGCCGAAGTTCGTCGCTCATGAAAGATGAGCCCCTGTCGCTATGTATATAGCTAGGGAACCCGAACAAGGCGAAGAGGTCATTCAGACATTTGATGACCGTGGTACTGGTCATGTCTGGGCAAGGGATGGCAAACGGGAAACGGGAGTACTCATCAATTATGTTGAGGAAGTACACATTGCGGTCAGAGGAGGGGAGGGGCCCTTTAAAATCGACGCTCAGGCGCTCGAAGGGGCGAGTGGCCTTGATCAGGCTTGCTCTGTCCGGCCTATAAAAGTGCGGTTTGCACTCGGCACAGATTTGGCAGTTCCTGGTCATGGTCCTGACCTCCTCGATGGAGTAGGGCAGGTTACGGGATTTGATGAAATGGAAGAACCTGGTGACCCCCGGGTGGCAGAGGTCATTGTGGAGGGTCTGCAGTCTATCAACCTGCGCGTTGGCGCATGTACCACGTGATAGGGCGTCTGGGGGCTCATTTAGTTTCCCGGGCCGGTACAAGATATCATAATTGTAGGTGGAGAGTTCGATTCTCCACCTCAAGATCTTGTCGTTCTTGATTTTGCCCCTCTGCTTATTATTAAACATAAAAGCTACTGAACGCTGGTCAGTGAGCAGGGTAAACCGTTTTCCGGCCAGGTAATGCCTCCAGTGATGCACCGCTTCCACAATAGCCTGGGCCTCCTTTTCGACAGAGGAGTGTCGGGTCTCGGGGCCCTGGAGGGTCCTTGAGAAAAAGGCCACGGGTCTGCCCGCCTGGTTAAGGGTCGCAGCTAGGGCGAAGTCGGATGCATCGCTCTCCACTTGGAAGGGGATCGACTCATCCACTGCGTGCATTGTGGCCTTCGCGATATCGCTCTTGATAAGAGTGAAGGCTGCACACGCCTCTGGTGTCAGGGGGAAGGAGGTGGATTTGATGAGGGGTCTAGCTTTGTCTGCATAGTGGGGAACCCACTGGGTATAGTTGGAGAAAAACCCCAGGCATCTCTTCAGTGCTTTTTGGCAGTGGGGGAGGGGTAGCTCCATTAGGGGGCGCATTCTGTCGGGGTCGGGCCCGATGACTCCGTTCTCCACCACGCAGCCGAGAATGGCGAGGCGTTTGGTGCGAAACATACATTTCTCTTTATTGTACGTTAGGTTCAGCCGTTGGGCCGTACGGAGGAATTTTTCTAGATTAACGTCATGGTCCTGCTGGTCGTGGCCACAGATGGTGACGTTATCCAGATAGGGAAGGGTGGCCTGCAGCGCGTTCTCGTCAACCATCCGGTCCATCTCCCTTTGGAAGACCGAAACCCCGTTGGTGACGCCGAAGGGAACCCTAAGGAAGTGGTAGAGGCGGCCGTTCGCCTCGAAGGCAGTATACTGGCGGTCCTCATGGCGGATGGGGAGCTGGTGGTATGCTGACTTAAGGTCAATGGTGGAGAATACTTTGTATTGCGCAATCTGGTTGACCATATCAGATATGCGAGGAAGCGGGTATGCGTCCAGCTGAGTGTACCGGTTTATGGTTTGGCTGTAGTCAATGACCAGGCGGCGTTTATCAGTGGTTTTAACGACTACAACCTGGGCTCGCCAGGGGCTAGTGCTCCCTTCGATAATGCCCTCCTTCAAGAGCCGCTCCACCTCAGAGCTAATGAAAGCTCTGTCCCCGGCGCTGTACCGCCTGCTCTTGGTAGCGATGGGTTTACAGTCGTGGGTGAGGTTAGCGAACAAGGGGGGGGGGGACTTTTAGTGTGGAAAGGCTGCAGGTGGTTTGCGGCGGGTGATTTAAAAGGTGTTGGTTGCAGACTGTGAGTGGGGGGAGGGGTCCACCGTATGCTAATGTGACACTTTTAAGGTGGCACTGAAAATCCAACCCTAGCAGCACGGCAGCGCAGAGACGGGGCAGGACTAGAAGTTTAAAATTTTTATATTCTGTGCCCCCAACCGAAAGGGTCACCACACAGTAGCCGCCGACGTCCATTGAATGGGACTTGGACGCCATAGAAATCCGATGGCGCGTCGGCAGGACCGTGAGGGAGTGGCTACGTACCGTGTCTGGGTGAATAAAACTCTCTGTGCTCCCGCTGTCGATTAGGCAAGTGGTGGCGCGGCCGTTTACCGTGATATCCATCATGGAGCTGGATAGATGATGAGGGAGGGCTTGATCCAGCGTAACGGAGGCCAGTGTATGGCTTAGTGAGTCGGTATGGTCGTCCGACGAGACGGTGGTCGAGTCCGGAGACGAAGTGGCGGTTGAGTGCGGCGAATAAAATGGCGGCGGCCATGCGGCCGGAGGTGCACAAAATGGCGGATAAGATGGCTGCCCCCATGGTTCGCACGCGGCGCTGCTGGCGTTCGCTGGTTTCTCCCTGCAGGCATTGGCGTAATGGCCTTTCTTCCCGCAGCCCGAGCAGGTAGCGGTCTTAGCCGGGCAGTGCGCTCTAGGGTGTTTTAACTGGCCACAGAAATAGCATTTTTGGGCCTGGTTACGGGGCATCGCTGCGGTTCTTACCGGGGGCGGCTGTCCCAGTTGATTTCGGGACATCGCTGCAGCAGTTGGTGCCGGGGGCAGCGGTCCCATGTCCCACGGTCGCGATGGCCATGGCGCGGCGCCGTTACGTGAGTATGCTTCGAGGTTTCGGTGGGCCGCATCTAGCGAGAGCGCAAGGGCTACGGCCATCTTCAGGTCGAGCTCCTTGCTTTCGAGCAGTCTCTGCCGGGAGTAGTCGGACTGGAGGCCCCTGACGAAGGCATCACAAGTAAGTCCCTCCGCGTGCCCCGCAGCCGTTACCTCCTTACAGTCGCAGTCTCTGCAGAGTGTCTGTAACGCCCGTAAAAATGCCTCTACCGATTCCCCCGGTTGCTGCCTGCGGGATCCCAAGAGGTGTCTGGCGTAAATCGTGTTCACTCGGCGCGTGTATTGCCCTTTTAGTAGTTCGAGGGCCGCCGTGTATGTAGTAGCATCCCGGATGAGCGTATATACTTGAGGGCTCACCTGGGCGGTCAAAACTTTTAGTTTGTTCTCCTCCGATGTCACGGCGGAGGCTCCTAGGAAGGATTCAAAGCAGCTCAGCCAGTGTTCGAAATTGGTTGATGAACCCGCTGCTTGAGGGTCGAGGTCCAGGCATGCCGGTCTGAGGGCTCGCAGCAACGCCTGCTGTTGTTGCTGTTCAGGTGTCGCCATTTTACTTCTAGTTAATAAAATTGATACGCTTATCAATTACTCCATAAAAGACGATGAATCAGGAAGGTGATGAAAAGGCTTTTATTAACTAGAGAACAGAGCATGCCTCTCGTGGGTGGCTGGTTCCAAGAAGGAAGTGAGTCGGCGAAACCCCCACCTTTATACCTGGTCATGTGGGCGGAGTCAGCTGAGGCATGCCTTGGTACACAGCGCCACCCAGAGGTAACAATATACAATAACAGTGGTTTACCACACTACCCCAAAGGAAAAATAAGGGTGACCGTTATATATAACGGTAAGGAAACATGAAAACTAGACCTGTATGTATTGCAAGATGGAGGACCACCATTACTGGGATGTGAATGGATCCGGAAAATACAACTGGATTGGCATTCCATACAGGCACTGACTGTGGCTGACAAAAAGGATGACGACGTCACACCTGGGCAACTGTCAAAGATCCTAACTGATGCGAAAGAAGTGTTCCAGCAAGGACTCGGACCACTAAACAGTGATGATTAAAATTGAAGAAAACGCAAGCCCAAAATTTTTTAAGGCCAGACCGGTACCTTATGCGATCCGCCCAGCCATCGAAGCAGAGCTGGAGAGTCTGGAACGTTCAGGTGTACTGTCCAAGGTAGACTGGAGCGAGTGGGCTACACCCATCGTCCCTGTGATGAAAAAGTCGTTGAGCAGCACGCCTGGGGAACCAAGGAAGGTTCGCATCTGTGGGGAGTTTAAGGTAACAGTGAACCCGGTCCTTCACACCGTACAATATCCACTTCCGTGGATTGAAGATATTTTCGCCTCGCTATCTGGAGGGAAACGCTTCACTAAGATTGATCTGGCCCAGGTGTATCTGCAAATGGAGGTAGAAGAAGCATCAAAAAAATACATCACAATCAACACCCATAAACGTCTCTACCAATACAACCGGCTGGTATTCGGGGTAGCATCAGCTCCGGCTATTTGGCAGAGGGCAATGAAACAAGTCCTGCAAGGTATCCCAGGGACCCAGTGTTATTTGGACGACATCCTGGTCACGGGCGAAAATGACAGTGATCACCTTGCCAACCTGGAGCAGGTGCCCACTAGATTGCAGGAATATGGGCTCCGAGCTAACCGCCCCAAATGCGAGTTTTTTAGAAAACAGATCTCGTATTGTGGCCACGTTATCGATAAAGAGGGGTTACATAAGTCCCCAGAGAAGATTGAAGCAGTAGTCAAGGCTCCAGCACCGGAAAATGTGTCACAACTGAGGTCGTTCCTCGGGCTGGTAAACTACTACCATAAGTTCTTGCCAAATTTGTCTACAATACTACACCCACTGAACACCCTAATGCAAACTGGGGTGCCATGGAAGTGGAATGACGAATGTAGATGAGCTTTCTAGAAGAGCATAACACTAATCACATCAAAAGAGGTATTGGCCCATTACAACCCAGCATTACCAATTCGGTTGGCATGTGATGTGTCACCCTACGGCATTGGAGCGGTGCTGTCGCACAAATTCTCGGACGGCTCAGAGAGGCCAATAGCCTTTGCGTCACGATCACTAACCTCAGCCAAGCATAACTACGCCCAGATTGACAGGGAGGCACTCAGCCTAGTGTGGGGAGTGAAAAAGTTCAATCACTATCTGCACGGGCAGAAATTCACCTTGCTGACTGATCACCAGCCTCTTGTCTCCATTTTTAATCCGAAGAAGGGCGTTCCGGTGATGACTGCGCAACGACTTCAAAGATGGTCACTTTTTCTAGGGGCGCACCACTATGAGATTGAATATAAGGGCACGAAACAGCATGGAAATGCTGATGGGCTATCACGCCTGCCACTGCCTACTGCGGAGGAAGCACCAGCAGTGGATCCTGTCGAAATATTCCATTCGACTATAGTTGAATACCTACCGGTAACTAACACTTGTATCGAAAAGGAAACCCAAAATGACCCGACACTGTCTCGGGTATATGATTTAACGGTGAAGGGATGGCCAGCACATGGTGACTCACTGTTGCCAGCATTCTCGACAAGGAGAGAACAGCTGTCAGTGTGCCGGGGGACCTTGATGTGTGGATACCGAGTGGTAATTCCACCCAAGTTAAGGGATAGAGTGCTCAATGAGCTTCATGAGGGTCATCTGGGAGGGGTAAAAATGAAAAGCCTAGCCAGGGCTTATGTGTGGTGGCCGGGAATCGATAAACACATCGAGGACCTGACCAAGAGCTGCTCAGGATGCCAGAAAGTCCAAAATGCACCACCACAGGCCCCTCTACACCCATGGGAGTGGCCCTCATCTCCTTGGCAACAGGTGCATATTGATTTTGCTGGTCCATTCATGGACTCAATGTTTTTAATAGCCGTGGATGCACACTCGAAATGGCCTGAGGTCATCAAAATGTCCTCCACCACCATGGAGAAAACTATTGCAGTCCTACAGATCATTTTTGCCAGGAATGGCTTGCCAGAACACATTTGCTCCGACAACGGACAAGGTGGACAATTTCCTGTTCGCCTACCGGAATGCGACACATGCAGTCACCAACCAGGCCCCAGCCATGATGTTCTTTAACCGAAGGTTAAGATCTCGCCTGGATTTGCTGAGACCAAATGTACGAAGAGATGTTGAGAGTAAGCAATTCCAGCACATCCATGAGAAGCCAACAAGGAGCTTCAATGTAGGGCAACCAGTCTTGGCCCGCGACTACCGAGCAGAAAAATGGCAGCCAGGAATGATATGCACACGGCAGGGCCCACTAATGTACACAGTGGACGTTGGGGAGAGCATCGTGAGACGCCATGCTGACCAGATCCTAGAGTCACAGGAACAAGTCAACCCCATGCCTCGCCCATACGTACCTGGTGATGAACCCGACGTACAGGTCGCATCTACCCTAGAAACAATAGCATCGGAAGCTGATGAACCAACCGACGACAGTGGCCCAGAATCGCCTCCGCACCAAGAGCAAGACACTCGGGAAAGGCGCTATCCAGAAAGGATCAGGAAGCCTCCCCAAAGACTGAATTTATAAATAGACTATTTTCAGCTAATGTTGCATGTTAAAAGTGTTAATTGTAATTAGTTTGATATTTAATTGTTAAATGAGTGTTATGGTACTGTTAATCTAAAAGGGGAGGAATTGTAATGTATGTACCTTTAAGGGGGGAACTACTTTGTACAGCTCATGTATACTGTAGTACCGGCAGTGACCACACCTGTATATAACGCTGAATAGTAATCTGTACAGTTCAGTTGCAGTTTGAGCCACGTTGAGTAAACACCTGTTGTACCGTTCTCCGCAGTCCGTTTCTTATTATACACGGACGTAACAGTTATAGTCCAACTGTTTTATTTGAAATCACAAGCTTTCGGAGCACTGCTCCTTCGTCAGGCGAAGTGGAGAGATGCATAAAGACACAGCTTATATAGTCAGAGAATAATGCCAGATGATTACAGGTAATCTTTCTAACTGCCATTTATCACACCTCGGCAGAGAGATAATCACAGCAATCAAAGGTGTGAATGGTGTCCAAACAGGTTAGTCAGGAAAACATTACATCAAAGAACAATGAGGTGCGGTCACAAGGGGTCAAATGTTGCAGATGCTGGGGTCTGTATGAAAAACAAAAAACAGACAAAAAAGCTATTTTTTTGCTGGAAATCACAGCAGGTCCAGCCGCATCTGTGCAGAGAGAACAAGCCAATGACGACTCGAGTCTGGGTGACCCTACGTCAGGTGGGGTTACATGTAGCGGGACGTGAACCGGCCCGGGCCTGTGACTGATGGGAGCTCTGACCAATAGGACGAGGGCTGAGGTGGGAGGACTGAACTGGGTGGCCTGGTCCTCCAACCAATGGTGGCGGGGCAAGGGGGCGGGGCCTCCTCTCCAGCTCAGGTGTGCTGGGGCCGATTGTGACGCGCTGTCCCCAGGTGAGAGCAGCTCAGTCAGCACAGAGCTGGGGCTGGAATCTGGGAGAGGGGCCGCAGGCAGCAGGCCTGCCAAAGGGGCAGAAGCTTCACAATACAAGCTTCTTTCAAATGCACAATTGTTTCCTACACACAGCCTTGGTCACTCTGCAAAACAAACTGTTTAACAATTCATCATAACTCCCCTGCTTTAGGAGAGGCATAGAGTGCAAAAGCAAGGAAGTTATGATGAAACTGTGTAAAACACTGGAGTCAGCTGTGGCTCAGTGGATAGCAGAGTCAGAAGGTTGTGGGTTCAAATCCTGCTCCAGGGACTTGAGCACATAAAGTGAGGCTGACACTCCAGTGCGGTGCTGAGGGAGCGCCGCACTGTCTGAGGGGCAGTGCTGAGGGAGCGCCGCACTGTCAGTGGGGCAGTACTGAGGGAGTGCCGCAGTGTCGGAGGGGCAGTACTGAGGGAGCTCTGCACTGTCGGAGGGGCAATACTGAGGGAACACCACACTGTCGGAGGGGCAGTACTGAGGGAGCGCCGCACTATCGGAGTGGCAGTTCTGAGGGAGCACCGCACTGTCGGAGGGGCGGTACTGAGGGAGCACCACACTGTTGGAGGGGCAGTACTGAGGGAGCGCCGCACTGTCAGAGGGGCAGTACTGAGGGAGCACTGCACTGTCGGAGGGGCAGTACTGAGGGAGCGCTGCACTGTCGGAGGGGATGTACTGAGGGAGCGCCGTACTGTCAGAGGGGATGTACTGAGGGAGCACCGCACTGTCGGAGGGGCAGTACTGAGGGAGCGCTGCACTGTCGGAGGGGCAGTGCTGAGGGAACGACGCACTGTTGGAGTGGCAGTACTGAGGGATTGTCGCACTGTCGGAGGGGCTGTACTGAGGGAGCACCACACTGTTGGAGGGGCAGTACTGAGGGAGCGCCGCACTGTTGGAGGGGCTGTACTGATGGGGTGCCGCACTGTCGGAGAGGCAGTACTGAGGGAGCACTGCACTGTCGGAGAGGCAATACTGAGGGAGCGCCGCATTGTCGGAGGGGCAGTACTGAGGGAGTGCTGCACTGTTGGAGGGGCTGTACTGAGGGTGCGCTGCACTGTTGGAGGGGCATTACTGAGGGCGCGCTGCACTGTCGGAGAGGCAATACTGAGGGAGCGCTGCACTGTCGGAGGGGCAGTACTGAGGGAGTGCTGCACTGTCGGAGGGGCTGTACTGAGGGTGCGCTGCACTGTTGGAGGGGCATTACTGAGGGCGCGCTGCACTGTTGGAGGGGCTGTACTGAGGGAGCGCTGCACTGTCGGAGGGGCAGTACTGAGGGAGCGCTGCACTGTCGGAGGGGCAATGCTCAGTGTTGTATCCGTGTGTTAATAGAGACACTGAAGGCAGGAGTTGGTTTACAGGTGTTTACTGGACAAAGTCTGGAGGCGAACTAACTGATACAACACAATATACAGGCTTATATAGCCCGAGTGGCCATTACCGGCATTACAGTACACAGGGGGCTCTTAAAGGCACATACACTACAATTCCTCCCCTTTTAGCCAACCAGTACATAATATTTTAAGTAATCATTAATTACATGTTACAAGAACAATAATCTACACATTGCTGCAGTTAATTAATTATAAGTCAGTCTCTCTGGAGGCTTCCTGACTCAGTCCGGATAATGCCTCGGTGGTGTAGTAGTTTCTGGTGGTGTAGTAGATTCTTTTGGCAAGGCTGATTTGGCTTGAATGCCAGTGTCGGGTTCATCTGGTTCCAGTATCACCGGATCGGAGGTAGATACTATGGGTATCTCTACTTCATCATTAGGCGTATAGAGTTGTGGTGTAGGTTGTCCCTTTTCAGATGACTCTATTATCTGGTCAGCATGGTGCCTTATTATGCTTTCTCCAATGTCCACGGTATACATCAGTGGTCCTAGTCGTGTGCAAATAGTTCCAGGCTGCCATTTCTCGGTACGGTAGTCCCGGGCCAAAACTTGTTGACCTATCTGGAAGGTTCTAGTTGGCCTTTCATTCATGCCTTGAAATTGCCGGTTCTCCACATCCCTTCTGATGTTTGGCTTGATCAAATCCAGCCGGCATCTTAGGCTTCTATTGAAGAACATCATGGCGGGTGTTTGGTTTGTAACCATATGTCTTGCATTCCTGTATGCAAACAAGAAGTTATCTACCTTATGCTGAAGTTTTATGTCTTCATTACCCATGGCCTTTATGGCCTTCTTGAAGGTCTGGACAAACCTTTCAGCCAATCCATTGGTGGCGGGATGGTATGGGGCGGACGTGTAGTGCTTAACCCCATTGTTTTTTAAGAACTTCCTGAATTCTTCGGATACAAATTGCGGTCCATTATCAGAACAGATCTGTTCAGGCAGCCCATTCCTGGCAAATATGGTCCTTAATACTGTGATGGTTTTTTCCGTGGTGGTGGAGGACATCTTTATTACCTCCGGCCACTTGGAGTGTGCATCAATCGCGATTAAGAACATTGAATCCATAAATGGACCAGCAAAGTCGATGTGTACCCTTTGCCATGGAGATGAGGGCCCCTCCCATGGATGTAGAGGGGCTTGTGGTGGGGCGTTTTGGACCTTCTGGCATCCTAGGCAGCTCTTGGTCATTTCTTCAATATCTCCATCGACACCTGGCCACCACACAAATGCTCTGGCTAGGTTCTTCATTTTCACTCTGTGGTAAACCACTGTTTGTATTCCTGTTTGTCCTGTTTGTATTCCACTGTGTACATGCCTGGACATGCCTCGGCTGACTCCTCCCACAGGTCCTAGTATAAAGGTGACTGCTCCCCAGCCCTTTGTATCCTGGACCGGTCGACCACTCGAGGCAGACCTCCATTCTGTTGTTAATAAAAGCCTTTAGTTACTCTTCTAACTCTCAGTCTTTTATGAGTAGTTGATAGCGCATCAATTTTATTAACAACATTTTTATAATGGAGAAGATCCTCACACCAGCATGCCTGGACTTAGATCATCGGGAGGCGGACTCATCCACCAAGTTTACTCACTGGCTTAAGTGTTTCGAAAAATTCCTGACCGCCTCCGAAGCAATCAAATCGGACGAGGACAAATTGGATGTCCTGACCTCCAAAGTGAACCACCGAGTGTACTCGGTCATCCAAGACGCGACCTCGTACGCGGATGCTATCAAGCTCCTCAAGGACCAGTACACGCGCCCAGTGAACGAAGTGTACGCCAGGCACCTCCTGGGGAGTCGTAAACAACAACCTGGGGAATCGACCGTGGAATACCTTCAGGCACTGTCTGTGCTTGGCCGGGCCTGTGGTTGTAAGGATGTAAAGGCCGCCGTGTACACAGAGGAACTTATCCGGGACGCTTTTGTAGCGGGCCACAGATCCAATTACACACGACAGCGACTGTTGGAGCAGAGTAACCTCGACCTCAACAAGGCCTCTGAACTCGCACTATCGTTGGATGCAGCCTACCAGGGCATGGATGCCTACTCCTCTGCACCGTGGACGCCGCGGGGAATGACAGCCTGGGACACGGTAGGACCGCCTCATAGCGCCTTGCCACCCCAGCCACACCCCAACAACGGCCCAACTACCGCAGCAGTGTCCCAAGGCCAGACAGCAGTGCCCCAAGGCCAGAAATGCTACTTCTGTGGCCAGGCAAAACACCCCAGAGCGCGCTGCCCGGCGAAAAACGCGATCTGCTCGGGCTGCGGGAAGAAGGGACACTACGCTAGCGTCTGCAGGGCCAAAGCCACCCCGAACCCCAGCAGCGCCACGTGTGGGCCATGCGGGCCGCCATTTTGGACCTCCCCGGCCGTGTGCGAATCACCGGTACAGCAGCCATTTTGGACGCCTCCAGCCACATGGGGATCATGGACGCCGCCATCTTGGACGACAGCCGGGACGCAGCAGGCCCCCGACACCGCCTCATCTGATACCCGCAGCGACACACCGACCCCTACGCTGGCATTCGTTACACTGGACCAAGCGAGACCGCACCAACTGGCCAGTTCCACAATGGACATTAAGGTAAATGGTCACGATACAATCTGCCTTTTTGACTCTGGGAGCACGGAGAGCTTCATCCACCCCGACACGGTGCGGCATTGCTCTCTCCCAGTCCTGCCTGCGCAACAGCGGATTTCTATGGCCTCCGAGTCCCAGTCGGCGGACATCGGCGGCTACTGCGTGGTGACACTCGTAGTAGACGGGACCGTGTACGATCATTTTAAACTTCTGGTCCTGCCTGACCTCTGCGCTGCCGGCCTGCTGGGGTTAGATTTTCAGTGCCACCTTAAAAGTGTTACGATGGCGTACGGTGGACCCCTACCCCCACTCACAGTCCGCAGCCAGCAGCTTCCAAATTGCCCGCCGCGCACCAGGTGCAACCTCTCCACACTCAGAGTCACCCCCCCACCACTGTTTGCTAACCTCACCCCCGACTGTAAGCCCATCGCCACAAAGAGCAGGCGATACATTGCCGGGGACAGGGTTTTCATTAAAACCGAAGTGGAGCGGCTCCTGAAAGAAGGGATTATTGAGGGCAGCACCAGCCCCTGGCGAGCCCAGGTTGTGGTCGTTAAGACCAGCGAGAAGCAGTGCCTGGTCATCGACTAGAGCCAGACAATAAATCGCTACACCCTGCTGGACGCCTACCCACTCCCCCGTATAGCTGATATGGTCAACCAGATCGCGCAGTACCGCGTCTTCTCGACCATTGACCTGAAATCAGCGTACCACCAGCTCCCCATCCGCCCTGAGGACCGCCAGTACACTGCCTTTGAGGCAAACGGCCGCCTCTATCACTTCCTTAGGGTTCCCTTTGGCGTCACCAACGGGGTCTCCATCTTCCAAAGGGAGATGGACCGGATGGTAGATCAAAATGCGTTGCAGGCCACTTTCCCATATCTGGACAATGTGACCATCTGCGGCCGTGACTTGCAGGACCATGACGCAAACCTCGAAAAATTCCTCCGCACTGCCCAACTCCTAAACCTGACATATAACAAGGAGAAGTGCATATTCCGCACAAACCGCCTCGCCATCCTTGGCTGTGTTGTGGAACACGGAGTCATCGGCCCCGACCCCGACCGGATGCGTCCCCTTATGGAACTTCCACTGCCCCACTGCCTCAAGGCCCTGAAGAGGTGCCTAGGGTTTTTCTCCTATTACGCCCAGTGGGTCCCCTACTATGCGGACAAGGCCCGTCCGCTGATCATGTCCACCTCTTTTCCCTTGACGGCAGAGGCCCGCTTAGCCTTCCACCGTATCAAGGAGGACATTGCCAAAGCCACCATGCACGCAGTGGACGAATCCATCCCCTTCCAGGTGGAAAGCGACGCGTCCGACTTTGCCCTGGCCGCTACCCTCAATCAGGCGGGGAGACCCGTGGCCTTCTTTTCACGAACCCTCCAAGGCCCGGAGACCAGACACTCCGCTGTTGAGAAGGAGGCCCAGGCGATTGTGGAGGCTGTGCGTCATTGGAGGCACTACCTGGCCGGAAAACGATTTACCCTGCTCACTGACCAGCGTTCAGTTGCTTTTATGTTTAACAACAAGCAGAGGGGCAAAATCAAAAATGACAAGATCTTGAGGTGGAGAATCGAACTTTCCACCTACAACTACGAGATCTTGTACCGGCCGGGGAAGCTAAATGAACCCCCGGATGCACTATCGCGTGGCACCTGCGCCAGCGCGCAGATCGATAGACTACGGGTCCTCCACAATGACCTCTGCCACCCGGGGGTCACCAGGTTCTTCCACCTCATCAAGGCCCGCAACCTGCCTTACTCTATTGAGGAGGTCAGGACCATGACCAGGAACTGCCAAGTCTGCGCTGAGTGCAAACCACACTTTTATAGACCAGACAGGGCCCACCTGATAAAAGCCACTCGCCCCTTCGAGCGCCTGAGCGTTGATTTTAAAGGGCCTCTCCCCTCCTCCGACCGCAATGTGTACTTCCTCAATATTATTGATGAGTACTCCCGTTTCCCGTTCACCTTCCCCTGCCCGGACATGACCAGTGCCACGGTCATTAAATGTCTGAACAACCTCTTCACCCTGTTCGGCTTCCCCAGCTATATCCATAGCGACCGGGGCTCATCGTTTATGAGCGATGAACTCCGTCAGTACCTGCTAACTAGGGGTATTGCCACAAGCAGGACCACCAGTTACAACCCCCGGGGGAACGGACAGGTGGAAAGAGAAAATGCGACAGTTTGGAAGGCCGTCCTGCTAGCCTTAAAGTCTAGGGGCCTTCCAACCTCCCGCTGGCAGGATGTGCTCCCCGATGCGCTCCACTCTATTCGGTCACTGCTCTGCACTGCCACTAACACCACCCCTCATGAGAAAATGTTTGTCTTCCCAAGGAAGTCCACATCAGGGACATCGCTACCGCCATGGCTGACGTCCCCAGGGCCGGTCCTACTGAGAAGACACGTGAGGACCCATAAAACGGACCCCCTGGTCGAGAGGGTCGACCTCCTCCACGCCAACCCCCAGTATGCTTACATCGCATACCCGGACGGGCGGGAGGACACAGTCTCCATAAGAGACCTTGCACCCTCGGGGACCACAGTAACCCACTACCCACTACCACCCCCCCCCACGATCCGATATCCAGCCCCAGCAGACGGCAGGCCTGGGCCCCGCGACCCGCTCGACATCTACGAGGACGACACGCCTGTGCCACAGCCTACGCTGGACTCGACGCCGGAAGCTTCACTACCCCTGCCGTCGCCACGCCGATCACAGCGGCAGACAAGACCTCCGGAGAGACTCCAATACACTAACTTTTAATACACTTCACCCCGCCGGACTCAATTTTAAACAAGGGGTGAATGTGGTAAACCACTGTTTGTATTCCTGTTTGTCCTGTTTGTATTCCACTGTGTACATGCCTGGACATGCCTCGGCTGACTCCTCCCACAGGTCCTAGTATAAAGGTGACTGCTCCCCAGCCCTTTGTATCCTGGACCGGTCGACCACTCGAGGCAGACCTCCATTCTGTTGTTAATAAAAGCCTTTAGTTACTCTTCTAACTCTCAGTCTTTTATGAGTAGTTGATAGCGCATCACACTCCACCCAGATGCCCCTCGTGAAGCTCCTTTAGCACTTTATCCTGGAGTTTGGGTGGAATCACCACTCTGGATCCACACATCAAGGTTCCTCGGCACACTGACAGCTGTTCTCTTCTTTGCGAGAATGCTGGCAACAGTGGTTCGCCATGTGCTGGCCATCCCTTCACCGTTAAATCGTAGACTCGTGAGAGAGTCGGGTCATTTCTCATTTCCTTTTCAATGGCAGAATTTGTTACTGGTAGACATTCCACTATGGTTGAGTGGAACATCTCCACTGGGTCTACTGTAGGTGCCTCTTCTACCATTGGCAACGGTAGGCGCGATAAACCGTCAGCATTCCCATGCTGTTTTGATCCTTTGTATTCTATGTCATATTGGTGTGCCCCTAGGAAAAGGGACCACCTCTGTAACCTTTGCGCTGTCATAATGGGAACACCCTTTTTAGGGTTGAATATGGAGACAAGGGGTTGATGGTCAGTCAATAAGGTAAATTTTTGTCCATGTAGGTAATGGTTGAATTTCTTCACTCCCCATACCAGGCTGAGTGCCTCCCTGTCGATCTGGGCATAGTTACGCTCAGCTGAGTTCAATGAGCGTGACGCAAAATCTATCGGCCGTTCTGAGCCATGAGACGGGAACTGAGTAGGTCTGATTGGACAACGTTCCTGGGAGGACTGGAGGTAGATAAACAATGGCAAACATTTAAAGATAGAATGACAAAATTGCAAAAATTGTTTATACCAATCTGGCATAAAAGGAAATCTAAAAAGGTGACTCAACCGTGGATAACAGGGGAAATTAGAGACAGCATAAAATCCAAAGATAGGGCGTATAAAATAGCCAAAAAAAGCGCCAGAGCGGAAGATTGGGAACAGTTTAAGATAGAGCAAAGGAGGGCAAAGGGCATGATCAAGAGGGGCAAAATAGCTTACGAAAACAAGCTGGCGGAAAATATAAAAACTAACTCCAAAAGCTTTTATAAATATATCAAAAGGAAAAGACTGGTGAAAACCAAAGTTGGTCCATTGCAGTCAGATACGGGGGAATATATAATGGGAAATAAGGAAATGGCAGATCAACTAAATGCATACTTTGGGTCAGTCTTTACGAAGGAAGACACAAAAAACCTCCCTGGGATATCGGGAAAAATAGGGACATTGGCAAAGGAGGAACTGACGCAAATCAATATCTCTAAGGATATGGTGTTAAGGAAGCTAAAGGGATTGAAGGTGGACAAATCCCCAGGGCCTGATAACATGCATCCTAGGGTACTGAAGGAGGTGGCCCTAGAGATAGCGGATGCACTAAGGATGATTTTTCAGAATTCATTAGACTCGGGAACAGTGCCGATGGATTGGAGGGTAGCTAACGTTACCCCACTATTCAAAAAGGGGGGTAGGGAAAAAGCAGGTAATTACAGACCTGTAAGCCTTACATCAGTTGTGGGCAAAATGCTGGAGTCCATCATTAAGGATGAAATAGCAGAGCACTTAGCAAATGGGGACAGGATAGGACAGAGTCAACATGGATTTACAAAGGGTAAATCGTGCTTGACTAATCTATTGGAATTTTTTGAGGGAGTAACTGGTAGAATAGATGGGGGAGAGCCAGTAGATGTGGTGTACCTGGACTTCCAAAAGGCCTTCGATAAGGTCCCACATAAAAGATTAGCATGGAAAATTGAGGCTCATGGGATAAAGGGGAAAGTTTTGGCGTGGATAGGGAACTGGCTGTCAGATAGAAAACAGAGAGTTGGAATAAACGGCTCATTTTCTGAATGGCAGGCAGTAACAAGTGGGGTACCACAGGGATCTGTCCTGGGCCCCCAGCTGTTCACAATTTACATTAATGACCTGGATCAGGGAGTCGGATGCAGCATTTCCAAATTTGCAGACGACACTAAACTAGGAGGGGGGGTGGGCTCAGAGGAAGAGACCAGGAAGCTCCAGAGCGATTTGGACAGACTGGGCGATTGGGCGGATAAATGGCAGATGCACTATAATGTGGACAAGTGCGAAGTTATCCACCTTGGGTGCAGGAACGGGAGGGCAAATTATTATTTAAATGGCAATAGATTGGGAGAGGGGGAAGTACAGAGAGACCTGGGTGTTCTTGTACACCAGTCACTGAAGGCGAGCATGCAGGTGCAACAGGCGGTCAAGAAGGCAAACGGTATGCTGGCCTTCATAGCAAAAGGGTTAGAATACAGGAACAGGGATACCTTGCTGCAGCTGTACAGGGCACTGGTGAGACCACACCTCGAGTACTGTGTACAGTTTTGGTCGCCTCATCTGAGGAAGGATGTTCTTGCCATGGAGGGGGTGCAGCGGCGATTCACCAGGCTGATACCAGGAATGGCGGGAATGACCTATGAGGAGAGACTATGTAGTTTAGGGATGTACACACTGGAGTTTAGAAGATTGAGAGGGGACCTCATAGAAGTGTATAAAATTCTGACAGGTCTAGACAGACTGGATGCAGAAGGAATGTTTCCCTTGGCGGGTGAGAACAGAACTAGAGGACATAATTTAAGGATAAGGGCTAAACCATTTAGGACAGAGATGAGGGGGAATTTCTTCACTCAGAGAGTGGTGAACCTGTGGAACTCATTGCCACAGAGGGCAGTGTACGCCAGCTCATTAAATATATTTAAGAGGGAATTAGATATATTTCTACGGGCAAAAGGGGTTAAGGGTTACGGAGAGAAGGCGGGGACGGGATACTGAATTAAAGGATCAGCCATGATCTCATCGAATGGCGGAGCAGGCACGAAGGGCCGAATGGCCTACTCCTGCTCCTATCTTCTATGTATCTATGTATCTATGTATCAGGGAATCTATGTGATAATACCGCTCCTACGCCGTAAGGGGATGCATCGCACGCCAGTCTGATTGGCAGTGATGGGTTGTAATGAGCCAAAACTTCCTTGGACGTGATCAAGCCTTTACATTTATGGAAGGCACGTTTACAGTCCTCGCTCCATTCCCAAATTACTCCCGTTTGTAGCAGTTCATTAAGAGGGTGCAGAACAGTTGACAAGTTCGGTAAAAATTTATGGTAGTAATTTGTCAATCCCAGGAACGACCTTAATTGTGAGACATTTTCAGGTGCTGGTGCTTTTATGACCGCTTCAATTTTCTCAGGGGACTTATGCAACCCTGATGCGCTATCAATTACCCAAAAGACTGAGGTTAAGCGAGTAACTAACAGGCTTTTATTAACAAGAGAATGAAGGTGTGCCTCGAGTGGTCGACCAGTCCAGAATAAAGAGGGACTGTGGAGCAGTCACCTTTATACCTGGACTTGTGGGAGGAGTCAGCCGAGGCATGTACAGACATGTACACAGTGGAATACAAACACCTGTACAGGCAGGTATAACAGTGGTTTACCACATTCACCCCTTGTTTAAAAATGAGTCCGGCGGGGTGAAGTGTATTAAACGTTTGTGTATTGGAGTCTCTCCGGAGGTCTTGTCTGCCGCTATGATCGACATGGCGACGGCAGGGGTAGTGAAGCTTCCGGCGTCGAGTCCCGCGTAGGCTGGGGCACTGGTGTGTAGTCCTCGTGGGTGTTGAGCGGGTCGCGGGGCCCAGGCGTGCCGTCTGCTGGGGTTGGATATTGGATCGTGGGGGGGTTGGTAGTGGGTAGTGGGTTACTGGGGCCCCCGAGGGTGCGAGGTCTCATATGGAGACTGTGTCCTCCCGCCCGTCCGGGTACGCAATGTAAGCATACTGGGGGTTGGCGTGGAGGAGGTCGACCCTCGCGACCAGGGGGTCCATTTTATGGGTCCTCAAGTGTCTTCTCAGTAGGACCGGCCCTGGGGACATCAGCCATGGCGGTAGCAATGTCCCCGATGTGGACTTCCTTGGGAAGACAAACATTTTCTCATGAGGGGTGGCGTTAGTGGCAGTGCAAAGCAGTGACCAAATAGAGTGGAGCGCATCGGGGAGCACATCCTGCCAGCGGGAGGTCGGAAGGCCCCTAGGGCTAGATTTTCAGTTGCTTGCGCCAGCAGTTAGCGCCTTAAGAGAAGTGATTTCCGGGCGCTATGCGTGTAGCGCCCGGGCGCAGCGCAGTTTGCGCCCCGCCCCAAATTAAGTTGCCCGTTAGCGCCGGCGCAAAGTTTAGCGCCCGCCCGGATGCGCGCGCAGAAAATGACGTCACATCCTCGTGCAACGCCCTTTGGCCGCCCCGATTGCAAACTTCAGTCGGACCGCCCCATTGTGCGGCGGGCGGCCGGAGCGTTTGGAAAAAGGAACGCAACACAACCAGCGCGGGCCCCGGGGGGCGCTAATTAAAGGGAACGTCCTCTCCAGTATAAAGGCCATCCATTATTTCAGAAAACAGTCTTGTGCAACGCATTTCTGGAGACACAACAAGGAGGATAGCTAACTGGTTTCAAGCAGCAAGAGCCAGGTATTTTTGGACTCAGGCAACAGCGCTGCAAGTGGCCATTTGGAAATTAGAGTGTTTGCCAGGATTTGATGGGGGTTGCATGGGGTGCCAACGCGGAGCTGCAGCTCCATGTCCGTAGGGCTCGCAGACGTATTGTGAGAGGGGCAGCCCTGGCTAGAGGCAGAGGGGGCTACAGGCGTCGGCCACGTAGGCCTTACCCAGTCAGGCTATACCGCCAGCAGCGCTCCTACCTAAACATGAGTGCCGCGCGATGTGTTAAAAGGCTCCGATTCCGGAAGGGGGTGATTGCAGAGATCTGCCACCTGCTTCGCCGAGATCTGCGGCCAAAGCTCAGGTGCAGGACGTCTCTGTCGGTGGAAGTGAAGGTGACAGTGGCATTGAACTTCTATGCCACCGGCTCCTTCCAATACGCTGCTGGGGACATAGCAAACATCTCCCAGTACGGCGTGCATCGCTGCATCCGCCAGGTGACCGAAGCACTGTTCAGAAGGAGAAGCCAATTCATCTCCTTCCCCATGGCCCTGGAGAGCCAGCATCAGCGCGCATTGGGATTTTCCAGACTCGGGGAATTCCCCTTGGTGCAGGGCGCCATTGACTGTACGCATGTGGCTTTGCGGGCCCCTCTGGAGCATGGCGAGCAGTATCGCAACAGGAAGGGCTACCATTCTCTGAATGTGCAGCTGGTCTGTGACCACAAGCAGCGCATCATGGCAGTCAATGCCAGCTTCCCAGGCAGCAGCCACGATGCCTTTATCCTGCGGCAGAGTACTGTGCATGACATGTTCCAGGCACAGCCTCCCCCAAGAGGATGGCTACTCGGGGACAAAGGCTATCCTTTGTGCACCTGGCTCATGACCCCGCTCCGCGCGCCCAGGACCGCTGCTGAAGAGGCCTACAACGAGAGCCATCAAACCACCCGCAACATCATCGAGCTAACTATTGGGGTCCTCAAGCAGCGGTTCCGCTGCCTTGATCGCTCCGGAGGAGCTCTCCAGTATTCGCCGGACCGGGTCTCCCAATTTGTGGTGGTTTGCTGCATGCTACACAACCTGGCTATCCGCAGGACTCAGGCACTGCCACCTGACGTTGGACCAGCACCTCAGGAGGAGGAGCAGGAGGAGGATGAGGAGGAGGAGGAGGAGGAGGAGGAGGAGCAGGAGTACGTTCCCAGGAGGGAGCGACCAGGGCCAAGGGCCGCACGACGCCACCTTATTACACGGTACTTCTAAGCCCCCTGTCAGGGAATGGCCAGGGGCCATGAGGGAAGATGAATGCAGCCGCTCCGCAAGCCCTCAGCCGGCGAAGCCAACAAACACTAAGAAGAACAACCATGGAGACTGCATGAATAAAGATAATTTTTTATTAAACAAAAATGAAAAGCCCTTCCCACATGAATCCCCAAAAACAATAAACGGGCCCCACAAAAAGCCCAACAAACGACTCACTCCCACAAACTGGGGAGGAGCCACTCCACCTTTATTGAAACCGGGCCTCAACGTCGGCCTAACGCAAAAAAAAAGCCCTCCAAAAGCACAACCATGGGCAAAATAAAGATGGCCACCGCCATATTAAAGGAAAGCTGGCCACACCCTCTACTGAGTGGCCCGCGAGGGCGAGACCTTGCCCAGCATTTTGCCTCCCCTGCCCTGCCTGCTGCTCCTTCGCAAGCTCTGCCCAGTGGCTGCTGCGAGGCTGGGGGAAGGCGCCTGAGGCTCAGATGCCCTTCCGCCAGATGCCACTGGGGGGCGGCCTACACGGCGTTTGGGCCTCGAGGGGCCGTCTCCTGAGTGGCGCGCCTGAGCCTGGCCACCATCAGCTGCAGCCGCTTGCCCTTGACGCCCCAGAGGGGGAATGGCGGCGACGGATGGTGCAATGTGGGCCAGCTGGCGTCTGGGATGCGCTGGCTGGTGCTGTGGCGCGGTGGCACTCGGCCGGGCCCGCACTGCAGGATCCGCAGCAATCAGCCGACGGCCGGCTTGCTGGGATGGTCCAGCGCGGCGCCTGCCCTGGCGATGCCTGCCTGAGACAGCGCGTGTGGCAGCAGTGAGTGGCCCTCTGGTCCTGGTGTGCGCGCGCATCACATCCGCCAGGGTCTTGACGGCATCAGTTAGCATGCGGCCAGTCGCGGCAGTTGCTGCCCCGAACTCGCGCACACTGGTCGCCAGCGACTCGATGGCCTCAGGCATGCGCCCCACCACGCTCATGAGCTCCGTGTGGCGCCGGTCCGAGTCGTCGGCCATCTGATCGAGCTTCCGCACCTCCTCCGAAGTGAAGGTGTCCGGACTGGAGTCGCGACTCTCCCGCTGGGGAGGAGGGGGCCGAACTAGGGGACCCTTGCCGCGTTGGTGACGGCGAGTTTGCCGAGCAGCAGCACTCCCCTCTGATCCTTCCCCCCTTTGGGGGGAAGGCCGCGGGCCACGCGCACGGCTGCTGGGTGGCTGGACGCCACTGGTCCCAGAAGCTGCATTGCCCTGCGACAGTTCCTCCAGGCACTCGTCCAGTGAGGAGGTGTCGAGCATTTCCTCCTCTCCTGCGGGACGTGACTGTTCCCCCGAAGGTCCGGCTTGCTCCTCCTCCTCCTCCTGGTTGGAGGTGCTGTCACTGGCAGCCTCAGGGTCCTGGTCGTCACCAGCTGAAAGCAGGAATGCACAAGAGTAGCTTCAGAGTGAGGAGACGGCGTCAGCGAGGGAGTTAGGACTGGTGGGATTCAGCGCATTGGTGGGACAGTGGCAAAGGAGATAGCTCGGATGGGCCAGTGCGACGCGAGAGGGCCAAAAGGCGAGGTCCTTACCATTGCCGGGCAGTGGAGGGTCGGATACACCGCACGCTGTGGGGACAATCACACGTGCTCCCATGAGCACACACACGCGCTCCTCCAGCCGAGTGAGCTCCTGCAGCTTGGCGCGGCCACCCCTGGCACGGGCCTGGCGATTAAACGCTACTTTAGCCTGCAAGAGAAAGGACGGGCTGTAAGGGCGCAGTGAAGCCCTGATGTAGTGTGCACTGCCTCCCATGGTGGAATAGCTTGGACAGAGTGAAGCCCTGATGTAGTGTGCACTGCCTCCCATGGTGGAATAGCTTGGACAGAGTGAAGCCCTGATGTAGTGTGCACTGCCTCCCATGGTGGAATAGCTTGGACAGAGTGAAGCCCTGATGTAGTGTGCACTGCCTCCCATGGTGGAATAGCTTGGACAGAGTGAAGCCCTGATGTAGTGTGCACTGCCTCCCATGGTGGAATAGCTTGGACAGAGTGAAGCCCTGATGTAGTGTGCACTGCCTCCCATGGTGGAATAGCTTGGCCAAAGTGTAGAGTGCCGAATGGCCATTTGATGCTCATGACTGTCCCAATGCTGCTGGCTGAGGGCTGGCCAAAAGGACTTTCAGGTCCCTTTGCCCATCATGTCAGGTGTACATGCAAGAATGAGGAGGAGACTGGAAAGGCTACTCACCCTCACAATCCTGGTCAGATCGTTGTACTTCTTACGGCATTGTGTGTGGGTCCTGGGGGCCTCGCCGGTGAATGTCACCCTCTGGGCGATCTGCTTCCAGGCTTTGGTGTAGTCGTGGTGGGTTGGATTCCTCCCACTGTCTGGAAACAAGATCTTGCGCCTCACCTCCAGAGCTGTGAGCATGATGTCCAGATCACCCTCTGAGAAGCGCAGGGCACGCTGACGGGCCTTCTCTGGCGTTGCCATGACTCCCTGGGGCTGAGCAGTAGTGTTGAGGCCTCTTTGCAAGGCTGCAGTGTGCAGGGCGTGGCAGCAGACTAATTCGTCCCTTCCCCCTTTAAGAGCTGGTCGGCACCACGGGGTCTGCTGTCAGTGCAAAAATGACCGCACCCGTGCTGCGCCCCGCCTGGGCGCTATCCCTCTGGACCGCCGGCTTAGCGCCTAAAGAGAGTAGTGGAACGCCTCTTTTAGCGCTCCACCAACCTCTTAGGGCGAAGCCACTGAATTCCCGGCAACGGGGCGCTACTTTGGGGCGGGCGCTAACTTCGGGCGGGCGCTAAAGCTAGCGCCCCAAAACTGCCTAAACTGAAAATCTAGCCCCTAGACTTTAAGGCTAGCAGGGCGGCCTTCCAAACTGTCGCATTCTCTCTTGCCAGCTGTCCGTTCCCCCGGGGGTTGTAACTGGTGGTCCTGCTTGTGGCAATACCCCTAGCTAGCAGGTACTGGCGGAGTTCGTCGCTCATAAACGATGAGCCCCGGTCGCTATGGATATAGCTGGGGAAACCGAACAGGGTGAAGAGGTCGTTCAGACATTTAATGACCGTGGCACTGGTCATGTCCAGGCAGGGGATGGCGAACGGGAAATGGGAGTACTCATCAATAATGTTGAGGAAGTACACATTGCGGTCGGAGGAGGGGAGAGGCCCTTTAAAATCAACGCTCAGGCGCTCGAAGGGGCGAGTGGCTTTTATCAGGTGAGCCCTGTCTGGTCTATAAAAGTGCGGTTTGCACTCAGCGCAGACTTGGCAGTTCCTGGTCATGGTCCTGACCTCCTCAATAGAGTAAGGCAGGTTGCGGGCCTTGATGAAGTGGAAGAACCTGGTGATGCCCGGGTGGCAGAGGTCATTGTGGAGGGCCCGCAGTCTATCGATCTGTGCGCTGGCGCAAGTGCCACGCGATAGAGCATCCGGGGGTTCATTGAGCTTCCCGGGCCGGTACAAGATCTCGTAATTGTAGGTGGAAAGTTCGATTCTCCACCTCAAGATCTTGTCGTTTTTGATTTTGCCCCTCTGCTTGTTGTTAAACATAAAAGCAACTGAACGCTGGTCAGTGAGCAGGGTAAATCGTTTACCGGCCAGGTAGTGCCTCCAATGACGCACAGCCTCCACAATAGCCTGGGCCTCCTTCTCAACAGCGGAGTGTCTGGTCTCCGGGCCCTGGAGGGTTCGTGAAAAGGCCACGGGTCTCCCCGCCTGATTCAGGGTAGCGGCCAGAGCGAAGTCGGACGCATCGCTTTCCACCTGGAAGGGGATGGATTCGTCCACTGCGTGCATGGTGGCTTTGGCAATGTCTTCCTTGATACGGTGGAAGGCTAAGCGGGCCTCTGCCATCAAGGGAAAAGAGGTGGACTTGATCAGCGGACGGGCCTTGTCCGCATAGTAGGGGACCCACTGGGCGTAATTGGAGAAAAACCCTAGGCACCTCTTCAGGGCCTTGAGGCAGTGGGGCAGTGGGAGTTCCATAAGGGGACGCATCCGGTCGGGGTCGGGACCGATGACTCCGTGTTCCACAACACAGCCAAGGATGGCGAGGCGGGTTGTGCGGAATACGCACTTCTCCTTGTTATACGTCAGGTTCAGGAGTTGGGCGGTGCAGAGGAATTTTTCGAGGTTTGCGTCATGGTCCTGCAAGTCATGGCCGCAGATGGTCACATTGTCCAGATATGGGAAAGTGGCCTGCAACGCGTTTTGATCGACCATCCGGTCCATCTCCCTTTGGAAGATGGAGACCCCGTTGGTGACACCAAAGGGAACCCTAAGGAAGTGATAGAGGCGGCCGTTTACCTCAAAGGCAGTATACTGGCGGTCCTCAGGGCGGATAGGGAGCTGGTGGTACGCTGATTTCAGGTCAATGGTCGAGAAGACGCGATACTGCATGATCTGGTTGACCATATCAGCTATGCGGGGGAGTGGGTAAGCGTCCAGCAGGGTGTAGCGATTTATTGTCTGGCTGTAGTCGATGACCAGGCGCTGCTTCTCACCGGTCTTAACGACCACAACCCGGGCTCGCCAGGGGCTGGTGCTGCCCTCAATAATCCCCTCCTTCAGGAGCCGCTCCACTTCGGTTTTAATGAAAACCCTGTCCCCGGCACTGTATCGCCTGCTCTTTGTGGTGATGGGCTTACAGTCGGGGGTGAGGTTAGCAAACAGTGGGGGGGGGGTGACTCTGAGTGTGGAGAGGTTGCACCTGGTGCGCGGCGGGCAGTTTGGAAGCTGCTGGCTGCGGACTGTGACTGGGGGGAGGGGTCCGCCGTACGCCATCGTAACACTTTTAAGGTGGCACTGAAAATCTAACCCCAGTAGAACGGCAGCGCAGAGGTGGGGCAGGACCAGAAGTTTAAAATTATCGTACATAGTCCCATCTACTAAGAGTGTCACCACGCAGTAGCCGCCAATGTCCGCCGACTGGGACTCGGAGGCCATAGAAATCCGCTGGTGCGCAGGCAGGACTGGGAGAGAGCAATGCCGCACTGTGTCGGGGTTGATGAAGCTCTCCGTGCTCCCAGAGTCAAAAAGGCAGGTTGTTTCGTGACCATTTACCTTAATGTCCATTGTGGACCGGGCCAGTTGGTGCGGTCTCGCTTGGTCCAGCGTAACGGAGGCCAGCGTAGGGGTCGGTGTGTCGCTGCGGGTATCAGATGAGGTGGTGTTGGGGGCTTGCTGCGTCCCGGCTGGCGTCCAAGATGGCGGCGTCCATGATCCCCATGTGGCTGGAGGCGTCCAAAATGGCTGCTGTTCCGGTGGTTCGCACATGGCTGGGGAGGCCCAAGATGGCGGCCCGCATGGCCCACACGCGGCGCTGCTGGGGTTCGGGGTGGCTTTGGCCCTGCAGACGCTGGCGTAGTGTCCCTTCTTCCCGCAGCCCGAGCAGATCGCATTTTTCGCCGGGCAGCGTGCTCTGGGGTGTTTGGCCTGGCCACAGAAGTAGCATTTCTGGCCTTGGGACACTGCTGCGGTAGTTGGGCCATTGCTGGGATGCGGCTGGGGTGGCACAGCGCTATGAGACGGTCCTACCGTGTCCCAGGCTGTCGTTCCCCGCGGCGTCCACGGTGCAGAGGAGTAGGCATCCATGCCCCGGTAGGCTGTGTCCAATGATAGTGCGAGTTCAGAGGCCTTGTTGAGGTCGAGGTCACTCTGCTCCAACAGTCGCTGTCGGGTGTAATTGGACCTGTGGCCCGCCACAAAAGCGTCCCGGATAAGTTCCTCTGTGTACACGGCGGCCTTTACATCCTTGCAACCACAGGCCCGGCCAAGCACAGACAGTGCCTGAAGGTATTCTCGGTCGATTCCCCAGGTTGTTGTTTACGACTCCCCAGGAGGTGCCTGGCGTACACCTCGTTCACTGGGCGCGTGTACTGGTGCTTGAGTAGCTTGAGAGCAGCCGTGTACGAGGTCGTGTCCTGGATGACCGAGTACGCTCGGTGGTTCACTTTGGAGGTCAGGACATCCAGTTTGTCCTCATCCGATTTGACCGTTGCAGCGGAGGCAATCAGGAATTTTTGAAAGCACCTCAGCCAGTGAGCAAACTTGGTGGATGCGTCCGCCTCCTGATGGTTTAAGTCCAGGCATGCTGGTGTGAGGATCTTCTCCATTATAAAAAATCTTGTTAATAAAATTGATGCGCTATCAATTACCCAAAAGACTGAGGTTAAGCGAGTAACTAACAGGCTTTTATTAACAAGAGAATGAAGGTGTGCCTTGAGTGGTCGACCAGTCCAGAGTACAGAGGGACTGTGGAGCAGTCACCTTTATACCTGGACTTGTGGGAGGAGTCAGCCGAGGCATGTACAGGCATGTACACAGTGGAATACAAACACCCGTACAGGCAGGTATAACAATGGTTTACCACAAACCCTTCTTCATTAATTATGTGGCCACAATATGATATTTGTTTCTGGAAAAATTCGCAATGGGGCGGTTTGCTCGTAGGCCCCGTTCTCTCAGCTTAGTGAGCACCTTCTCCAAATTGGCAAGGTGTTCGTTGTCGTTTTCTCCTGTTACAAGGATGTCGTCTAGGTAGCATTGAGTCCCAGGAATCCCTTGCAGGACTTGTTCCATAGCTCTTTGCCAGATAGCTGGAGCTGATGCTATTCCGAAAACCAGTCGATTGTACTGGTACAGGCCTTTGTGTGTGTTTATTGTGAGATACTTTTTAGAGGCCTCCTCAACCTCCATCTGTAGATATGCCTGTGCCAAGTCAATTTTTGTGAAACGTTTCCCTCCGGATAGTGAGGCGAAAATATCTTCTATCCTCGGAAGAGGATACTGTACTGTGTGAAGGAATGGGTTTACAGTCACCTTGATGTCCCCACAGATGCGAATTTTTCTCTGTTCTTCAGATTTATCGTTATTTAACGTTTTCTTCATGACCGGGACGATGGGTGTTGCCCACTCGCTCCAATCTATCTTGGATAACACGCCTGTCTTTTCCAAATTCTCCAGCTCTGCCTCGACTGCTGGACAAATTGCGTATGGCACCGGCCTTGCCTTAAAAAACTTGGGAATTGCCGCATCTTCCACCTTTATTGAGGCGGTGATGCCTTTCAAGGTTCCTAGTTCCTGTTGGAACACTTCTTTGGCGTTGGCCAAGATGTCTTTTAATCGTTCAGGTATGATGTCATCATCAGTTTTTTTTTACTGGTCACTGTCAGTGCCTGAATGGAGTGCCAGTCCAAATGTATCTTCCTGATCCATTCACGTCCCAACAGTGGTGGACCACCATCTTGCAGAACGTATAAATACAACTTCTATATTTCCTTGCCGTTGTATACAACAGGCACCTTTATTTTCCCTTTGGGGTATGCTTTCTGCCCCGTATATGTTTTCAAGATAATGGATGTGTCTTTCAAAGGTATATGCGGAAAT
Organism: Somniosus microcephalus; assembly: GCF_052327205.1. Classification (NCBI taxonomy): domain Eukaryota; kingdom Metazoa; phylum Chordata; class Chondrichthyes; order Squaliformes; family Somniosidae; genus Somniosus; species Somniosus microcephalus. The sequence continues at coordinate 12,090,907 of NC_140990.1, read as the reverse complement.
AGCCGCTCGTAATCCCGTCTACTTATGACGGTCAGAGCTGATCCTGTATCTAGCTCCATTTTAACTGGGGACCCCGCTATCGCGAGGGTAACCCAAATGGTCTGGTAATCTTCTTTGGCAATTACATTATGTAATTTGAGAGAGCTTAGTCTCTTGTTTCCAGAGTTGCTATCGCTCTTCTGGTCTTCGGAGCTACTGTCCGTCATCATTTGTACCTTTCTGTACTTTTCCTTATTGATTTTTTTTCTGTTAGTGGATTTTTTGTTTCCAGATCGGCATACACGTGTAATGTGTCCCATCTTTCCGCATTGCCTGCATGCTTTGTCCTTGAACCAGCAGTCCCTCTGGTCATGGGTGGATCTGCCGCAGTGATAACATCTCTTGAAACCCCATGTCATTTCATGGGTGCCGAAGTCCTGTGGCTTTTGCTGTATCTCTGCAGCTCCTCTTGCACTGGAAGCCTTGTCCAGTGTCAAATCTTTCTCAGAAAGTAGCTTTTTTTGTGTTCCTTCACTTAGGAGACCGCAGACGAATTTGTCTCGTAGAGAATCTGCCAGTCCTGCCCTGAATTGGCAGTGTAGGGTATCAACAATCTCCTTAAAATTCTTGTCCATCGGTTCGGCTGGAGTGATTAAGTTTCGTAACAGCTTGTATGTCTTTGCGCCCATTAGATTTAGAAGTACTGACGCCTTTTTATCATTTTCTATTCCATTTGCTGTGCAATATACCTCCACTCTTTCCACATATGTGGTCCAATCCTCTATATCGTTTTCAAAAGCATCAATATTGCCAGCCTTAGGCATCCTGGAAAAAAAATGGCACTTCCCGCGCTTTCCTTTTTTTTTCCTGCAGAAAAAATATGGCTCTTCCCGCGCTTTCCCGCCGCCGCTGCTGCTGACAATGCTGTTTTCCGCGTTTTTTTTATTTACAGGTGGGGACTCATTCCCGCCGGACTCTCTGGGACTTTTCCCCCCCTTTGCTAGGTCCAAACACCGACCTGCTTTGCAGCGCCGGCCGTCTTCCGAGTGCTCCCCCCATCTGTTTCTGTTTGCCTCCGCCTTCGCTGCTTGGCCTCGCCGCAGAGCCAGCCGATGGAGCCCCAGCCCACCGCCTAGGAAGGATTAATGCAGTACCTGACACCAGCTCGGCTAGCTGGTGAAACCACAGTTTTTTTTTAGCTTTTTTTTTCTTGCTTTTCTTCGACTTTGGACGTCTGAGGAATCGATGTCCTTGAGGTGCTGCCGAATTGCAGGTAAGTCCATTTCCAATTCGTCGCCACTGTTGTATCCATGTGTTAATGAAGACACTGAAGGCAGGAGTTGGTTTACAGGTGTTTACTGGACAAAGTCTGGAGGCGAACTAACTGACACAACACAATATACAGGCTTATATAGCCCGAATGGCCATTACCAGCATTACAGTACACAGGGGGCTCTTAAAGGCACATACACTACACTCAGGGAGCGCTGCTCCATCGGAGGGGCTGTACTGAGGGAGCGCCGCACTGTCGGAGGGGCTGTACTGAGGGTGCGCTGCACTGTTGGAGGGGCAGTACTGGGGGAGCGCCGCACTGTCGGAGGGGCAGTACTGAGGGAGCGCTGCACTGTCAGAGGGGCAGTGCTCAGGGAGCGCTGCTCCATCAGAGGGGCAGTACTGCGGAAGCGCCGCACTGTCGTGGGAAGCAATGCTGTGGGAGTGCCGCATTGTCGGAGGGGCAGTAATGAAGGAGCGCTGCAGCATCGGACGTACCGTCCTACGGATGAGATGTTAAACCAAGGCCCCCGTCTGCCCCCTCAGGTGGACGTAAAAGATCCCGTGGTGCTATTTCGAAGAAGTTATCCCTGGTGTTTTGAGCCCAATATTTATCCCTCAATCAACATGACAAAGAAACAGATTAGCTGGTCATTATCACATTACTGTTTGTGGGAGCTTGCTGTGCGCAATTTGGCTGCCGCGTTTCCCACATTACAGCAGTGACTACACTTCAAAAGTACTTCATTGGCTGTAAAGCACTTTGGGATGTCCGGTGGTCGTGAAAGGCGGTTAAGAAGGCAAATGGTATGCTGGCCTTCATTACAAGAGGATTTGAGTACAGGAGTAAAGAAGTCTTACTCCAATTATATCTTCTTTCTTCTTAGGCAGTCCCTCAGAACCACGGATGACTTGCTTCCACATTAAAAATGTGTTCACAGGTGACTGATGAGTCCAATGCGGGACCTACAGTCTCTGTCACAGGTGGGGCAGATGGTGGTTGAAGGTGCGGGTTGTTGGGGTGCTTGGGTTGACGTACGCTCCTTGCACTTGGCTTCCGCTTGCTCCTGGCGAAGAGACTCGAGGTGTTCGGCGCCTTCTCGGATGCTTCTTCTTCACTTTGTGCGGTCTTGGGCCAGGGATTCCCAGGTGTCGGTGGGGATGTTGCACTTTTTCTAAGGAGGCTTTGAGGGTGTCCTTTTAGCATTTCCTCTGCTCACCTGGGGCTCTCTTGCCATGCCGGAGCTTCGAGTAGAGCACTTGTTTTGGGAGTCTCGTATCAGGCATGCGGACGATGTGACCCATCCATCGGAGCTGATCGAGCGTCGTCAAAGCTTCGATGCTGGGGATGTTGGCCTGAGCGAGAACACTGACGTTGGTGCGCCTATCCTGCCAATGAATTTGCAGGATCTTGCGGAGGCAGCGTTGGTGGTACCTCTCCAGTGCACCTCAAAGCACTGGAGAGGTACCACCAATGCTGCCTCCAATTATATAGGGCCTGGGTGAGACCACACCTGGAGTACTGTGTACAATTTTGGTCTCCTTACCTAAGGAAGGATATACTTGCCATAGAGGGAGTGCAACAAAGGTTCACGAGATTGTTTCCTGGGATGGCGGAACTGTAGGATGAGAGGATATTGAGTAAACTTGGCCTGTATTCTCTTTAATTCAGAAGAATGAGAGGGGATCTCATTGAAGCATACAAAATTATTACAGGGCTTGATAGGGTGGATGCTGGGAGACTGTTGCCCCTGGCTGTGGAGTCTAGAACCAGGGGCCACAGCCTCAGGATAAAGGGTCGGCCATTCAGGACTGAGATGAGAAGAAATTTCTTCACACAGAGGGTGGTGAATCTTTGGAATTTTCTACCCCAGAGGGCTGTGGAGGCTCAGTCATTGGGTATATTCAAAACAGAAGCCGATAGATTTCTAACTAGTAAGGGCATCAAGGGATATGGCGATAGGGCTGGCGAATGGAGTTGAGGCAGAAGATCAGCCATGATCTCATTGAATGACGGAGCAGGCTCGAAGGGCCGAATGCTGCTCCTATTTCTTATGTTCTTATAAATACACGTCTATCTTTCTTATTGTGTCCAATTCTGGGCACCGCACTTTAGGAAGAATGTGAAGGCCTTAGAGAGGCTGCAGAAAAGATTTACCAGAATGGTACCAGGAATCAAATCAAATCAAATCAAAAATCAAAATCAACTTTTATTGTCATTGTTAGTGCACAAGTGCAGTACAACGAAATGTAGGCTTGCGGCTCCCGAGAGTGTACATTTGGATTAAGACATTTAAACATTCAACATACATTTGGCTTGTAGTATATTAACATAAATATAACCATATTTGGGACTTCAATGAGGGACTTCAGTTATGTGGAGACTGGAGAAGCTGGGGTTGTTCTCCTTGGAGCAGAGAAGGTTAAGGGTAGATTGACCAGAATGGTACCAGGGATGAGGGACTTCAGTGATGTGGAGAGAGCGGAGAAGCTGGGATTATTCTTCTTGGAGCAGTGAAGGTTAATGGGAAAGTGAGCCCCCAACGTGCGGACCAAGTGATCTACAAGGTTGACGTCACCAGCTTGTTGTAAGAAAGACAGACCAGTCATTGAAGTCACAACGGTTTTATTCAGGCCTGGGGAGAACCTCTCACGTTGCTGTGTGAGTCCAACTCCCACAAGCCGTTCAAAGATACACATATTTATACGCACACTTTGCCAGCCACACCTCCTCGGAGATCCAATCAAATTAAAGTTTACACATTACTCACTATCCGGGATTGGCTGTTCATACAAAGGTAACACATAATGTAAGTTTCGTTTCTCTGTAAATGAGTCATGCCTATCTTGTTCTTGCAAGTTTTGTTTCTGCAAGTCAATCATAGGTGTGGTTAACATTCTGTGTCTTTGCCCGTTATAAACCTGCTTTTCTGCAGGTGAATCATGTCTGTCTTGCCCTTTTTATGTCTAATTTTTAATATCTTACTTCAGTTGTTTACTAAATCCTACAGGTACACGCTATCCTACACTGATGTCACACTAACTGGCCTGTAGTTCCCTGTTTTTCCTCTCCCTCCTTCCTTGAATAACGGTGTTACATTTGCGACCTTCCAATCCGCTGGGACCGTTCTAGAATCTAGGGAATTTTGGAAGATCAAAACCAATGCATCCACTATCTCTTCAGCCACCTCTTTTACAACCCTAGGATGTAGGCCGTCGGGTCCAGGGGATTTGTCGGCTTTTAGTCCTATTAGTTTTCCTAGTACCTTTTCTCTACTTCTATTAATGACGTTAAGTTCCTCACCCTCATTACACCCTTGGTTCCCCACCATTTTGGGTGTGCTTTTTGTGTCTTCCACTGTAAAGACATATTTTTTTAACTTTTCTATTTTCTTATTCCCCATAATAATTTCTCCTGCCTCAGCCTCTACGGGGCCAACGTTTACTTTTGCTACTCTTTTCCTTTTTACATACTTGTAGAAACTCTTACAATCTGCTTTTATATTTCTTGCTATTTTTCTCTCATTCTATTTTTTCCCTTTTTATCAATTTTTGGTCAACGTTTACTGGTTTCTGAAACTCTCCCAATCCTCAGGCTTACTATTATTCTTTGCAACATTATAAGCTTCTTCTTTCAATCTAATGCTATCCTTAACTTCTTTAGTTAGCCACGGTTGGATCACTTTTCCCGTGGAGTTTTTGTTTCTCAATGGAATGTATTTTTGTTGAGAATTATGAAATATTCCTTTAAATGCTAGCCACTGCTTATCTACCGCTATACCTTTTAATCTATTTTTCCAATCTACCTTCGCCAACTCGCCCCTGATACCTATGCAATAGGCTTTATTTAAGTTTAAGACTCTAGTTTTGGACTGAGGCAAGTCACTCTCAAAATTAACGTAAAATTCTATCATATTAAGATCACTCTGCCCCAGAGGATCCTTTACTATGAGATTGCTAATTAACCCTGTCTCATTATACAACACATGATCTAAAATAGCCTGTTTCCTGGTTGGTTCCATGACATATTGTTCTCGGAAACTGTCCCAAATGCATCCCATGAACTCATCCTCCAGACTGCCTTTGCCAATTTGATTTGTCCAGTCTATATGAAGATTAATGTCCCCCAAGATTATTGCATTACTTTTGTTGCAAGCTCCTGCTATTTCTTGATTAATATTCTGTCTAACAGTTTAGCTACGGTTAGGGGGCCTTTATACTATCTGGTTTTTCGCCTCTCCCGGGAGATCACATGGGTTCGGGTGGATGCAGAGTGATAGAAGATTTGAGGTTAGGATCAGATCAGCCATGATCTTATTGAATGGTGGAGCAGGCTCGAGGGGCCGATTGGCCTACTCCTGCTCCTATTTCTTATGTTCTTATGTTCTTATACCCCTACCAGTGTTTTCTGCCCCTTGTTATTCCTTCGCTCCTTATTCTACTTCCTGATCTTCCGAGTCGAGATCCTTTCTCGCTTCTGTTTTTCAAAATAGCGGCCACGGGATCTTTTACACCCACCTGAGAGGGCAGACGGGGCCTTGGTTTAACGTCGCATCCGAAAGATAGCACCTCTGACAGAGCAGCTCTCCCTCAGTACTGCCCTGGAGTGTCAGCCTAGATTACGTGCTCAAGTCTCCAGAGTGGGACTCAAACCCACGACCTTCTGACTCTAGAGGTGAGAGTGTCCCCCACTGAGCCGAGGCTGACCCCTCTTAAACTCCAGCCTAGTTACTGGGGTTATTATCAGCATCTTCAAACCGCACCCCGCCACCCCTCCGACCCCGTAATTGCCATTATTAACACAGAACAGTCCTTCATGTGATTGACAGCAGAATGGGACCAGTGCGCTCAGGTGTGAATTCGCTGGTGTCTCAGCAGGTGAGTTGAACTGGTGAATCCCTTTTCACACACTGAGCAGGGGAACGGCCTCTTCCCGGTGTGGGTGAACTGGTGTTTCCGAAGATTGGATGAGTGCGTAAACCTCTTCCCGCAGTGAGAGCAGCTGAGTGGCCTCTCCCCGGTGTGGATGTGTCGATGGTTCTTCAGGCCCTTGGAGCATTTGAAACTCTTGTCGCAGTCGGAACATTTAAACAGCCTCTCGTCAGTGTGAACCAGCTGGTGCTGCCGCAGAGTGGAGGGACGAGTGAATCCTTTCCCGCACTCAGAGCAGGAGAATGGCCACGCGTCAGTGTGAACCAGCTGGTGTTCCCGCAGAGAGGAGAGACGAGTGAATCCTTTCCCGCACTCGGAGCAGGAGAATGGCTTCTCGTCAGTGTGAACCAGCTGGTGTTCCCGCAGAGTGGAGGGACGAGTGAATCCTTTCCCGCACTCGGAGCAGGAGAACGGCCTCTCGTCAGTGTGAACCAGCTGGTGTTCCCGCAGATAGGTGAGACGAGTGAATCCTTTCCCGCACTCGGAGCAGGAGAATGGCTTCTCGTCAGTGTGAACCAGCTGGTGCTCCCGCAGAGTGGAGGGACGAGTGAATCCTTTCCCGCACTCGGAGCAGGAGAACGGACTCTCATCAGTGTGAACCAGCTGGTGTATCAGCAGGGCGGAGGAGAGAGTGAATCCCTTCCCACACACGGAGCAGGTGAACGGCCTCTCCCCGGTGTGAACTCGCTGGTGCAGTATCAGTTCGCTGGATCTTCTGAAGCCCTTCTCGCAGTCGGAGCACTGAAAAGGTCTCTCATCGGTGTGAACACGCTCGTGTATCAACAGGTTGCAAGACTGGTTAAACCTCTTCTCACAGTGAGAGCAAGCGAATGGCTTCTCCCCGGTGTGAACTCGCCGGTGTCTCAGCAGGGCGGATTGTTCAGTGAATCCCTTCCCGCACACTGAGCAGGTGAATGGCCTCTCCCTGGTGTGAACTCGCTGGTGTGTCAGCATGTTGGATGACTGAGTGAATCCCTTTCCGCACTCGGAGCAGGTGAACAGCCATTTCACGGAGTGACTGCGTTGATGAGTCTCCAGCTCGGAAAGGCAACTGAATCCTATCCCACATTCCCGACATTTGCACGGACTCTCCTCGCTTTGGTTACACTTGTGCCTCCCCAGGCTGCACCTTTGGTTGAATCCACGTCCACACACAAGACACGTGTGCAGTTTGTCTGCACTCTGATTGCTGCTTTCCGCTTCCATATGTCGATGATATTCAGGTCCTGATGAATCGAGTGACTCTGTCAGATCTTCATGTGAAGTTTGCGTTAAGCTGCCCGTCTGCAATTCCTCCCCTTGCAAGAGACAGTAAAAGAGGTTTATATAAGTAATTAATGTAAATACAGGAGAGAAAATAAAGAAAGACTGGCCTTTATACAGCGCCTTTCACGACCAATGGTTTTACAGCCAATGAAGTACTTTTTGAAGTGTAGTCGCTGTTGCAATGTGGGAAACACTGCAGCCAATTTGCATGATAAATAATGGCCAGGACACCGGGGATAACTCTCCTGCCCTTCTTCGAAATAATGGGATCTTTTATGTCCACCGGAACGTCTCTTCCGAAAGACGGCCCTCCGACAGTGCGGCGCTCCCTCAGTACTGCCCCTCTGACAGTGCAGTGCTCCCTTAGTACTGTCCCCCCGACAGTGCAGCGCTCCCTCAGTACTGCCCCTCCGACAGTGCGGAGCTCCCTTAGTGCTGCCCCTCCAACAGTGCGGAGCTCCCTCAGTACTGTCCCTCCGACACTGCGGAGCTCCCTCAGTACTGTCCCTCCGACAGTGCAGCGCTCCCTCAGTACTGCTCCTCCGACAGTGCTGTGCTGCGCTCCCTCAGTACTGCTCCTCCGACAGTGCAGCGCTCCCTCAGTACTGCCCCTCTGACAGTGCGGTGCTTCCTCAGTACTGCCCCTCCGACAGTGCGGCGCTCCCTCAGTACTGCCTCTCCGACAGTGGGGCGCTCCCTCAGTACCGCCCCTCCGACAGTGCAGCACTCCGTCAGTACTGCCCCACCGACAGTGCGGCACTCCCTCAGTACTGCCCCTCCAACAGGGCACCGCCCCTCCGACAGTGCGGCAGTCCTTCGGCACTGCCCCAGACCGTCAGCCTAGGTTTATGTGCTCGAGTCCCTGGAGTGGGGACTTTGAACCCACAACTTTCTGACTGAGAGACGAGGGTGCTCCCAACTGAGCCACTGGCTGGCTCTCAAGGTCTTTCACATACTTGCTAAAGTGCGGTGGCTGGGGGAATTGTCACAGTCCCTTTAATCAGAAGAACACACGAGAGGGGGGAGGGAGTCCCTTTAAATGTGGAGGGGGCGGGTGTCCCTATAAATGTGGAGGGGGCGGGTGTCCCTTTAAATGTGGAGATAGTGGTTGTCCCTTTAAATGTGGAGGGGGTCGGTGTCCCTTTAAATGTGGAGGGGGTGGGTGTCCCTTTAAATGAGGAGGAGGTAGGGAGTCTCTTTGAATGTGGTGGGGTTGGGTGACCCTTTAAATGTGGAGGGCCTGGGTGTATCTTTAAATGTGGAGGGGGTGGGTGTCCTTTTAAATGTGGGGGGGGGGTTGGGTGCCCCTTTAAATGTGGAGAGGCGGAGCCGCGCATGCTCATTCGGCCCCCTCACCGCAACACCAGGCTGCCAGTGCGCCTGCGCGGGGCCTCCGGGGAGTCGGCGGAAGGCCGGGCCCGGAAAGAGGCGGAATCAGCGGCCGGGGTAAAGTGTTGGGGAATCGATTTAAATCGAGGGATGGGGGGGCGGCGGAGAGCGAGATTATAAAGTAAAATTCGAGAAAAACCAAACCTGAGAGTCGGGCGGACGGGACCTCCGCGGACGCCGGACGGACCGGATTGATCCGCGCGGGGTGGCGGAGTGAGCCGGAGCAATGTGATTCTGACTGACGGGAGCGCTGACCAATAGGAAGAGGGCTGAACTGGGCGGCCTGGTCCTCCAGCCAATGGTGGCGCGGCAAGGGGGCGGGACCTGGTGGCGCGGCAAGGGGGCGGGACTTCCCTCCCCGGCGCTGGTGGGCTGGGGCCCGATTGTGACGTCATCAGATGAAGAGGCCCATTCAGGTGGATGGAGGCTGGCCCGGGCCTGTGACTGACGGGAGCTCTGACCAATAGGAAGAGGGCTGAGCTGAGAGTAGTGAACTGGGCGGCCTTGTTCTCCAACCAATGGCGGCGCGGCAAGGGGGCGGGCCCTGGGTCTCCAGCTCAGGTGCGCTGGGGTCGATTGTGACGCTTTGTCCCCAGGTGAGAGCAGCTCAGTCAGCACAGAGCTGGGGCTGGAACCTGGGAGAGGGGCCGCGGGCCTGGCAAAGGGGCACAAGCTTCACAATACAAGCTTCTTTCAAATGCAAAATTGTTTCCTACAGACTGCCTTGGTCACTCTGCAAAAAAAACTTTAACAATTCATCATAACTCCCCTGCTTTAGGAGAGGCGTAGAGTGCAAAAAGCAAGGAAGTTATGATGAAACTGTGTAAAAGACTGGAGTCAGCTGTGGCTCAGTGGATAGCAGAGTCAGAAGGTTGTGGGTTCAAATCCCGCTCCAGGGACGTGGGTTCAAATTCCGCTCCAGGGACTTGAGCACATGAAGCGTTTCCTCTGCCCTCCTGGGGCTCTCTTGCCATGCCGGAGCTCCGAGTAGAGCGCTTGTTCTGGGAGTCTCGTATCGGGTATGTGGACAATGTGACCCATCCATCGGAGCTGATCGAGTGTGGTCAAAGCTTCGATGCTGGGGATGTTGGCCTGAGCGAGAACACTGACGTTGGTGTGTCTATCCTGCCAATGAATGTGCAGGATCTTGCGGAGGCAGCGTTGGTGGTACCTCTCCAGTGCACCTCAAATCACTGGAGAGGTACCACCAACGCTGCCTCCAATTATATAGGGCCTTGGTGAGACCACACCTGGAGTACTGGGAACAATTTTGGTCTCCTTACCTAAGGAAGGATATACTTGCCATAGAGGGAGTGCAACGAAGGTTCACGAGATTAATTCCTGGAATAGCGGGACTGTCGTATGAAAATAGATTGAGTAAACTAGACCTGTATTCTCTTGAATTCAGTAGAATGAGAGGGGATCTCATTGAAGCATACAAAATTATTACAGGGCTTGATAGGGTGGATGCTGGGAGAATGTTTCCCTTGGCTGGGGAGTCTAGAACCAGGGGCCACATCCTCAGGATAAAGGGTAGGTCATTCAGGACTGAGATGAGAAGAAATTTCTTCACACACAGGGTGGAGAATCTTTGGAATTCTCTACCCCAGAGGGCTGTGGAGGCTCAGTCATTGGGTATATTCAAAACAGAAGTCGATAGATTTCTGACTAGTAAGGGCCTCAAGGGATATGGCGATAGGGCCGGTGAATGGAGTTGAGGCAGAAGATCAGCCATGATCTCACTGAATGGCGGAGCAGGCTCGAAGGGCCGAATGGCCGACTCCTGCTCCTATTTCTTATATTCTTATATAACTGCAAGTCTATCTTTCTTTCTTACTGTGTCCAATTCTGCGCACCACACTTTAGGAATGATGTGAAGGCCTTAGAGAGGCTGCAGAAAAGATTTACCAGAATGGTACCAGGGATGAGGGGCTTCAGTTATGTGGAGAAGCTGGGGTTGTTCTCCTTAGAGCAGAGAAGGTTAAGGGGAGATTGACCAGAATGGTACCAGGGATGAGGGACTTCAGTTATGTGGATAGACTGGAGAAGCTGGGGTTGTTCTCCTTAGAGCAGAGAAGGTTGAGAGGATATTTGATGGAGGTGTTCAAAATTGTGAGGGGGTCTGGACAGAGTAGATAGAGAGAAACTGTTCCCATTGGCAGAAGGCTCGAGAACCAGCGGACACAGATTTAAGGTGATTGGCAGAAGGTCCAAAGGGGACGTCAGAAAAAACTTTTTTACGCAGTGAGTGGTTAGGATCTGGAATGCACTGCCTGAAAGGGCGGTGGAGGCAGATTCAGTTGTGGCTTTCAAAAGGGAATTGGATAAGTACCTGAAGGAAAAATATTTGCAGGGCTACGGGGAAAGGGCGAGGGAGTGGGACTAGCTGAAGTGCTCTTGCAGAGACCCAGCACAGGCTCGACGGGCCGAATGGCCTCCTTCTGTGCTGTAACCATTCTGTAAGTCTAATGGGACAAGTAAAGAAACAAAAGAGGAGTTTAGAAGAGGTGTAAATGGGAAATGGCAGAATCATCATCAACGACTGCCATGTGGAAAAAATAGGCAGCGGACCTGCGAGGGAGCACCAGAGGCCCGACCAATCCAGGTTCCGGGAGAGAGGTAAAAAGTAATCCAAGTGTGACGTCAGCAGGAAGCAGGTAAGTGATTGGTTGGTGAGTATTTCTCTCTTTTTTAAACTTTAACTCTGTTTTATAGTTTCTAAGGCCTCTCTGGTGTAGTGGGGACTGTTGGTAAACTATTTAACTGTAGTGTAATTAGTGGGATTGATTGATTTAATTTAAACTCAATTAATTAAAGGGTAAGTCATGGCAGGACAGCCCAGCCCCGTGATCTGCTCCTCCTGCGAGATGTGGGAACTCAGGGACACTTCCTGTGTCCCTGACAACTACATGCGCAGGAAGTGCACCCAGCTGCAGATACTGACAGACCGCATTGCGGCACTGGAGCTGCGATTGGATGCATACTGGAGCATTCACGATGCTCAGGACATCGTGAATAGCACGTTTATGGAGTTGGACACACCGCAGGTAGAGGTTGGACAGGAAGAAAGGGAACGGGTGACCAACAGGCAGAGTACTAGGCGCAGGCAGGTAGTGCAGGGGTCCCCTGTGGCCATCCCCCTCTCCAACAGATATACCACTTTGCGTACTGTTGGGGGGGATGGCTTATCAGAGGAAGGCAGCAGCAGCCAACTTCCTGGCACCAGGGGTGGCTCTGCTGCACAGAATGGGAGGAAAAAGAGTGTTAGAGCTATAGTAACAGGGGATTCAATTGTAAGGGGAATAGATAGGCGTTTCTGCGGCCGCAAACGAGACTCCAGAATGGTGTGTTGCCTCCCTGGTGCAAGGGTCAAGGATGTCTCCGAGCGGCTGCAGAACATCTTGGAAGGGGAGGGTGAACAGCCAGTTGTCGTGGTGCATATAGGCACCAACGATATAGGTAAATAGCGGGATGAGGTTGTAAGGGGTCGTTTTAACGAGCTTGTGGTGTGCGAGATCGGTTTTCTGATTTCACACTGCTCGTGAGTGGTTCCGAAGCGCTCCCCCCTCACCGGTTCTAGACACTGGGCTTATTGCCAGACCACCTTGATGTGTTGACCCAACTTGTGACTCGGAAGACAAATGGATCAGGTGAGACAAGATAAGTTTTAAATCAAAGGTGTCTTTATTTTTAAGGAGAATAAAACATAGAGAATGAAGAAACAATGCAGACAAAAATCATGAACACGCCTCTCAATGGGAACTAAAATTTAACACACAAGAGTTACTTTGACTATCATAATACATCAATTCTAGATCAGCGATATAATAAAACGGGGGTGGAGAAAGCGCACGGCACAACGAAGGATGAATAACACTCCCGAATTACAAAGCCCTTAATATTAAAAACCCTCCCGTCTCTACAGTATACCTCAACTAGATCAGCTAGGTGGAGTTGGGCCTCTATGCTCACCAGGGTTTTTAAAACTGTCCTTGACCTTGATGCTCCTGTATCGTCCGGGATCTCCAATCTTCCTTATGGGACCGGCTCCTGAACCTGCTCTCCTGCTCGAACTTGTAGGCCCTCCGTGCTCCTCGAACCGTAATCGAACCTCTCCACTCGCTCTGCCTTTGATCTCGTGTCTGTGTGAAACTGTGTTTTATGATCTCCAATCTTCCTTATGGGACCGGCTCCTGAACCTGCTCTCCTGCTCGAACTTCTAGGCCCTCCGTGCTCCTCGAACCGTAATCGAACCTCTCCACTCGCTCTGCCTTTGATCTCGTGTCTGTGTGAAACTGTGTTTGTTTTTTTAATGTCTCTTTTCCCCCAACAGTTATACTGTTTTCTTGCCCTTATCTTGGCGCCAAATCAGGGGTTTTCTTTTGTTAAAGTAATGGGCAGGCTGCTTTGACAAAAGCGGGTACTTTATTTTAATGTCTTGTAAATGAAACTAATGGGATCTGTCCTGTGTCCCTCTGAGTTTGGTACAGATAATAGGTTTTATCTGTGCTCTGCGATTTCAGAGATGGGTTTGCGTTTTGCTAGCAATTAACACACCTTGAGGTGTAAATACTTTTATTTTGACTTCGTTACTACTGTAACCATTTTACCATATCAATTGCAGTCAGTTCTGGAATTTTCTAATCGGTGGTGACTCAGGTTTCTTTAAGATACTGCAGTGGTATGTCCTTCTGAAATGAGTCATGTGATCTGCCAACTCCATCTTGTGTTCATAAAATGTGGCCATTTCAGGGGTTTTACAATGTAGAGTGTATTTTCCTGGATTTTTGCGAATCCTACAGTCCTCCCTGTGATACAATGGACATCTCAAATCGTCTTTTGTATCATGAATGTTTTAGGGTGAGCATAAATCCGTTCCCCCCCCCCCCAACTGACCTTCCCCGTAGTTTACCTGACTATGGAGTGTACCTCGCACATGCACTTTCCTCATCCCGAAAACGGAGTTGAGTAGATATCCCCTACCAGAGAAACATTTATGCTATGTACAGACTCACCTTAGAGTCATAACCCGACGCAACACAATCTTTGTTATAATACACCAAAAAACAGATGGAATAAAAAGATTTAGCTACACAGGCGAGTCCCCGTTTATGCTGACATAGTGGCCCCGCCAATTCTGCTGACTAGGGAACTCCCTGTCGTGTCCCTTCCTCCTACACTGGACACAGACGTGACCGTAGACGTGAATCCAGGATGGTTTGTTGCCTCCCTGGTGCCAGGGTCAAGGATGTCACTGAGCGGCTGCAGGGCATTCTGGAGGGGGAGGGTGAACAGCCAGTGGTCGTGGTCCACATTGGTACCAACGACATAGGTAAAAAGAGGGATGAGGTCCTGCAGCAAGAATCTAGGGAGCTAGGTGAAGGATTAAAGAGCAGGACCTCAAAGGTTGTAATCTCTGGATTACTCCCGGTGCCACGTGCTAGTAAGTATAGGAATAGGAAGATAGAACAGATGAATGTGTGGCTAAAGGGATGGTGCAGGGGGGAGGGCTTTAGTTTCCTGGATCACTGGGTCTGCTTCTGGGAAAGGTGGGACTTGTACAAGTCGGACGGTTTACACCTGAAGCAGAGGGGAACCAATATCCTTGCGGGGAGGTTTGCTAGCACTGCTGGGGAGGGTTTAAACTAACTTGGCAGGGGGTTGGGGTACAGAGTGGAGCTATAGTAGGGGGTGATTTACAGCCAAATACAGAGGGAAAAACAAGTCAGCTGGGAAGGCAGAGCAAATATGTGAAGGCAAAAGAGAATATGGCAGGGCTGGAAGGCATTTATTTTAATGCAAGGAGTCTTGCAAATAAGGTGGATGAACTGAAGTTGTTGTTGAACACATGGGAGTACGATATTGTTGCTATCACGGAGACATGGTTGAGGGAGGGTCAGGACTGGCAGCTCAATATTCCGGGGTATAGAATCTTCAGGCGAGACAGAGGGGGGTGTAAAAGGGGAGGGGGTGTTGCAATATTAATTAAGGAGTCAATTACTGCTGTAAGGAGGGATGATATATTAGCGGGTTCCTCTAATGAGGCCATATGGGTAGAACTTAAAAACGAAAAGGGGGCAAGCACTTTGCTGGGAGTGTACTATAGGCCCCCAAACAGTCAGGGGGAGATAGAGGAACAGATATGTAGGCAAATCTCAGAAAAGTGCGAAAATAATAGGGTAATAATAGTGGGGGATTTCAACTTCCCCAATATAAATTGGGACAGTCAGAGTGTGAAAGGCTTAGAGGGTGCAGAATTCTTAAAGTGCATCCAGGAGAGCTTTTTGAGCCAACATGTAGAAAGTCCTACAAGAGAGGGGGCGGTACTGGACCTAATTCTGGGGAATGTAGCCGGGCAAGTGGTGGAAGTGTCAGAAGGAGAGCATTTTGGCGACAGTGACCATAATTCGGTGAGATTTAAGGTGGTCATGGAAAAAGACAAAGACGGCCCGGAAATAAGGGTTCTAAATTGGGGGAAGGCCGATTTTAATATGATAAGGCAGGATCTGGCCAAAGTGGACTGGGAGCAGCTGCTTATAGGAAAATCCACATCAAAACAGTGGGAGACTTTCAGAAGGGAAATAGAGAGAGTACAACGCCAACATGTTCCTGTAAAGGTCAAGGGTGGGACCAACAAGCAAAGGGAACCTTGGGTGACAAGGGATATACAAAAATGCATTAGAAATAAAAGGGGGGCTTTTGGCAGTTACAAAAGACTAAAGACGGAAGAAGCCCTAGAGGAGTATAAAAAGTGCAGGGGCATACTTAAAAAAGAAATTAGGAGGGCGAGGAGGGGCCATGAAATAACACTGGCGAGCAAAATAAAGGAAAATCCTAAGATGTTTTATAAGTATATTAAGGGCAAGAGGATAACCAGGGAAAGGGTGGGGCCCATTAGGGACCAAAGTGGCAACCTGTGTGTAGAGCCAGAGGATGTAGGCGGGGTTTTAAAAGAATTTTTTGCATCTGTGTTCACTATGGAGAAAGACGATGCAGACATAGAAATCGGGCAAGGGGACTGTGACATACTTGAACATATTAGCATCGAGAGGGAGGAGGTGCTAGCGGTTTTAGCAGGCCAAAAAGTGGATAAATCCCCAGGCCCGGACGAGATGTATCCCAGGCTGCTGTGGGAGGCAAAGGAGGAGATTGCAGGGGCTCTGACACAAATTTTCAGAACCTCTCTGGCCACAGGGGATGTACCAGAGGACTGGAGAACAGCTAACGTAGTACCATTATTCAAGAAGGGTAGCAGGGATAAACAAGGGAATTACAGGCCAGTGAGTCTAACATCTGTGGTGGGGAAATTATTGGAAAAAATTCTGAGGGACAAAATTAATCTCCACTTGGAGAGGCAAGGATTAATCGGGGATAGTCAGCATGGCTTTGTCAAGGGTAAATCATGTCTGACAAATCTGATTGAATTTTTCGAGGGGGTGACTACGGGGGTGGATGAGGGAAATGCTGTGGATGTGGTTTACATGGACTTCAGTAAAGCTTTTGACAAAGTCCCGCATAGGAGACTGGTCAAGAAGGTAAGAGCCCATGGGATCCAGGGTGCCTTGGCGCGTTGGATCCTAAACTGGCTGAGTGGCAGGAGGCAGAAGGTGATGGTCGAAGGTTGCTTTTGTGACTGGAAGCCTGTGTCCAGTGGGGTACCTCAGGGATCGGTGCTGGGTCCCTTGTTGTTTGTGATCTACATAAATGATTTGGATGAGAATGTAAAAGGTATGATCAGTAAGTTTGCAGATGACACGAAAATTGGTGGGGTGGTAAATTGTGAGGAGGAAAGCCTCAGGCTACAGGACGATATAAACGGGTTGGTCAGATGGGCGGAAAAGTGGCAAATGGAATTTAACCCTGAAAAGTGCGAGGTGATGCATTTTGGACGGACAAATAAGGCAAGGGAATACACAATGAGTGGTAGGACCCTAGGAAGTACAGAGGGTCAGAGGGACCTTGGTGTACATGTACATAGATCCCTGAAGGCAGCGGAGCAGGTAGATAAGGTGGTTAAAAAGGCATATGGGATACTTGCCTTCATTAGCCAAGGCATAGAATATAAGAGCAGGGAGGTTATGATGGAGCTGTACAAAACACTGGTGAGGCCACAGCTGGAGTACTGTGTGCAGTTCTGGTCGCCTCACTATAGGAAGGATGTGATTGCTTTGGAGAGGGTGCAGAGAAGATTCACCAGGATGTTACCTGGGATGGAGCGCCTCAGCTATGAAGAGAGGCTGGACAGGCTGGGGTTGTTTTCCTTGGAGCAGAGAAGGCTGAGGGGGGACCTGATTGAGGTGTACAAAATGATGAGGGGCATAGATAGGGTAGATAAAGAGGAACTTTTCCCCTTAGTGGGGGGGTCAATAACAAGGGGGCATAGATTCAGGGTAAGGGGCAGGAGATTTAGAGGGGATTTGAGGAGGAACTTTTTCACCCAGAGGGTGGTTGGAATGTGGAATTCAATGCCTGAAAGGGTGGTAGAGGCAGGAACCCTCACAACATTCAAGAAGCATTTGGATGAGCACTTGAAATGCCATTGCATACAAGGCTATGGACCAAATGCTGGAAAATGGGATTAGACTGGACAGGGATGGATGGGCGGCGCAGACACGATGGGCCGAAGGGCCTCTTTCTGTGCTGTAAAACTCTATGACAGACCAGGTACAGAACGATCCCTACCTGGCACACCACTAAGACGTGGGAAGCCAGTCTGACCCATGATGGGATCTCTATATTATCAAAAAGGTCCCACCATGGTGGAACCACTATGTCTTGGATTTTTGCCCCTATGTCGGTGGTTTTCTGCTCTAAAGTAAAGAAGTGCTTCTGAGAGACAGTAACTGATTTCAGCAGTTCGGTTAAATGTTCTGGGAGAGGGGGAATTGTGAAACCAAAGTGGGCCACGTACCTCTGGAGATCGATGAAGTTCTCCTTGACAGTGAGGTGAACAGTGGATGGTTCAGGGATCGGGATAATCCGCAGCTGTGCCACTTGAACTACTGCCTCGGGTTTGAAACAGAAGCTGCTTTCACTGACCGCGCACCAGCCGTGCTGTCCGTGCCGGTAGTGAGACGCTGCGGTGGCGACACAATATGTCCCACCTCCTATGTATGCCACCTGTGGGGGAACATGGTCCTGTGCCATGGCTTCCATGGTGCAATTGATAGGCTTAGCGTCAGCAGAACTGAACCCGCACTGTGGTGTTGAATAGGCGTTCAAGTGCTGGGGACACAGGATTATGTGTGCTCCCCGGCTACAGCACCCCGAGAGGTCAGTCCCCGTCATAGCATGCTCCCACTTAATGACGTAGGGTGGGACCTCTGCGAAACGGACGTGTGCTCCCCCCCCCGAATGACTCCAATGTTCACCACCCTATACACCGGTGCAGGTCTGGCCGCCCTACTCATTACTGGGATCCGCACGACGACCCCCATGATGGTGTGGTTGGAGCGACCACAGTCCACCGGGACTGGGTAGGCCTCAGAAGCGAGCCGGAGCTGGCACGGACTCAACGCGTTCTCAAAGGGGTGGAGGGCTGCGAGGTGTTTGTTACTGATCCAGGAGGGGACCAAACCCTGTTTTAAGTCCTCCAGATTGCTGCGGCCCTCGCCCAGCAACCATGCTCCGTATAGTACGCACACCTCATTCTGGGCAGCCTGATCTGAGGCGTTCCTGTCCTCCCTAATGAGAGCATTGACCGTCCGAGCCTGCTTCTCCAGCTCTGCTATGATTTCTTTTAAATGGAGAGTCATAGCCTGGTCCTCAAGGAGCTCCGAACCCACCACCCGATTTTCGTCCGTGAGGATCCCCCTCAACTGGGTCTTTAACCCGTTAACCTGCCGTTGCAATTCGATGTCGTCCATACTATTTATGATGGACGACCCAGTGTTAAACCCTGTGAACCAGTCGTTCACGGCGCCCCTTCTTTGTCTCCCCAATTGCTCCCATTCCTTGTGGCCCT
This sequence comes from Somniosus microcephalus, assembly GCF_052327205.1. Classification (NCBI taxonomy): domain Eukaryota; kingdom Metazoa; phylum Chordata; class Chondrichthyes; order Squaliformes; family Somniosidae; genus Somniosus; species Somniosus microcephalus. Next base: position 12,072,105 of record NC_140990.1, on the reverse strand, counting down.
CGGTGTAGAGTTCGGTTCGATTGACCCCCGTGAAGTCAAACTCGTAAAACTTCTGCAGGGTCTCTTTCAGCAGGGCCTGATACAGCCTTGCCGTCTCTACGGGGCACCATTCCGGCAGGTGCACCTCGGTCAGGTTGAGGATGACTGAGGCCACCGCGTAATGGACCCCCTGTTAGGCCATTTGGTCAGTGGGAACTAATACTAACCCGTTCCCTGGTCCCTTGGTGGTGGTGGTGGTGGGGCATCCCTCTGCTACCGTCCGTGGTGTCTGGGTCGTGGGCAGGGGCTGTCGGGGGCGGGTCACTAGCTCAGTGGCATTAACCGCGATTGGGGAGTAGGGGACCGCGCATGCGTCCAAGCGCGATTCCCAGTCTATCCCCCTCCCGTTATCTTGCCACTGGCTGTGGAAAATGATGGAAACACCTGTGGGGCAGACTTTCTCTGAACCCCACATACACACATAAATCCCCTGATCGGGTTCCCACCATTTATCCCAGCACACTGTCAACCCTCCCTGGGTCCCTGTGATAGTCCGCTGAGTGTTGTTCCCTAACCTTTCCCACTTTCCTCTGGGGTTCCCCATGTCCCTGCTCAGTTTCCTGAGCCACCACCACCTACCCAGGGGGACGTACCCCCTGCAGGTTAGGCAAATACGTTTCCCCACAGTCACACTGATCCGCGTGGCCTGGATCTTGATCCGAGGACATGACAAGGAGACCTCCCCGTATGTGAAGCCAGTTTCGCTTGAATATTTTGTGGCGTTCGAGCCCAGCCATCCGGGCCATTTGCCCTCGTGGGTGTACCCAGCGACTTCCTCTGCTTCGCGCAGGCCCTGCCCGTCGTGGGCCAGAGGTGCAGTTTCCCCGGAGTATCCAAAGATACGGTGATCCTCCGTTTCTCCTCTCCAGGCGACGTTGAGGCCCACCAGGGCCGCGAGGATGATGCCTCCGACTGGCATCATCTTGTTATGATCTGGCGGAGAGATAAAAAAGGTTTCGAGCCGGGCTCCCTGGGCTCCTCGGCTTGGGTGCGGGGTGAGTGGGTCCCGCGACCCTAGCTCACTTAAAACTTGCCACATTCTACCGCTCCAAAGTGCTACCATACTTCCAGAAGACCACATTACTTATTTTCTAAAATTACAATAAACTAAACCTTATTACCCAAAACTATATAAACATATACATCTGCCGCCCGTCTCCGGGCGGCCAGCTTATAATCTGCGGGGACCGTCGCAGGCCTCCCCCTGCTGCGTTCCCACATCGATCTCAGCTGCTGGTCCCTGGCAGCCCGTGGCTGCTGGCTGTGGACCGTTTAAACTTCTCGCAGCTTTCTTCCGGGGGGTCCCTCTTGTGAAAACCGGCGACCAAACCTCCTTCGGTTGCGGTTTTCTATTTGACCGTCTAAGGGTCACCACATATGAGGCTTCCTCGTAGGTCGGACCCTTGGCTGGAGTTTTGGCCCTGGCTGCAGTCCGTGGCTTCCCCACGACTGCCGGCTGTGGGCTTCCTCCCGCAGGCTCCGCCTCCCTAGGCTCTGGGTCAGCGGCAGGCACCTCCCCGCTACCTGGGACTCCAGGTTGAGAGTCTCCGCCCCCAGACGCCACCTCTCTAATGCTGCACTCAGGGGCAAGACCTAAGACCTCCGGCTCCTCCCCTTCACCGCAGTCGGGGGCGGGACCTTCGCCCTCCGACTCGGCTTCCTTGTGACCAGGGACAGGACCTAGGACCTCCGGCTCCTCCCCTTCTGGGTGACCAGGGACAGGACCTAGGACCTCCGGCTCCTCCCCTTCTGGGTCCCAGAACAATGGGGGAGTCTCCCGTGTGGACGGGACAACTCCTCCCCTCACGCAGGCTGCTCGTCCAGCCTGTGTGACCTGCGGCTGCAGCTCCCCTGCAGTTTTTAATTCTTTGCTGCCTTTTTCAGCCCCCGCTGCCTGCTTCCCTGCCTCCGGCTTAAACAGCTTACATTGATTGATGTGAAACCATTTTGTGCGCCGGGGCAGTTTCACAGCATACACCATGGGGCTGGCCTGATCTACGATGCTGTAGGGACCCATGTAAAGTGGCTCAAAACTCCCCCCACGGGCGAAGTTCCTTACCATCACTAGATCCCCTACCTCCCAGCGATGGGTTTTACTGGGCTCGAGCAGCATCCTAGTTCCCTGGTGCTGCCTCCCCATGTTACCTGCGGCCCCCTCATAGATCCTTTGGAGGCGTTCAAGGAGCGTGCGGGCGAATTTGTCCCGATTCACCTCCCTTAGCTGCCCCTCCATTAGGACTGGGGCCAGGACATGGGTGGGGGTTCTCATGACCCTCCCGGTCATGAGCTCATGCGGAGAGTACCCCGTACTCTTCGACTGGCTGGAGCGGATCCCCATGAGGACAAGAGGCAGGACTTCTGCCCACCTTTTGGGGCGAACCCATTATCTCTTTCCTCATTTTTTCTTTTAAGGTGCGGTTCATCCGCTCCACAATCCCCGATGACTGTGGATTGTAGGCTACGTGCCATTTCCCCTGAATGCCCAGCAGCATCAGGGTGTTCTGCATTACTTGGCCGGTAAACTGGCTTCCCTGATCGCATTCCACGAACTGGGGCAGTCCCCATCTCGAGAACACCTCCCGCACCAAGATTCTCGCAGTCCCTAACGCTGTGGCTGTTCGGCAGGGGAAGGCTTCAACCCATTTAGAGAACACGTCCACCAGAACGAGGCAGTACTTATAGCCTCCCTGGGTGGCGGGTAAGGGTCCGACATAGTCAATTTGGATTGACTGCCATGGTCCCTCTACCCTCCTAACGTGTCCCATCGGCACCTTCCTCCTGTGAGGATCGGGGATATTTGCCGCGCACACAAGACAGTTCGCGCAAAACTCCCGGACGTCCTCCCGGAGTCCTGGCCACCATCCTGCTTGTTCCACCTGCTGCCAGGTGACCTCAGGCCCGGGGTGCCCTGCTCCTGGTCCCTCATGGGCCAGTTGAAGGAATTCCCTCCGGTGCTGCTGAGGCACCACCCACTGCTCTTCTTTAAACAGCATTCCCTCTCTTATGGACAGGGATGCTGCACCATACGGGCCTTCCATTTTCTTCCCCTCGCTAACTGCGTTAAATACCCCTCTCAGGGCAGGGTCCTGAGATTGGACCGATTTGAGGTCCGGGGCTAGCGCTACCCCTACACTCTTCTGGATCCCATCCCTGCCTTTTACAGCTGCCACTGGTCCGGACCCGTAGGGGTCCCAGAAGATGCCGGTCTGGGCACCCTCTCTTGCCAGTGCGTCAGCTCGCTGGTTCCCCTGACCGCGAGGTTCTGTGGAGGAGTGAGCCTTCACCTTGTGGATGACGACCTCACCCTTCTCCCCCACGGCTGCCAGGATCTTCTCCAGCAGGGGCTTGACCACCAAGGGTCTCCCATCCGCGGAAGTGAATCCGCGACGGGACCAGATGGCCAGGTATTCGGTACACGAATTGCATGTAAACATGCTGTCTGAGCAAATCGTGTACGGGGTAGGGAAAACTTCGGGATGGGTAACCACATACGCCACAGCAGACAGTTCTGCCTGCTGGGCGCTCATGGTACTGGGGAGTTTAATCACCAACGCAATGTCAGCCGTTGGGTCATACACTCCGAACCCCGTGAGCCGCTTTCCAGCGGATTCTGTGCTGGAACCATCCACGTAAATCTCACGGCCGGTGGGATGTATCCCAGCCCGGAGACCAATGTCGACCTCCCATACCCCTTCAACGGAACATTGATGGGCTGTCCCAGGGTAAGCCAGGTTGGCGGCTAATCTGGGCTTGCACAGGCCTCGTACCCGCAGATCCATTTGTGAGAGGAGTAGGGTCCAGTGCGCAATGCGGGCACTGCTTACTGTCCCATCCTTAATCCTCCCATCCAAAAGCATCTTGGTAGGCGTGTGGTGTGTGAGGAGGGTGATGGGGGAGGTGCCTGTGAAGATGGCGGATCTTTTCACAGCCCAGTGTGTGGCCAAGAGGTGCCGCTCACAGACCGAGTTGCTCCTCTCCACGTCGGTGAGCACCCTGGAGGAGTAAACCACGGGTCTCAGCTTGCCATGTCGCTCCTGGAGCAACACAGCACTCGGACTGTCCCCGCTGGCCGCCACCTCCAGGAAGAACTCCCTTCCCCCATCTATCGCTCCCAGGGCCGGTGCGGTCTGCAGCTTCCTTTTTAGGAGCTCGAACGCGGCCTGGCATCCTTCATCCTATGACCACTCCACTCCCTTGTGCAGGAGTCGGAGTAGTGGGGCTGCCATGGCCGCATAGTCCTCCATGAAGTCTTGGCAGTACCCGGTTAGCCCTAGAAACGACCTCACACCCTTTATGGTGACGGGGACCGGTAACTCCTGTACTGCCTCCCTCCTAGCCCTATCGATGGCCCTTTCTCCGGTGCCGATGGTCAGCCCCAGGTACTTGACTTCCTTTTGACCGATCTGCGCTTTCTTTGGGTTGACTTTGAACCCCCTTCTGGTCAGTAGTTCCAACAGTTCAGCCAGCAGTGGGCCGTGCTCCCCGACCGTGTCGGCAGACAGGAGCAGGTCATCCACGTACTGTACTAACTGAAGGGGCTGACTGAACTCCTTCAGGCTGTCCGCCATGCATTGGTGGAAAATGCTGGGACTGTTGTGGCAGCCTTGTGGCAAGCAATTCCAGGTATACTGTTGCCCTCTGAAAGTAAAGGCAAATTTATACTGGTCCTCCCTCCGCACAGGGATCGACCAGAACCCATTGGAAATATCCAGCACCGTGAACGTGGTCGCGGATGCGGGGATACTTCCAATGAGGTCGGCCACTGTGGGGGCACATGCGGGGATGTTGCTGTTCAACACCCGATAGTCCACCGTGGCTCTCCAGGAATTGTCCGGTTTCTTAACCGGCCAAAGCGGAGAGTTCACATGGGTGGCTATAGGCCTCAGCACCCCCTGCTGTACCAGCGCTGATATGGCCACCTCCATATCAACCTCTGCTTCCTTTGGGAAGTTGTACTGCTTTTGGGGCCGGGCCATGGGATCCCCATCTACCCTAACCTCAAAGCTAGCAACCCTCCCACAGTCGTGCTTGTGCGTGGCGAACGCACCTAACTGAGCCTGCACCTCGGCTCTAAATACTTCTGGGATACCCTCCATCATTTCACCGAGGTCGTAACTCCCTTTCGGCTTCATGGTACACAGGGTTCCCTTCCCATCCTTTCCCGGGATTACTACCACTCCACTTTCCTTTCCGGTGTTGGCCCTCCAAAGGCAATGGTTCCTGAGGTCCACGAGGATCCCATGGCCCACGATGAAGTCGGCCCCTAGGATCCCCTTCCCTCCCTCCGCATCCCATCTCGCCAGGACACATGTCCACTTTGTCTGGAGTGTGCCCAGGCGGATCGAGAGCGGCCTGGAGAACGCACCCATCTGCTCCGCCCCTGTGAACCCCGATAGGACGTATGGAACCCCGTTAGACAGAGGTGAGGTGGTGGGATTCTCCGTATGGATCACGGTGCATGAAGCTCCCGTATCCAACAGATAAGTCCCCGTTTCCTTCTCTACCTCCATCTGCACGAGCGGTCTCTTCCATCCGTCGTACTGGAGCGCACATAGATAGACGGGCTGCGCAGGCTCCAGTCATTGCGGGCCACTTTGGGAAGGGGTTGGGGGAACCGCTGGACCGGTGGTGGTTGCTATCTTTCCCTTAGTGAGGACCAATGACCTCACTGAAGCCAGCAGCACGTCCAGCAGCTCTGGAGGGACAGTTGGCTCTGTCTCTCTCTCTGGGGCAGAGGTCGGGGGTGCGGCCGGGGCTTGGGCTGGGGCTCTGGGGACCTTTTCCCTTGTGTCTTTCCAGGGATTCTTACAGTCCCTGCGCCAATGCCCCTCATTCCCGCAGCCGTAGCACGTTTGTCGGCTTTGGTTGGGACGGCTCCCTTCCTGGCGCCACTCTTTACGGGGCTGGTCACCAGGCCTGTCCTCACAAACCTTCCCGTTTTGCTGGGGTGTCTCACTATCCCTCCCGTTTCGAAAAGTGACGGTGAGTTGGCGGATCGCCGTCGTCTCCGTGGTCAGAGGGTTTCGGGGGTCGAACCAGGCCATTGCCTGCGTTCGAACGCGGGGCAGGGAGTTATTCATCAGGCACCTGAGCCAGTGGACTAACTGGTCCCCGTCCAGGTTCGCTCGCGCCGGCATTCCCGGGCACGCACCCTGGTAGACTGGCCACAGCCTGTCCGCGAACGCCTGCGGGAATTCCCCGGGGAGCTGGACTGTTTTCTCCACCCGGGTGAACGGACTCCCCTCGTTCATCCCCATGGCCTCCAGGATCTCGTCCTTCAGCCTGCCATAATTTTCCTGACCCCTCTTACACCCATCGGGTAGCGTCTGGAGGAGATCGCTACCCAGGGAGAACAACATCATCTTGGCCTTCTCTGCCTCATCGCAGTCGTTAACACAGGCTGCTTGCTCTATCTCCCTAAAGTGAAGAGAAGGGTCCCCCTTCATGGTGAGCTTGGGGATGTAGCTCACCATGGAGCGCAATTGTTGCGTACCGTGTGGCACCAAGAATTGGTTCTGGAGGTCCCCAGGTTCCCTGTCGTCACCGGGTGGTCCGTACCTCCGTTGTGTCACGGGGTACACCGGTCCCGGTCCCTGATTCTCTCTCGGGCTACCCTGGTCTACCTTGGATTCTTCATCCTCCACCCCCTCCTGATCCCAGACCTCTGGAAAACTAGGGGCTAGGGCTGGTGGCTGTGAAATCTCGGGTTCCCTAACCCGTTTTGTTCTGGGGGCTGCCTGCGGGACTTCCCTGCTTGGGTTACCGTTGAACTCAGCCTGGCCGACCTTGGGGCTAATGAGGCATATCATCCCCTTTGCCCTGGCCAATGCCAGATTCAGGCTTTCTATTTCCTGCCTACAGGGGCTGTGGTCTGCCTCCTCAAACCCTTGAGCACAGGCCAGCTTATAGGCTGCTTTTACTTCGCCTACCTTTTCCTCCTGTGTCTTCAGTTCCCCTGTAAGGCGGCTAATCTCTGTTTTTAATCTCCTCTCTTTCTCCCTGGATTCTCTTGCCTGATACTCTACGTGTTCTACCCTGAACCTAGCGCGCCCCTCCAGCTCAGCTATCTTGCCCTCCAGCCTTTCTACCTTCCCCTGATGGTCCCGGACCATCGCTGCCCTCTCTTGGCTTATGGCCTCCAGAGCCACTAGCACCTTCCCTTCCGCTGCAACCTTTTCCTGCAGCTCCCGGGACAAATGCTTAATTTTGGTTTCCTTACTGGCCACCGCGTGGTCCAGTACCAGAACCTGCTTTTTATAGCACATAAGCCACACCGCTTTTTCAATGCCCTTGCGGTGCTCTTTACTAGCCGTCCACTGGGCGGCTGCCTTTAGGGGACGCTCGGCTCCTAACAGGTCATATACCCATTTTTTTGCTACATTTACTTTGCCACACACGTAGGAGGATAACCTGTCCTGCATAACATCTGTCTCACCCGAGTCTTTGTCCACCACACAAGGGTTCTGTAGCCAGTGTCCCATCTGGGTCGCCATTCTGTAAGGGGTCGTTTTAACGAGCTTGTGGTGTGCGAGATCGGTTTTTTGATTTCACACTGCTCGTGAGCGGTTCCGAAGCGCTCCCCCCTCACCGGTTCTAGACACTGGGCTTATTGCCAGACCACCTTGATGTGTTGGCCCAACTTGTGACTCGGAAGACAAATGGATCAGGTGAGATAAGGTAAGTTTTAAATCAAAGGTGTCTTTATTTTTAAGGAGAATAAAACATAGAGAATGAAGAAACAATGCAGACAAAAATCATGAACACGCCTCTCAATGGGAACTAAAATTTAACACACAAGAGTTACTTTGACTATCATAATACATCAATTCTTGATCAGCGATATAATAAAACGGGGGTGGAGAAAGCGCACGGCACAACGAAGGATGAATAACACTCCCGAATTACAAAGCCCTTAATATTAAAAACCCTCCCATCTCTAAAATATACCTCAACTAGATCAGCTAGGTGGAGTTGGGCCTCTATGCTCACCAGGGTTTTTAAAACTGTCCTTGACCTTGGTGCTCCTGTATCGTCCGGGATCTCCAATCTTCCTTATGGGACCGGCTCCTGAACCTGCTCTCCTGCTCGAACTTGTAGGCCCTCCGTGCTCCTCGAACTGTAATCGAACCTCTCCACTCGCACTGCCTTTGACCTCATGTATGTGTGAAACTGTGTTGTTTTTTAATGTCTCTTTTCCCCCAACAGTTATACTGTTTTCTTGCCCTTATCTTGGCGCCAAATCAGGGGTTTTCTTTTGTTAAAGTAATGGGCAGGCTGCTTTGACAAAAGCGGGTACTTTATTTTAATGTCTTGTAAATGAAACTAATGGGATCTGTCCTGTGTCCCTCTGAGTTTGGTACAGATAATAGGTTTTATCTGTGCTCTGCGATTTCAGAGATGGGTTTGCGTTTTGCTAGCAATTAACACACCTTGAGGTGTAAATACTTTTATTTTGACTTCGTTACTACTGTAACCATTTTACCATATCAATTGCAGTCAGTTCTGGAATCTTCTAATCGGCGGTGACTCAGGTTTCTTTAAGATACTGCAGTGGTATGTCCTTCTGAAATGAGTCATGTGATCTGCCAACTCCATCTTGTGTTCATAAAATGTGGCCATTTCAGGGGTTTTACAATGTAGACTGTATTTTCCTGGATTTTTGCGAATCCTACAAGGTCCTAAAAGCGGAATATAGGGAGTTAGGAGGTAAATTAAAAAACAGGACCTCAAAGGTAGTAATCTCAGGATTGCTACCAGTGCCACGTGCTAGTCAGAGTAGAAATAGAAGGATACTTCAGATGAATACGTGGTTAGAGGAATGGTGCCAGGAGGAGGGATTCAAGTTCCTGGGACATTGGAACCGGTTCTGGGGGAGGTGGGACCAGTTCAAACCGGATGGTCTGCACCTGGGCAGGGCTGGAACCGATGTCCTAGGGGGAGTGTTTGCTCGTGCTGTGGGGGAGGGTTTAAACTGAAATGGCAGGGGGTTGGGAACCTGAGCAGGGAGACAGAGGAAAGGGAAACAAGGATAAAAGCAAAAGATAGGAAGGAGAAAAACAAAAGTGGCAGTCAGAGAAATCAACGGTTTAAATCAGACGTGGCCACAGTAAATAATAATTCTAATAGGTCTAAGAGCGTTAAAAAAGCAAGCCTGAAGGCTTTGTGTCTTAATGTGAGGAGCATTTATAATAAGGTGGATGAATTGGTTGCGCAAATAGAGGTAAACGAATATGATTTGGTTGGGATTACGGAAACGTGGCTCAAGGACGGCCAAGACTGGGAACTCAACATCCAGGGGTATTCGATATTCAGGAAAGATAGGCAAAAAGGAAAGGGAGGAGGGGTACCATTACTGGTTAAAGAAGGGATTAACACAATTGTAATGAAGGATATTAGGTCTGATGAGGTGGAATCTGTATGGGTAGAATTGAGAAATACTAAGGGGGAAAAAAACATTAGTGGGAGTGGTATATAGACCTCCAAACAGTAAGGCGGAGGTTGGGGATGGCATTAAAAGGGAAATTAAAGAAGCGTGCAATAAGGGCACAGTAGTCATCATGGGTGACTTTAATCTACATATAGATTGGGCTAACCAAATTAGTAACGATATACTTTGGAGGAGGAATTCCTGGAGTGTTGACGGGATGGTTTCCTGGACCAATATGTCGAGGAACCAACCAGAGATCAGGCCATCTTAGACTGGGTATTATGTAATGAGAAAGGATTAATTAGCAATCTTGTTGTACGAGGCCCCTTGGGTCAGAGCGATCATAATATGATCGAATTCTTCATTAAGATGGAGAATGAAATAGTTGACTCAGAAACTAGGGTCCTCAATTTAAATAAAGGAAACTACGATGGTCTGAGGAGCGAGTTGGGTAGGATTGATTGGGGAATGGCACTCAAAGGGGTGATGGTGGATAGGCAATGGCAAACATTCAAAGACCAAATGGATGAACTACAGAAGTTGTTCATCCCAGTTTGGCATAAAAATAAAACAAAAAAGGTGACTCAACCGTGGCTAACAAGGGAAATTAGGGATGGCATAAGATCCAAGGAGAGGACATACAAATTGGCCAGAAAAAGCAATAATCCTGAGGATTGGGAGCAGTTTAGGATTCAACAAAGGAGGACAAAGGGATTAATTAAGAAAGTGAAAATAGAATATGAGAGTAAGCTTGCAGGGAACATAAAAACTGACTGTAAAAGCTTTTATAGATATGTAAAGAGAAAAAGATTGGTGAAGTCAAGCGTAGGTCCCTTGCAGTCAGAATCAGGGGAATTTATAATGGGGAACAAAGAAATGGCAGACCAACTAAATACATATTTTGGTTCTGTCTTCACAAAGGAGGACACAAATAACCTCCCAGAAATACCGTGGAACATAGGGTCTGATGAAAGGGTGGAACTGAAAGAAATCAGTATTTGTAGGGAAATGGTGTTAGGAAAATTGATGGGACTGAAGGCCGATAAATCCCCAGGGCCTGATAATCTACATCCCAGGGTACTTAAGGAAGTGGCCCTAGGAATAGTAGATGCATTGCTGATCATCTTCCAGAACTCGATAGACTCTGGAACAGTATCCATGGATTGGAGTGCAGCTAATGTTACCCCACTATTCAAAAAAGGTGGCAGAGAAAAAGCGGGGAATTATAGACCGGTAAGCCTGACATCGGTAGTGGGGAAAATGCTAGAGTCCATTATAAAAGATGTAATAGCAGAGCACTTGGAAAGCAGTGACAGGATCGGACAAAGTCAACATGGATTTACAAAAGGTAAATTATGCTTGACTAATCTACTGGAATTTTTTGAGGATGTAACTGGTAAAATAGATAAGGGAGAACCAGTGGATGTGGTGTATTTGGACTTTCAGAAGGCTTTCGATAAGGTCCCGCATAAGAGGTTAGCGTGCAAAATTAAGGCACATGGGATTGGGGGCAAGGTATTGACGTGGATAGAGAACTGGTTGGCGGACAGAAAGCAAAGAGTTGGAATAAACGGGTCGTTTTCCGAGTAGCAGGCAGTGACTAGTGAGGTACCGCAAGGATCGGTCCTAGGACCCCAGCTGTTCACAATATATATTAATGATCTGGACGAGGGAATTGGATGTAATATCTCCAAATTTGCAGATGACACAAAGCTGGGTGGGAGGGTATGCTGTGAGGAGGATGTCATGAAACTCCAGTACGATTTTGACAGGTTGGGTGATTGGGCAGAAACATGGCAAATGCACGATAATGTGGATAAATGTGAGGTTATCCACTTTGGTGGCAAAAACAGGAAGGCAGATTATTATTTGAATGGCAATAGATTGGGAGAAGGGGAAGTGCAAAGAGACCTGGGTGTTCTTGTGCACCAGTCGCTGAAGGTAAGCATGCAGGTGCAGCAGGCGGTTAAGAAGGCAAATGGTATGTTGGCCTTCGTAGCAAGAGGGTTTGAGTACAAGAACAAGGATGTCTTGCTACAGTTGTACAGGGCCTTGGTGAGACCACACCTTGAGTATTGTGTGCAGTTTTGGTCACCTTACCTGAGGAAGGACGTTCTTGCCATGGAGGGAGTGCAGCGAAGATTCACCAGGCTGATACCTGGGATGGCAGGAATGACGTATGAGGAGAGATTGTGTCAATTGGGCTTATACTCACTGGAGTTTAGAAGATTGAGAGGGGATCTCATCGAAACCTATAAAATTCTGTCAGGTCTGGACAGACTAGATGCAGAAAGGATGTTTCTGATGGCCGGGGAGTCCAGAACCAGGGGTCATAGTCTAAGGATAAGGGGTAAGCAATTTAGGACTGAAATGAGGAGGAATTTCTTCACCCAGAGAGTCGTGAACCTGTGGAATTCTCTGCCACAGAGGGCGGCGGAGGCCAGTTCATTAAATATATTCAAGAAAGAGTTGGATATATTTCTTGAGGCTAAAGGGATCAAGGGATACGGGGAGAAGGCAGGGACAGGGTACTGAATTTGGATGAACAGCCATGATCTCATTGAATGGCAGAGCAGGCTCGAAGGGCCGAATGGCCTACTACTCCTGCTCCTATCTTCTATGTTATGATCTGAAATTGTTGAACTCGATGTTGAGTCCAGAAGGCTGTAAAGTGCCTAATTGAAAGATGAGGTGCTGTTCCTCGAGCTTACGTTGAGCTTCGTTGGAACAGTGCAAGAGGCCGAGGACGGAGAGGTCAGAGTGGGAGTGGGGAATTAAAGGGACAGGCGACCGGAAGCTCGGGGGTCATGCTTGCGGACTGAACGGAGGTGTTCCACAAAGCGGTCGCCCATCTGCGTTTGGTCTCGCCAATGTAGAGGAGACCGCATCGTGAGCAGCGAATACAGTATATAAATTGCAAGAAGTACAAATAAATCGCTGTTTCACCTGGAAGGAGTGTTTGGGGCCCTGGACAGTGGGAAGGGAGGAGGTAAAAGGGCAGGTGTTGCCTCAGTCAGCACAGGGCTGGGGCTGGAATCTGGGAGAGGGGCCACAGTCAGCACAGAGCTGGGGCTGGAATCTGGGAGAGGGGCCACAGTCAGCACAGGGCTGGGGCTGGAATCTGGGAGAGGGGCCATAGTCAGCACAAGGCTGGGGCTGGAATCTGGGAGAGGGGCCACAGTCAGCACAGGGCTGGGGCTGGAATCTGGGAGAGGGGCTGCAGTCAGCACAGAGCTGGGGCTGGAATCTGGGAGAGGGGCCACAGTCAGCACAGAGCTGGGGCTGGAATCTGGGAGAGGGGCTGCAGTCAGCACAGAGCTGGGGCTGGAATGTGGGAGAGGGGCCACAGTCAGCGGGCCTTTCAGAGGGCCAGAGGGACAGGAGCTTTACAAGCTTTTATTACAAGAGGATTTGAGTATAAGAGTAAAGACGTCTTACTGCAATTATATAGGGCCTTGGTGAGACCACACCTGGAGTATTGTGTACAGTTTTGGTCTCCTTACCTAAGGAAGGATATACTTGCCTTAGAGGGAGTGCAATGAAGGTTCACCAGACTGATTCCTGGGATGGGGGGATTGTCCTATGAGGAGAGATTGAGGAGACTAGGCCTATATTCTCTAGAGTTTAGAAGACACAGAGGTGATCTCATTGATACATACAAAATTCTTACAGGGCTCGACAGGGTAGATGCAGGGAGGATGTTTCCCCTGGCTGGGGAGTCTCGAACCAGGGGTCACAGTCTCAGAATAAGGGGTCGGCCATTTAGGACTGAGATGAGGAGGAATGTCTTCACTCAGAGGGTGGTGAACCTGTGGAATTCTCCGCCCCAGAGGGCTGTGGAGGCTCAGTCATTGAGTATATTCAAAGACAGAGATCGATAGGGAATCAAGGGATATGGGGATAGTGCAGGAAAGTGGAGATGAGGTAGAAGATCAGCCATGATCTTATTGAATGGCGGAGCAGGCTCGAGGGGCCAAATGGCCGACTCCTGCTCCTATTTCATATGTTCCTAAAAAGTTTATTTAAATGCAAAATTCCCTTGGTCATCTGCAAAAAAAAAAATGTGTAATAAGGGCCCAGAATTTAGACTCTCTCTTGCTGGAGATAGACTTCAGGCACAACATGCCAATTCCCACTTCTGTGTCCTTATGCACCAGTCGCTGAAGGTAAGCATGCAGGTGCAGCAGGCGGTTAAGAAGGGAAATGGTATGTTGGCCTTCGTAGCGAGAGGATTCGAGTACAGGAACAAGGATGTCTTGCTGCAGTTGTACAGGGCCTTGGTGAGACCACACCTTGAGTATTGAGTGCAGTTTTGGTCGCCTTATCTGAGGATGTTATTGCCATGGAGAGAGAGTGCAGCGAAGATTCACCAGACTGATACCTGGGATAGCAGGAATGACGTATGAAGAGAGATTGGATCGAATGGGCTTATATTCGCTGGAGTTTAGAAGAATGAGCGGGTATCTCATTGAAACTTATAAAATTCTAACAGGAATAGACAGACTAGATGCAGGAAGGATGTTCCCGATGGCGGGGGAGTCCAGAACCAGGGGTCACAGTCTAAGGATAAGGGGTAAGCCTTTTAGGACAGAGATGAGGAGGAATTTCTTCACCCAGAGAGTGGTGAACCTGTGGAATTCTCTACCACAGAAGGCAGTAGAGGCCAATTCATTAAATATATTCAACAATGAGTTAGATATATTTCTTAAGGCTAAAGGGATCAAGGGATATGGGGAGAAGACAGGGACAGGGTACTGAATTTGGATGATCAGCCATGATCTCATTAAATGGCGGAGCAGGCTCGAGGGGCCGAATGGCTAACTCCTTCTCCTATCTTCTATGTTTCAATGTTCCTTGGAGAACACTCATCCTGGACAATGAAAGCCTTGACTCATGATTAACTCTGAAAAGGACATTGATATTGAACTGTGAGACCTTGAATCATGATTGGTTTTGATGGGATAAATTAACATCTGGACAATGCTCTCAGTTTAACTGAAACAATGGGGGTCACGGTGGACTTCCTGGCTTCACTGGAAGAGACACAAGTCAATCAGCCAGCCGCCCATCAACAGTAATAGAAATCACATTGAATATGCGTTACAGAAAGCGGGAGAGGAAATGAGGAGTTATCTTCGATCTCACAACTCTGTACTCCTCTGGTGATTGAATTACAGGTTGACGAGGTGTGAATGTCGGACAGTTCAGCAAATCAACAACCGAAACTGGTTGGGGGAGGCCCAGCATGGGGCCAGGTGACTAAAAGAACTATAAGAAGGAACCACACCTCAGCTCTCTCTCGTTTCGCTCTGAAGCTCTCTCGGAAGCGCTCTCTCTCTCTCGGAAGCTAGCTCTAACTACAGCAACCGCCAGGTGTAAGAAGGAAGGGAAGACAGTCATCTCCAGCCCCAGCCTACAATCGACATCGGCCACAACCAGCCAGACGGTTGATTGTAAGTATCAGTTGACTCTACAAGGGGTTTGCGCTGTGTAGGCCGCTGCAGTCAGATAAAGGAGGACGGGGACAGGTCATCTCCGATCCAGGCCTACAATCCACAACGGTAACGACCGGCCGTATGGGTGATTGCAAGTTTCAGCCCAACCTCAACAGGTTTTTGTCTGTGACTTGTTGTTTTTAATAAACTAACAGTTTTAGGTTGAACCTAAACCTTTGCGTCGTCTACCATTTTGTTGCTGTAAAACCCAGAGTCAAAGAACCCTTGTAAGGACGAGGGAACCAAACACCGTACATTGATACTTAAGAAGGAAGCTGTAGACTGCAGGAAGATATCAATAAATTGGTCAGGTGGGCAGAACAGTGGCAAATGGAATTCAATCCGGAGAAGTGTGAGGTAATGCATTTGGGGAGGGCTAACAAGGAAAGTGAATACACATTAAATGGTAGGACACTGAGTAGTGTAGAGGAACATAGGGACCTTGGAGTGCATGTCCACAGATCCCTGAAGGTAGCAGGCCAGGTAGATAAGGTGGTTAAGAAGGCATACGGAATGCTTGCCTTTATTAGCCGTGGCATAGAATACAAGAGCAGGGAGGTTTATGCTTCAATTATATAAAACACTGGTTAGGCCTCAGCTAGAGAACAGCTTGCAGTTCTGGTCACATTACAGGAAAGATGTGATTGCACTAGAGAGGGTACAGAGGAGATTTACAAGGATGTTGCAGGGAGTAGAGAATCTTAGCTCTGAGGAAAGACTGGATAGGCTGGGTTTGTTTTCCTTGGAACAGAGGAGGCTGAGGGGAGACCTGACTGAGATGTATAAAATTATGAGGGGCTTAGATAAAGTCGATAGGAAGGACCTATTTTCCTTAGCAGAGGGGTCTTAAACCAAGGGGCACAGATTTAAAGTAATTGGTGGAAAGTTTAGAGGGGATTTGAGGGGAAATGTCTTCACCCAGAGGGTTGTGGGGGTCTGGAACGCACTGCCTGAAAGGGTGGTAGAGGCAGGAACCCAAACCACATTTAAAAAGTACTTGGATGTCCACTTGGGATGCTGTAACCTGCAGGGCTACAGACCAAGAGCTGGGAAGTGGGAATAGGCTGGTTAGCTCTTTGTTGGCCGGCGCAGACACGATGGGCTGAAATGGCCTCCTTCCGTGCTGTAGGTTTCTGTGATTCTATGAAATGGCCCTCAAGAAAAGTCACGAATTACATCCTCCGCGGCTGTAACCGGTGGACGATCTCTCTTCATCCTTCTCGACCTGTCTGCGAGCTTCACCACGGTTGATCACACCATCCTCCTCCAACGCCTCTCCTCCATGTTCAGCCCAGTGGGACTTGTTGGTGTGATTACCGGATAGTCGCTGAGCCAGACCCCCGAAACAAGCTCGTGGAACAGGAAACATTGAGATGTCTGATTGATAGACTTTATTTCACAAATCAATGGTAAAAGGGAGCTGTTGACAGTGGCAGAAGGTGGGTGGTGGTGTTCCACAAGGATCAGTGCTGGGTCCACTGTTGTTCACAAGTTATATTAACGATTTAGACTTTGGAATCAAAAACACCATTTCTAAATTTGCGGATGACACCAACTTTGAGGAATAGTCAATATTGATGAGGACTGCAACAAATTACAGGAGGACATTAATAAACTTGCAGAATGGGTATATAATTGGCAAATGAAGTTCAACACAGATAAACATGAGGTATTACATTTTGGTAGGAAGAATGGGGAGGTCACATCACTTGGAGAGTGCGAGTCTAGGTGGGGTAGAGGAACAAAGGGATCTCGGAGTACAAATACACAAATTACTAAAATTTGCGACACAGGTTAGCAAGGCCATAAAAAAAGCAAACCAAGCACGAGGGTTTATTTCTCGAGGTATAGAATTGAAAAGTAGTGAAGTTATGCTAAACCTGTATCGAACCTTGGTTAGACCACAGAGTACTGCATACAGTTCTGGTCGCCATATTATAAAAAGGATATAGAGGCACTGGAGAGGGTGCAGAGAAGATTCACAAGGATGATACCAGAAATGCGAGGGTATACATATCAGGAAAGGATGAGTAGGCTGGGTCTCTTTCCTCTTGAAAATAGAAGGCTGTGGGGTGACCTAATAGAGGTGGATAACGAGAAAATGTTGCCACTTGTGGGGAAGAGTATAACTAGAGGCCATCGATAGAAGATAGTCACCAAGAAATCCAATAGGGAATTCAGAAGGAACTTCTTTACCCAAAGAGTGGTGAGAATGTGGAACTCACTACCACAGGGAGTGGTTGAAGCGAATAGCACTGATGAAGTTAAGGGGATTACAACAGAAAATGCTGGAAATACTCAGCAGGCCAGGCAGCATCCGTGGAGAGAGAAACAGAGTTAACGTTTCAGGCCTGGGACCCTTGATCAGTTCTGATGAAGGGTCCCAGACCTGAAACGTTAACTCTGTTTCTCTCTCCACGGATGCTGCCTGGCCTGCTGAGTATTGCCAGCATTTTCTGTTGTTATTTCAGATTTCCAGCATCCACAGTATTTTGTTATTGAATTTAAGGGGAGGCTGGACAAGCATATGAGGGAGAATGGAATAGAGGGTTATGCTGATAGATTTAGATGAGGAATGACGGGAGGAGGCTCGAGTGGAGCTTGGACTGGTTGGGCTGAATGGCCTGTTTCTGTGCCGTATGTCCTATGTAACCCAATGTAACATAGCAAAAACGTCCCAATCAGTTCACAGGAGCACCATCAGACCAAATTTAACACTGATTCATACAAGAGATATTAGGACAGGTGACCAAAAGCTTGGTGAAAGAGGTAGGGGTTGGGAACCTGTGCAGGGAGACAGAGGAAAGGGAAGCAAGGATAGAAGCAAAAGACAGGAAGGAGAAAAGCAAAAGTGGAAGTCGGAGAAATCAAGGGTGTAAATCAAACAAGGCCACAGTAAATAATAATTCTAAAAGGACTGAGTGTTAAAAAATCAAGCCTGAAGGCTTTGTGTCTTAATGCGAGGAGCATTCGTAATAAGGTGGATGAATTAGCTGTGCAAATAGATGTAAACGGATATGATATAATTGGGATTACGGAGACATGGCTCCAGGATGACCAAGTCTGGGAATTCAACATCCAGGGGTATTCAATAATCAGGAAGGACAGGAAAAAAGGAAAAGGAGGTAGGGTAGCGTTGCTGGTTAAAGAGATTAACACAATAATAAGGAAGGATATTAGCTCTAATGATGTGGAATCTGTATGGGCAGAGCTGAGAAATACCAAGGGGCAGAAAACGTTAGTGGGAGTTGTATACAGACCCCCAAACAGTAATGCTGAGGTTGGGGATGGTATTAAATGGGAAATTAGAGATGCGTACAATAAGGGCACAGCAGTTATCATGGGTGACTTTAATCTACATATAGTTTGGGCTAACCAAATTAGTAACAATACTGTGAAGGAGGAATTCCTAGAGTGTATACGGGATGGTTTCCTGGACCAATATATCGAGGAAGCAACTAGAGATCAGGCCACCTTAGATTGGGTATTATGTAATGAGAAAGGATTAATTAGCAATCTTGTTGTGCGAGGCCCCTTGGGGAGGAGCGATCATAATATGATAAGAATTCTTCATTAAAATGGAGAGTGAAGTAGTTGACTCAGAGGCTAGGGTCCTGAATTTAAATAAAGGAAACTACGATGGTATGAGGCATGAGTTGGCTGGGATGGATTGTGGAACATTACTTAAAGGGTTGATGGTGGATAGGCAATGGCAAACATTTAAAGATCGCATGGATGATCCACAGAATTTGTTCATCCCTGTTTGGGATAAAAATAAAACAAAAAAAGGTGACTCAACCGTGGCTAACAAGGGAAATTAGGGATAGCATAAGATCCAAGGAGAGGACATATAATTAAGCCAGAAAAAGCAGCAAACCTGAGGATTGAGAGCAGTTTAGGATTCAGCAAAGGAGGACAAAGGGATTAATTAAGAGGAGGAAAATAGATTATGAGAGTAAGCTTGCAGGGAACATAAAAACTGACTGTAAAAGCTTCTATAGATATGTGAAGAGAAAAAGGTTGGTGAAGTAAGGCATAGGTCCCTTGCAGTCAGAATCAGGGGAATTTAATATGGGGAACAAAGAAATGGCAGAACAATTAAATACATACTTTGGTTCTGCCTTAAAAAGGATGACACAAATAACCTCCCAGAGGTGTTGGGGAACATAGGGTCTAATGAGAGGGAGGAATGAATGAAATCAGTATTTGTAGGGAAATGGTGTTAGGGAAATTGATGGCATTGAAGGCCGATAAATCTCAGGGCCTGATAATCTACATCCTAGGGTACTTAAGGAAGTGGCTCTAGAAATAGTAGATGCATTGCTGATCATCTTCCAAAATTAGATAGACTCTGGAACAGTTCCCATGGATCGGAGGGTAGCTAATGTTACCCCACTATTTAAAAAAGGTGGTAGAGGGAAAACGGGGAATTATAGACCGGTAAGCCTGACATCGGTAGTGGGGAAAATGCTAGCGTCCATTATAAAAGATGTAATAGCAGAGCACTTGGAAAACCGTGACAGGATCGGACAAAGTCAACATGGATTTACAAAAGGTAAATCATGCTTGACTAATCTACTGGAATTTTTTGAGGATATAACTGGTAGAATAGATAAGTGGATGTGGTGTATTTGGATTTTCAGAAGGCTTTCGATAAGGTCCCGCATAAGAGATTAGCGTGCAATGTAAAAGCCCACGGGATTGGGGGTAAGGTACTGCCTTGGATAGAGAACTGGCTGGCAGACAGGAAGCAAAGAGTTGGAATGAACAGGTCTTTTTCCGAGTGGCAGGCAGTGACTAGTGGGGTAGCGCAGGGATCGGTGCTAGGACCCCAGCTATTCACAATATATATAAATGATCTAGATGAGGGAACTAGATGTAATATCTCCAAGTTTGCAGATGACACAAAGCTGGGTGGGCGTGTGTGCTCTGAGGAGGATTCAGAGAAACTCCAGTATGATTTGGATAGGTTGGGTGATTGGGCAGATGCATGGCAGCTGAAGTATAATGTGGATAAATGCGAGGTTATCCACTTTGGTGGCAAAAACAGGAAGACAGATTATTATCTGAGCGGCAATAGAGTGGAAGATGGGGAAATGCAATGAGATCTGGGTGTCCTTGTGCACCAGTCGCTGAAGGTAAGCATGCAGGTGCAGCAGGCGGTTAAGAAGGCAAATGGTATGGCACCTCTGAAAGAGCAGCTCTCCTTCAGTACTGCCCTGGAGTGTCAGCCCAGATTACGTGCTCAAGTCTCCAGAGTGGGACTCAAACCCATGACCTTCTGACTCTAGAGGTGAGAGTGTCACCCACTTAGCTGAGGCTGACCCCTCTTAAACTCCAGCCTAGTTACTGGGGTTATTATCAGAATCTTCAAACTGCCCCATCGCCCCCCAACCCCGTAATTGCCATTATTAACACAGAATAGTCCTTCATGTGATTAACAGCAGAATGGGACCAGTGCGCTCAGGTGTGAACTCGCTGGTGGTTCAGTAGGTGAGATGAAGTTTTGAATCGCTTTTCACACACTGAGCAGGGGAACGGTCTCTTCCCGGTGTGGGTGAACTGGTGTTTCCGAAGACCGGATGAGTGCGTAAACCTCTTCCCGCAGTGAGAGCAGCTGAATGGCCTCTCCCCAGTGTGGATGCGTCGATGCTTCTTCAGGCCCTTGGAGCATTTGAAACTCTTGTCACAGTCGGAACATTTAAACGGCCTCTCGTCAGTGTGAACCAGCTGGTGTTCCCGCAGAGAGGTGAGACGAGTGAATCCTTTCCCGCACTCGGAGCAGGTGAGCGGCCCGTCAGTGTGAACCAGCTGGTGTTCCCGCAGATAGGAGGGACGAGTGAATCCTTTCCCGCACTCAGAGCAGGTGAACGGCCTCTCGTCAGTGTGAACCAGTTGGTGTTCCCGCAGATAGGAGGGACGAGTGAATCCTTTCCCGCACTCGGAGCACGAGAACGGCCTCTCATCAGTGTGAACTCGCTGGTGTTTCCGCAGAGAGGAGGGACGAGCGAATCCTTTCCCGCACTCGGAGCACGAGAACGGCCTCTCGTCGGTGTGAACCAGCTGGTGTTCCCGCAGATAGGAGGGACGAGTGAATCCTTTCCCGCACTCGGAGCAGGAGAACGGCCTCTCCTCAGTGTGAACCAGTTGGTGTTCCCGCAGAGAGGAGGGACGAGTGAATCCTTTCCCGCACTCGGAGCACGAGAACGGCCTCTCGTCAGTGTGAAGCAGCTGGTGTTCCCGCAGAGAGTCGGAACGAGTGAATCCTTTCCCGCACTCGGAGCAGAAGAACGGCCTCTCGTCAGTGTGCCCACGTTCGTGTACCAGCACAGAGTGGGACTGGACAAAACCCTTCCCGCATACGGAGCAGGTGAACGGCCTCTCCCCGGTGTGAATGCGTTGATGCCTTGCTACATCCTCGGCGCTTTTAAAGCTCTTCTCACAGTCAGGGCACTTACAGGGTCTCTCATCAGTGTGAACTCGCTGGTGCGCCCGCAGAGTGGAAGAATGGCTGAATCCCTTCCCGCACTCGGAGCAGGTGAACGGCCACTCCCCGGTGTGTACTCGCTGGTGTGCCCGCAGGGAGCCTGAATGAGTGAATCCCTTCCCACACACTGAGCAGGTGAACGGCCATTTCACGGAGTGACTGCCTTGATGAGTCTCCAGCTCGGAGAGGCAACTGAATCCCACCCCGCATTCCCGACATTTGCACGGATTCTCCTCGCTTTGGTTACACTTGTGCCTCCCCAGGCTGAACCTTCGGTTGAATCCACGTCCACACACAAGACACGTGTGCAGTTTGCCTGCATTCTGATTGCTGCTTTCTGCTTCCATATGTCGATGATATTCAGGTCCTGATGAATCGAGTGACTGTCAGATAATAGTGTGAAGTTTGCGTTAAGCTGCCCGTCTGCAATTCCTCCCACTGCAAGAGAGAGTAAAACAGGTTTATATAAGTAATTAATGTAAATACAGGAGAGAAAATAAAGAAAGACTTGCCTTAATACAGCGACTTTCACGAGCAACGGTTTTACAGCCAAAACTGAGATGAGGAGAAACTTCTTCACTCAGAGGGTAGTAAATCTATGGAATTTGCTACCCCAGAGAGCTGTGGAAGCTGCAACATTAAATAAATTTAAAATGGAGATAGACATTTTCCTAGCAGATAAGGGAATTAGGGGTTACGGGGAGAGGGCAGGGAAGTGGACGTGAGTCTAGATTCAGATCAGCCATGATCCTATTGCATGGCGGAGCAGGCCCGAGGGGCCGTATGGCCTACTCCTGCTCCTATTTCTTATGTTCTTATGTCCTTATGAAGTACTTTTTGAAGCTTAGTCGCTGTTGTAATGTCGGAAACACTGCAACCAATTTGCATGATAAATAATGGCCAGGACACCAGGGATAACTCTCCTGCCCTTTTTCGAAAAAGTGGGATCTTTTATGTCCACCTAAACGTCTCATCCGAAAGACGGCCCTCCGACAGTGCAGCACTCCCTCAGTACTGCCCCTCCGACAGTGCGGCGCTCCCTCAGTACTGCACCTCTGACAGTGCGGCGCTCCCTCAGTACTGCTCCTCCGACAGTGCAGCGCTCCCTCAGTACTGTCCCTCCAACAGTGCAGCGCTCCCTCAGTACTGTCCCTCCGACAGTGCAGCGCTCCCTCAGTACTGCCCCTCCGACAGTGCGGCACTCCCTCAGTACTGACCCTCCCACAGTGCGACGCTCCCTCAGTACTGCCCCTCTGACAGGGCACCGCCCCTCCGACAATGCGGCGCTCCTTCGGCACTGCCCCGGAGTTTCAGCCTAGGTTTATGTGCTCGAGTCCCTGGAGTGGGGACTTCGAACCCACAACTTTCTGACTGAGAGACGAGGGTGCTCCTAACTGAGCCACTGGCTGGCTCTCAAGGTTTTTCACATCCTTGCTAAAGTGCGGTAGCTGGGGGAATTGTCACCGACCCTTTAATCAGAAAAACACACACGAGAGGGGGGGAGGGAGTCCCTTTAAATGTGGAAGGGGCGGTTGTCCCTTTAAATGGGGAGGGGATGGGTGTCCCTTTAAATGTGGAGGGGGGTGGGTGTCCCTTTAAATGTGGAGAGGCGGGGCCGCGCATACTCATTCGGCCCCTCGCCACAAAACCAGGCTGCGAGTGCGCCTGCGCGGGGCCTCCGAAGAGCAGGCGGAAGGCCAGGCCCGGGGAAGAGACGGAATTAGCGGCCGGGGTAAAGTAAAGTGTTGGGGAAGCAATTTAAATCGAGGTGAGGGGGAGGAGCGGAGAGCGAGATTATAAAGTAAAATACGAGAAAAAGCAAACCTGAGAGTCGGGCGGACGCCGAACGGAGCCGATTGTTCCGCGCGGGGTGGCGGAGTGAGCCGGAGCAATGTGATTCTGACTGACGGGAGCGCTGACCAATAGGAAGAGGTGGTGTGGAGATGCCGGAGTCGGACGAGGGCTGAGCTGGGAGGACTGAACTGGGCGGCCTGGTCCTCCAACCAATGGCGGCGCGGCAAGGGGGCGGGGCCTCTCCAGCTCAGGTGCGCTGGGGCCGATTGTGACGCGCTGTCCCCAGGTGAGAGCAGCTCAGTCAGCGCAGAGCTGGGGCTGGAATCTGGGAGAGGGGCACAAGCTTCACAACACAAGCTGCTTTCAAATGCACAATTGTTTCCTACACACAGCCTTGGTCACTCTGCAAAAAAAACTGTTTAACAATTCATCATAACTCCCCTGCTTTAGGAGAGGCATAGAGTGCAAAAGCAAGGAAGTTATGATGAAACTGTGTAAAAGACTGGAGTCAGCTGTGGCTCAGTGGATAGCAGAGTCAGAAGGTTGTGGGTTCAAATCCCGCTCCAGGGACTTGAGCACATAAAGCGAGGCTGACACTCCAGTGCGGTGCTGAGGGAGAGGCGCACTGTCGGAGGGGCAGTGCTGAGGGAGCGCCACACTGTCGGAGGGTCAGTACTGAGGGAGCGCTGTTCCGTCGGAGGGGCAGTGCTCAATGAGCGCTGCTCCATCGGAGGGGCAGTACTGAGGGAGCGCTGCTCCATCGGAGGGGCAGTACTGCGGGAGCGCCGCACTGTCAGGGGAAGCAATGTTGTGGGAGTGCCGCATTGTCGGAGGGGCAGTAATGAAGGAGTGCTGCACTGTCGGAGGTGCCGTCCTACGGATGAGACGTTAAACCAAGGCCCCCGTCTGCCCCCTCAGGTGGATGTAAAAGATCCCGTGGTGCTATTTCGAAGAAGTTATCCCTGGTGTTTTGAGCCCAATATTTATCCCTCAATCAACATGACGAAAAAACAGATTATCTGGTCATTATCACATTGCTGTTTGTGGGAGCTTGCTGTGTGCAAATTGGCTGCCGCGTTTCCCACATTACAACAGTGACTACACTTCAAAAATACTTCATTGGCTGTAAAGCGCTTTGGGACGTTTGGTGGTCGTGGAAGGTAGTTAAGAAGGCAAATGGTATGCTGGCCTTCATTACAAGAGGATTTGAATACAGGAGTAAAGAAGTCTTACTCCAACTATATCTTCTTCTTAGGAAGTCCCTCGGAACCGAGGATGACTTGCTTCCACATTAAAAATGAGTTCCCAGGTGTAAGGGTAAACCGGGAGAGTTTCTTCTCCCCGAGACGGACTCTCATATAAAGGGTCGACTGGATCCATGTTTATCTGTAATTTAAACAGAGGTCTGGTCGTCTTCCGAGCTCTTTCCCCTAGAGGAGAGGGTAGAATGGGGGTCTTTAGTGTTAAATGGTTTCACCTGGGTCCATTGCTTCCATCGCATACCCACCGGTTCCTGTAGACAAACACACGTATCACTTGTCATTAATACAGTACATGGCCCCATCCAACGGGCCCCATTCCCTTTCTTCCGATAACTTGCGTCATTACTTGTTGACCTATTCTGGGCAACTCGTCTGGTTTAAGTCCAGCATTCTGCCTTTCTAGACCTTTAATCTGTTGTTGGTTCCTTGCTGCTTTATTTAGTGCTTGTACCTCCTGATTTAGTTGTACTAAGTATCGCCTTAATCTATCTTGCACTAGCCCTGGTTCTCCCACCCCTCCAGCCAAATCCTCTGGTAGTCTCCTAGCTCGTCCTGTCATTAATTCATAGGGGGTCAGTCTGGTCGTTCGTCCTGGGGTGGCTCGCAGCCTCGTTAGTATGCTGGGTAATAATTCCGACCATCCCGTCCCTGTTTCTTGGATGACTTTTGTCAGCGAGTTTTTCAGTGTCCTATTCATTCTTTCTACCATCCCCGAGCTCTGGGGGTGATACGGTATGTGATATTTTTGTGTCACATGTAGCAGCTTACAGATTTTCATTATTTTGCCGGTGAAATGTGTGCCGTTGTCTGAGTCAATTTGCAGAGGCACTCCCCAACAGGGTATAACCTCAGTAGCCAATATTAGTGCAACTGTTTTTGCAGAGCAGTCTCGGGTGGCAAAGGCATCCACCCACCTGGTAAATTGGTCAATTATTACCAGGCAATATTTCTTCCCCCGGTCCTGCGCTAAGGGGCCGGTAAAGTCAATTTGTAAGTTTTCCCAGGGTCCTTGGGGCCTGGGTTGGTTTGCTACTCTAACTCGACATCTCTGTCCTACATTATTCTTGCGCATATTATACAGCGGTGGCAATATTTCGCTACTTCCCGACCTATCTTTGGCCACCACCAGTACAGTGTCAGTAGGTGCAACATGTTACTTCTGCCAGTATGTGTTACACCATGGTATAGCGCCATCAGTTGTTGTCTACAACATTCCGGTGCCACCACCTGGTTACGGGGGCCCCATTTCCAAATTCCATCTTGTAATTGCGCGCCAGCTTGTCTCCATTTCTCCTTTTGCTCTTTACTAGTATTTTCTTGTAACTCCATTATATTCACTTCCTGTACCCCACTGACTATCATGACCATATTTATTTCATTTTTGAACGCGTCCTCTGGTTGCATTTCTTCTGCAGCTAGTTTTGCGCCTAGATCTGCATAACTATTCCCTATAGGGGCCTGGTCCTGGGGTTCACAGAAACATAGAAGATGGGAGCAGGAGTAGGCCATTCGGCCCCTCGAGCCTGCTCCGCCATTCAATGAGATCATGGCTGATCATCCAAATTCAGTACCCTGTCCCTGCCTTCTCCCCATATCGCTTGATCCCTTTAGCCTTAAGAAATATATCCAACTCCTTCTTGAATATATTTAATGAATTGGCCTCCACTGCCTTCTGTGGTAGAGAATTCCACAGGTTCACCACTCTCTGGGTGAAGAAATTCCTCCTCATCTCTGTCCTAAATGGCTTACCCCTTATCCTTAGACTGTGACACCTGGTTCTGGACTCCCCGGCCATCGGCAACAGCCTTCCTGCATCTAGCCTGTCTAGTCCTGTTAGAATTTTATAAGTTTCAATGAGATCCACACTCATTCTTCTAAACTCCAGCGAGTATAAGCCCAATCGACCCAATCTCTCCTCATATGTCATTCCTGCCATCCCAGGTATCAGTCTGGTGAATCTTTGCTGCACTCCCTCCATGGCAAGAACATCCTTCCTCAGATAAGGCGACCAAAACTGCACACAATACTCAAGATGTGGTCTCATCAAGGCCCTGTTCAACTACAGCAAGACATCCTTGTTCTTGTACTCGAACCCTCTCGCTACGAAGGCCAACATACCATTTGCCTTCTTAACCACCTGCTGCACCTGCATGCTTACCTGCAGCGACTGGTGCACAAGGACGCCCAGGTCTCGTTGCACTTCCCCTTCTCCCAATCTATTGCCATTCAGATAATAATCTGCCTTCCTGTTTTTGACACCAAAGTGGATAACCTCGCATTTATCCACGTTATATTGCATCTGCCATGCTTCTGCCCAATCACCCAACCTGCCCAAATCATACTGGAGTTTCTCGGCATCCTCATCACAGCACACACACCCACCCAGCTTTGTGTCATCTGCAAACTTGGAGATATTACATCTAGTTCCCTCGTCCAGATCATTAATATATATTGTGAATAGCTGGGGTCCAAGGACCGATCCCTGCGGTACCCCACTAGTCACTGCCTGCCACTCGGAAAAAGAGCCGTTTATTCCAACTCTTTGCTTCCTGTCTGCCAACCAGTTCTCTATCCAAGTCAATACCTTGCTCCCAATCCCATGTGCCTTAACTTTACACGCTAATCTCTTATGCGGGACCTTATCGAAAGCCTTTTGAAAGTCCAAATACACCACATCCACTGGTTCTCCCTTATCTATTTTACCAGTTACATCCTCAAAAAATTCCAGTAGATTAGTCAAGCATGATTTACCTTTTGTAAATCCATGTTGACTTTGTCCGATCCTGTCACTTTTTTCCAAGTATTCTGCTATTATGTCCTTTATAATGGACTCTAGCATTTTCCCCACTACCGATGTCAGGCTTACCGGTCTATCATTCACCGTTTTCTCTCTTCCACCTTTTTTGAACAGTGGGGTAACATTAGCTACCCTCCGATCCATGGGTACTGTTCCAGCTTCCATCGAATTTTGGAAGATGATCAGCAATGCATCTACTATTTCTAGGGCCACTTCCTTAAGTACCCTAGGATGTAGATTATCAGGCCCTGGGGATTTATCGGCCTTCAATCCCATCAATTTCCCCAACACCATTTCCCTACAAATACTGATTTCTTTCAGTTCCACCCTTTCATTAGACCCTATGTTCCCCGACATCTCTGGGAGGTTATTTGTGTCCTCCTTTGTGAAGACAGAACCAAAGTATGTATTTAAGACCAGGACCAGTGCAAGATAGATTAAGGCGATACTACAACTAAATCAGGAGGTACAAGCACTAAATAAAGAAGTGAGGAACCAACAACAGATTAAAGATCTAGAAAGGCAGAATGCTGGACTTAAACCAGACGAGTTGCCCAGAATAGGTCAACAAGTAATGACGCAAGTTATCGGAAGAAAGGGAATGGGGCCTGTTGGATGGGGCCTTGTACTGTATTAATGACAAGTGATACATGTGTTTGTCTACAAGAACCGATGGGTATGCGATGGAAACAATGGACCCAGGTGAAACCATTTAACACTAAAGACCCCCATTCTACCCTCTCCTCTAGGGGAAAGAGCTCGGAAGACAACCAGACCTCTGTTTAAATTACAGATAAACATGGATCCAGTCGACCCTTTATATCAGAGAGTCCGTCTCGGGGAGAAGAAACTCTCCCGGTTTACCCTTACATCTGAGAACCATTTGCCTTCTTAACTGCCTTTCACGACCACCGGACGTCCCAAAGCGCTTTACAGCCAATGAAGTAGTTTTGATGTGTGGTCACTGTTGTAATGTGGGAAACGCGGCAGCCAATTTGCGCATAGCAAGCTCCCACAAACAGCAATGTGATAATGACCAGATAATCTCATGTTGATTGAGGGATAAATATTGGGCTCAAAACACCGGGGATAACTTCTTCGAAATAGCACCACGGGATCTTTTATGTCCACCTGAGGGGGCAGACGGGGGCCTCGGTTTAACGTCTCATCCGTAGGACGGCACCTCTGACACTGCAGCGCTCCTTCATTACTGCCCCTCCGACAATACGGCTCTCCCTCAGTACTGCCCCTCCGACAGTGCGGCGCTCC
This sequence comes from Somniosus microcephalus, assembly GCF_052327205.1. NCBI lineage: Eukaryota > Metazoa > Chordata > Chondrichthyes > Squaliformes > Somniosidae > Somniosus > Somniosus microcephalus. Next base: position 12,043,535 of record NC_140990.1, on the reverse strand, counting down.
CTCAGTACTGCCCCTCCGACAGTGCGGCGCTCCCTCAGTACTGCCCCTCCGACAGTGCAGCGCTCCCTCAGTACTGCCCCCTCCGACAGTGCGGCGCTCCCTCAGTACTTCCCTTCCGACAGTGCAGCGCTCCCTCAGTACTGCCCCTCCGACAGTGTGGCGCTCCCTCAGTACTTCCCTTCCGACAGTGCGGCGCTCCCTCAGTACTAACCCTCCGACAGTGCGGCGCTCCCTCAGCACTGCCCCTCCGACAGTGCGGCGCTCCCTCAGTACTGTCCCTCTGACAGTGCGGTGCTCCCTTAGTACTGTCCCTCCGACAGTGCGGTGCTCCCTCAGTACTGCCCCTCCGACAGTGCGGCGCTCCCTCAGTACTGCCTCTCCGACAGTGCGGCGCTCCCTCAGTACTGCACCTCTGACTGTGCAGCACTCCCTCTGTACCGCCTCTCCGACAGTGTGGTTCAACCTCAGTACTGCCTCTCCGACAGTGCAGCGCTCCTTCAGTACTGCCTCTGCGACAGTGCGGCACTCCCTCAGTATTCCCCCTCCGACAGTGCGGCGCTCCCTCAGTATTCCCCCTCCGACAGTGCGGCGCTCCCTCAGCACTGCCCCTCTGACAGTGCGGCACTCCCTCAGTGCTGCCCCTCCGACAGTGCGGCGCTCCCTCAGTAGTGCCCCTCCGACAGTGCAGCGCTCTCTCAGCACTGCCCCTCCGACAGTTCAGCGCTCCCTCAGTACTGCATCTGCGACAGTGCGGCACTCCCTCAGTAGTGCCCCTCCGACCGTGCGGCGCTCCCTCTGCACTGCCCCTCTGACAGTGCGGCACTCCCTCAGTGCTGCCCCTCCGACAGTGCGGCGCTCCCTCAGCACCGCACTGGAGTGTCAGCCTCGCTTTATGTGCTCAAGTCCCTGGAGCAGGATTTGAACCCACAACCTTCTGACTCTGCTATCCACTGAGCCACAGCTGACTCCAGTCTTTTACACAGTTTCATCATAACTTCCTTGCTTTTGCACTCTACCCCTCTCCTAAAGCAGGGGAGTTATGATGAATTGTTAAACAGTTTTTTTTGCAGAGTGACCAAGGCTGTCTGTAGGAAAGAATTTTGCATTTGAAAGCAGCTTGTATTGTGAAGCTTGTGCCCCTTTGCCAGGCCCGCTGCCTGCGGCCCCTCTCCCAGATTCCAGCCCCAGCTCTGTGCTGACTGAGCTGCTCTCGCCTGGGGACAGTGCGTCACAATCAGCCCCAGCACACCTGAGCTGGAGAGGAGGCCCCCCCCCCTTGCCGCGCCGCCATTGGTTGGCGGACCCAGCCCGCCCTCATCCTATTGGTCAGAGCTCTCCGCCTCCCCCTCACCTTGATTTAAATCGATTCCCCAACACGTTACTTTACCCTGGCCTTCCGTCTGCTCCCCGGAGGACCCACGCAGGCACACTGGCAGCCTCGTGTTGTGGTGAGGGGGCCGAATGAGCATGCGCGGCCCCGCCTCTCCACATTTAAAGGGACACCCACCCCCCACATTTAAAGGGACACCCACCCCTCCACATTTAAAAGGACACCCACCCTCTCCACATTTAAAGGGGCTACCTCCCCCCCTCTCGCGTCCTCTACTGTGGAGGAGGAATTCCTGGAGTGTTTACGGGATGGTTTCCTGGACCAATATGTCGAGGAACCAACCAGAGATCAGGCCATCTTATACTGGGTATTATTTAACGAGAGAGGATTAATTAGCAATCTTGTTGTACGAGGCCCCTTGGGTCGGAGTGATCATAATATGATCGAATTCTTCATTAAGATGGAGAATGAAGTTGTTGACTCAGAGACTAGTGTCCTAAATTTAAATAAAGGAAACTACGATGGTCTGAGGAGCGAGTTGGGTAGGATTGATTGGGGAATGTCACTCAAAGGGTTGATGGTGGATAGGCAATGGCAAACATTCAAAGACTGCATGGATGAACTGCAGAATTTGTTCATCCCAGTTTGGCATAAAAATAAAACAAAAAAGGTGACTCAACCGTGGCTAACAATGGAAATTAGGGACAGTATAAGATCCAAGGAGAGGACATATAAATTGGCCAGAAAAAGCAGTAAACCTGAGGATTGGGAGCAGTTTAGGATTCAACAAAGGAGGACAAAGGGATTAATTAAGAAGGGGAAAATAGAATATGAGAGTAAGCTTTCAGGGAGCATAAAAACTGACTGTAAAAGCTTTTATAGATATGTGAAGAGAAAAAGATTGGTGAAGTCAAGCGTAGGTCCCTTGCAGTCAGAATCAGAGGAATTTATAATGGGGAACAAAGAAATGGCGGACCAATTAAGTACATATTTTGATTCTGTCTTCACAAAGGAGGACACAAATAACCTCCCAGAGATGTCGGGGAAGATAGGGTCTGATGAAAGGGAGGAACTGAAAGAAATCAGTATTTGTAGGGAAATGGTGTTCGGGAAATTGATGGGATTGAAGGCCGATAAATCCCCAGGGCCTGATAATCTACATCCTAGGGTACTTAAGGAAGTGGCCCTAGAAATAGTCGATGCATTGCTTATCATCTTCCAACATTCGATGGAATCTGGAACAGTACCCATTGATTGGAGGGTAGCTAATGTTACCCCACTAGTCAAAAAGGTGGTAGAGAGAAAATGGGGAATTACAGACATCGGTAGTGGGGAAAATGCTAGAGTCCATTATAAAAGATGTAATAGCAGAGCACTTGGAAAAAAGTGACCGGATCGGACAAAGTCAACATGGATTTACAAAAGGTAAATCGTGCTTGACTAATCTATTGGAATTTTTTGAGGATGTAACTGGTAGAATAGATAAGGGAGAACCAGTGGATGTGGTGTATTTGGACTTTCAGAAGGCTTTCGATAAGGTCCTGCATAAGAGATTAGCATGTAAAGTTAAGGCATATGGGATTGGGGCAAGGTATTGACTTGGATAGAGAACTGGTTGGCAGACAGAAAGCAAAGAGTTGGAATAACCGGGTCTTTTTCCGAGTGGCAGGCAGTGACTAGCGGGGTACCGCAGGGATCGGTCCTTGGATCCCAGCTATTCACAATATATATTAATGATCTGGACAAGGGAACTAGATGTAATATCTCCAAATTTGCAGACGACACAAAGCTGGGTGGGCATGTGTACTGTGAGGAGGATGCTGAGAAACTCCAGGATGATTTGGACAGGTTGGGTGATTGGGCAGAAGCATGGCAGATGCAATATAACGTGGATAAATGCAAGGTTATCCACTTTGGTGGCAAAAACAGGAAGACAGATTATTATCTGAATGGCAATAGATTGGGAGAAGGTGAAGTGCAACGAGACCTGGCCGTCCTTGTGCACCAGTCGTTGAAGGTAAGCATGCAGGTGCAGCAGGCGGTTAAGAAGGCAAATGGTATGTTGGCCTTCGTAGTGAGAGGGTTTGAGTACAGGAACAAGGATGTCTTGCTGCAGTTGTACAGGGCCTTGGTGAGACCACACCTTGAGTATTGTGTGCAGTTTTGTTCGCCTTATCTGAGGAAGGATGTTCTTGCCATGGAGGGAGTGCAGCGAATATTCACCAGACTGATACTTGGGATGGCAGGAATGACGTATGAGGAGAGATTGGGTCGATTGGGCTTGTACACGCTGGAGTTTAGAAGAATGAGAGGGGATCTCATTGAAACTTATAAAATTCTCACAGGCCTGGACAGACTAGATGCAAGAAGGATGTTCCCGATGGTCAGGGAGTTCAGAACCAGGGGTCACAGTCTAAGGATAAGGGGTAGGCCATTTAGGACAGAAATGAGGAGGAATTTCTTCACCCAGAGAGTGGTGAACCTGTGGATTTCTCTACCACAGAAGGCAGTAGAGGCCAATTCATTAAATATATTCAAGAAGGAGTTGGATATATTTCTTAAGGCTAAAGGGATCAAGGGGTATGGGGAGAAAGCAGGGACAGGGTACTGAATTTGGATGATCAGCCATGATCGCATTGAATGGCGGAGCAGGCTCGAGGGGCCGAATGGCCCGCTCCTGCTCCTATCTTCTATGTTTCTATGTCTTAAAGGATGAAAGGGAGGCAGAGAGGTTCAGGGAGGGAATTCCAGAGCTTAGGGCCGAGGCAACAGAAGACACGGCCACTGATGGTGCAGCGATTATAATCAGGGATGCTCAAGAGGGCAGAATTGGAGGAACGCAGATGTCTTGGGTGGGGAGGGGGGTGGAGGAGGTTGTTTTCTTTGGAACCGAGGAGGCTGAGGGGAGACCTGATTGAGGTGTATAAAATTCTGAGGGGCCTAGATAGTAAGGACCTATTTCCCTTGGCAGAGGGGCCCACAACCAGGGGGCGTAGATTTAAAGTAATTGGTCGGAGCATTAGAGGGGAGTTGAGGAGAAATGTTTTCACCCAGTGGGTGGTGGGGGTCTGGAACTCACTGCCTGACAGGGTGGTAGAGGCAGAAACTCTCATCACATTTTAAAAAGTACTTGGATGTGCACTTGAAGTGCCGTAACCTACAAGGCTACGGACCAAGTGCTGGAAAGTGGGATTAGTGTGGATAGCATTTAATCGACCGGCACGGACAAGATGGGCCGAATGGCCTCCTTCTGTGCCGTAATTTTTCTGTGATTCTATCGCAGGCGGCGGGTGGTTGTGAGTCTGAAGGGAATAACTAAGATAGGGAGGGGTGAGGCCATGGAGGGATTTGAAAACAAGGATGAGAATTTTGAAATCGAGGCGTTGCTTAACCGGGAGCCAATGTAGGTCAGCGAGCACAGGGGTGACGGGTGAATGGGACTTGGCGTTGAGTTACGACACGGGTAGTTTTGGATCACCTCAAGTTTACGTGGGCTGGAACGTGGGAGGCCAGCCAGGAGTGCGTTGGAATAGTCGAGTCTCGAGGTAACAAAGGCCCGGGTGAGGGTTTCAGCAGCGGATGAGCTGAGGCGGGGCGGAGATGGGCGATGTAACCGAGGTGGAAGTAGGCGGTCTTTGTTATGCTGCGGATATGTGTTCGGAAGCTCATTTCAGGGTCAAATATGACACCGAGGTTGTGAACAGTGTGGTTCAGCCTCAGACAGATGTTAGGGAGAGGGATGGAGTCAGTGGCTAGGGAACAGAGTTTGTGGGAGGGACTGAAAACAATTGCTTCAGTCTTCCCAATATTTAATCCATAACTGGATTAGAAGATCGTGGAGGGGTCGAGAGAAGTGGTGGTGAGGTAGAGCTGGGTGTCGTCAGCGTACATGTGGAAACTGACGCTGTGTTTTCGGATGATGTCGCCAAGGGGCAGCATTTAGATGAGCAGGTAAGAGCCCATGGGATCGAGGGCAATTTGGCATATTGGATCCAAAATTGGCTTAGTGGCAGGAGGCAGAGGGTGATGGTCGAAGGTTGTTTTTGTGACTGGAAGCCTGTGTTCAGTGGTGTACCACAGGGATCAGTGCTGGGTCCTTTGCTGCTTGTAGTGTACATTAATGATTTAGATATGAATGTAGGAGGTATGATCAGTAAGTTCGCAGATGACAAAAATTGGTGGAGTGGTAAATAGCGAGGAGGGAAGCCTCAGGTTACAGGATGATATAGACGGATTGGTTAGATGGGCAGAACAGTGGCAAATGGAATTTAACCCTGAAATGTGTGAGGTGATGCATTTTGGGAGGACAAACAAGGCAAGGGAATACACAATGAATGGTAGGACCCTAGGAAGGACAGAGGATCAGAGGGACATAATAATTCTTATATAAGAACATAAGAAGTAGGAGCAGGAGTAGGCCATACGGCCCCTCGAGCCTGCTCCGCCATTCAATAGGATCATGGCTGATCCGAACCTAGACTCACGTCCACTTCCCTACCCGCTCGCCGTAACCCCTAATTCCCTTATCAGCTAGGAAACTGTCTATCTCCGTTTTAAATTTATTTAATGTCGCAGCTTCCACAGCTGTCTGAGGTAGCAAATTCCATAGATTTACTACCCTCTGAGTGAAGAAGTTTCTCCTCATCTCAGTTTTGAAAGGGCAGCCCCTTATTCTAAGATTATGCCCCCTAGTTCTAGTCTCACCCATCAGTGGAAACATCCTCACCGCATCCACCCGATCAAGCCCCCTCACAATCTTATATGTTTCGATAAGATCGCCTCTCATTCTTCTGAATTCCAATGAGTAGAGGCCCAACCTACTCAACCTTTCCTCATAAGTCAACCGCCTCATCTCCGGAATCAACCGAGTGAACCTTCTCTGAACTGCCTCGAGCAAGTATATCTTTTAAATATGGAAACCAAAACTGTACGCAGTATTCCAGGTGTGGCCTCACCAGTACCCTGTATAACTGAAGCAAGACTTCCCTGCTTTTATACTCCATCCCCCTTGCAATAAAAGCCAAGATTCCATTGGCCTTCCTGATCACCTGCTGTACCTGCATACTAACCTTCTGTGTTTCATGCACCAGGACCCCCAGATCCCTTTGTACTGCAGCACTTTGCAGTTTCTTTCCATTTAGATAATAACTTGCTCTTTGATTTTTTCTGCCAAAGTGCATAACCTCACACTTTCCAATATTATATTCCATCTGCCAAATATCTGCCCACTCACTTAGCCTGTCTATGTCCTTTTGCAGGTTTTTTATGTCCTCCTCACTCACTGCTTTCCCTCCCATCTTTGTATCATCGGCAAACTTGGATACGTTGCACTTGATCCCCTCTTCCAAATCGTTAATATAGATTGTAAAGAGTTGGGGTCCCAGCACTGACCCCTGCAGAACACCACTAGTTACTGATTGCCAACCCGAGAATGAACCATTTACCCCACTCTCTGTTTTCTGTTAGATAGCCAATCTTCCACCCATGCCAGTGCGTCGGCGAGAATCCTGAGCGGCAGAGCGGGGTATAAAAGTCCCCAGAGACCAGGTAAGGCCTCACAGCGTCGGCGGGAAACCTGAGCGGCAGAGCGGGGTATAAAAGTCCCCAGAGACCAGGTAAGGCCTCAGGTTTCCCGCCGACGCACTGAGCGGCAGAGCGGGGTATAAAAGTCCCCAGAGACCAGGTAAGGCCTCAGTGCGTCGGCGGGAAACCTGAGCGGCAGAGCGGGGTATAAAAGTCCCCAGATGTTGTGTATGTAATATGTGTGCTACTTTGAACCTATGGACAGGACTGCACTACTTGTTGGGCGTAGTGATACGCAGTACCACTCCTGGCCATAGGGGTATAAGTAGTACTGTGGGTACTGATCCCCCTCAGTTCCCGCCTGTGGGCATGAAGTAAAGACCTATGTATAGTCCCTACCTCCAACCAGTAAAGACCTGTTTGAGTTATACGTTTAAGTCTTTGTGTTAATTGTTCAATACAATACACATACTTAACACTGGCGACGAGTCGGTTCGAACCCTGCGGCAGTTATTCCACAGCGGCTTCGTCCAAAGACAGGACGTTGAAGAGAGGTTCCAATCCTCAACACCCCACTGAAAACTGAAGGGCAGCAGAAATCCTGACAGCTTCCAGCGACTGGAAGCGACAGGCATTAGGACCCTGAAGCCTCCATCAACGACTGAAAACGGGAGGACAGAAGACATCCTGCAGCTTTTTCAACCTCGGTGGTGGGTAAGCCAAGCAGCGTTGGCTGCAAAGACAGGGCTGGGGGAAGTCGGAGGTAGAAGGGCAATCGATCGAAATCCCTGATAAGGGCCGCACTCGGGCTGGAAGGCGCAGCGTCGGCAGACACTGAGGGCGCGAGCGGGTAAGCCAGAGCCTGGGAGGGAGCGAGCAAGAGCCGCCGAGCGGGTGAGCCGGAGGCCGGGAGCCGCTTCAAGCGGGAGGCGCTTAGCGGGCCAGCGATCGCACCGGTGATAAGGGCTGAGAACCGTTTCGGGCGGGCGGCGCACCAGCGATCGCACAGGAGATAAGAGCCGCAGTCGGGCTGAAAGTCAGCGACGAGAAGCGCGGGAAAACCGCCATTGAAGTGGGCGGGGAGAGCGAGAAGCGCGGGAAAGCCGCCATTTTTTGCGGGAAAACCGCTGGGGAAGAAGGCAGAAGCGGGAAAACCGCCATTTTGTGGGCGGAGGACGACGGCAAGAGCGGGAAGCCGCCATCTTGGATAACAGTAAAAAAAAAAATCTGAGAAATTGCAAATCTGATAAAGTACTACAATGCCTAAACACGGGAATATTAGCAACTTTGATAGTGACATCGAAGATTGGGCCATATATGTTGAACGAGTTAAAAATTATTGTAAGGCCAATAAAATTCGTGAGGCTGATAAAGCACTAACATTATTAAATTTAATGGGTGCGAAGACATACGGGCAATTGAAACACCTGTTATCACCAGATGAACCGGCGGATAAGACGTTCGATGAGATTGTTACTGTCCTGAAAGATCATCTAAACCCCACGCCGCTGATGCTAGCGGAACGATTTAAATTTTACGACAGAAGGCAGCTACAGCATGAAAGCAATGCTGATTATTTGCTGGAATTGCGTAAATTAGCGAAATATTGCCAGTTTGGAACGGGACTGACAGAGGCACTTCGAGACAAATTTGTGTGTGGTTTATTTAAACAGGATACACAAAAGCGACTGCTCGAGGAGAATGAGCTGACACTTGAGAAGGCAGTCACTATGGCAGCAGCACACGAAGCCGCAGCGAGAGGCACGGCAGTAATGCAGCTACGGTCACCGGAGCTCAGTGCACACAAATTGGGTGTGAGTTCTGGCAAATGTTATCGTTGTGGAAAGACAACGCATGATCAGAACCAGTGTTGGTTTAAAAACCAAGAATGTAGAACTTGTGGTAGGCTTGGACATATAGCTAGAGTATGCAGGTCAGGGAAGAAGACCAGCAACAAGAAGTCACCGCAAGGAAAATACGCAAAGGTACACAAGGTGACCGAACAGGAGTCCGATTCAGACGCTAGCAGTAATGAACTGGCTAGCTTAAGCTGTAATGAACTGGCTAGCTTAAGAGTACTCAACGCTGGTAAGGGTGCAGACCTCCAGACAATGTGGGTCACTCTTCAGATAGAAGGAGTCCAAGTAAAACTGGAATTGGACACTGGATCGGCATTGACGGTCATAAATAAGAAAGATTACGGAAAGTTATTCCAACATATTCCCCTACAGGATACGGGGATTATATTGAAAACATACACGGGGCAAAGAGTGTACCCCATCGGGAAAATAGAGGTTGCAGTGGTCCACAAGGGTGAAGACAGTCAAATAATGGACTTATATGTGATATCTGAAGGAGGTCCTCCACTACTAGGACGGGAGTGGATTAGGAAAATGAATATGGACTGGCATTTCCTACAAACAATAACGAGTGAGAACTCGGTGAAGATAGTCGGCCCAGACTCTGGAACGGATGATGGTAAGCCCAACTCAGGTGCAAAAGACAAAGTTTCAGCACAGAATTCCACTGAGCAACAACAACATAGTTTAACTGTGGATTCTGAGTCTGGCAAGTCTACTGATGTGCCCATTTCTGAGGGACACCGGGCTCGAACTCAACTCCATTTCAAACTACAACAGCAATTAGAACAAATGCTTCGCCGTTTTGAGCAAGAGTTGAATGCAACGAAAGAGTTCTTTGATATAGAGTTGGAGAATCTGGAAAGACAACAGAAGCAGCTGATGGAGAAAATGGAGCAGGAGCACACAAAACGTCTGATGTCAGAGGAGTTAACGGTCAGCCAACTCCTGCATATGCTGAAGGACAGGACTCTGAAATGGGAAAAACTTGAACATGAACTTCAATATTCAAACGAAAGGGGTTCGGAGCTCTCAAAGGTTATTGGAAGAGCTGAGGTGGCAACACAGACTGAGATGACTGCAACAGAGCAGCCCTTGGATGCCAAAAGTACGCTGACTCACGTCAACGTAGAACAACAGACCGCTGAAACAGCTGCTCCGGTAGAGGGATTGCATAGTCCGATCAATCAATCTCCAAAGGAAGTTGAAGTATTAAAATCACAAATGAGGTCACTAGTAAACGACTTGCTGAAAGCCCAGAAAAAGCTGGATGCAGAGGTACACATGAAGAAGTCTCTTCAGGAAAGATGTCTGGATTTGGAACAAGAGCTGGCTAACGTCCAGCTGGATATGGAGGAAATAGACGACCCTCTCACTGGTCTAGCTCAGGACGACACCGCATATTACAATGTCCTGTCCTGCCCAGCTTGTAACTTCGACTCCCAAAGTGCAGAAATCATGGAGGAGCACCAAAAGTCTACGGAACATCGGGAGAAGCTGGCTCTACGACGGAAACAGGAGGAAGAGAAGGAGGAACTGCGCATGCAGCTGGCAGCTGTGGCAGCTGACAATGGAGCCCAGAGAGTCTCCAAGAAGCAGAAAAGGAAAAGTAAAAACAGAAGATGACCCATCTGAACCATTATCACCTCTACCAGATCACACACGTGGTCCCTCCGAACGGAGCCAATTCAGTTCGGAAGTTCAAACTGTTAAATCCATGGAAGGACTATTGAATGAGTCACTCCAGCAACGTGAACCGACTACACCACAGAGATTGAATCTGTGAACTGTTTTCCGCAGAGACTGAATCTGTGATCTGTTTTGACATGAAGTTATCTATGTATCTATGTTATTCTGTTATGTAAACCTGAAGTTATATATGTATATATGTTATTACGTTATGTTAAATGGGGAGATGACTGTAAAGCTAGGAAGGGAGGAATGTTGTGTATGTAATATGTGTGCTACTTTGAACCTATGGACAGGACTGCACTACTTGTTGGGCGTAGTGATACGCAGTACCACTCCTGGCCATAGGGGTATAAATAGTACTGTGGGTACTGATCCCCCTCAGTTCCCGCCTGTGGGCATGAAGTAAAGACCTATGTATAGTCCCTACCTCCAACCAGTAAAGACCTGTTTGAGTTATACGTTTAAGTCTTTGTGTTAATTGTTCAATACAATACACATACTTAACACCAGAGACCAGGTAAGGTCTCACAGCGTCGGCGGGAAACCTGAGCGGCAGAGCGGGGTATAAAAGTCCCAGAGACCAGGTAAGGCCTCAGAGCGTCGGCGGGAAACCTGAGCGGCAGAGCGGGGTATAAAAGTCCCAGAGACCAGGTAAGGTCTCACAGCGTCGGCGGGAAACCTGAGCGGCAGAGCGGGGTATAAAAGTCCCCAGAGACCAGGTAAGGTCTCACAGCGTCGGCGGGAAACCTGAGCGGCAGAGCGGGGTATAAAAGTCCCCAGAGACCAGGTAAGGCCTCACAGCGTCGGCGGGAAACCTGAGCGGCAGAGCGGGGTATAAAAGTCCCCAGAGACCAGGTAAGGCCTCACAGCGTCGGCGGGAAACCTGAGCGGCAGAGCGGGGTATAAAAGTCCCAGAGACCAGGTAAGGTCTCACAGCGTCGGCGGGAAACCTGAGCGGAAGAGCGGGGTATAAAAGTCCCAGAGACCAGGTAAGGTTTACCAATCTCCAGTCTCTGAACTCGGAGGGAAGGAGAGAGGTAAAAAGTAATCCAAGTGTGACGTCACCAGAAAGCGGGTAAGTGATTGGTTGGTGAGTATTTCTCCCTTTTAAGCTTAAATCTCTTTGGTTTATAGTTTCTAAGGTGTGATATACACCATCTAGAATCGGGGCAGAGGATATTTAAGAATAATATTAATAAATTTAATTAATTACATAGAATGGGAGATCAGGCGATGTGTTGCTGCTGCAATATGTGGGAGCTGGTGAACACCATTGATGCTCACGGTGATCACATTTGCAGTAAGTGTTAGCTGCTCGAGGAATTCCGGCTCCGTGTTGAAGAGCTGGAGTCCGAGCTTCAAATACTGAGACACATCAGGGAGGGGGAGAGTTACCTGGACTCTGTGTATCACGAGGTAGTCACACCAATTAGATTAATTAATGCAGATGTAGTCCATGGCCAGGGTCAGGATGGTGTGACTAGAAGTGAGGCAGGTACGGGGATCCAGGAGGTAGTGTTGGAGGAGCCGCAGCCCTTGCACTTGTCCAACAGGTTCGAGGCTCTTACTCCCTGTGGGGACAGGAGCAGGGACTGCAGGGAGGATGAGCAACCTGGCCACAGCACCGTGGAGCAGGGGGCCATTCAAGTGGGGGGAGTTAAAAGAAATGTTGTAGTGGTAGGGGATAGTATCGTTAGGGGGATAGATAGAGTTCTTTGCAGCCGAGAGCGAGAGTCCCGAAGGCTGTGTTGCCTACCTGGTGCCAGGGTTAAGGACATCTCCTCTGGGCTGGAGAGAAACTTGGAGTTGGAGGGGGAGGATCCAGTTGTCGTGGTCCATGTTGGTACCAACGACATAGATAGGACAAGGAAGGAGGTTCTGCTGAGGGAGTTTGAGCAGCTAGGGGCCAAATTGAAAAGCAGAACCACAAGGGTAATAATCTCTAGATTATTACCTGAGCCACGAGCGAATTTGGCTAGGGTAAATAAAATTAGAGAGTTAAATGCGTGGCTCAAAGACTGGTGTGGGAGAAATGGGTTTTGCTTCCTGGGACACTGGCACCAGTACTGGGGCAGGAGGGAGCTCTTCCGTCGGGACGGGCTTCACTTGGCCAGTGCTGGGACTAGAGTCCTGGCGGATCATATAACTAGGGCTGTAGAGAGGGCTTTAAACTAACTAGTGGGGGGGAGGTTCCTAGAGAGCAAATAATAAAAATGACAACAGAGAAGGTCATAGACTTAGGTAGCAGTGGGGAAATTAAAAACCAGAGCGTGTCAGGAAGGGGCAGAAGGTATGGAGTAAAAGGTAAAGTAATAAAAAGGGCAAAAGCAGGAACTAAGTGTCACAAAACATCTTGAAAGTTCTCTATCTGAATGCACGTAGCATTCGTAACAAAATAGACGAGTTAATGGCACAAATAACTACATATGGGTATGATCTTGTGGCCATTACAGAAACATGGCTGCAGGGTGACAATGCCTGGGAATTAAACATACCAGGTTATTTAACGATCAGGAAGGACAGGCAGGAAGGAAGGGGAGGTGGGGTGGCTATGTTAATAAAGGAAGGAATCACTGTAATACAGAGAAATGATATTGGGTCAAAATATCTGGATAATGAAACAGTATGGGTGGAGGTAAGGAATAATAAGGGGAAAAAAACACTAGTGGGCGTAGTCTATAGGCCTCCGAACAGTGGCAACTCTGTTGGACTGAGTATCAATCAGGAAATAGTTGAGGCTTGTAATAAGGGAACATCTATAATTATGGGGGATTTTAACTATCATATTAACTGGACAAATCAAATTGGGCAGGGCTGCCTTGAGGATGAGTTCATTGAGTGTATTAGGGATGGGTTTCTTGAGCAGTATGTAACTGAACCGACCAGGGGGCAAGCAACCTTAGATCTGGTCCTGTGTAACGAGACAGGATTAATTAAAAATGTCCTAGTAAAGGATCCCCTTGGAATGAGTGACCATAACATGGTTGAATTCCATATTCAATTAGAGGGTGAGAAGGTTGGATCTCAAACAAGCGTGCTAAGCTTGAATAAAGGCGACTATGAAGGTATGAGAGTGGAATTGAGTAGAGTGGATTGGGAAAATAGATTAAAGGGTAAGGCAATACATGATCAGTGGTGTACATTTAAGGAGTTATTTTACAACTTCCAAAAAATATATATTCCACTGAGAAGAAAAGGGTGCAAAAGAAAAGACAGCCATCCGTGGATAAGTAAAGAAATTAAGGATAGTATTCGACTAAAAACAAGGGCATATAAGGTAGCCAAATCTAGTGGGAGGATAGAGGATTGGGAAAACTTTAAAAGACAGCAAAAAATAACAAAAAGATTGATTAAGAAAGGGAAGATAGATTATGAAAGTAAATTAGCAAAAAATATAAAAACAGATAGTAAGAGTTTTTATAGTTATATAAAAAGAAAAAGGGTGGCTAAAGTAAATGTTGGTCCCTTAGAGGATGAGACCGGGAAATTAATGGTGGGAAACATGGAGATGGCAAAAACACTGAATGAATATTTTATATCAGTCTTTACAGTAGAAGACACTAAGAATATCCCAACACTGGACAAACAGGGGGCTAAAGGGGGGGAGGAGCTAAACACGATCAAAATCACTAAGGAAGTGGTACTCGGTAAAATAATGGGACTCAAGGCGGATAAATCACCTGGACCTGATGGCTTACATCCTAGGGTCTTGAGGGAAGTGGCGGTAGGGATTGTGGATGCATTGGTAATAATTTTCCAAAACTCCCTGGACTCGGCAAAGGTCCCGGCAGACTGGAAAACTGCAAATGTAACACCCTTATTTAAAAAGGGCAGTAGACAGAAGGCTGGAAACTATAGACCGGTTAGCCTAACATCTGTGGTAGGTAAAATTTTGGAGTCCATTATTAAGGAGACAGTAACAGGACATTTGGATAATCATAATTTAATAGGACAAAGTCAGCATGGTTTTATGAAGGGGAAGTCATGTTTGACAAATTTGCTGGAGTTCTTTGAGGAAGTAACGTATAGGGTGGATAAAGGGGAACCAGTGGACGTAGTGTATTTAGACTTCCAAAAGGCATTTGACAAGGTGCCACACAAAAGATTATTGCTTAAGATAAAAAATCACGGGATTGGGGGTAATATTCTGGCATGGATAGAGGATTGGCTATCTAACAGAAGGCAGAGAGTTGGGATAAATGGTTCATTCTCAGACTGGCAATCAGTAACTAGTGGTGTTCCGCAGGGGTCAGTGCTAGGTCCCCAACTCTTTACAATCTATATTAACGATTTGGAGGAGGGGACCGAGTGTAACATATCAAAGTTTGCAGATGATACTAAGATGGGATGGAAAGTAGTGAGTGAGGAGGACATAAAAAACCTGCAAGGGGACATAGACAGGCTAAGTAAGTGGGCTGAGATTTGGCAGATGGAATACAATACTGGAAAGTGTGAGGTTATGCACTTTGGCAGGAAAAATCGTAGAGCAAGTTATTATCTTAATGGCAAGAAACTGGAAAGTACTGAAGTACAAAGGGATCTGGGGGTCCTGGTGCACGAAACTCAAAAGGTTAGTATGCAGGTGCAGCAAGTGATTAAGAAGGCCAATGGAATGTTGGCTTTCATTGCTAGGGGGATAGAATATAAAAATAGGGAGATGTTGCTTCAGTTGTACAAGGTATTGGTGAGACCGCACCTGGAATACTACGTACAGTTTTGGTGTCCATACTTAAGAAAGGACATACTTGCTCTCGAGTCAGTACAAAGAAGGTTCACTCGGTTAATCCCGGGGATGAGGGGATGGACATATGAGGAGAGGTTGAGTAGATTGGGACTCTACTCATTGGAGTTCAGAAGAATGAGAGGCGATCTTATTGAAACATATAAGATAGTGAAGGGGTTGGATGGGGTGGATGTGGGGAGGATGTTCCCGATGATGGGTGAAACTAGAACTAGGGGGCATAGTCTTAGAATAAGGGGCTGCTCTTTCAAAACTGAGATGAGGAGGAACTACTTCACTCAGAGGGTGGTAGGTCCATGTAATATGCTGCCCCAAAAAGCTGTAGAAGCTACATCATTACATAAATTTAAAACAGAAATAGACAGTTTCCTAGAAGTAAAGGGAATTAAAGGTTACGGGTAGCGGGCAGGAATTTGGACATGAGTCTAGGTTCGGATCGGTCATGGCCCTGTGGGTAGCGGAGCGGGCCCAGGGGCCGTGTAGCCTGATCCTGCTCCTATTTCGTGTGTCTAATTCTGTTAGATTCAGGAGATGGTTCTGTGATAGTGGATTGGCGGTTAGGATCAGATCAGCCATGATCTTATTGAATGGCGGAGCAGGCTCGAGGGGCCGATTGGCCTACTCCTGCTCCTATTTCTTACGTTCTTCTGTAGGTCCGGCCGCATCTGTGTAGAGAGAACAAGCCAACGACGACTTGAGTCTGGGTGACCCTACGTCAGGTGGAGTTACATGTAGCGTGACATGAACCCAAGATCGCGGTTGAGGCCGTCCTCATGAGTGCGGAACTTGGCTATCAGTTTCTGCGCGACGATTTTGCGTTGTCGTGTGTCTCGAAGGCTGCCTTGGAGAATGCTTACCCGAAGATCGGAGGCTGAATGTCCTTGACTGCTGAAGTGTTCCCCGACTGGAAGGGAACACTCCTGCCTGGCGATTGTTGCGCGGTGTCCGTTCATCCATTGTCGCAGTGTCTGCATGGTCTCGCCGATGTACCATGCTCCGGGGCATCCTTTCCTGCAACGTATGAGGTAGACAACGTTGGCCGAGTTACATGAGTATGTGTAATCATCTTTACCTGTAATCATCTGGCATTATTCTCTGACTATATAAGCTGTGTCTTCATGCATCTCTCCACTTCACCTGACGAAGGAGCAGCGCTCCGAAAGCTTGTCATTTCAAATAAAACTGTTGGACTATAACCTGGTGTTGTGTGACTTCTTACATTCAACCTTCCATTCAGGCAGTGCATTCCAGATCATCACAATTCGCTGTGTAAAAATAGTCTCCTCATTTCCTCTCCAGAGTCTTTTGCCAATGATCTGAAATCTGTGTCCTCTCGTTACCGACCCTCCTGCCAGTGACAACAGCTTCTCCTTGTTTGCTCGATCAAATCTCCTCATAATTTTGAGCACCTCGATCACAGCTCCATTTTACCGTCTCTGCTCCAAGTTATATTGCGGTTGTTTTGTGAATTGTTGTTGTGATTGAGATGCTGGATGTCCGTGCCTGGGGAATGGGACATTCTATCCTCGTGAGCACCGAGTGTCAGCATCCAGTAATCTCTGGTCAGGGATTGTCTTTTTAAACTGCCTCACCTGATCTTTTTGACTCCCTGATTTCATTATTAAATATTTGAGTTTTTGCAGAGTGACCAAGGCTGAACAGATAAATGTGAGGTATTACATTTTGGTAGGAAGAATGGGGAGGTCACTTATCACTTGGAGGGTGCGAGTCTAGGTGGGGTAGAGGAACAAAGGGATCTCGGAGTACAAATACACAAATCACGAAAAGTTGCGACACAGGTTAGCAAGGCCATAAAAAAAGCAAACCAAGCACGAGGGTTTATTTCTCGAGGGATAGAATTGAAAAGTAGTAAAGTTATGCTAAACCTGTATCGAACCTTGGTGAGACCACACTTAGAGTACTGCGTGCAGTTCTGGTCACCATGTTATAAAAAGGATATAGAGGGACTGGAGAGGGTGCAGAGAAGATTTACAAGGACGATACCAGAAATGCGAGGGTATACGTATCAGGAAAGGATGAACAGGCTGGGTCTCTTTTCTCTTGAAAACAGAAGGCTGAGGGGTGACCTAATAGAGGTCTTTAAAATTATGAAAAATGTTGATAGAGTGGATACAGAGAGAATGTTTCCACTTGTGGGGAAGAGCATAACTAGAGGCCATCAATATAAGATAGTCACCAAGAAATCCAATAGGGAATTCAGAAGAAACTTCTTTACCCAGAGAGTGGTGAGAATGTGGAACTCGCTGCCACAGGGAGTGGTTGAAGCGAATAGTATCGATGCATTTAAGGGGAGGCTAGACAAGCATATGAGGGAGAAGGGAATCGAGGGTTATGCTGATAGATTTAGATGAGGGAAGACGGGAGGAGGCTCGAGTGGAGCATAAACACCGCCATGGACTGGTTGGGCCGAATGGCCTGTTTCTGTGCCGTATATCCGATGTCATCCTATGTCAAGTATCCCAGCTGGCTTAGCTCCAGGCACTTTAGCTCAGTGGGCAGCACTCTCACCTCTGAGTCAGAAGGTCGTGGGTTCAAATCCCAGTCCAGAGACTTGAGCATAAAAATCTAGGCTGACACTCCAGTACTGAGAGAATGCTGCGCTGTCAGAGGTGCCGTCTTTCGGATGAGATGTTAAACCGAGGCCCCCGTCTGCTCTTTCAGGTGGATGTAAAAGATCCCATGGCACTACATTGAAGAAGAGCAGGGGAGTTCTCCCCGGTGTCCTGGGGCCAATATTTATCCCTCAATCAACATCAGTGAAATAGATTATCTGGTCATTGTCACATTGCTGTTTGTGGGAGCTTGCTGTGCGCCAATTGGCTGCTGCGTTTCCTACATTACAACAGTGACTACACTTCAGAAGTTCTTCATTGGCTGTAAAGCGCTCTGGGACATCCTGAGGTTGTGAAAGGCGCTGTATAAATGCAAGTCTTTCTTTCTTAGCAAGAGGGCGAGTGTCAGTGGTTGGAGGGAGGAGCTCAGTGTTGTCACTGGGTGGACACAGACAGATTGAAGCTAAAAGACAGAGAATGCTGAAGTTTGGAATGATAACACCCAAAGTCAGGAGATGGGCCCTTTGCCTAGATAAGGGAGGTGGTTGCTAAGAGACCTACAGACCTAATAACACTGCAAACTGCTCAGGCAGCAGACTTGTTGCAACATGTGAGGTCACGAGTGAGTTGGTGCCCAGACAACAGAGCCTTGGGCATTCCTGAGAGAGACAAACTGGTTCTGTAACCGGGAGAACAGGTTGACGGAGTCACCCTACGTGGGACTGCTCATCTGAGGTGTTAACACAGAGTCAGCTTGGGAATGGGATGATCATTGAATCATAGAAATTTACAGCACAGAAGGAGGCCATTCGGCCCATCTTGTCTGTGCCGGCCTACAAAGAGCTATCCTCCCTAATCCCACTTTCCAGCACTTGGTCCGTAGCCTTGTAGGTTATGGCACTTCAAGTACATATCTGTTAGGGTGAAAATTATATAGTTTAAAGCAGCAACATAAAGAATTAAAGAATGTATTGTAAGAAGTGAACTTGTAAATAAGAAACAAGACAAAACAAACTCAGCTTAAGACGGGGCGGCTCAGCTCGGGACACAAACTGTAATTCCCCCTTAGGCTTTATAACATTAGCTGCCCTCATTTTGTGTTAAATTCACAAAGCTTCCATCTTTGTCCCATGAGGATTCCCCATAGTATGTCTAAGTGCTGTTGTGGTGGGCAAGGGGCAGGAATTAACTGTTTGTGACTGCTCCCATTAAAACCATTGTGCTTGACATTAATTGAATTGAGGAATAATTGACATTTTTAAGTAGTTTCTTGCCAGATTGAGGGTAGGCAAGATAATTGATAGAAGGCCTCCAATCAAATTACATCAGTGCCCTTCAGCCAGTCAGATTAATGTATTCAAATGAGGCAAAATAAAATTAACAGTTATTGAATGTGGGAAACACTAAATATTTCACATTTATTCAGTGGTGCAGCCTTCTGCAAACTATTTGCTGGAAGCCCTTTGGATGTATTAATGTAATTCTACTATTCTATAATGCAAAGTCGATGAATCAAAATTGTGTGTATTGATGAGTTACAGTAATTGGTAGCTGCAAAACTGCCCATTTTGTAATTAACCATTAAAAAGTGCCCAAAGTTCTGGAAGGTTCCATATCATTTTATGTTGCCAAACTAGTATCCTGGGAGGACAGGGAGTTGTTGCTGGGGGAGCGAGATTGGGTGAAGACAAGAGAATTGTTGCTGGGGGAGAATGTTGTCAATTTCTGTCCTGGACTCTCAGTGATGGCTTTTGGAAACTCCTTTCACAGGCTTTGAGAAGGGCAGGATTGACAGACGGGGAAACTCAAACCAAACTTCACATCAAGAGCTCAGAGAGTCACTCCATTCATCAGGACCTGAAATTCATCGGCCTTTTGAGTGTGGAAGGAGAAATGTTTGGGAGGTAAGTAGCACGGAGTCCAGTTCTACGGAGTACTGCTTCTACAGTGTACTTGATGTGCCTCAATGAATCCGAGACCCAACGTTAACGGAGCAAAGCAAGGCTTTTATTAACTCAGAAAGTAATACACAGTGGAGAAGTGTCTCTCATCCAGAGATCTGCTGTACTGCCTGTGAGACACGCTGGGGCCTGCTTAAGTAGGGGCCAGGTATGGGCGGAGCCCTACACACAATACAATACAGGTAAGGAAGTGGAACTGAAACTAAACTCCCCTGCTTGTCACAGTCACAGGCACAATCAAACACAGAGAATACAGCGTGCCTGATGAATGGCATATTTCATCACATTCACCCCTTCTACAGATTTAGTCTGTTCGGGGGTTTGGTAGTCCTCTGTGACCGACGTAGCTGTTGTGGTGCCGCGGGTGTCGGCTGGGTGTCCCCAGTGGCCTCCTGGGTCTCTGCCGGGGGCGCCGCCAGGGTTGTTGAAGGGGTAGTTGGTGGGGGCACCATTGGTCTATGTTCTTCCGGGGGTGATGAAAGAATAGTGGGTGGGTAAGAGTTGCTGTGATCGTTGTTGCTGTTGTTGTTGTCGTTACCGGCTGGGGCGACGTCTTTTATGGACACGGTGTCCTCCCTTCCGTCGGTGTGCCGGACATACGCGTATTGGGGGTTGGCGTGGAGTAGGTGCACTGACTCCACGAGAGGGTCCGTCTTGTGGCCCCTCACATGCCTTCGTACAAATACCGGACCTGGGGTGGAGAGCCATGACGGCGTGGATACGCCTGAGGTGGATTTCTGGGGAAAGACAAACATTCGTTCATGAGGTGTGGCATTAGTGGCAGTACACAATAGTGACCGTATCGAATGGAGCACATCTGGGAGGACTTCCTGCCAGCGGGAGGTAGGGAGGCCCTTGGTCCTTAGAGCTAGAGTGACTGCTTTCCATACTGTCCCGTTCTCTCGCTCCACCTGACCGTTACCCTGGGGGTTGTAGCTGGTGGTACAGCTCGTGGCGATCCCCCTGGACAGCATGTACTGGCGTAGCTCTTCACTCATGAAGGACGCCCCCCTATCCGTGTGGATATAGCTTGGCATACCGAACAGGCAGAACAGGCTGTTGAGGCATTTAATGACCATGGCGCTGGTCATGTCTGGGCAGGGGAAGGCGAATGGGAAACGGGAGTATTCGTCCACAATGTTCAGGAAGTAAACATTGCGGTCGACGGACAGGAGGGGGCCCTTGAAATCTAAGCTAAGCCGCTCAAAGGGCCATGTAGCTTTGATTAGGTGGGCTCTATCAGGGCGGTAGAACCGAGGCTTGCACTCAGCGCAAGTGCAGCAGTTCCTGGTCAGAGACCGAACTTCCTTAATCGAGTAGGGTAAGTTGCGGGACTTTATGAAGTGGAACAGCCGTGTGACCCCTGGGTGGCAGAGGTCGTTGTGGAGGGTCTGTAGCCGATCCCCGGTGGCGCTGGCACACATCCCTCGTGAGAGGACGTCGGGGGATTCGTTAAGGGCCCCTGGCCGGTAAATGATGTCATACTCAAAGGTGACGAGCTCGATCCGCCACCTGAGAATCTTATCATTTTTAATCTTCCCCTTCTGTTTATTATTAAACATAAACGCTACCGACCGCTGGTCGGTAAGTAGGGTGAAGCGTTTGCCGGCTAGATAGTGGCGCCAGTGGCGCACTGCCTCCACGATGGCTTGGGCCTCCTTTTCCACGGAGGAGTGTCTGACCTTGGGCCCTTGGAGGGTCCTCGAGAAGAAAGCTACGGGCCGCCCCGCCTGGTTGAGGGTGGCCGCCAAGGCAAAGTCAGACGCATCACTTTCCACTTGAAAGGGAGTGTTCTCCTCCACTGCCTGTAGCGTGGCCTGCTCAATATCCCGCTTAATGCTTTTGAAGGTGGCGTGGGCCTCAGCAGAGAGCGGAAAAGAGGATGCTTTCAAGAGGGGGCGGGCTTTGTCGGAGTAGTTGGGGACCCATTGGGCATAATAAGAAAATAACCCCAGGCACCTTTTCAGGGCTTTGGGAGTGTTGGGCAGGTGCAGCTCCCATAGGGGGCGCAATCGGTCGGGGTCTGGTCCAATTTCCCCATTCTCCACCACGCTGCCTAGTATGCAGAGGCGTGTGGTGTTGAAAACGCACTTGTCCTCGTTGTAAGTGAGGTTGAGTTTTTGTGCGGTTTTCAGGAACCTCTCGAGGTTCGAGTCGTGATCCTGCTGGTTGTGACCGCAGATGGTGACATTGTCAAGGTAGGGGAAGGTTGCCTGCAAGTGGTGGTCATCGACCATGCGGTCCATCTCCCTCTGGAAGACCGAGACCCCATTCGTCACCCCAAAGGGGACTCTGAGGAATTGGTAGAGGCGTCCGTTCGCCTCGAAGGCGGTGTACGGGCGGTCCTCTGGTCTGATAGGGAGCTGGTGGTACGCTGACTTGAGGTCGATGGTGGAGAACACCCGGTATTGGGCAATTTGGTTCACCATTTCTGATATGCGGGGTAGCGGGTAGGCGTCTAGTTGAGTGTACATGTTGATCGTTTGGCTATAGTCGATCACCATCCGTTTCTTCTCGCTACCCCTCACCACCACCACTTGGGCACGCCACGGGCTGTTGCTGCGTTCAATAATGCGCTCCCTCAGCAGCCTGTCCACCTCGGTCGCGATAAACCGCCTGTCCTCCCAGCTGTACCTCCTGCTTTTGGTCGCTATTGGCCGGCAGTTGGGAGTAAGGTTCGCGAATAGCGAAGGCGGCTTTACCTTCAGGGTAGCCAGACCGCACACTGTGAGGGGCGGCTGGGACCCACTGTAATTGAGCGTGATGCTTTGGTGGTGGCACTGGAAGTCCAGGCCCAAGATCACGCTCGCACATAGACTCTTCATGATTAGTAATTTAAAATTATTGTATACAGTTCCGTTAACGGACAATTGTACCACGCAGTAACCCATAATGGTCGATGTCTGGGTTTTATCAGCCATAGAGATGGTGCCCCGAGCAGGGACCACCGTTAGAGAGAGTTGTTGTACTAGTCCAGGGTGAATAAAACTCTCCGTGCTTCCGCTGTCAATTAAACATTTAACCCCGCACCCGTTTACCTCGATGTCCACCATTGATTTGGATAGCGGGTGCGATCTGGTCTGGTCCACTGTGACCGATGCCACTGTAGGGCCCTGATCGAGACAAGATGGCATCCACGCTGTCTGCTCACAAGATGGCGGACCCCACGAGGTCAGTCAAGATGGCGTCCAAGATGGCCGCTCCCACGGCGCACACGCGGCGGTGGCAGGTTTTCCAGCGGGGTTCCCTCTGCACACCTTCCCGAAGTGCCCCTTCTTACCGCACTTAAAGCAGGTGGTGCCTTTCGCCGGGCACAGGTTTCTGGTGTGCTTCGGCTGCCCGCAGAAGTAGCAGTTGGGGCCCCGACGCGTCGCGGCTGTCGTAGTGCTTCTGGGGGGAGAGCGGGGCCCCGACGGTGTCGGGCTGCCGGGCGGGGAAGATGCCTTCCAAGATGGCAGTGCCCTTGGTGCACACGTGGCGGCGTGGGCGGCGCGGGCTGAAGAGTAGGCGTCCGAGTTTCTCTGGGCCACATCCAGGGATCGCGCTGTGTCCACAGCCTGTTTCAGGTCCAATCCCGTTTTTTCCAGTAGTCTCTGCCAGATGTAAGTGGTGCTGAGGCCTGTGATAAAGGCATCACGAACAAGCTCGTCGGTGTACACTGCGGCTTTTACATCTTGGCACTTGCAGTCTTTGCCAAGCATTTTCAGGGTGACTAGGAACTCATCCAGCGATTCCCCAGGTCGCTGTGTGCGAGTCGCGAGCAGATGCCTAGCGTACACCTCGTTCGTAGGCTGCTGGTAATGCGCCTTTAGGATGTCGCAGGCGGCCGGGTACGTGTCGGCGTCTTGGATGAGGGGGTAAACCCGGTGACTTACCCAATTCCGCAGGATTCCAAGTTTCATACTTTCAGCGTCCGTAGCGTCTGTGATGGCTGCGGAATTGTCCAGGAAGAATTCCATACACTTAAAGCAGTGTCCGAATCGTGCCGATGCGTCTGAAGCATGCGGGTCCAAATCCAAACGTTTGGGTTTCAAGAGTTGATCCATCGCGTTGAAAATTGAGTTAATAAAATTGATGTGCCTCAATGAATCCGAGACCCAACGTTAACGGAGCAAAGCAAGGCTTTTATTAACTCAGAAAGTAATACACAGTGGAGGAGTGTCTCTCATCCAGAGATCTGCTCTACTGCCTGTGAGACACGCTGGGGCCTGCTTAAGTAGGGGCCAGGTATGGGCGGAGCCCTACACACAATACAATACAGGTAAGGAAGTGGAACTGAAACTAAACTCCCCTGCTTGTCACAGTCACAGGCACAATCAAACACAGAGAATACAGCGTGCCTGATGAATGGCATATTTCATCACAGTACTTAACTCGGGAATTGGGTGAGTGAGCGAATTCGATGAGGTGGGGGTAAGAGGGGCTGCTTGATACGTGAAAAAAAATATAAACAACTCGGGTTTAATTAGGACTGTGGGCTAAGTTACAGTAAAGACCTAAAGCATATAGCTAAATGTAATAAATTAAACAAGGTTATTAACTAGATTAAAAACTATTAATAGACAATTGGGTATTTCAAAACTTGAAAACCTAATTAGTTAAATAAAATACAATAGAGATGGCAGGGCAGGTGATGTGTTGCAGCTGTAGCATGTGGGAGCTGGTGGACCCCAGTGTGATCCACAGCAACCACATAGAGTCGTAGAGGCACAGAAGGAGGCCATTCGGCCCATCGAGTCCGTGCCGGCTCTCTGTAGAGCAATCCTGTCAGTCCCATTCCCCCGCTCTATCCCCGTAGCCCTGCAAGTTTATTTCCCCCAAGTGCCTATCCAGTCTCCCCTTGAAAACATTGAGTGTCTCCGCTTCCACCACTTCCGTCGGCAGCAAGTTCCAAGTCCTCAGCAGTGGCTGCATAAAAAAGTTTTTCCTCACATCCCCCCTGTATCTCTTGCCCAAAACCTTAAATCTGTGTCCCCTAGTCCTTGTACCATCAACTAGCGGGAACAGCCTCTCCCCGTCTAGCCTATCCAAACCCGTCATAATCTTGTACACCTCTGTCAAATCACCCCTCAACCTCCTTTGCCCTAATGAAAACAAATCCAGCTTCTCCAACCTGTCCTTGGAGCTAAGATCCCCCATCCCCGGAACCATTATGGTAAATCTCCTCTGCACCCTCTCAAGGGCCTTTAGATCCTTCCTAAAGTGTGGCGACCAGAAGTGTCTGCGGCTCGAGGAACTTCGGCTCAGAGTTAGAGTCATAGAGTTATACAGCACAGAAAGAGGCCCTTCGGCCCATCGTGTCCACGCCAGCCATCAAGCCCTGTCTATTCTAATCCCATTTTCCAGCACTGGGTCCGTATCCTTGTATGCTATGGCATTTCAAGTGCTCATCCAAATGCTTCTTGAATGTTGTGAGGGTTCCTGCCTCTACCACCCTTTCAGGCAGTGAGTTCCAGATTCCAACCACCCTCTGGGTGAAAAAGATTTTCCTCAAATCCCCTCTAAGCCGCCTGCCCCTTACTTTGAAACTATGCCCCCTGGTTATTGATCCCTCTACTAAGGGGAAAAGTTCCTTTCTGTCTACCCTATCTATGCCCCTCATAATTTTGTACACCTCAATCAGGTCCCCCCTCAGCCTTCTCTGCTCTAAGGAAAACAACCCCAGCGTGTCCAGTCTCTCTTCATAGCTGAAGCGCTCCAGCCCAGGTAACATCCTGGTGAATCTCCTCTGCACCCTCTCCAATGCAATCATATCCTTCCTATATTGTGGCTACCAGAACTGCACACAGTATTCCAACAGTGGCCTAACTAGCGTTTTGTACAGCTCCATCATAACCTCCGTGCTCTTATATTCTATGCCTCGGCTACTGAAACCAAGTATCCCATATGCCTTTTTAACCACCTTATCTACCTGTCCTGCTGCCTTCAGGGATCTATGTACATGCACACCAAGGTCCCTCTGATCCTCTGTCCTTCCTAGGATCCTACCATTCATTGTGTATTCCCTTGCCTTGTTAGTCCTCCCAAAATGCATCACCTCACACATTTCAGGGTTAAATTCCATTTGCCACTGTTCTGCCCATCTGACCAATCCGTCTATATCGTCCTGTAGCCTGAGGCTTCCCTCCTCGCTATTTACCACTCCACCAATTTTCCTGTCATCTGCGAACTTACTGATCATTCTTCCTACATTAATATCTAAATCATTAATGTACACTACAAACAGCAAAGGACACAGCACCGATCCCTGCGGTACACCACTGGACACAGGCTTCCAGTCACAAAAACAACCTTCGACCATCACCCTCTACCTCCTGCCACTAAGCCAATTTTGGATCCAATGTGCCAAATTGCCCTGGATCCCATGGGTTCTTACCTTCTTGACCAATCTCCCATGTGGGACTTTGTCAAAAGCCTTACTGAAGTCCATGTAGACCACATCAACTGCACTACCTTCATCCACACACCTAGTCACCCCCTCTCAAAATTCAATCAAATTGGTTAGACATAATCTCCCCCTGACAAAGCCATGCTGACTATCCTTAATTAATCCTTGCCTCTCCAAGTGGAGACTAATTCTGTCCCTCAGAACTTTTTCCAATAATTTCCCGAACACTGATGTTCGGCTCACTGGCCTGTAATTCCCTGGTTTATCCCTACTACTCTTGTTGAATAATGGTACTACGTTGGCTGTCCTCTACTCCTCTGGCACCTCCCCTGTGGCCAGAGAGGTTCTGAAAATTTGTGTCAGAGCCCCTGCAATCTCCTCCCTTGCCTCACCCAGCAGCCTGGGATACATCCCATCAGGGCCTGAGGGTGTATCCACTTTTAAGCGTGCTAAAACCGCTAGTACCTCCTCCCTCTCAATACTAATTTGTTCAAGTGTATCACAATCCCCCTGCCTGAATTCAGTGCCTACATCATCCTTCTCCACAGTGAACACAGATGCAAAATATTCATTTAAAACCTCACCCACATCTTCCGGCTCTACACACAGATTGCCACTTTGGTCCCTAATGGGCCCTATTCTTTCCCTGGTTATCCTCTTGCCCTTAATATACTTATAAAACACCTTGGGATTTTCCTTTATTTTGCCCACCAGTGTTATTTCATGCCTCCTCTTTGCTCTCCGAATTTCATTTTTAAGTACCCCCCCTGCACTTTCTATACTCCTCTAGGGCTTCCACTGTTTTTAGTCCTTTGTATCTACCAAAAGCCTCCCTTTTTTTCCTAATCCATTCTCATATATCCCTTGACATCCAGGGTGCCCTGGGCTTGTTGGTCCCACCCTTGACCTTTATGGGAACATGTTGCCATTGTACTCTCTCAATTTCCTTTCTGAAAGACTCCCATTGCTCCGATGTGGATTTTCCTACAAGTAGCTGATCCCAGTCCACTTTGGCCAGATCCTGCCGTATCATATTAAAATCAGCCTTCCCCCAATTTAGAACCTTTATTTCCGGTCCATCTCTGTCCTTTTCCATGACTACCTTAAATCTCACCGAATTATGGTCACTGTCACCAAAAATGCTCTCCTACTGACACTTCCACCACTTGCCCGGCCACATTCCCTAGAATTAGGTCCAGTACCGCCCCCTCTCTTGTAGGACTTTCTACATGCTGGCTCAAAAAGCTCTCCTGGATGCACTTTAAGAATTCCGCACCCTCTGAGCCTTTCACACAGATGAATGCTGGAGGAGGGGTGTGTCTGAAGTAAAAAGGCGGAGGTTGTGAATATTTATTTTATATTTAATCATATTTTCTAAAGTATTGTCTTATTTTAAATTAAATTGAAATGGGTTTATTTTTTGCTTTGAGGTGCCTGCTGTACATGGTCCATGTCTCTGAGGCATACAGGAGGGCGGGTATTACTACTACTCTGTAGACCATGAGCTTGGTGCCGGGTTTGAGGTCCTGGTCTTCAAACACACTCTTCCTCAGGCGACTGAAGGCTGCACTGGCACACTGAAGGTGGTGTTGGACTTTGTCGTCGAAGTCTGCCCTTGTTGACAGTAGGCTCCCGAGGTATGGAAAGTGGTCCACGTTGTCCAAGGCCTTGTCATGGATTTTGATAATCGGGGGGCAGCACTGCGTGGTGGGGGCAGGTTGGTAGAGGACCTTTGTCTTACGGATGCCCTCCGCCAAATTGAAGAAGCTCCGCTCGGGGCCCGGATCCGCGGGCTCTCAGGTTTGGATTCCCCTTTATTCTCTCCCCTCCTCTGATCTCAATCGGATCTGGGGGAAAACTCACTTTCCCTCACTGATTGTGGCTCTTCACCAACACCGACTTTACAAAGAAAGCCCCGCGTGGCAGCCTGGAGCTCGGGCCCAGCGCGCAGGTGCAGGGAGGATGATTGACAGGGGTACAGGGTGTGTGCTGAGCATGTGGAGTGAGGGCCGGGCACCTGTGGAGCAGGAGAGGGCGGGGCCATGGGGCGCATGCGCGGGGTCAGCCACAACTCAGTGCGGTGGCCGGAGTGCTTTCTGGAGCGCGGGGGCTTGTGGGGATTGCAGCTGCCATTACTGTTGATCCTTTCAACCAACCTGTGCAGCAGCTGGGGCCTGAAAATCAGCTTCACTGCCACTGGACTGGCAAAAGGGGGACATGAGTACAGGTACCGTACCATAGTGGTTATGTTATCTCAGAGGCCTGGACTAGTGATCTGGAGAAGTGAGTTCAAGTGAGAACTATATCTAACTCCTTCTTGAATATATTTAACAATTCATTAAATATATTCAAGAAAGACTTAGATATATTTCTTAAGGCTAAAGGGATCAAGGGATATGGGGAGAAGGCAGGGACAGGGTACTGAATTTGGATGATCAGCCATGATCTCATTGAATGGCGGCACAGGCTCGAGGGGCCGAATGGCCTACTCCAGCTCCTATCTTCTATGTTTCTATGTAATCCCAGCACGGCAGCTGCAGAACTTGAATTCAGTTAATTAAATAAATCTGGAATTAAAAGGCTAGTAATGGTGACCATGAAACCGTCGTTAAAAACCCATCTGGTTCACTAATTTGACTGGCTTATATGTGACTTCAGACTCACAGCAATGTGGTTGTCTCTTAGCTGCCCTCTGAAGTGGCCTAGCAAGCCCCTCAGTTGTACCAAACCACTGCAAAGAAGTGTAACCGCACTGTGGGAGCACCTTCACCACACGGACTGCAGTGGTTCAAGGCGACGGCTCGCCACCACCTTCTCAAGGGCAACTAGAGATGGGCAATAAAGGCTGGTGTTGCCAGCGACGCCCACATTCCGTGAAGGCTAATGGGATCAATTGAATGGCGGAGCAGGCTCGAGGGGCAGAATGGCCTACTCCTGCTCCTATCTTCTATGTTTCTATGAATGATTATATAAAAAAAATTGAGACAACATTCTCCCTCTTACCCCTTTCTACACTCCTTTCACAGGGTTTTGAAGTTGAGCCTTTACGGACAGGAAGCTCAGACCGAACATCAACTCAAGATCTGACAGAGTCGCTCGATTCCTCAGGACCTGATGCAATCGGTCCTCCAATCTGCTGGCACACCAGTGAACCAGAGAGTTCACACTGATGAGAGACATTTTAAATGTTCTGAGTGTGGGAAGAGGTTCAAGATCTACAAGCACCTGAAGTGACACCAGTGGCTACACATTGGGGAGAGCCTGTTCACCGGCCCCGTGTCACAGAAGGGATTCACTCAGTCATCCGCTCCGATGATACACCAGCAAGATCACACGAGGGAGAGACCTTTAACCCGCTCCGTGTGTGGGAAGGGATTAATTGCACCCTCCATGCTGTTGAGACACCAGCTTGTCCACACCGATGAGAGACCATTGACCTGCTCCGTGTTTTTGAAGTGATTCTCTCATTCTGCCACCCTCCTGAGACACCAGCTTGTTCACATTAAATGTTCTGACTGTGGGAAGAGATTTAAAAGGTCCCAGGATCTGAAGAGACACCAGCTGGAGAGAGCAGGAGAGATTCTGTTCACCTGCTCTGCGTGTGGGAAGAGATTCACTTGGTCCTCGAATCTGCTGGCACACCAGCGAGTTCACACTGGGGAGAGACTGGTGAAACATTCCGACTGTGGGAAAAGCTTTAAAAGGTCCCAGGAACTGAAGAGACACCAGCTGGAGAGAGCAGGAAAGAAGCCGTTCACCTGCTCCGTGTGTGGGAAGGGATTCACTCAGTCATCCAACCTACTGACACACCAGCGAGTTCACACTGATGAGAGACCATTTACATGTCCTGTCTGTGGGAAGAGGTTTAAAAGCTCCGCAGAACGGAAGTTACACCAGCGAGTTCACACTGATGAGAGACCATTTAAATGTTCTGACTG
This sequence comes from Somniosus microcephalus, assembly GCF_052327205.1. Taxonomy (NCBI): domain Eukaryota; kingdom Metazoa; phylum Chordata; class Chondrichthyes; order Squaliformes; family Somniosidae; genus Somniosus; species Somniosus microcephalus. The sequence continues at coordinate 12,013,530 of NC_140990.1, read as the reverse complement.
TGGGAAGAGCTTTAAAACCTCTGGGGATCTGAAGCAACACCAGCGAGTTCACTCCGATCAGAGACCATTTACATGTTCTGTCTGTGGGAAGAGCTTTAAAAGCTCCAGGAATCTGAACGGACACCAGCGAGTTCACACTGGGAAGAAGCCATTCACCTGCTCAGTGTGTGGGAAGGGATTCACTCAGTCATCCAACCTGTTGAAACACCAGCAAGTTCACACTGATGAGAGACCATTTAACTGTTCTGTCTGTGGGAAGAGCTTTAAAACCTCTGGGGATCTGAAGGGACACCAGCGAGTTCACTCCGATCAGAGACCATTTAACTGTTCTGACTGTGGGAAGAGCTTTAAAACCTCTGGGGATCTGAAGGGACACCAGCGAGTCCACACTGGGGAGAGTTCGTTCACCTGCTCCGTGTGTGGGAAGGGATTCACTCGGTCAGCCCACCTGGTGACACACTAGCGAGTTCACACTGATGAGACCATTTAACTGTTCTGACTGTGGGAAGAGCTTTAAAAGCTCCGGGAATCTGAAGGGACACCAGCGAGTTCACATTGGGGAGAGGTCGTTCACCTGCTCTGTGTGTGGGAAGGGATTCACTCTGTCCTCGAATCTGCTGAGACACCAGCAAGTTCACACTGTTCTGCAGCACAGGGCCCTGTAGAAAGCTGGGGTGACATGAACGTGGAATGGATGAATGTTTTATAAATCTTGTACTGCTGTTTAATCTTTAAGATTGTTGTGCTGATGATTCTCTTCGATTGACTGTTCATGGTGTTACATAGAATGTACAGCACAGAAACAGGCCATTCGGCCCAACTGGTCCATCCATAATGTGCTCCACACCCACCCTAGTTCAATTAACCCGATCAACATATCCTCCCATTCCTTTATCCCTCATGTGGCTTCCCCTTAAATGCATCTATGCTGTTCACCTCAACTACTCCCTGTGGTAGTGAGTTCCCCATTCTACCACTCTCTGGGTAAAGAAGTTTCTCCTGAATTCACTACTGGATTAAATAGTAACAGTTTTATATTTATGGCCCCATAACTATGATGAGATTCTGTTAAGCTGACCAGTATGTTGTTGTACTTTGTCTTTTTCTGATGAATGAAACATTACTGAGCCCCTGTACCCGTGTTATGGGATGAAGTGCCAGACAAGTGAAGGCACAACGTCTGGGTGTGAATCTGATAATAACCTCACGGACCGTATAGGTGTGATAACCAGACGGGCTTGTGGTTATAGTCTGGTCCCAGATGGACTAAATTCCCTGAATTAGCAGGAGTTCAGGAGGCGGTCAACAGACGGGTCCAAACAATCCCATTTCCTGAGCGGTAACTAAGCTTGTGTTTAAGAACAGGCCACTTAAGTCGTTCTCAGTTGGAACAGACTCGAGAAGGTCGCGCATGAATCCACTGTAGTTCTATTCTCCAGATTGAGGGAATTATCACCCGATCTGTGTTATGCAGCGCTCTTAATAAAGTCTGGAGAGACAATTTGTGTTTTTGTGAGCTTGATTATCTGGTGTCCGAAACCCTAGGACTCCCGATCATTGGAGTCAACCTCAGTGTGTGGAAAGGGATTCCCTGGTGTATCCCACCCGCTGACACACCAGAATGTCCACATTGTGACTGCGGTGGGTCGATTCCACTGTTTCTGATGCCTTTAATCACATCCAGGACTGAACCATGTTAATTCAGACAACTGGGGCTTGTTAATGTTAAAATCCCAATAAATGGGCTGGATTTTAATATTCGGTATCAATAAATCAGTTTCGTTAGAAACATACAGTCGATTGAGTCCTTGTTTCTAAGATAAGTCGAGAGCCAATTGATGACTTGTTACAGACATTCCCTGTCCTCTCAATAACTGTGTCCAGGAGAGAAGCTGAGGGGCTTCTGCTACTTTCGTGGGGTGAATTTTTCTGCTCATTGAGATTCTGGATGTCGTTATAGGGAAAGGAACATTTTAACATTCTCAGCACCTGGTGTCAACATCAAACACTCCCAGGGCAGGTACAGCACGGGTTAGAAACAGAGTAAAGCTCCCTCTACACTGTCCCATCAAACACTCCCAGGGCAGGTATAGCACGGGTTAGATACAGAGTAAAGCTCCCTCTACACTGTCCCATCAAACACTCCCAGGACAGGTACAGCATGGGTTAGATACAGAGTAAAGCTCCCTCAACACTGTCCCATCAAACACTCCCAGGGCAGGGACAGCATGGGTTAGATACAGAGTAAAGCTCCCTCTACATTGTCCCTTCCAACACTCCCAGGGCAGGTACAGCTCAGGTTAGATACAGAGTAAAGCTCCCTATACACTGTCCCATCAAACACTCCCAGGGCAGGTACAGCACGGGTTAGATACAGAGTAAAGCTCCCTCTACACTGTCCCATCAAACACTCCCAGGGCAGGTACAGCACGGGTTAGATACAGAGTAAAGCTCCCTCTACACTGTCCCATCAAACACTCCCAGGGCAGGTACAGCACGGGTTAGATACAGAGTAAAGCTCCCTCTACACTGTCCCATCAAACACTCCCAGGGCAGGTACAGCACGGGTTAGATACAGAGTAAAGCTCCCTCTACACTGTCCCATCAAACACTCCCAGGGCAGGTACAGCATGGGTTAGATACAGAGTAAAGCTCCCTCTACACTGTCCCATCAAACACTCCCAGGGCAGGTACAGCACGGGTTAGATACAGAGTAAAGATCCCTCTACACTGTCCCATCAAACACTCCCAGGGCAGGTGCAGCATGGGTTAGATACAGAGTAATGCTCCCTCTTCACTGTCCCATCAAACACTCCCAGGGCAGGTACAGCATGGGTTAGATACAGAGTAATGCTCCCTCTTCCCTGTCCCATCAAACACTCCCAGGGCAGGTACAGCACGGGTTAGATACAGAGTAATGCTCCCTCTTCACTGTCCCATCAAACACTACCAGGGCAGGTACAGCATGGGTTAGATACAGAGTAAAGCTCCCTCTACACTGTCCTATTAAACACTCCCAGGGCAGGTACAGCGCGGGTTAGATAGAGAGGAAAGCTCCCTCTACACTGTCCCATCAAATACTCCCAGGGCAGGGAAAGCACGGGTTAGATACAGAGTAAAGCTCCCTCTACACTGTCCCATCAAACACTCCCAGGGCAGGTACAGCACGGGTTAGATACAGAGTAAAGATCCCTCTACACTGTCCCATCAAACACTCCCAGGGCAGGTACAGCACGTGTTTGATACAAAGTAAAGATCCCTCTACACTGTCCCATTAAACTCTCCCAGGGCAGGTACAGCATGGGTTAGATACAGAGTAATGCTCCCTCTTCACTGTCCCATCAAACACTCCCAGGGCAGGTACAGCATGGGTTAGATACAGAGTAAAGCTCCCTCTACACTGTCCCATCAAACACTCCCAGGGCAGGTACAGCATGGGTTAGATACAGAGTAAAGCTCCCTCTACACTGTCCCATTATACACTCCCAGGGCAGGTACAGCACGGGTTAGATACAGAGTAAAGCTCCCTCTACACTGTCCCATCAAACACTCCCAGGGCAGGTACAGCATGGGTTAGATCCAGAGTAAAGCTCCCTCTACACTGTCCCATCAAACACTCCCAGGGCAGGTACAGCACGGGTTAGATACAGAGTGAAGCTCACTCTACACTGTCCCATCAAACACTCCCAGGGCAGGTACAGCACGGGTTAGATACAGAGTAAAGCTCCCTCTACACTGTCCCATCAAACACTCCCAGGGCAGGTACAGCACGGGTTAGATACAGAGTAAAGCTCCCTCTACACTGTCCCATCAAACACACCCAGGGCAGGTACAGCACGGGTTAGATACAGAGTAAAGCTCCCTCTACACTGTCCCATCAAACACTCCCAGGGCAGGTACAGCTCCGGTTAGATACAGAGTAAAGCTCCCTCTACACTGTCCCATCAAACACTCCCAGGGCAGGTACAGCACGGGTTAGATACAGAGTAAAGCTCCCTCTACACTGTCCCATCAAACACTCCCAGGGCAGGTACAGCACGGGTTAGATACAGAGTAAACCTCCCTCTACACTGTCCCATCAAACACTCCCAGGGCAGGTACAGCACGGGTCAGATACAGAGTAAAGCTCCCTCTACACTGTCCCATCAAACACTCCCAGGGCAGGTACAGCATGGGTTAGATACAGAGTAAAGCTCCCTCTACACTGTCCCATCAAACACTCCCAGGGCAGGTACAGCACGGGTTAGATACAGAGTAAAGATCCCTCTACACTGTCCCATCAAACACTCCCAGGGCAGGTACAGCATGGGTTAGATACAGAGTAATGCTCCCTCTTCACTGTCCCATCAAACACTCCCAGGGCAGGTACAGCATGGGTTAGATACAGAGTAATGCTCCCTCTTCACTGTCCCATCAAACACTCCCAGGGCAGGTACAGCACTGGTTAGATACAGAGTAATGCTCCCTCTTCACTGTCCCATCAAACACTCCCAGGGCAGGTACAGCATGGGTTAGATACAGAGTAAAGCTCCCTCTACACTGTCCCATCAAACACTCCCAGGGCAGGTACAGCATGGGTTAGATACAGAGTAAAGCTCCCTCTACACTGTCCCATTAAACACTCCCAGGGCAGGTACAGCACGGGTTAGATACAGAGTAAAGCTCCCTCTACACTGTCCCATCAAACACTCCCAGGGCAGGTACAGCACGGGTTAGATACAGAGTAAAGCTCCCTCTACACTGTCCCATCAAACACTCCCAGGGCAGGTACAGCACGGGTTAGATACAGAGTAAAGATCCCTCTCCACTGTCCCATCAAACACTCCCAGGGCAGGTACAGCACGGGTTAGATACAGAGTAAAGCTCCCTCTACACTGTCCCATCAAACACTCCCAGGGCAGGTACAGCATGTGTTAGATACAGAGTAAAGCTCCCTCTACACTGTCCCATCAAACACTCCCAGGGCAGGTACAGCACGGGTTAGATACAGAGTAAAGCTCCCTCTACACTGTCCCATTAAACACTCCCAGGGCAGGTACAGCACGGGTTAGATACAGAGTAAAGCTCCCTCTACACTGTCCCATCAAACACTCCCAGGGCAGGTACAGCACGGGTTAGATACAGAGTAAAGCTCCCTCTACACTGTCCCATCAAACATTCCCAGGGCAGGTACAGCATGGGTTAGATACAGAGTAAAGCTCCCTCTACACTGTCCCATCAAACACTCCCAGGGCAGGTACAGCATGGGTTAGATACAGAGTAAAGCTCCCTCTACACTGTCCCATCAAACACTCCCAGGGCAGGTACAGCATGGGTTAGATACAGAGTAAAGCTCCCTCTACACTGTCCCATCAAACACTCCCAGGGCAGGTACAGCACAGGTTAGATACAGAGTAACGCTCCCTCTACACTGTCCCATCAAACACCCCCAGGGCGGGTACAGCATGGGTTAGATACAGAGTAAAGCTCCCTCTACACTGTCCCATCAAACACTCCCAGGGAAGGTACAGCACGGGTTAGATACAGAGTAAAGCTCCCTCTACACTGTCCCATTAAACACCCACAGGGCAGGTACAGCACGGGTTAGATACAGAGTAAAGCTCCCTCTACACTGTCCCATCAAACACTCCCAGGGCAGGTACAGCACGGGTTAGATACAGAGTAAAGCTCCCTCTGCACTGTTCCATCAAACACTCCCAGGGCAGGTACAGCACGGGTTAGATACAGAGTAAAGCTCCCTCTACACTGTCGCATCAAACACTCCCAGGGCAGGTACAGCATGGGTTAGATACAGAGTAATGCTCCCTCTACACTGTCCCATCAAACACTCCCAGGGCAGGTACAGCACGGGTTAGATACAGAGTAAAGCTCCCTCTACACTGTCCCATCAAACACTCCCAGGGCAGGTACAGCACGGGTTAGATACAGAGTAAAGCTCCCTCTACACTGTCGCATCAAACACTCCCAGGGCAGGTACAGCATGGGTTAGATACAGAGTAATGCTCCCTCTACACTGTCCCATCAAACACTCCCAGGGCAGGTACAGCACGGGTTAGATACAGAGTAAAGCTCCCTCTACACTGTCGCATCAAACACTCCCAGGGCAGGTACAGCATGGGTTAGATACAGAGTAATGCTCCCTCTACACTGTCCCATCAAACACTCCCAGGGCAGGTACAGCATGGGTTAGATACAGAGTAAAGCTCCCTCTACACTGTCCCATCAAACACTCCCAGGGCAGGTACAGCACAGGTTAGAAACAGAGTAAAGCTCCCTCTACACTGTCCCATCAAACACCCCCAGGGTGGGTACAGCACGGGTTAGATACAGAGTAAAGCTCCCTCTACACTGTCCCATAAAACACTCCCAAGGCAGGTCCAGCACTGATGTTAAGATCTGACAGAATCGCTCGATTTATCGGGACCTGAATATCATTGGCCTTTGCACATGGAAGAAGAGAGCAGCGATCACAGCGCGGACAAACCGCACACGTGTTCCGTGTGTGGACTCGGATTCAGCCGATCGCCTGACCTGGCGAGATACGTGCACCGTCACACTGGGGAGAAACCGGGTAAAGGCGGGGACGGCGGGAAGGGATTCATTTCCCCATCCGTCGGAAGTTCATCGGCGCAGACACACCGGGGACAGTCTGTTCAACTGCTCCGTGTGTGGGAAGGGATTTGTTTATCCATCCCACCTGCTGACACACCAGCTTGTCCACATTGATGAGAAACCATTTAAATGTTCTGACTGTGGGAAGAGCTTTAAAAGCTCGAAGAGCCTGAAGAGACACCAGTGAGTTCACACTGTTCCTAGAATCTTACAGCACAGAAGGTTCTTGGGCCCATTGTGATGTGCCGGCTCTTTGAAAGAGATGTTGAATTTAGTCCCACTCCCCTGCTTTATCCCCATAACCTCCAAACTAGTCCTCTTCAATGACATGTCCAATTGCCTTTGAAAGTTCCTGTGGTACCACATAGAAGGCTGGTTATCAAAATTGAGGCTCATGGAATAGGTGGGTCAGCGGCAGCTTGGATTAGGAATTGGCTTAAGGACAGAAAACAGCGAGTTGTAGTAAATGACTGTTTTTCAAACTGGAGGATTGTAGACAGTGGTGTTCCCCAAGGGTCAGTGCTGGGGCCACTGCTTTTTTTGATATATATAAATGACCTTGATATTGAAATACAGAGTAGAATTTCTAAATTTGCCGATGACACCAAACTTGGGGGTGTGGTAAACAGTGAGGATGGTACCAATCGACTGCAACAGGACATAGAAAGGCTGGCAGAATGGGCAGACAAGTGGCAGATGGAATTTAATTCAGAGAAGTGTGAGGTGATGCATTTTGGCAGAAGGAACAGGGAGAGGCAATATACACTTCATGGCACAGTTTTAAAGAGTGTGCAGGGACAGAGGGACCTGGGAGTTAATGTGTATAGGTCCCTGAAGGTGGCGGGACATATTGAGAGAGTGGTTAACAAAGCATTTGGGATCTTGGGCTTCATAAATAGAGGTATTGAGTACAAAAGTAGAGAGGTTATGCTGAAACTTTATAAAGCGCTGGTTAGGCCACAACTGGAGTATTGCATCCAGTTCTGGTCACCACGCTTTAGGAAGGATGTGAAGGCCCTTGAGTGGGTGCAGTGTAGATTTACCAGAATGGTTCCGGGGATGGGGGATCTTAGCTACAAGGACAGGTTGGAGAAGCTGGATTTGTTTTCATTAGAGCAAAAGAGGTTGCGGTGTAGGAACAGAGGTTCCTAACTAAATAACCGAGTTCAAATCGATGAATCAAAAGACTGGAATTTAATAATAACAAAGTTAACTGGAAGATACAAGGAGGATTTCAATATACGTCTGCTTAGGCGGTCACGTGATCGGCGTCATGACGTCACCACGCAGGATACAGGCAAGTACATATAGTAAAGGTAACAATCAGTTTAAAGGTGCAGTCCCCGGCTGCACCACAATGCAATTAAGGGGATTATTCTAAGTTACTCTGAGTCTCTTGTGGCTCCTCCACAGGCGCCCCCCCAGAATCCCCTTTAATGGACAGTGTCAGACGAGCAGGAGGCTTGATGATTCTGTCCGAGCGTCGATGACCCTCAGGCGGCGGAAGTGGAACATCGGGAGACGAGATGGAGCTTGGCTGTGGTTGTGTCGGCGCGTCAGGTGCGTCAAAAACGGTGTCTGACTGTGAAGGCAACGATGAGGTAGCTGCAGGCGGTTCAATGGCGGGCTGTTGTAACACTGGTTCGGCGTTCAACGGCGGTCGTCCTCGGCGAGGTGGCTGGGCAGGAACTATTGGTTCAGTGCGATCGAGATGAGCGGCTTTCAGCCAGTCGATGGAGATGGTATCAGGCCTGACACCCACGTCAACCGTGAAATATTTCTCTCCAGCAGATATGACACGAAATGGGCCGGCATACGGTGGTTTAAGTGGGTCTCTGTGAGCATCTTGCCTGATGAAGACATAATCGGCGGACATGAGGTCCACAGGAACGTGAGGCCTCTGTAAGCCATGATGTGAGGTTGGAATATGCAGGAAGTTCTTGGCCACCTCGTGATGCTGGAGAAGCTGTTGAGCTGCAGACCACGGTTCTGTGTGTGGAGGTAGGAAGTCACCAGGTACCCGCAAGGTCTGCCCGTAGACTAACTCAGCTGATGAAGACTGAAGGTCCTCCTTGGGGGCCATCTGGAGCCCTAACAGCACCCTGGGTAATCTGTCTACCCAGTTGGATCCGCGCAGGCTGGCACGAAGGGATGCCTTGAGCGACCGATGGAACCTTTCGCACAGGCCATTCACCTGCAGATGGTAGGCGGTAGTACGGTGCAGCTTGGTACCCAAGCTGTGTGCAACGGCATTCCATAATTTGGAAGTGAATTGTGGACCTCGGTCTGATGAAATGTCAGATGGGACGCCGAAGCGAGCCACCTACGATGACAGGAACGCCCTGGAGACATCAGCTGCAGTGGTAGCGACCAATGGAATCGCCTCTGGCCACCTGGTGGTACGGTCCACTATTGTGAGGAGATGCATAAAACCCCATGAGGCGGGGAGAGGACCCATTAGGTCCACGTGCACGCGGTCAAAACGTCGTTCTGACACTGGAAACTCAGCCAATGGGGCTTTAACATGCCGGTTGACTTTCGCTTTCTGACAATCAATACTATTGTTTGTCCAATCTCGGACATCTAAGTGCGTGCCTTTCCACACGAACTTGCGGGACATTAGACGTTGCGAAGCCCGCATCCCTGGGTGCAACAACCCGTGTATTGCCTGAAAGACTTTCTTGCGCCATTCGACCGGCACTATGGGCCTAGGCACTCCCATGGACGTGTCGCACAAGAGGGTGGTTCCTGCTGACTGGAACTTAACGTCGGTGACTTGCCAACTGGAAGGCATGGTCCGGTACGCTTGCACCTCAGGGTCTGCTAACTGCTCTTCCGCTAAGCCAGCGAAATCGATACCCAGGTGAACTGCCAGGACAGGAGCGCGGGAGAGGCAATCGGCCACGAGGTTGTCCTTGCCCGAGACGTGTCGTAAATTGGTTGTGAATTCTGATATGAAGGTGAGGTGATGCTGTTGCCAAGCTGACCAAGGTTCAGACGTTTTGGCCATTGCAAAAGTGAGTGGTTTGTGGTCCACGAACGCGGTGAATGGGCGTCCTTCTAGCAGAAACCAAAAATGCCGAATGGCCAAAAACAGGGCCAGCAACTCCCTATCGAATGTGCTGTACTTGCGCTTGTTCTTGCGCAGTTGGCAGCTGAAAAAGGCCAGCGACTGCCAAGTCCCGTTGACCCATTGTTCCTGCACCGCCCCAATGGCGTAGTCAGAGGCGTCTGTCGTGAGAGCGATGGTTGCACCCGGAATGAGGTGTGCCAGCATGGTTGTGTCTGCCAATGCTGCTTTGGTATCCAGGAAAGCTTGGTCCATCTGGGGAGTCCAGTCGATGAGGTCTTTGCCCGATTTCCCTTTCAGTGCTTCATAGAGTGGTTGCATCAACTGAGCTGCCTTGGGGACAAAACGATAGTAAAAATTAACCATCCCCAGGAACTCCTGCAAGGACTTGACCGTGAGAGGTTGTGGAAAAGCTGTAATGGCCTCTACCTTGGTGGCTAGTGGAACGGCGCCGCCCGAGGTGATCCTGTGCCCCAGGAAGTCGATGCTGGTGAGACCGAATTGGCATTTAGCTGGGTTGACGATGAGGCCATGTTGGCTTAACCGGGTGAAGAGCTTGCATAAATGCATCAAGCGTTCCTTGGAGTCTTTGCTAGCGATGAGGATATCGTCTAGATATACAAAAAGAAAAGGTAAATCCCATAGCACAGAGTCCATGAGCCGCTGGAAAGCCTGCGCTGCATTTTTTAACCCGAAGGGCATGCGGAGAAATTCAAAAAGGCCAAATGGTGTGATGACCACCATCTTGGGAATGTCTTGGGGGTGCACCGGAACTTGGTGATACCCGCGGATGAGATCAACTTTTGAAAATATTGAGTTGCCAGCCAAATGGGCCGAGAAATCTTGGATATGAGGTATTGGATACCTGTCTGGTGTCGTGGCATCGTTCAGTCATCTGTAATCACCACAAGGCTGCCACCCTCCGCCTGGTTTATGGACGATGTGCAGTGGAGATGACCAAGGACTGTCGGAGCGTCGGATGATCCCGAGGCACTCCATTGTTTGGAATTCCGCTTTAGCCGCTGCGAGTTTGCCGGGTTCTAACCTGCGTGCCCGGGCGTAAACCAGTGAACCATTCGTGGTGATATGGTGTGCCACATCATGTTTTGTGACTGCTGCCGAGAAGGTAGGCCTGGTGAGCTCTGGAAACTCGCCGAATAGGCGTGTAAACCCATCTTGCACTGGTACCACACAGGCAGCCGACCAGGACACAGCGGTGCTGCGGTGGCAGGGCACCACGTGATAAGTGGACGTGTGAATGAGGTGGCAGTTTTTGACATCGACAAGAAAGCCGTTTGCACAAAAGAAGTCGGCACCTAGTATGGCCTGTGACACTGTGGCAGTGATAAATTGCCAGAGGAACCACTGACCACCGAAGGTTACATTAACAGTCCGCTTTCCAAAAGTGCGGATAGCCGCACCATTGGCTGCCTCGAGTGCAGGACCGCGACCGCCGGATTGTTGATCCAGCTTGGAAGCTGGCAGAATGCTGCACTGGGACCCAGTGTCGCACAGGAATCGTCTTCCCGTTGTGGAATCAGTAACATAAAGTAATTTCCCTGTTGAACCGACCGCCATGGCAAATTGAACGTGTTTTTCAGGCCTTTTCGTCCCTTTCGAACAATGATGGCTTGTTGAAGGATTTTTTTGGGGGGAGAAACTGCAGGGGGGCCGGCAGCATCGAGCTTTGGCGCCAAAACGGGTGTGGTATGTGCACCAGCCTGCTGGAGGAGGGCTGGGCTTCGCACGCGCAGGAGAAAGGCGCCTCGTGGCTGCACAGCACTGCTGTGTAACCGTAAAAATCTTGTCTGCCTCTGCCGCGAGCTCGGCACAATCAGTGATCTCAGAGTTGGCCAAGGCTGTCTGAACAGCTTCAGGTAGCTGGCAGAGGAAAAGTTCCCGGAATAAAAAACATTGGGCTTCCGAACCCAGCAGGGTGAGCATTTGGCTCATTAATTCCGAAGGTTTTGAGTCCCCGAGGCCTGGCATGGCAATAAGCCTGCGTGCGCGCTCCGACTTATTAAGGCCAAAAATTTGCAGCAAACGAGCTTTAAGAGCTTCATACTTGCCCTCATCTGGTGGATTGCTGAGGAGGCTGACGACCCTCGAGGCCGTGGCGTTGTCGAGAGCGGAGACCACGTAAAAATAACCGGTGGAATCCGCTCCGATATCCCGCAGGGTGAACTGTGCTTCCGTCTGGAGGAACCAAGCTTCTGGCTGCTGTTCCCAGAACTGAGGCAATTTGAGGGCGACGGCATTTGTGCTCATGTTGAATTCTCTTCGACGGTTGTTCGACGAGATCGGGGTCACCAATGTAGGAACGGAGGTTCCTAACTAAATAACTGAGTTCAACTCGATGGATCAAAAGACTGGAATTTAATAATAACAAAGTTAACTGGAAGATACAAGGAGGATCTCAATATACGTCTGCTCAGGATGCCAGGTAGTCGAAGACTGCTGGAAAGTTCTCTCAGCTGACGTCATGATGTCATCACGCTCTTCGCGCCACTGGCGGTCACGTGATCAGCGTCATGATGTCACCACGCAGGATACAGGCAAGTACATACAGTAAAGGTAACAATCAGTTTAAAGGTGCAGTCCCTGGCTGCACTACAATGCAATTAAGGGGATTATTCTAAGTTACTCTGAGTCTCTTGTGGCTCCTCCACAGAGGGGTGATTTGATAGACGTGTACAAGATTATGACAGGTTTGGATAGGCTAGATGGGGAAAGGCTGTTCCCACTAGTTGATGGTACAAGGACTAGGGGACACAGATTTAAGGTTTTGGGCAAGAGATACAGGAGGGACGTGAGGAACAACTTTTTTACGCAGCGAGTGGTGAGGACCTTGAACTCACTGCCGACGGAAGTGGTGGAAGCAGAGACACACAATGTTTTCAAGGGGAGACTGGATAGGCACTTGAGGGAAATAAACTTGCAGGGCTATGGGGATAGAGCGGGGGAGTGGGACTGACTGGATTGCTCTACAGAGAGCCGGCACAGACTCGATGGGCCGAATGGCCTCCTTTTTGTGCCGTTATAACTCTATGACTCTCTACCAACCTAGAAGGACAAGGGCAGCAGGTGCATGGGAACACCACCACCTCCAAGTTCCCCTCCAAGTCACACACCATCCTGACTTGGAAGTATATCGCCGATCCTTCATCGTCGCTGGGTCAAAATCCTGGAACTCGCCCCCGAACAGCACTGCAGGAATACCTTCACCACACGGACTGCAGCGGTTCAAGAAGGCGGCTCCCCACCACTTTCTCAAGGGCAATTAGGGATGGGCAATAAATGCTGGCATTACCAGCGGCACCCAGATCCCATGAACGAATAAAAAAAAACTACCTCCCTCATTTTGTCCGTATATTTTCCTTTCGTGCTCTTTCTCTTCTTGCCTTTCCTATCCACATCTCTCTGAAATTGGTTGCTACATTACATTCCTACAAGACCACACTTCAGAAGTCCTGCAATTGCTGCACAGCGCTTGGAGATGTCCTGAAATTGTGAAAGGCGCGATACATATTCAAGATCTTTCTTTCTTCGTACTTACCTCCTCTCCTGTCTCATTTTTGAAATGTCAATGTTTCTTATCATCACTCACTTTCTCCTCAAATTCTTTTCTTCTCATCTCCTTCGTTTGTCTCTTTCTTACTTTGATCTTTAGTTTTTTTCCCCTTGTCTCTCATTTATTTCTAATGTCCTGTTTCGCTTCCCTCATTACTCTCCCTATTACCTCAATGCTAATCAATCGGGGGAAACATAAGAACATAAGAAATAGGAGCAGGAGTAGGCCAATCGGCCCCTCAAGCCTGCTCCGCCATTCAATAAGATCATGGCTGATCTGATCCTAACCGCCAATCTACTATCACAGAACCATCTCCTGAATCTAACAGAATTAGACACACGAAATAGGAGCTCCACTGGCTAGAGTCAGACCGAGCACAAAGGAAGATGGTTGTGGTGGTTGGAGGTCAATCATCACAGCCCCAGGATATTGCTGCAGGTGTTCCTCAGGGCAGTGTCCTCAGCCCAACCATCTTCAACTGCTTCATCAGTGACCTTCCCTCCATCATAAGGTCAGAAGTAGGGATGTTCGCTGATAACTGCACAGTATTCAGTTCCATTTGCAACTCCTCAGATAATGAAGCCGTCCATGCCCGCATGCAACAAGACCTGGACGACATTCAGGCTTGGTGTTGTGTATTTTGAATGTGTATTAGAATTGTCCCACATGGGATACCGTAGTGGTGATTTGCAATGCACTATGGGAAATGTAGTGCATAGAGTGAAGAAGCACATTTTAAATAAAATGGCTGTTAACTAAACTCTCCACCCCGGAGTCCTTCTTATAATTGTTATATAGATAAGGGTATAAAACCCCTTGAGACACAATAAAACTGGCGACGAGGACAACGGACTTGCGCATCACTTGCACTGGAATCGGTGATGTTTAAAGTAAGAAGTTCCTGTCTTTTCTTAATGGCGCGCCTGCAGTTTAGTGCTGATGCAATCGCCTCGTAAAGGTGGCGGTTCATGTGTTACACAAATAAGAAGGGGGAAAGTAACAATACAGTGAAACGAAGTGGAGGAAAAGGACTGTAAAAAAAAAAAAAATGGCTATGCTAACCGGCGGAGCGTTTGGACCATTTGATGAAACCGCGGAGCAATGGAGTGCTTATACAGTGTGTTTCGGATTTTTCGCAACTGCAAATGGCATTAAAGATGACGTGAAAGTGGCGATGTTCCTCAGTGTGATCGGAGCAGAAACATTTGGCTTGTTACGGAGTTTGATGCACCCGGCTAAGCCCGGCGCTAAGACATATGATCAGATTGTGGAAGTTTTGGAAACACATTTCGCACCCAAGCCGCTGCTGATTGCCGAGAGGTTCAGGTTTCAAAAACGAAACCAAGGGGAGGGTGAGTCCATAGCTGAATATGTTGCAGTGCTAAAGAAGCTAACTGAGCATTGTGAGTTTGGTGAAACTCTAAATGACACTGTCCGTGATAGGTTTGTGTGTGGATTAAGATGTGAAGCAACACAGAAGCGCTTGCTCACGCCTGACAAACTGACGCTTAAATCAGCAGTGGAGCTCGCTGTGTCTATGGAGTTAGCAGCTAAATTTGCACAGCTGTTGGGGGCTGAAACAAGAGTGCACAGGATAGCAGCTACACCGGATAAGCATGCAAGGGGCGCCAAAGAGTGTTACAGATGTGGAAGGTCAGGTCATCAGTCATCTGACTGCTGGTGTAAAGACCTGACCTGTCGGAAATGTGAAAAGAAAGGACACATTGAACGTGTGTGTAAAGGGCAAAGCAAACAATCCTACACAGAGACACACAAAAACAAACAAGGAAACACATCCAACTGGCGTTCTAAAAAGAAAAACCTACACATGGTGAAACAAGAACAGGAAGACAGTGACACAGACTCTGATGGGGAGCTGAATCTCCATGTGTTAATGGTGAATGGAGGCTCATCAGGCTATGGAGTCACTCCACTACTAGAGGGAATACCGGTCAAAATGGAGCTGGATACGGGGGTCGCTGTCTCCTTGATTTCAGAGAAGCTATTCAAAGAAAAACTGAACCACCTATCACTGACGCTGGCCAAGCTCATCTTAAAGACCTACACTGGGGAAACAGTCCCAATGCTGGGTAAGACGGAGGTCAAGGTGGAGCTTAATGGACAAACCGTGATGCTGCCAGTTTACGTGGTCAAGGGTGACTATCCATCCCTGATGGGCAGGCCGTGTTTGGAGAAAATTCATCTGGATTGGAAAAAAGTGAATGCGGTGTCAGTCGAAGAGGCGGGGCTAGCGGCAGTGTTGACTAAGCATGCGGCTGTCTTTGATGGAGAATTGGGGAGTATGAAGGGGATTACGGTCAAACTCAAGGTGAAGCCTGACAGCCAGCCACGATTCCTGAAGGCCAGGAACGTTCCCTATGCCCTCAGACCAAAGGTGGAGACTGACCTGGAGCGTCTGGTCAAGATAGGGGTCCTGGTGCCGGTTTTGCGCAGTGAGTGGGCCACGCCCATGGTACCAGTGATGAAGAGTGATGGCACGGTTCACTTATGTGGAGATTTCAAAGTAACAGTGAATCCTGTGCTCTCAGCTGAACAGTACCCCCTCCCCATCATTGAAGATCTTTTCGCGGGTCTAGCAGGCGGTCAGAAGTTTAGCAAGATTGATCTATGCCAAGCCTACTTGCAGATGCATGTAGAAGAGGACTCACAGAAGTACCTCACCATCACCACCCACAAGGGCCTCTACAGGTACTGCCGCCTTCCCTTTGGTATAACGTCAGCACCAGCATTGTTTCAGCGGGCTATGGACCAGATCTTAAGCGGCATTCCAGGGGTACAATGTTATCTTGACGATATCCTTGTCACAGGAAAGGACGACAATGAGCATCTGCAGAACCTGACCAAGACACTGGGAAGACTTGAAGAATATGGCTTACGCGTTCGCAAGGAAAAATGCGAATTTTTCCAGCCATCAGTGGTGTACCGAGGCCATGTCATCGACGCAGACGGCCTACACACAGCACCGTCGAAAGTGAAAGCCATTGCCGATGCTCCTGCACCTACAAATGTCAGCCAGCTGCGGTCATTCTTAGGTCTCCTGAACTATTACGGAAAGTTTATTCCACAGCTGGCATCACTGTTGAAGCCATTACATGAGTTGCTGTATCAGGGCAAGGCCTGGGCGTGGACGAAGGAGTGTGAAGCTGCATTCAAGAAAGCCAAAGCAGCTTTGACTGACCCCAGAGTGTTGACGCACTTTGACCTGTCGTTGCAGATTCAGCTGGCCTGTGACGCGTCGCCTTATGGCATCGGCGCGGTAGTGTCCCACATCTTTCCCTCAGGCGAAGAGAAGCCGATTGCATTCATGTCAAGGTCCCTGAGCAAGGCAGAGGTGAAATACCCGCAGGTCGAAAAAGAGGCTTTGGGCATCATCTTTGGAATCAAAAAGTTCCATCACTACTTGTTCGGAAGGAAATTCACCTTGCTGATGGATCATCATCCTCTGACATCGATCTTTGGTCCACACACAGGAATACCCTCCCTGGCAGCGTGCAGGATGCAGCGCTGGGCGCTGATGTTAAGCGCTCACAATTACAACATCAAATACCGGAGGTCAGCAGCACATGGCAATGCGGATGGATTGTCAAGACTTCCGCTGCCTGTGCCCTCTGAAGGCTATGAGCAGAAGATTTTCTACTTTGACATGGTGAGCAATGCACCTGTCATGGCCCGGCAGGTCAAGAAAGAGACCAGAGTGGACCCTACACTATCCAAGGTGCTGGATCGGGTGATACGAGGAGACAGATCATGGGTGTCAGACGCACCACCTAAGCTCCTACCTTACCTGTCAAGAGGGAAGGAGTTGTCTGTCACATCAGGATGCCTCCTTTGGGGCATGTGAGTGGTAATACCACCAAAGCTGCGGAAACATGTCCTCAACGAGCTGCACTCAGGACATTGTGGTATTGTCCAGATGAAGGAGCTGGCATGAAGCTACTTCTGGTGGCCCGGTCTGGATCATGAAATTGAAGTTGAAGCAAAATCATGCCCATCATGCGAGACAACCAGGGATACGCCAAGAGCAGCGCCACTGCATCCATGGGAATGGCCGGCGACACCGTGGCAACGGATCTATTTGGACTTCGCGGGACCAGTGGAAGGAGCGATGTTCCTGGTCGTGGTGGACTCCCATTCCAAATGGCCGGAGGTTGCAGTAATGTCCACTACCACTACGGAGAAAACCATCGAGACTCAGAGATGTTCGGGCGATTTGGTCTGCCGGAGCAGATCGTAACCGACAATGGAACACAGTTCACATCCCAGGAGATGGAGGAGTTCCTCAAGAGCAATGGAATCCAGCACACATTCTCCGCGCCTTATCATCCATCCGCGAATGGATTGGCGGAGAGATTTGTCAGACAGCTGAAACGCGCGTTGAAAGCTGCAAGAAGTGATGCTCCTCTAAAGCAGCACCTGAATGCTTTCTTGCTGAAATACCGAAACACGCCTCATGCTACGACTGGAGCATCTCCTGCTTACCAACTCATGGGAAGGCAGCTACGGACACGCCTTGACCTGCTGAGGCCAACGTCCACAGAAGCAGTGGTGCACGCCAATCAGCAGGATCAAGTCAGCAGACAAGCTCAGAGGTCCAAAGAACGACACTTTGTGGTGGGGGAATGTGGTAAACCAGTGTTTGTATTCCTGTTTGTCCTGTTTGTATTCCACTGTGTATATGCCTGGACATGCCTCGGCTGACTCCACCCACAGGTCCTAGTATAAAGGTGACTGCTCCCCAGCCCTTAGTATCATGGACCGGTCGACCACGCGAGGCAGACCTCCATTCTGTTGTTAATAAAAGCCTTTAGTTACTCTTCTAACTCTCAGTCTTTTATGAGTAATTGATAGCGCATCAATTTTATTAACAACATTTTTATAATGGAGAAGATCCTCACACCAGCATGCCTGGACTTAGATCATCGGGAGGCGGACTCATCCACCAAGTTTACTCACTGGCTTAAGTGTTTCGAAAAATTCCTGACCGCCTCCGAAGCAATCAAATCGGACGAGGACAAACTGGATGTCCTGACCTCCAAAGTGAACCACCGAGTGTACTCGGTCATCCAAGACGCGACCTCGTACGCGGACGCTATCAAGCTCCTCAAGGACCAGTACACGCGCCCAGTGAATGAAGTGTACGCCAGGCACCTCCTGGGGAGTCGTAAACAACAACCTGGGGAATCGACCGTGGAATACCTTCAGGCACTGTCTGTGCTTGGCCGGGCCTGTGGTTGTAAGGATGTAAAGGCCGCCGTGTACACAGAGGAACTTATCCGGGACGCTTTTGTAGCGGGCCACAGATCCAATTACACCCGACAGCGACTGTTGGAGCAGAGTAACCTCGACCTCAACAAGGCCTCTGAACTCGCACTATCGTTGGATGCAGCCTACCAGGGCATGGATGCCTACTCCTCTGCACCGTGGACGCCGCGGGGAATGACAGCCTGGGACACGGTAGGACCGCCTCATAGCGCCGTGCCACCCCAGCCACACCCCAACAACGGCCCAACTACCGCAGCAGTGTCCCAAGGCCAGACAGCAGTGCCCCAAGGCCAGAAATGCTACTTCTGTGGCCAGGCAAAACACCCCAGAGCGCGCTGCCCGGCGAAAAACGCGATCTGCTCGGGCTGCGGGAAGAAGGGACACTACGCTAGCGTCTGCAGGGCCAAAGCCACCCCGAACCCCAGTAGCGCCGCGTGTGGGCCATGCGGGCCGCCATCTTGGACCTCCCCGGCCATGTGCGAATCACCGGTACAGCAGCCATTTTGGACGCCTCCAGCCACATGGGGATCATGGACGCCGCCATCTTGGACGACAGCCGGGACGCAGCAGGCCCCCGACACCGCCTCATCTGATACCCGCAGCGACACACCGACCCCTACGCTGGCATTCGTTACACTGGACCAAGCGAGACTGCACCAACTGGCCAGTTCCACAATGGACATTAAGGTAAATGGTCACGATACAATCTGCCTTTTTGACTCTGGGAGCACGGAGAGCTTCATCCACCCCGACACGGTGCGGCATTGCTCTCTCCCAGTCCTGCCTGCGCAACAGCGGATTTCTATGGCCTCCGAGTCCCAGTCGGCGGACATCGGCGGCTACTGCGTGGTGACACTCGTAGTAGACGGGACCGTGTACGATCATTTTAAACTTCTGGTCCTGCCTGACCTCTGCGCTGCCGTCCTGCTGGGGTTAGATTTTCAGTGCCACCTTAAAAGTGTTACGATGGCGTACGGTGGACCCCTACCCCCACTCACAGTCCGCAGCCAGCAGCTTCCAAACTGCCCACCGCGCACCAGGTGCAACCTCTCCACACTCAGAGTCACCCCCCCCCAACTGTTTGCTAACCTCACCCCCGACTGTAAGCCCATCGCCACAAAGAGCAGGCGATACAGTGCCGGGGACAGGGTTTTCATTAAAACCGAAGTGGAGCGGCTCTTGAAAGAAGGGATTATTGAGGGCAGCACCAGCCCCTGGCGAGCCCAGGTTGTGGTCGTTAAGACCGGCGAGAAGCAGCGCCTGGTCATCGACAACAGCCAGACAATAAATCGCTACACCCTGCTGGACGCCTACCCACTCCCCCGTATAGCTGATATGGTCAACCAGATCGCGCAGTACCGCGTCTTCTCGACCATTGACCTGAAATCAGCGTACCACCAGCTCCCCATCCGCCCTGAGGACCGCCAGTACACTGCCTTTGAGGCAAACGGCCGCCTCTATCACTTCCTTAGGGTTCCCTTTGGCGTCACCAACGGGGTCTCCGTCTTCCAAAGGGAGATGGACCGGATGGTAGATCAAAATGCGTTGCAGGCCACTTTCCCATATCTGGACAATGTGACCATCTGCGGCCGTGACTTGCAGGACCATGACGCAAACCTCGAAAAATTCCTCCGCACCGCCCAACTCCTAAACCTGACATATAACAAGGAGAAGTGCATATTCCGCACAAACCGCCTCGCCATCCTTGGCTGTGTTGTGGAACACGGAGTCATCGGCCCCGACCCCGACCGGATGCGTCCCCTTATGGAACTTCCACTGCCCCACTGCCTCAAGGCCCTGAAGAGGTGCCTAGGGTTTTTCTCCTATTACGCCCAGTGGGTCCCCTACTATGCGGACAAGGCCCGTCCGCTGATCAAGTCCACCTCTTTTCCCTTGATGGCAGAGGCCCGCTTAGCCTTCCACCGTATCAAGGAGGACATTGCCAAAGCCACCATGCACGCAGTGGACGAATCCATCCCCTTCCAGGTGGAAAGCGACGCGTCTGACTTTGCCCTGGCCGCTACCCTCAATCAGGCGGGGAGACCCGTGGCCTTCTTTTCACGAACCCTCCAAGGCCCGGAGACCAGACACTCCGCTGTTGAGAAGGAGGCCCAGGCGATTGTGGAGGCTGTGCGTCATTGGAGGCACTACCTGGCCGGAAAACGATTTACCCTGCTCACTGACCAGCGTTCAGTTGCTTTTATGTTTAACAACAAGCAGAGGGGCAAAATCAAAAATGACAAGATCTTGAGGTGGAGAATCGAACTTTCCACCCAGAACTACGAGATCTTGTACCGGCCCGGGAAGCTAAATGAACCCCCGGATGCGCTATCGCGTGGCACCTGCGCCAGCGCGCAGATCGATAGACTGCGGGCCCTCCACAATGACCTCTGCCACCCGGGGGTCACCAGGTTCTTCCACTTCATCAAGGCCCGCAACCTGCCTTACTCTATTGAGGAGGTCAGGACCATGACCAGGAACTGCCAAGTCTGCGCTGAGTGCAAACCGCACTTTTATAGACCAGACAGGGCCCACCTGATAAAAGCCACTCGCCCCTTCGAGCGCCTGAGCGTCGATTTTAAAGGGCATCTCCCCTCCTCCGACCGCAATGTGTACTTCCTCAATATTATTGATGAGTACTCCCGTTTCCCGTTCGCCTTCCCCTGCCCGGACATGACCAGTGCCACGGTCATTAAATGTCTGAACAACCTCTTCACCCTGTTCGGCTTCCCCAGCTATATCCATAGCGACCGGGGCTCATCGTTTATGAGCGACGAACTCCGTCAGTACCTGCTAACTAGGGGTATTGCCACAAGCAGGACCACCAGTTACAACCCCCGGGGGAACGGACAGGTGGAAAGAGAAAATGCGACAGTTTGGAAGGCCGTCCTGCTAGCCTTAAAGTCTAGGGGCCTTCCAACCTCCCGCTGGCAGAATGTGCTCCCCGATGCGCTCCACTCTATTCGGTCACTGCTCTGCACTGCCACTAACGCCACCCCTCATGAGAAAATGTTTGTCTTCCCAAGGAAGTCCACATCGGGGACATCGCTACCGCCATGGCTGACGTCCCCAGGGCCGGTCCTACTGAGAAGACACGTGAGGACCCATAAAACGGACCCCCTGGTCGAGAGGGTCGACCTCCTCCACGCCAACCCCCAGTATGCTTACATCGCATACCCGGACGGGCGGGAGGACACAGTCTCCATAAGAGACCTTGCACCCTCGGGGGCCGCAGTAACCCACTACCCACTACCACCCCCCCCACGATCCGATATCCAGCCCCAGCAGACGGCAGGCCTGGGCCCCGCGACCCGCTCGACATCTACGAGGACGACACGCCTGTGCCACAGCCTACGCTGGACTCGACGCCGGAAACTTCACTACCCCTGCCGTCGCCACGCAGATCACAGCGGCAGACAAGACCTCCGGAGAGACTCCAATACACTAACTTTTAATACACTTCACCCCGCCGGACTCAATTTTAAACAAGGGGTGAATGTGGTAAACCACTGTTTGTATTCCTGTTTGTCCTGTTTGTATTCCACTGTGTACATGCCTGGACATGCCTCGGCTGACTCCTCCCACAGGTCCTAGTATAAAGGTGACTGCTCCCCAGCCCTTAGTATCATGGACCGGTCGACCACGCGAGGCAGACCTCCATTCTGTTGTTAATAAAAGCCTTTAGTTACTCTTCTAACTCTCAGTCTTTTATGAGTAATTGATAGCGCATCAGGGGCAAAGTCCTCGCGCATAACTACACCACCCCGGAGTGGTGGGTCCCGGCTACGGTCATTCAAAAGACGGGCCCCGTTTCATACCGAGTCCGCACCGGAGACGACCGAACATGGAGACGGCATGTAGACCAGTTACTGCCAAGACAGTCGCCACAGGTAACCCAAGAAACAGAGGATCAAGGACCTGCTGGGGGCTCCAGCAGGGACTGGTCATCCGACCCTGAGACAGTGGCACCATCCACTCTTGTGCCATCGAGGAAGCCACGCCTGCAGGGTCATGGGAGAGCCAGCCAGAGCCTGCTCCTGAGACTAGGCGTTACCCCCAAAGAGAAAGGCAGCCTCCAGAGCGCCTTAGTTACAGTTAGTGCTAACCTGTGTGTATGGGGCAGAATAATCCCCAGGGTTAGCGGAATGTAGAGGCAGTCTACCCTCTCTTCCAAAGTTATAGTCATTTTCAGTTACTCTGTTTTGTGGACATTCTATTTTAAGGGGGAGGAAATATGTTGTGTATTTTGAATGCGTATTAGAATTGTCCCACATGGGATACCGTAGTGGTGATTTGCAGTGCACTATGGGAAATGTAGTGCATAGAGTGAAGAAGCACATTGTAAATAAAATGGCCATCAACTAAACTCTCCACCCTGGAGTCCTTCTTAATTGTTATATAGATAAGGGTATAAAACCTCTTGAGACACAACACTTGGGCTGATAAGTGGCAGGTAACATTCGCACCACACAAGTGCCAGGCAATGACTAACACCGACAAGCAAGCGTCTAACCACCGCCCCTTGACATACAATGGCATTACCATCAACTTCCTGGGGGTCACCATTGACCAGAAACTTAACTGGACCAGCCACATACTGTGGCAACAAGAGCAGGTCAGAGGCTGGGTATTCTGCGGCGAGTGTCTCACCTCCTGACTCCCCAAAGCCTTTCCACCATCTACAAGGCACAAGTCAGGAGTGTGATGGAATACTCTCCACTTGCCTGGATGAGTGCAGCTCCAACAACACTCAAGAAGCTTGACACCACCCAAGACAAAGCAGCCCGCTTGATTGGCATCCCATCCACCACCTTAAACATTCACTCCCTCCACCACTGGCGTACCGTGGCTGCAGTGTGTACCATCTACAAGATGTACAGCAGCAACTCACCAAGGCTTCTTCGGCAGCACCTCCCAAACCCGCGACCTCTTCTACCTAGAAGGACAAGGGCAGCAGGTGCAGGGGAACACCTGATAGAATACATATATCCCTGAAGGCAGGACAGGCAGAAAAGGTGGTTTAAAAGGCTTATGGGATACTTGCCTTCATTAGCCGAGGCATAGAATATAAGAGCAGGGAGGTTATGATGGAGCTGTACAAAGCGTTAGTTAGGCCACAGCTTGAATACTGTGTGCAGTTCTGGTCGCCACACTATAGGAAGGATGTGATTGCCTTGGACAGGGTGCAGAGGAGATTCACCAGGATGTTACCTGGGCTGGAGCGCTTCAGCTATGAAGAGAGACTGGACAGGCTGGGGTTGTTTTCCTTAGAGCAGAGAAGGCTGAGGGGGGACCTGATTGAGGTGTACAAAATTTTGAGGGGCATAGATAGGGTAGATAGAAAGGAACTTTTCCCCTTAGTAGAGGGGTCAATAACCAGGAGGCATAGTTTCTAGGTAAGGGGCAGGAGGTTTAGAGGGGATTTGAGGAAAAACTTTTTCACCCAGAGGGTGGTTGGAATCTGGAACTCACTGCCTGAAAGGGTGGTAGAGGCAGGAACCCTCACAACATTCAAGAAGCATTTAGATGAGCACTTGAACCGCCATAGCATACAAGGCTACGGACAAAGTGCTGGAAAATGGGATTAGAATAGACAGGGCTTGATGGCCGGTGTAGACACGATGGGCCGAAGGGCCTCTTTCTGTGCTGTATAACTCTATGACTCTATGACCACCAACTCCAAGTCAAACACCATTCTAACTTGGAAGTATATTGCCATTCCTTCATCGGCGCTGGGTCAAAGTCCTGGAACTCCCTCCCTGACAGCACTGTGGGAGTACCTTCACCACACGGACAGCAGCGGTTCAAGAAGGCGGCTCACCACCACCTTCTCAAGGGCAATTAGGCATGGGATGTGGCCTTGCCAGCGACGCCCACATCCCATGAACGAATAAAAAAAAACTTCATCCCATAACACGCGTACAAGGGCTCAGTAATGTTTAATTTATCAGAAAAAGACAAAGTACAACAACATACTGGTCAGCTTAAAAGAATCTCATCATATTTATGAGGCCACAAACTTAAAATAGTCACTAATAAATCCAGTAATGAATTCAGGAAAAGTGTCTTTACCCAGAGAATGGTGAGAATGGGGAACGTGCTATCACAGGGAGTAGTTGAGGTGAACAGCACAGATGCATTTATGAGGAAACTACATGAGGGAGAAAGGAATGGGAGGATATGTTGATCAGGTTAATTGAAGTAGGGTGGGTGTGGAGCATAAACACTGGCATGGACCAGTTGGACCGAATGGCCTGTTTCTGTGCTGTACATTCTATGTAACACCATCAACAGTCAATCGAAGGGAATCATCAGCACAACAGATTGAAAGATTAAACAGCAGTACAAACATTTATAAAACATTCATCCATTCCACGTTCATGTCACCCCAGCTGTCTAAAGGGCCCTGTGCTACAGAACAGTGTGAACTCGCTGGTGTCTCTTCAGCTCCCCGGACCTTTTAAAGCTCTTAGCACAGTCAGGTCATTTAAATGGTCTCTCATCAGTGTGAACTCGCTGGTGTGTCAGCATGTTGGATGACTGAGTGAATCCCTTCCCGCACACGGAGCAGGTGAACGGCTTCTCCCCAGTGTGAGTACGCTGGTGTTCCTTCAGCTCTCCGGGCCTTTTAAACCTTTTCTCACAGTCAGAACATTTAAACGGTCTCTCATCAGTGTGAACTCGCTGGTGTGCCAGCATGTTGGATGACTGAGTGAATCCCTTCCCGCACATGGAGCAGGTGAACGGCTTCTCCCCAGTGTGAGTATGCTGGTGTATCTTCAGCTCTCCGGTGCTTTTAAAGCTCTTACCACAGTCAGAACATTTAAATGGTCTCTCATCAGTGTGAACTCGCTGGTGTATCTTCAGCTCCCCGGTGCTTTTAAAGCTCTTACCACAGTCAGAGCATTTAAATGGTCTCTCATCAGTGCGAACTCGCTGGTGTATCTTCAGCTCCCCGGAGCTTTTAAAGCTCTTACCACAGTCAGAGCATTTAAATGGTCTCTCATCAGTGTGAACTCGCTGGTGTGTAGTCAAATTGCTGTAGCTTTTAAACCACTTCCCACAGTCAAAACATTTAAATGGTCTCTCATCGGTGTGAACTCGCTGGTGTTCCAGCAGCTGGGATAACTGAGTGAATCCCTTCCCACACACGGAGCAGGTGAATGGCCTCTCCCCGGTGTGAACTCGCTGGTGTATCTTCAGCTCCCCGGAGCTTTTAAAGCTCTTACCACAGTCAGAGCATTTAAATGGTCTCTCATCAGTGTGAACTCGCTGGTGTGTAGTCAAATTCCTGGAGCTTTTAAACCACTTCCCACAGTCAGCACATTTAAATGGTCTCTCATCAGTGTGAACTTGCTGGTGTTGCAGCAGGTGGGATGACTGAGTGAATCCCTTCCCACACACGGAGCAGGTGAATGGCCTCTCCCCGGTGTGAACACGCTGGTGTCCATTCAGATGCCTGGAGCTTTTAAAGCTCATCCCACAGTCAGAGCATTTAAATGGTCTCTCATCAGTGTGATATTGCTGGTGTCTCAACAGGTTTGATGGCTGAGTGAATCCCTTCCCAGACACGGAACAGGTGATCGGTCTCTTTCCTGTTGTCTCCAGCTGGTGTCGCTTCAGCTCCTGGGACATTTGAAAGCTTTTCCCACAGTCAGAATGTTTCACCGGCCTCTCCCCAGTGTGAACTCGCTTGTGTGCCAGCAGATTTGAGGACCGAGTGAATCTCTTCCCACACACGGAGCAGGTGAACAGAATCTCTCCTGCTCTCTCCAGCTGGTGTCTCTTCAGATCCTGGGACCTTTTAAAGCTCTTCCCACAGTCAGAACATTTAATTTGAACAAGCTGGTGTCTCAGGAGGGTGGCAGAATGAGAGAATCGCTTCAAAAACACAGAGCAGGTCAACGGTCTCTCATTGGTGTGGACAAGCTGGTGTCTCAGCAGCACGGAGGGTGCAATTAATCGCATCCCACACACAGAGCGGGTTAAAGGTCTCTCCCTAGTGTGATCTTGCTGGTGTATCATCGGAGCGACTGACTGAGTGAATCCCTTCTGGAACACGGGGCCGGTGAACGGGCTCTCCCCAGTGTGTAGCCACTGCTGTTGCTTCAGGTACTTGTAGATTTTGATGCTCTTCCCACACTCAGAACATTTAAAAGGTCTCTCATTAGTGTGAACTCGCTGGTGTGCCAGCAGATTGGAGGACCGACTGAATCAGGTCCTGATGAATCGAGCGACTCTGTCTGATCTTGAGGTGATGTTCGGTCTGAGCTTCCTGTCTGTAAATGCTCCACTTCTAAAACCCTGTAAAAGGAGTGTAGAAAGGGGTAAGAGGGAGAATGTTGTCTCATGTCCCCCTTTCCCAGCCCAGGGGCAGTGAAGCTGATTTTCAGGCCCCAGGTTACATACGAACATACGAATTAGGAGCAGGAGTAGGCCACTCGGCCCCTCGAGCCTGCTCCACCATTCAATAAGATCATGGCTGATCTGATTACTCCACATTCCCACCTACCTCCGATAACCTTTCACCCCCTTGCTTATCAAGAATCTATCTACCTCTGCCTTAAAAATATTCAAAGACTCTGCTTCCACCGCCCTCTGAGGGAGTTCGAAATACTCACGACCGTCTGTAAGAAAACATTTCTCCTCGTCTCTGTCTTAAATGGGCGATGCCTTATTTTTAAACAGTGACCCCTAGTTCTAGATTCTCCCACAAGAGGAAACATCCTCTCCACATCCATCCTGTCCAAACCCCTCAGGATCTTATATGTTTCAATCAAGTCACCTCTTACTCTTCTAAACTCCAGCGGATACAAGCCTAGCCTGTCCAACCTTTCCTCATAAGACAACCCGCCCATTCCAGGTATTAGTCTAGTAAACCTTCTCTGAACTGCTTCCAATGCATTTACATCCTTCCTTAAATAAGGAGACCAATACTGTACACAGTACTCCAGATGTGGTCTCACCAATGCCCTGTATAACTGAAGCATAACCTCCCTACTTTTGTATTCAGTTTCCCTCGCAATAAACAATAACATTCTATTAGCTTTCCTGATTACTTGTTGTACCTGAATACTAACCTTTTGCGATTCATGCATTAGGACACCCAGATCCCTCTGCATCTCAGAGCTCTGCAATCTCTCACCATTTAGATAATATGCTTCTTTTTTATTCTTCCTGCCAAAATGGACAACTTCACATTTTCCCACATTATACTCCATTTGCCAGGTCTTTGCCCACTCACTTAACTTATCTATATCCCTTTGTAGCCTCCTTATGTCCTCTTCACAATTTACTTTCCTACCTATCTTTGTGTCATCAGCAAATTTAGCAACCATGCCTTCGGTCCCTTCATCCAAGTCATTTATATAAATTGTAAAAAGTTGAGGCCCCAGCACTGATCCCTGTGGCACACCACTCGTTACATCTTGCCAACCAGAAAATGACCCATTTATGCCTACTCTCTGTTTCCTGTTAGCTAGCTAATCTTCTATCCATGCCAACATGTTACCCCCTACAACATGAGCTTTTATTTTCCGCAATAACCTTTGATGTGGCACTTTATCAAGTGCCTTCTGGAAATCTAAGTACAGTACATCCACCAGTTCCCCTTTATCCACAGCACATGTTACTTCCTCAAAGAACGCCAATAAATTGGTTAAACATGATTTCCCTTTCACAAAACCATGTTGACTCTGCCTGATTACCTTGAACTTTTCCAAGTGCCCTGCTATAACATCTTTAATAATAGCTTCTAACATCTTCCCCATGACAGATGTTAAGCTAACTGGCCTGTAGTTTCCTGCTTTCTCTCTCCCTCCCTTTTTGAATAAAGGAGTTACATTCGCTATTTTCCAATCTAATGGAACCTTCCCCGAATCTCGGGAATTTTGGAAAATTAAAACCAACGCATCAACTATCTCACTAGCCACTTCTTTTAAGACCCTAGGATGAAGTCCATCAGGCCCCGGGGACTTGTCAGCCCACAGCTCCAACAATTTGCTCAGTACCACTTCCCTGGTGATTGTAATTTTCTTGAGTTTCTCCCTCCCTTCCATTTCCTGATTTACAGCTATTTCTGGGATGTTACTTGAATCCTCTATCGTGAAGACAGATGCAAAATACCTGTTCAATTCAACTGCCATCTCATTTTCCATTATTAATTCCCCAGACTCACTTTCTATAGGACCAACGCTCACTTTGTTAACTCTTTTGTTTTTTAAATATCTATAGAAACTCTTATTATCTGTTTTTATATTTCTAGCTAGCTTTCTCTCGCACTCTAATTTTTCTCTCCTTATTAATCTTTTAGTCATTCTTTGTTGTTTTATATATTCTGTCCAATCTTCTGACCTGCCAGCCATCTTTGCGCAATTATATGCTTTTTCTTTAAGTTTGATACTATCTTTAACTTTTTTAGTTAACCACGGATGGTGGGTCCTCCCCTTAGAATTTTTCTTTCTCGTTGGAATGTATATATTGAGTATTCTGAAATAGCCCCTTAAATGTCTGCCACTGCAACTCTCTTGACCTATCCCTTAACCTAATTTGCCTGTTCACTTTAGCTAGCTCTGCTTTCATGCCCTCATAATTGCTCTTATTTAAGTTTAAAATACTAGTCTTGGACCCACTCGTCTCTCCCTCAAACTGAATGTAAAATTCAATCATATTATGATCGCTGCTACCTAGGGGCGCCTTCACTATGAGGTCATTAATTAATCCTATCTCAGTGCACAATACCAGGTCTAGTGTAGCCTGCTCTCTGGTTGGCTCCAGAACGTGCTGTTCTAAGAAACTATCCCGAAAACATTCTATGAACTCCTCATCTAGGCTACCTTTGCCCATCTGATTTTTCCAGTCTATATATAGATTAAAATCCCCCAAAATTATTGCCATACCTTTCTGACAAGCTCCCATTATTTCTTCCTTTATACTCCATCCTACCGTGTGGTTACTCTGAGGGGGCCTGGACACCACTCCCACAAGTGACTTCTTGCCTTTATCATTTCTCATCTTAACACGCAGGTGCAGCAAGCAATTAGGAAAGCAAATGGTATGTTAGTCTTTATTACAAGAGGATTGGAGTATAAGAGTAAAGAAGTCTTACTGCAATTATACAGGGCCCTGGTGAGACCACACCTGGAGTATTGTGTACAGTTTTGGTCTCCTTACCTAAGGAAGGATATACTTGCCTCAGAGGGAGTGCAACGAAGGTTCACCAGACTGATTCCTGGGATGGGGGGGATTGTCCTATTAGGAGAGATTGAGGAGACTGGGCCGATATTCCCATGAATTTTCAAGAATGCGAGGTGACTCAACCGTGGCTAACAAGGGAAGTAAGGGATAGCATAAGATCCAAGGAGAGGACATATAAATTGGCCAGAAAAAGCAGCAAACCTGAGGATTGGGAGCAGTTTAGGATTCACCAAAGGAGGACAAAGGGATTAATTAAGAAGGGGAAAATAGAGTACGAGAGTAAGCTTGCAGGGAACATAAAAACTGACTGTAAAAGCTTTTATAGATATGTGAAGAGAAAAAGATTGGTGAAATCAAGCGTAGGTCTCTTGCAGTCAGAATCAGGGGAATTTATAATGGGGAACAAAGAAATGGCTGACCAATTAAATACATACTTTGGTTCAGTCTTCACAAAGGAAGACACAAATAACCTCCCAGAGATGTCGGGGATCATAGGGTCTAATGCGAGGGAGGAACTGAAAGAAATCAGTATTTGTAGGGAAATGGTGTTAGGGAAATTGACGGGATTGAAGCCGATAAATCCCCAGGGCCTGATAATCTACATCCTAGGGTACTTAAGGAAGTGGCCCTCGAAATAGTAGATGCATTGCTGGTCATCCTCCAAAATTCGATAGACTCTGGAACAGTACCCATGGATTGGCAGGTAGCTAATGTTACCCCACTATTCAAAAAAGGTGGTAGAGAGAAAACGAGGAATTATAGACCAGTAAGCCTGACATCGGTAGTGGGGAAAATGCTAGAGTCCATTATAAAAGATGTAATAGCAGAGCACTTGGAAAACAGTGACAGGATCGGACAAAGTCAACATGGATTTACAAAAGGTAAATCGTGCTTGACTAATCTACTGGAATTTTTTGAGGATGTACCTGGCAAAATTGATAAGGGAGAACCAGTGGATGTGGTGTATTTGGACTTTCAGAAGGCTTTCGATAAGGTCCTGCATAAGAGATTAGCGTGTAAAGTTAAGGCACATGGGATTGGGGGCAAGGTATTGACTGGGATAGAGAGCTGGTTGGCAGACAGAAAGCAAAGAGTTGGAATAAACGGGTCTTTTTCCGAGTGGCGGGCAGTGACTAGTGGGGTACCGCAGGGATCGGTCCTTGGGCCCCAGCTATTCACAATATATATTAATGATCTAGACGAGGGAATTGGATGTAATATCTCCAAGTTTGCAGATGACACAAAGCTGGGTGGGAGTGTGTGCTGTAAGGAGGATGCCGAGAAACTCCAGTATGATTTGGACAGGTTGGGTGATTGGGCAGAGACATGGCAGATGCAATATAATGTGGATAAATGCGAGGTTATCCACTTTGGTGTCAAAAACAGGAAGGCAGATTATTTTCTGAATGGCAATAGATTGGGAGAAGGGGAAGTGCAACGAGACCTGGGTGTCCTTGTGCACCAGTCGCTGAAGGTAAGCATGCAGGTGCAGCAGGCGGTTAAGAAGGCAAATGGTATGTTGGCCTTCGTAGCGAGAGGGTTCGAGTACAGGAACAAGGATGTGTTGCTGCAGTTGTACAGGGCCTTGGTGCGACCACACCTGGAGTATTGTGTGCCGTTTTGGTCGCCTTATCTGAGGAAGGATGTTCTTGCCATGGAGGGAGTTCAGTGAAGATTCACCAGACTGATACCTGGGATGGCAGGAATGACGTATGAGGAGAGATTGGGTCGATTGGGCTTATACTCACTGGAGTTTAGAAGAATGAGAGGGGATCTCATTGAAACTTATAAAATACTAACAGAACTAGTTGACTGGATGCAGGAAGGATGTTCCCGATGGCCGGGGAGTCCAGAACCAGGAGTCACAGTCTAAGGATAAGGGGTTAGTCAATTAGGACTGAGATGAGGAGGAATTTCTTCACCCAGAGAGTGGTGAACCTGTGGAATTCTCTATCACAGAAGGCAGTTGAGGCCAATTCATTAAAAATACACAGTGCTCCTGGGAGTTAATGTGCGTAGGTCCCTGAAGGTGGCGGGACATATTGAGAGAGTGGTTAGCAAAGCATATGGAATCTTGGGCTTCATAAATAGAGGTATTGAGTACAAAAGTAGAGAAGTTATGCTGAACCTTTATAAAGCGCTGGTTAGGACACAACTGGAGTATTGCATCTAGTTCTGGTCACCACACTTTAGGAAGGATGTGAAGGCCCTTGAGAGGGTGCAGAGGAGATTTACCAGAATGGTTCTGGGGATGGGGGATCTTAGCTACAAGGACAGGTTGGAGAAGCTGGATTTGTTTTCATTAAAGCAAAGGAAGTTGAAGGGTGATTTGATAGAGGTGTATAAGATTATGACCGGTTTGGATAGGCTAGACGGGGAAAGGCTGTTCCCACGAGTTGATGGTACAAGGACTAGGGGACACAGATATAAGGTTTTGGGCAAGAGATACAGGGGGGACGTGAGGAAAAACTTTTTTACGCAGCGAATGGTGAGGACCTGGAACTTGCTGCCGACGGAAGTGGTGGAAGCGGAGACACTCAATGTTTTCAAGGGGAGACTGAATAGGCACTTGAGGGAAATAAATTTGCAGGGCTACGGGGATACAGTGGGGGAATGGGACTGACTGGGTTGCTCTACAGAGAGCCGGCACGGACTCGATGGGACGAATGGCCTCCTGTTGTGCCATTGTGACTCTCTGGGGTCTAACCAGGGCTTTGTATAGCTGTAGCTTATAAGGAGAAACTGTTTCCAGTGGCAGGAGGGTCGGTAACCAGAGGACACAGATATAAGGTCATTGACAAAAGAACCAGAGGCGAGGTGAGGAGAATTTTATTGACGCAGCGAGTTGTTGTGATCTGGAATGCGCTGCCTGAAAGGGCGGTGGAAGCAGATTCAATAATAACGTTCACTGGGGAATTGGATAAATACTTGAAGGGGAAAAATTTTCAGGGCTATGGGGACAGAGCAGGGGAGTGGGACTAAACGGAGAGCTCTTTCAAAGAGCCAGCACAGGCACGATGGGCTGAATGGCCTCCTTCTGTGCTGTATGATTCGAGGAGCCACTCCTAGAGTGGAGTGGTGCCCGCAGGGATCGCTTGGCAGGAAATTGGGAGGAGGTGGTACACACGCAGACAGCACCTGATTTCGAGATTCTGTCCTTTTAAAATTGGTCCTCCACAGGCAAGGAGGGACTCGGTCCCTTCAATGAAAATCACATTGAAAAGGAGAGTCCCTGTCCCTTTAAGAGCCCTCCGCCCACCACTCCCACCTTTTTCTTAAAGTCTTTGAAATTAATAATAAAAGTTAATGCAGAAAAAATGTGTGTGTGTCTGACTGTATTTTAGTGAGTATCTGTGTCTGTGTGTCTGTCTGACTGTATGTGTGTGTGTCTGTGTAGAATAGCATCATAGAATGATACAGCACAGAAGGAGGCCATTCGGCCCATTGTGCCTGTGCCGGCTCTTTGAAAGAGCGATCCAATTAATCCCACTCCCCGTGCTCTTTCCCCATAGCCTGTAAATGTTTTCCCTTCAAGTATTTATCTCAATCTCTTTTGAATTATAATATTGAATCTGCTTCCACCGCCCTTTCAGGCAGCGCATTCCAGATCACAACAACTTGGTGTAAAAATCTGTTTCCTCATGTCACCTCTGGTTCTTTTGCCAATCGCCTTAAATCTGGTTTCTGTCCCTTCAGCCATTGGAAACGGTTTCTCCTTATTTACTCTCTCAAAATCCATCCTGATTTTGAACAACTCTATCAAATCTCCTCTTAATCTTCTTTGCTTAAGGAGAACAACCCCAGCTTCTCCCGTCTCTCCACGTAACTCAAGTCCCTCATCCCTGGTCCCATTCTCGTAAATTTCTTCTGCACCCTCTCTAAGGCCTTGACATCCTTCCTAAAGTGTGGTGCCCAGCGGAAGCCTAGCCAGTGTTTTATAAAGGCTTAGCATAACCTGCTTGCTTTTGTACTCTATTCCTCTATTAATAAAGTCAAGGATCCTGTATGCTTTTTTAACAGCCTTCTCAACTTGTCCTGCCACCTTCTAAGATTTGTGTACATACACCCCGAGGCCTCTCTGTTCCTGCACCCTCTTTAAAACTGGACCATTTAGTTTATATTGCCTCTCCTCATTCTTCCTACCAAAATGAATCACTTCACACTTCTCTACATTAAATTTAATCTGCCACATTTCTGCCCATTTCACCAGTCTGGCTATATCCTCCTGAAGTCTGTTACTATCCTCATTGTTTGCTACATTTCCGAGTTTCGTGTCATCTGTAAATTTTGAAATTTTGCCCTGGATCCCCAAGTCCAGGTCTTTGCTATATATCAAAAAAAGCAGTGGTCCGAATCAATGTTCACGTTAAGTTGCGCGGCCACGCAGCGGTCTGGAGTTTCCGCGCAGCCGGCTCACCGTCCTATCAATGGAATAAACGCGCATGCGCGGAAATTTGAATGGGCCGTGCAGCCCGTTAAAGGCGCCACGCACCTCAAAAAAAAGAGGGATCATTGGTCCTAATACCGACCCCTGGGGAACATCACTGTTTACCTCCCTCCAGTCTGAAAAGCAACCGTTCACCACTACTCTCTGCTTTCTGTCCGTTGGCAGAAAATTGGGAGGGGGGCGAGAGCAAACAGCACCTGATTTCTCGCCAAGCACTCACGGTAGCAGGGGATTAGCCCTACTTTAAATGTCAGTCTCTTAAATATACATTAATAAAAAGGGAGACGCTGTCCCTTTAAAATCAGTCGTCGACGGGGACGCGGTCCCTTTAATGAAAATCACATAGAAAAAGAGAGCGCCTGTCCCTTTAAGAGAACCCCCACCACTCCAATAGTTCTCTTAAAGTGCTTGAAATTAATAATTAAAAATGCAGAAAATTAATATTTAAAAAATTAATTCAGGGAGAAAAGATATTTTTACTCACATTTGCTCCACAGGGTTTCTTGTTTCTGTTTCATCAATTTAAAAACAAACTGCTTTTTTTACGATCAGCCATGATCTCATTGAATGGCGGAGCAGGCTCGAAGGGCCGAATGGCCTACTGCTGCTCCTATCTTCTATGTTTCTATGTTTAAAACAAGTATCTTCTGTAAAAGAAAATTAGTTTGAGCTGTAAAATGTTAAAGGAACATTAAAAATAAACTTTCCCAGGATCAGATTCTGACCAGGCCGCTTTACAAAATGGCGGCGAGCAATCCCAGGTCCCGCCTCCTCCTTCGCCGCGATTGGTTGGAGGACCAAAGCCCCTCGGTCGGTCCTCCAGGCTCCGCCTCCCCATGCTCATTGATGGAGAGCTCATTGTCAGCCCGTGCACGCCGGCGACGTCGTGACGTTACAGGGTGGGCGGTTGGAGCAGGCGGGAAATTAAATTCATTTAAATTAAATCTCCCGTCAGCCTCCTCTGTCCCAATCAGCTGGCGCAAGTCCCGCCCCTCAGGCGCCCCGATTGGTTGGAGCACCCGCCGCCGGCTCGCTCCCTATTGGTCGGAAGCTTCCGTCAATCAGGCCCTGGGCTCGGGTCTTATCTTCTATGTACTTTCAGTGATGACTTTTATAAACTGGTTTTACAGGAAATTAGAAGAGGAGGGGAGAGATTTGAAGACTCTCGGTCCCTTTGTGACTCTTAAGTTGCAGCTGACCCCGCGCATGCGCCCCATTGCCCCGCCCTCTCCTGCTCCACAGGCGCCCGGCCCGCACCGCGCATGCTCAGCACACCCCCTGGGCCTCTGTCAATCATCCTCCCACTACTCCGCATGCGCCGCCGGGCCCCGCTCCCAAAGTTGAGTCGCTACCGCGCCTGCGCTGTGCCTCGCATTCTGGGGAAGGCCCGGGCAAACACGAGAGTCCGGATCACCGGCGGAAAGTGAGTTTTATCAGGGTTTTTTTTATATATAGCGGAGAGAAGCGCGGGCGGGGAGATAAATAAAAAGAAAATACAAACTGGACCGTCCCAGCGCCCTCCCGGCACCGAGCGCAGCAGATTGAGCGGCCGCAGCCCCTTGTCTTCTGCAGGGAGCCGGAGAGGGTTACGTCATCAACTCCACGGTGGTGACTGACGGGAGCTCCGACCATTAGGGAGAGAGCGGGCGGAGCTTGGAGGACTGAGGTGGCGGCGGGTCCTCCAACCAATCGGGGTGTCCGAGGGGCGGGACTTCCGCCGCCTGCTTCTCCCGCTGCTGAGACAAGTGGAATGCAGCAGAGGGCGGGCTTCTGACTTTGGGGCTCAGGCCTGTTAGTGGAGCAGTGCAGAGGGAACTTTACTCTGCACTGGGCTTTACTCCCTCAGCACTGCACTGCAGGGGCAGCACAGAGTTTTAGACTCGAGTCTCTGGAGTGGGACTTCAACCCACAACCTTCTGACTCAGAGGAGAGAGTGCTGCCGCCTGAGTCACGGCTGACACACTGTATCTAACCTGTGCTGCACCTGCCTTGGGAATGTTTGACGGGACAGTATAGAGGGAGCTTTACTCTGTATCTAACCTGTGCTGCACGTGCCTTGGGAATGTTTGACGGGACAGTATAGAGGGAGCTTTACTCTGTATCTAACCTGTGCTGCACGTGCCTTGGGAATGTTTGACGGGACAGTGTAGAGGGAGCTTTACTCTGTATCTAACCCGTGCTGTACCTGCCCTGGGAGTGTTTGATGGGACAGTGTAGAGGGAGCTTTACTCTGTATCTAACCCGTGCTGTACCTGCCCTGGGAATGTTTGACGGGACAGTGTAGAGGGAGCTTTACTCTGTATCTAACCCGTGCTGTACCTGCCCTGTGAGTGTTTAATGGGACAGTGTAGAGGGAGCTTTAGTCTGTATCTAACCCGTGCTATACCTGCCCTGGGAGTGTTTGATGGGACAGTGTAGAGGGAGCTTTACTCTGCATCTAACCCGTGCTGTACCTGCCCTGGGAGTGTTTGATGGGACAGTGTAGAGGGAGCTTTACTCTGTATCTAACCCATGCTGTACCTGCCCTGGGAGTGTTTGATGGGACAGTGTAGAGTGAGCTTCACTCTGTATCTAACCCGTGCTGTACCTGCCCTGGGAGTGTTTGATGGGACAGTGTAGAGGGAGCTTTACTCTGTATCTAACCCGTGAGGAAAGGGGGGGGAAAGGAGTGGAAAAATTGCAAGTAAAAAAGTAATCGGGGCCGAGCTTATGATCTGAAATTGTTGAACTCGATATTGAGTCCGGAAGGCTGCAGAGTGCCGAATCGGAAGATGAGATGCTGTTCCTCGAGTTTACGTTGAGCTTCCGTGGAGCAATACAAGAGGCCAAGGACGGTGAGGTCCGAGTGGGAATGGAGCGGTGAATTAAAATGACAGGCGACCGGAAGCTCGGGGTCACCCTTATGGACTGAACGGAAGTGTTCCGCAAAGCTGTCATCAAATCTGCGTTTGGTCTCCCCAATGTAGAGGAGACCGCATCGTGAGCAGCGAATACAGTATACTAGATTACTAGGCACTGCGGCGCCGTGACTGACGTCAACGCTGACCAATAATGGGAGCGGCACCGCGGGGCCGTGACTGACGGCCGTGCTGACCAATAATGAGAGCGGCACCATGTGACCACTGCCTGGGCCGTCAGTGCTGACCAATAGGGAGAGCACAGCCATGCTAGGCGGGCGGAACCTCCAACCAATAAGGGCGCGGGCCGCGGGGGCTCCATTGTGACGTCGCTCACACAACAACACCACCAACAACTTGCATTGCTGCAACATTCAGCGCCCAGCCAGGTTAAGAGAGACTGGATAATATCCAAAGCTGGGGCAAAGAGGGAGCTTTTGAGGAGCGTCTTAGAGCAGTAAACTAGAACTGGACAGGTTGGGCGATTGGGCAGAAGCGTGCCAGATGCAGTATAATGTGGATAAATGCGAGGTTATCCACTTTGGTGGCAAAAACAGGAAGGCAGATTATTATCTGAACGGCAATAGATTGGGAGAAGGGGAAGTGCAACGAGACCTGGGTGTCCTTGTGCACCAGTCGCTGAAGGTAAGCATGCAGGTGCAGCAGGAGGTTAAGAAGGCAAATGGTATGTTGGCCTTCGTAGCGAGAGGGTTCGAGTACAAGAACAAAAACAGTGACCGATCGGACAAAGTCAACATGGATTTACAAAAGGTAAATCGTGCTTGACTAATCTACTGGAATTTTTTGAGGATGTAACTGGTAAAATAGATAAGGGAGAACCAGTGGATGTGGTGTATCTGGACTTTCAGAAGGCCTTCGATAAGGTCCGGCATAATAGATTAGCGTGTAAAATTAAGGCACATGGGATTGAGGGCAAGGTATTGACTTGGATAGAGAACTGGTTGGCAGACAGAAAGCAAAGAGTTGGAATAAACGGCTCTTTTTCTGAGTGGCAGGCAGTGACTAGTGGGGTACCGCAGGGATCGGTCCTTGGACCCCAGCTAGTCACAATATATATAAATGATCTAGGCGAGGGAACTTGATGTAATATCTCCAAGTTTGCAGACGACACAAAGCTGGGTGGGCGTGTGTGCTGTGAGGAGGATGCCGAGAAACTCCAGTATGATTTGGACAGGTTGGGTGATTGGGCAGAAGCATGGCAGATACAATATAATGTGGATAAATGCAAGGTTATCCACTTTGGTGTCAAAAACAGGAAGGCAGATTATTATCTAAATGGCAATAGATTGGGAGAAGGGGAAGTGCAACAAGACCTGGGCGTCCTTGTGCACCAGTCGCTGAAAGTAAGCATGCAGGTGCAGCAGGCGGTTAAGAAGGCAAATGGTATGTTGGCCTTCGTAGCAAGAGGGTTTGAGTGCAGGAACAAGGATGTCTTGCTGCAGTTGTACAGGGCCTTGGTGAGAGCACATCTGGAGTATTGTGTGCAGTTTTGGTCGCCTTATCTGAGGAAGGATGTTCTTGCCATGGAGGGAGTGCAGCAAAGATTCACCAGGCTGATACCTGGGATGGCAGGAATGACGTATGAGGAAAGATTGGGTCAATTGGGCTTGTACTCACTGGAGTTTAGAAGAATGAGAGGGGATCTCATCTAAACGTATAAAATTCTAACAGTACTAGACAGACTAGATGGTGGAAGGATGTTCCCGATGGTCGGGGTGTCCAGAACCAGGGGTCACAGCCTAAGGATAAGGGGTAAGCCTTTTAGGACAGAAATGAGGAGGAATTTCTTCACCCAGAGAGTGGGGAACCTGTGGAATTCTCTACCACAGAAGGCAGTTGAAGCCAAATCATTAAATATATTCAAGAAGGAGCTAGATATATTTCTTAAGGCTAAAGGGTTCAAGGGATATGGGGAGAAGGCAGGAACAGGGTACTGAGTTTGGATGATCAGCCATGATCTCATTGAATGGCGGAGCAGGCTCGAGGGGCCGAATGACCTACTCCTGTTCCTATCTTCTATGTTTCTATGTCTCTAATCATAGAAAGGTTACACAGAAACATAGAAATTTACAGCACAGAAGGAGGCCATTCGGCCCATCTTGTCCGTGCCGGCCGACAAAGCTATCCTCCCTAATCCCACTTTCCAGCACTTGGTCCGTAGCCTTGTAGGTTACAGCACTTCAAGTGCATATCCAAGTACTTTTTAAATGTGATGAGGGTCTCTGCCTCTACCACCCTTTCAGGCAGTGAGTTCCAGACCCCCATCACCCTCTGGGTGAATGAAGTTCTCCTCAAATCCCCTCTAAACCTCCGACCAATTATTTTAACTCTGTGCCCCCTGGTTATCAACCCCTCTGCTAAGAGAAATGAGGTCCTTCCTATCCTATCTAGGTCCCTCTTAATTTTATACACCTCACTTAAGCCTCCCCTCAGCCTCCTCCATTCCAAAGAAAACAACCCCAGCCTATCCAATCTTTCCTCGTAGCTAAAATTCCCCAGTCCAGGCAACATCCTCGTAAATCTCCTCTGCACCCCCTCTAGTGCAATCACACCCTTCCTGTAATGTGGTGACCAGAACTGCACGCAGTATTCTAGCTGTGGCCTAACGAGTGTTTTATACAGTTTAAGCATAATCCTCTGCTCTTATATTCTATGCCTCGGCTAATAAAGGCAGAAACCCTCACCACTTTTAAAAAGTACTTGGGATGCTGTAACCTACAGGGCTATGGACCAAGAGCTAGAAAGTGGGATTAGGCTGGATAGCTCTTTGTTGGCCGGCACGGACACGATGGGCCAAAATGGCCTCCGTCCGTGCTGTAACTTTCTATGGTTCTATGAATGATTCAAGAAAGACTCTGAGAAGGATGAACTAAGGAAGTTAAGGAGGGTATCAAATTGAAAGAAAAGGCATGCAATGTTGTGAAGATTAGTGGTAGGCCAGAAGATTGGGAAATTTTTAGAAACTTGCAAAGGATGACTAAAAAAAAACGAGGGAGAAAATTGATTGAGAGTAAACGAGCAAGAAATATAAAAACAGACAGTAAGAGCTTCTACAAGTATATAAGAAGGAAGAGAGTAGCTAAAGTAAACGTTGGTCCCTTAGAGGATGAGACAGGGAATTAATAATGGGAAACA
Source organism: Somniosus microcephalus (assembly GCF_052327205.1). Taxonomy (NCBI): domain Eukaryota; kingdom Metazoa; phylum Chordata; class Chondrichthyes; order Squaliformes; family Somniosidae; genus Somniosus; species Somniosus microcephalus. The sequence goes on along the minus strand of NC_140990.1, from coordinate 11,973,298 downwards.
AGGAAGTGGCAGAGACTTTGATCAAATATTTTGTATCTGTCTTCACGTTAGAAGACACTAAAAGCATCCCAATAATAGTGGAAAATCAAGGGGCAAAAAGGAGGGAGGAACTTAAAACAATCACTATCACTAGGGGAAAAGAACGAGGCAAACTAATGGGACTACAGGCTGACAAGTCCCCTGGACCTGATGGCCTGCATCCTGGGGTCTTAAAAGAAGTGGCTGCAGAGATAGTGGATACATTGGTTGTAATCTTCCAAAATTCCCTAGACCCTGGAAAGGTTCCAGCAGATTGGAAAACTGCAAATGTAACACCCATATTCAAGAAAGGAGGGAGACAGATAGCAGGAAACTATAGGCCAGTTAGCCTAACATCTGTCATTGGGAAGATGCTGGAATCCATTATTCAGGAAGTAGTAGCAGGACATTTAGAAAATCATAATACAATCAAACAGTCAACATGGTTTTATGAAAGGGAAATCGTGTTAGACAAATGTATTATAGAGGATGTAACGAGCAGGGTGGATAAAGGGGACCGAGTAGATGTCATAGAATCATAACGGCACAGAAGGCCCATCCAGTCCGTGCCGGCTCTCCTGTAGAGCGATCCAGTCAGTCCCATTCCCCCGCTCTATCCCCGTAGCCCTGCAAGTTTATTTCCCTCAAGTGCCTATCCAGTCTCCCCTTGAAAACAATGAGTGTCTCCGCTTCTACCACTTCCGTCGGCAGCGAGTTCCAGGTTCATGTCCACTCGTTGCATAAAAAAGTTTTTCCTCTCATCCCCTCAGTATCTCTCGCCCAAAACCTTAAATCTGTGTCCCCTAGTCCTTGTACCATCAACTAATGGGAACAGCTCTTCCTCATCAAGCCTATCAAAACCCGTCATAATCTTGTACACCTCTATCAAATCAGCCCTCAACCACCTTTGCTTTAATGAAAACAAATCCAGCTTCTCCAACCTGTCCTTGTAGCTAAGATCCCCCATCCCCAGAACCATTCTGGTAAATCTCCTCTGCACCCTCTCAAGGGCCTTCACATCCTTCCTAAAGTGTGGTGACCAGAACTGGACGCAATAATCCAGTTGCGGCCTAACCAGCGCTTTATAAAGGTTCAGCATAACTTCTCTACTTTTGTATTCAATACCTCTATTTATGAAGCTCAAGATCCCATATGCTTTGTTAACCACTCTCTCAATATGTCCTGCCACCTTCAGGGACCTATGCACATTAACTCCCAGGTCCCTCTGTCCCTGCACATTCTGTAAAACTGTGCCATTAAGTGTATATTGCCTCTCCCTGTTCCTTCTGCCAAAATGCATCACCTCACACTTCTCTGTATTAAATTCCATCTGCCACTTGTCTGCCCATTCTGCTAGCCTTTCTATGTCCTGTTGCAGTCGATTGGTATCATCCTCACTGTTTGCCACACCCCCAAGTTTGGTGTCATCGGCAAATTTAGAAATTCTACTCTGTATTCCAATATTTGGTCATTTATATATATCAAAAAAAGCAGTGGCCCCAGCACTGACCCTTGGAGAATACCACTGTCTACCATCCTCCAGTCTGAAAAACAGCCATTTACCACAACTCGTTGTTTTCTGTCCTTAAGCCAATTCCTTATCCAAGCTGCCACTGACCCACCTATTCCATGAGCCTCAATTTCGTTAACCAGCCTTTTATGTGGTACTTTGTCAAACACCTACCGAAAACCCATGTAGACAACATCCATTGCATTGCCTTCATCAATCCTCCCTGTTACTTCATCAAAAAATTCAATTAGATTAGTCAAACACGATCTGCCTTTTACAAACCTATGTTGGCTCTCCTTAATTAGCTTAAACCTCTCCAAGTGCCCGTTAATATTTTCCTTGATTATTGTTTCTAAAACTTTACCCACCACTGATGTTAAACTGACCGGCCTGTAGTTACTAGGATTGTCCTTACCGCCTTTAAAAGACATAAAAGATCCCATTATTTCGAAGAAGGGCAGGAGAGTTATCCCCGGTGTCCTGGCCATTATTTATCATGCAAATTGGCTGCAGTGTTTCCCACATTACAACAGCGACTACACTTCAAAAAGTACTTAATTGGCTGTAAAACCGTTGATCGTGAAAGGCGCTGTATAAAGGCCAGTCTTTCTTTATTTTCTCTCCTGTATTTACATTAATTACTTATATAAACCTGTTTTACTGTCTCTTGCAAGGGGAGGTATTGCAGACGGGCAGCTTAACGCAAACTTCACACGAAGATCTGACAGAGTCACTCGATTCATCAGGACCTGAATATCATCGACATATGGAAGCGGAAAGCAGCAATCAGAATGCGGGCAAACTGCACACGTGTCTTGTGTGTGGACGTGGGTTCAACCGAAGGTGCAGCCTGGGGAGGCACAAGTGTAACCAAAGCGAGGAGAATCCGTGCAAATGTCGGGAATGCGGGATAGGATTCAGTTGCCTCTCCGAGCTGGAGACTCATCAACGCAGTCACTCCGTGAAATGGCCGTTCACCTGCTCCGAGTGCGGGAAAGGATTCACTCATTCAGGCTCCCTGCGGGCACACCAGCGAGTTCACACCGGGGAGAGGCCGTTCAACTGCTTCGAGTGCGGGAAGGGATTCACTCAGTTATCCAACATGCTGAGACACCAGCGAGTCCACACTGGGGAGAGGCCGTTCACCTGCTCCATGTGTGGGAAGGGATTCACTCAGTTATCCAACATGCTGACCCACCAGCGAGTTCACACCGGGGAGAGGCCGTTCACCTGCTCCGTGTGTGGGAAGGGATTCAGTCAACAATCCGTTCTGCTGAGACACCGGCGAACTCACACCGAAGAGAAGCCGTTCGCCTGCTCTCACTGTGAGAAGAAGTTTAACCAGTCTTGCCACCTGTTGCTACACGAGCGTGTTCACACCGATGAGAGACCTTTTCAGTGCTCCGACTGCGAGAAGGGCTTCAGAAGATCCAGTGACCTGATACAGCACCAGCGAGTTCACACCAGGGAGAGGCCATTCACCTGCTCCGTGTGTGGGAAGGGATTCACTCTCTCCTCCACCCTGCTGACACACCAGCGAGCTCACACCAGGGAGTTCACCTGCTCCGTGTGCGATAAAGGATTCACTAAACAATCCACGCTGCTGACACACCAGCGAGCTCACACCGGGGAGAGCCTGTTCACCTGCTCCGTGTGTGGGAAGGGATTCAGCCATTCTACCTCTCTGCGGGTGCACCAGCGAGCTCACACTGACGAGAGACCCTGTAAGTGCCCTGACTGTGAGAAGTGCTTTAAAAGCGCCGAGGATCTGAACAAGCATCAACGCATTCACACCGGGGAGAGGCCATTCAGCTGCTCTCACTGCGGAAAGAGGTTTGCTAACTCATCGAACCTGGTGAGACACCAGCGACATCACACCGGGGAGAGGCCGTTCACCTGCTCAGTGTGCGGGAAGGGATTTGTCCAGTCCCACACTCTGCTGGTACATGAACGTGGGCACACTGACGAGAGGCCGTTCTCCTGCTCAGAGTGCGGGAAAGGATTCACTCGTTCCGACTCTCTGCGAGAACACCAGCTGGTTCACACTGACGAGAGGCCGTTCTCCTGCTCCGAGTGCGGGAAAGGATTCACTCATCCCTCCTCTCTGCGGGAACACCAGCGAGTTCACACTGACGAGAGGCCGTTCTCCTGCTTAGAGTGCGGGAAAGGATTCACTCGTCCCTCCTCTCTGCGGGAACACCAGCTGGTTCACACTGACGAGAGACTGTTTAAATGTTCCGACTGCGACAAGAGTTTCAAATGCTCAAAGGACCTGAAGATGCATCGACGCATCCACACCGGGGAGAGGCCATTCAGCTGCTCTCACTGCGGGAAGCGGTTTACGCACTCATCCAGTCTTCGGAAACACCTGCTCCACACCCACACCGGGAAGAGGCCGTTCCCCTGCTCAGTGTGTGAAAAGCGATTCAGCTATCCATCTGACCTGCTGAGACACCAGCAAGTTCACACCTGAGCGCACTGGTCCCATTCTGCTGTCAATCACATGAAGGACTGTTCCGTGTTAATAATGGCAATTAGGGGGTTGGGGGGGTGGGGGGCGGTTTGAAGATGCTGATAACCCCAGTAACCAGGCTGGAGTTTAAGAGGGGTCAGCCTCGGCTCAGTGGGTGACACTCTCACCTCGAGTCAGAAGGCCGTGGGTTTGAGTCCCACTCTGGAGACTTGAGCACGTAGTCTAGGCTGTCACTCCATGGCAGTACTGAGGGAGAGCTGCCATCTTTCAGATGCGACGTTAAACCAAGGCCCCGTCTGCCCTCTCAGGTGGGTGTAAAAGATCCCGTGGCCGCTATTTTGAAAAACGGAAGGGAGAAAGGATCTTGACTCGGAAGATCAGGAAGTAGAATAAGGAGCGAAGGAATAACAAGGGGCAGAAAACACTGGTAGGAGTAGTATAAAGGCCCCCTAACCATAGCTAAACTGTTAGACAGAATATTAATCAAGAAATAGTAGGAGCTTGCAACAAAAGTAATGCAATAATCTTGGGGGACTTTAATCTTCATATAGACTGGACAAATCAAATTGGCAAAGGCAGTCTGGAGGATGAGTTCATGGGATGCATTTGGGACAGTTTCCTAGAAAAATATGTCATGGAACCAACCAGGGAACAGGCTATTTTAGATTATGTGTTGTGTAATGAGACAGGGTTAATTAGCAATCTCATAGTAAAGGATCCTCTGGGGCAGAGTGATCATAATATGATAGAATTTTACGTTAATTTTTGAGAGTGACTTGCCTCAGTTCAAAACTAGAGTCTTAAACTTAAATAAAGCTTATTGCATAGGTATGAGGGGCGAGTTGGCCAAGGTAGATTGGAAAAATAGATTAAAAGGTATAGCAGTAGATAAGCAGTGGCTAGCATTTAAAGAAATATTTCATAATTGTCAACAAAAATACATTCCATTGAGAAACAAAAACTCCACGGGAAAAGTGATCCAACCGTGGCTAACTAAAGAAGTTAAGGATAGCATTAGATTGAAAGAAGAAGCTGATAATGTTGCAAAGAATAATATTAAGCCTGAGGATTGGGAGAGTTTCAGAAACCAGTAAAGGTTGACCAAAAAATTGATATAAAGGGAAAAAGTAGAATGAGAGAAAAATAGTAAGAAATATAAAAGCGGATTGTAAGAGTTTCTACTAGTATGTAAAAAGGAAAAGAGTAGCAAAAGTAAACATTGGTCCCGTAGAGGCTGAGGCAGGAGAAATTATTATAGTGAATAAGAAAATAGAAATGTTAAAAAAAAATGTCTTCACAGTAGAAGACACAAAAAGCATACCCGAAATGGTGGGGAACCAAGGGTGTAATGAGGGTGAGGAACTTAACGTATTTAATATAAGTAGAGAAAAGGTACTAGGAAAACGAATGGGACTAAAAGCCGACAAATTCCCTGGACCTGACGGCCTACATCCTAGGGTTGTAAAAGAGGTGGCTGAAGAGATAGTGGATGCATTGGTTTTGATCTTCCAAAATTCCCTAGCTTCTAGAACGGTCCGAACGGATTGGAAGGTCTGGTTGGCGGACAGAAAGCAAAGAGTTGGAATAAACGGGTCGTTTTCCGAGTGGCAGGCAGTGACTAGTGGGGTACCGCAAGGATCGGTCCTAGGACCCCAGCTGTTCACAATATAAATGATCTGGACGAGGGAATTGGATTTAATATCTCCAAATTTGCAGATGACATATAGCTGGGTGGGAGGGTATGCTGTGAGGAGGATGTCGTGAAACTCCAGTACGATTTGAACAGGTTGGGTGATTGGGCAGAAACATGGCAAATGCACTATAATGTGGATGAATGTGAGGTTATCCACTTTGGTGGCAAAAACATGAAGGCAGATTATTTTTTGAATGGCAATAGATTCTGCTTCTCCCAGGACGGTGCTATTTACGTTAATGTTAATGTTATTTGTACTGGACTCATGGGAGCTTGCAAGATCACATTTCGTTGTTCATGTACTTGTGCATTGTACAATGACAATAAAGATGAATTATTATTATTATTATTATTATTATTGGGAGAAGGGGAAGTGCAAAGAGACCTGGGTGTTCTTGGGCACCAGTCGCTGAAGGTAAGCATGCAGGTGCCGCAGGCGGTTAAGAAGGCAAATGATATGTTGGCCTTCGTAGCAAGAGGGTTCGAGTACAGGAACAAGGATGTCTTGCTGCAGTTGTACAGGGCCTTGGTGAGACCACATCGTGAGTATTGTGTGCAGTTTTGGTCGCCTTATCTGAGGAAGGACGTTCTTGCCATGGACGGAGTGCAGCGAAGATTCACCAAGCTGATACCTGGGATGGCAGGAATGACGTATGAGGAGAGATTGTGTCGATTGGGCTTATACTCACTGGAGTTTAGAAGATTGAGAGGGGATCTCATCGCAACCTATAAAATTCTGTCAGGCCTGGACAGACTAGATGCAGGAAGGATGTTTCTGATGGCCGGGGAGTCCAGAACCAGGGGTCATAGTCTAAGGATAAGGGGTAAGCCATTTAGGACTGAAATGAGGAGGAATTTCTTCACCCAGAGAGTGGCGAACCTGTGGAATTCTCTGCCACAGAGGGCGGTGGAGGCCAGTTCATTAAATATATTCAAGAAGGAGTTGGATATATTTCTTAAGGCTAAAGGGATCAAGGGATATGGGGAGAAGGCAGGGACAGGGTACTGAATTTGGATGATCAGCCATGATCTCATTGAATGGCAGAGCAGGCTCGAAGGGCCGAATGGCCTACTCCTGCTCCTATCTTCTATGTTTCTATGTTTATTGCAAGGGGCTGGAGTATAAAAGCAGGGAAATCCTGCTACAACTGTACAGGGTATTGGTGAGGCCACACCTGGAGTACTGCGTACAGTTTTGGTCTCCTTATTTAAGGAGGGATATACTTGCATTGGAGGCAGTTCAGAGAAGGTTCACTAGATTAATTCCAGAGATGAGGAGGTTGACTTATGAAGAAAGGTTGAGCAGGTTGGGCCTATACTCTTTGGAGTTTAGAAGAATGAGAGGTGACCTTATTGAAACATATAAGATACTGAGAGGGCTCGACAAGGTAGATGCAGAGAGGATGTTTCCCCTCATGCGGGAATCTAGAACTCGGGGGCATAGTTTCAGAATAAAGGGTCGCCCTTTTAGAACTGAGATGAGGAATTTCTTCTCTCCAAGGGTCATAAATCTGTGGGATTCTCTGCCCCAGAGAGCTGTGGGGGCTGGGTCATTGAATACATTTAAGGTGGAGATAGACAGATTTTTGAGCGATAAGGGAGTGATGGGTTCTGGGGAGCGGGCAGGGAAATGGAGCTGAGCCCAAGATCAGATCAGCCATGATCTCATTAAATGGCGGAGCGGGCTCGAGGGGCCAAATGGCCGACTCCTGCTCCTATTTCTTATGTTCTTATGATGAGATCCTATTTGGTCGCTAATCAGCCCCACCATTCCTTTAACTATCCTTTTACTTTTCGTAAGTTTATAGAAGATTTTTTCCCTTTTATGTTGCCCCCTAATCTTTTCTCATATTCTCTCTTTGCCCTTCTTATATCCTGTTTCAATTTCCCCCGCACTCTCTGTATTCTGCCTGGTTTTTGACTCTATTCTGTACCTGACATTTGTCGTAAACCTCCTTTTTCTGTTTTATTCTAACCTCTATATCCTTTGTCATCCAGGGAACTCTAGTTTTGGATGCCCCATCTTTCCTCCTTATGCGAATATACTTGGTTTGTACCCGAACTATCTCAGCCTTGAAGGCCTGCCATTGGTCTTTCACTGTTTTCCTGGACAATCTTTGTTTCCAGTCCACCTGTGCTCGATCCCTTCTCAAATCACTGAAACTGGCTCTCTTCCAGCTGGGTATTTTCACCGTTGATTTGATTTTGTCCCTTTCCATAAGTACTTTAAACCTAATGATATTGTGATCACTGTTAACCAGATCCCTCCTGCCCCAGAACCGATGAGAGACCCTTTAAATGATCTGACTGTGCAAAGAGGTTTCAGAGTTCATCCCACCTGCTGAGTCACCAGCCTGTTCACACAGATCCTCAAAGAAAGGAAGAAGTTTTAGAAAGGCTGGCGGCACTAAAAGTTCGCAGCCATCTCAGAGCAGTGTCCCTTTAATTACAATCTCGCAAAACAAGGAGAATTGCTGTCCCTTTAACTACCACAAATCCCTGGGTGGAGGAGAGGGGAGATACAGTCTGTCCCAGTAACTGTCGCAGAACAGAATTAACGACCCTGTCCCATAAGGACCCCCCTGCCATCTGGGAGACGCTACAGATGCATTTGCACCCGAACGACCAGATTTAGGAACAGCTTCTTTCCCAGGGCTGTCATCCTACTGAACTCCACAAATAAACTCTAAAGCCTGCACATCTGCCAATGCACTTTATTATGTTTATGTTAATGTATTACAAGCCAAATGAATGTTGAATGTTTAAATGTCTTAATCTAAATGTACACTCTCGGGAGCCGCAAGCCTACATTTCGTTGTACTGCACTTGTGCACTAACAATGACAATAAAGTTGATTATTATTATTATTATCCCTGCTTTTCTTCAAGTGTCTCATCCTTAAAATTCTCATCCTTGTTTTCAAATCCCTCCATGCCCTTGCTCCTCCCTATCTCTGGAATCTCTTCCAGCCCCTACAACCTTCCGAGATATTTGCGCTTCTCTAATTCCGGCCTCTTGAGCCTCCCCGATTTTAATCGCTCCACCATTGGTGGCCGTGCCTTCAGCTGCCTGGGCCCTAAGCTCTGGAATTCCTTCCCTAAACCTCTCCATCTCTCTATCTCTCTCCTTCTTTAAGATGCTCCTTAAAACCTACTTCTTTGACCAAGCTCTTGGTCATCTGCCCGAATATCGCTTTATGTGGCTCGGTGTCAAATTTTGTTTTCTAACGCTCCTGTGAAGAGCCTTGGGATGTTTTACTACATTAAAGGCGCTTTATAAATACAAGTGGTTGTTGTTTCCTGAAATTAATAACAAATTTCCCAGAGGGGAAAAAAACTTGTACTTTTACTCCCAAATATTAAAAGGTTTGTGCCACAGAAGCACAAGGTTTATCTGCTTTTATTCGTGAATTTAAAAAGTCTGTATTGCAATCTGAGCCCGTGTGTTGTGAGTCAAAGAGCCTTGTGTCCAATGAGGGGAATAAAGGCCCACAGCCTCCCCTGGCCCCAGGCCCTGAACAAGGGACTGGAGAAACTCGCTGCCCTGCGGATCAGACAATCAGCCGGCGCATGTCCCGCCCCTCAGGCTCCCTGATTGGTTGGAGGACCCGCCGCCAGCTCGCTCCTCCAGCCCCACCCCGCTCGCTTCCTGTTGGTCGGAAGCTCCCGTCAATCAGTCACTGGGCCCGGGTCACGTGTCCCTCACCGACTTTACAAGAAAACCCCGCGCGGTCGCCGGGCGGAGCTGCAGGTCGGCAGGAGCTGGGTCGGGAGATTAATAAACTGCGGGTAGGCCACGCCGCAGGGTTTATAAAGTTGGAGAACGGCCTCAGGCCTGAATGCGATCCCGCGGCCCGGTCTATGTTCCACCGGACGGCAGCTGTGAGGCTTTTTCTCGGTGACAGGCCCGGGTTACGCACCGCCATCTTGGTGGAGGAAAGACTGACCGGTTCCAACTGCAGCATGGTGCATGCACTGCCATCTTGGTAACGGAAGAGTGGGCGGGGCTTCAGGGTCCCAGTGACCAGGAGAGACAATCATTGACTCATTGATTTGATTCTCACTCTGCACACAGCGGGTGTAGAACTGAACCCAACCAGAGTAGAGGGAGGGGGAAAACTGGGAGTGGAGGAAAGAAAAGTTGGAGATGGTGCGATGGGTTTGGATTTCAGCACAAGGAGGAGGGAGAGTGTGTGGGACGGGGATTTACAGCTTTGGGGAAACGAGAGGAAAGAATGTTCCACAGAAACTAGAATTGTCTGTTCTGAATTTCTATCCTGTATTTACAGTGATGACTTTTGTAAACTCCTTTTACAGGGTGTGAGAAGGGGAGGATTTACAGATGGGAAACTCAAACCAAACATCACATCAAGATCTGACAGAGTCACTCCATTCATCAGGACCTGAATATCATTGACCTTTGAATATGGAAGGACAAATGTTTGTCTGTTCTGTCTGTGGGAAAAGATTTCAAACATCCGTGTGACTGGATAACACACACCCAAGCGAGAGTGTTCCAGTGCCCTGACTGTGGAAAGAGCTTTAACCAGTTACACAGCCTGAAAAATCATTGCACCATTCACAGCGGGGAGAAACCGTACACGTGTCGCGTGTGTGGATGAGGCTTCAACCGATCGCCCAACCTGGAGGGCCACAAGGACACCCGCACCACGGCGAAACGGTGGAAATGTGGGGACTGTGGGAAGAGATTCGATTATCCATCCAAGCTGGAAACTCATTGGCGCAGTCACACCGGGGAGAGGCCGTTCACCTGCTCAGAGTGTGGGAAGGGATTTACTCAGTCCTCCAGCCTGCTGAGACACCAGCGAGTTCACACCGGGGAGAGGCCATTCACCTGCTCCGAGTGTGGGAAGGGATTCGCAGAGTTATCCAAGCTCCAGATACACCAGCGAGTTCACACTGGGGAGAGGCCGTTCATGTGTATTGAATGTGGGAAGGAATTCACTCAGTCATCCAGCCTCCATACACACCAGCGAGTTCACACTGGGGAGAAACCATTCTCCTGCTCCGTGTGTGGGAAGGGATTTGCAGAGTCATCCAAGCTCCAGATACACCAGAGAGTTCACACTGGGGAGAGATCGTTCACCTGCACTGTCTGTGGGAAGGGATTCACTCGGTCCTCCAACTTGCTGGCACACCAGCTTGTTCACACTGACGAGAGATCCGTGAAATGTTCTGACTGTGGGAAGACCTTTAAAAGCTCGAAGAGCCTTAAGAGACACCAGCGTCTTCACACTGATCATAGAATCTAACAGCATAGAAGGAGGTGATTCGGCCCATCATGTCTGTGCTGGCTCTTTGAAAGAGATATCCAATTTAGTCCCAAACCCAGCTTTATCCCCAGAACTCTGCAAACTAGTCCTCTTCAACTATACGTCCAATTACCGTTTGAAAGTTCCTGTGGAACCTGATTCCAGCATCCTTTCAGATGGTGCGTTCCAGATCTTAACAATCCTCTGTGTGAAAACAATTCTCCTCATTTCCTTCTAGTTCTTTTAGCAAATATTTTAAATCTGTGACCTTTGGTTACCGACCTGCTTGCCAGAGGAAACAGTTTCTCCCTACTTGCTCGATCAAAACCCCTCATCATTTTGAACACCTCTATTAGGTCTCCTCTTAACCTTCTCTGCTCGAAGAGGAACAATCCCAGCTTCTCCAATCTCTCCACATAACTGAAGTCCCTCATCCCTGGTACCATCCTGGTCAACCTCCTCTGTACCCTCTCCAAGGCCGTGACATCCTTCCTAAAGTGTGGTGCCCAGAACTGTACACAAGACTCCAGCTGAGGCCAAAACCCTGCAGCTGTACAAAACCCTGGTTAGACCACACCTGGAGCACTGTGAGCAGCTCTGGGCATCACACCTTAGGAAGGATATATTGGCCTTGGAGGGAGTGCAGTGTAGGTTTACCAGAATGATACCCGGAACCCAAGGGTTAAGTTACGAGGAGAGATTATACAAATTAGGGTTGTAGTCCCTAGAATTTAGAAGGTTAAGGTGTGATCTGATCAAAGTTTTCAGGATATTAAGGGGAACAGATAGGGTAGATAGAGAGAAACTATTTCCGCTGGTTGGGGATTCTAGGACTAGGGGGCATAGTCTAAAAATAGAGCCAGACCTTTCAGGAATGAAATTAGGAAACACTTCTACACACAAAGGCCTAGAAATTCAGTGGCCTGCGCCACCAGTTTGCGCCCAAAGAGGGCACTCAGTGGCTTTTGCGCCACTGGCCACACCTACCGCAGTATTTAGCGGGGCGCTAATGGTGGCGTTAGCCTGTAGTGCTGCGCCGCCACCGATGACGTCATCGGTGTGCGCAGTGCCCCGCTCCCGCCCCGATGACCATATTTGGTCGCGCCCGCCTCTTCAGCGCCGGCCGCAAATAGCGACCGGTACACAGGGGCCTACCTGTGGCGCTCGTTAAGGTGGAGGTGCGGCCGGCCGCTCTTTCGGCGCCCGCCTGCCAGCACCTCCATCCCCGGCCTCCTACACCCCCCCCCGCAGCATTGCCGGCTGTTTCCCGAGAGCCCGGCACTTCTCCTTGGTGCCGGGCTCATTTGCCGGCACTCGCGAGCCGGGATCGTGCTGTTGCAGGCACCTCCCCCTTAACAGTGGGAGGAAGGCCTGCAGTACCGCAGCGTGCCGTGCCGCAGCGTGTGGCGCTGCGGCCCTTAGCGCGCCGATATTCAGTTTCAGCGCCCCAAGCGGGGCACGGGGAGCCTCGATTAGCGGCCCACTTCCATTTGGGGCGCAGAAACTGAATATCCGGATGGCGCAAGTGGCTCCACTCGCAGCGGTAATTCCGGCGCCCAGGCGAGCTTGGCGCCCCAAACGGCGCCCAACTGAATTTTTAGCCCCATGTGTGGTAGAAGTTTGGAACTTCCTTCTGCAAATGGCAATTGATGCTAGATCAATTGTTAATTTTAAATCTGAGATTGATAGGTTTTTGTTACCCAAAGGTATTAAAGGATATGGGCCAAAGGCGGGTCTATGGGGTTAAGTCACAGATCAGCCATGATCTCATTGAATGGCGGAACAGGCTCGAGGGGCTGAATGGCCTCCTCCTGTCCTATGTTCCTCACTAGTGATTTGTAAAGGTTTAGTGTAACTTCCTTGTTTTTGTTTTCAATGGCACTATTTACAAAGCCAAGTATCCCACACGCTTTCTGAACCGCCTCACCAACTTGCCGTCGCACTTTCAAAGATTTGTGAATACGGACACCCAGGTCCCTCTGCTCTTGCACCCCCTCAAAATAGTCCCATTTAGATTATACGGCCTCTCCCTGTTGTTTCTCCCAAAGTGCATCACTTCACACTTATCTTGATTTAATTTCATCTGCCTTGTGTCTGCTCATTTCACAGTCTGTCTCTGTCCTTCTGAAGTCTGCTACTACTATGCTCACTATTTACTACATTGCCAAGTTTTGTATCATCTGTAAACTTCAAACTTGTACACCTATACCCAAGTCCAGGTCAGTTATGTATAACAGGAAAAGCAATGGTCCTAATCCCGACCCCTGGGGGAACCCACTGCATACTTCCCTCCAGTCAGAAAAACATCCCTCAGCACTGCTCACTGTCTCCTATCCCTCAGCCAATTATATACCCAAATTACCATCAGCCCTTTAATACCATGTGCTTCTCTTTTCCGAGTAGGTCTCCTGTGTGGTACTTTATCAAATGCCTTTTGAAAGTCCATAAGAACATAAGAAATAGGAGCAGGAGTGGGCCATACGGCCCCTCGAGCCTGCTCCACCATTCAATAAGATCATGGCTGATCATCGACCTCAACTCCACTTTCCCGCCCAATCTCCATATCCCTTGATTCCCCCAGAGTCCAAAAATCTATTTATCTCAGCCTTGAATATACTCAAAGACTCAACATTCACAGCCCTCTGGGGCAGAGAATTCCAAAGATTCACAACCCTCTGAGTGAAGAAATTCCTCCTCATCTCAGTCTTAAATGGCCGACCCCTTATCCTGAGACTATGCCCCCTAGTTCTAGACTCTCCAGCCAGGGGAAACAACCTCTCAGCATCTACCCTGTCAATCCCCTTCAGAATCTTTCATGTTTCAATGAGATCACCTCTCATTCTTCTAAACTCCAGAGAGTATCGGCCCATTCTACACAATCTCTCATCATAGTTGGAATAAACGGGTCATTTTCCGAGTGGCAGGCAGTGACTAGTGGGGTACCGCAAGGATCGGTCCTAGGACCCCAGCTGTTCACAATATATATTAATGATCTGGACGAGGCAATTGGATGTAATATCTCCAAATTTGCAGATGACACAAAGTTGGGTGGGAGGGTATGTTGTGAGGAGGATGTTGTGAAATTCCAGTACGATTTGGACAGGTTGGGTGATTGGGCAGAAATATGGCAAATGCACTATAATGTGGTTAAATGCGAGGTTATCCACTTTGGTGGCAGAAACAGGAAGGCAGATTATTTTTTGAATGGCAATAGATTGGGAGAAGGGGAAGTGCAAAGAGACCTGGGTGTTCTTGTGCACCAGTGGCTGAAGGTAAGCATGCAGGTGCAGCAGGCGGTTAAGAAGGCAAATGGTATGTTGGCTTTCGTAGCAAGAGGGTTCGAATACAGGAACAAGGATGTCTTGCTGCAGTTGTACAGTGCCTTGGTGAGACCGCACCTTGAGTATTGTGTGCAGTTTTGGTCACCTTATCTGAGGAAGGACATTCTTGCCATGGAAGGAGTGCAGCGAAGATTCACCAGGCTGATACCTGGGATGGCAAGAATGACGTATGAGGAGAGATTGTGTCGATTGGGCTTATACTCACTGGAGTTTAGAAGATTGAGAGGGGATCTCATCGCAACCTATAAAATTCTGTCAGGCCTGGACAGACTAGATGCAGGAAGGATGTTTCTGATGGCCGAGAAGTCCAGAACCAGGGGTCATAGTCTAAGGATAAGGGGTAAGCCATTTAGGACAGAGATGAGGAGGAATTTCTTCACCCAGAGAGTGGTGAACCTGTGGAATTCTCTGCCACAGAGGGCGGTGGAGGCCAGTTCATTAAATATATTCAAGAAAGAGTTGGATATATTTCTTAAGGCTAAAGGGATCAAGGGATATGGGGAGAAGGCAGGGACAGGGTACTTAATTTGCATGATCAGCCATGATCTCAAATGGCGGAGCAGGCTCTAGGGGCCGAATGGCCTACTCCTGCTCCTATCTTCTATGTTTCTATAGGACAGCCCTCTCATCCCAGGAATCAATCTAGTGAACCTTCGTTGCATCACCTCCAAGGCAAGTATATCCTTCCTTAGATAAGGAGACCAGAACTGTGCACAGTACTCCAGGTGTGGTCTCACCAAGGCCCTGTACAATTGTAGCAAGACTTCCTTACTCTTATACTCTAACCCTCTTGCAATAAAGGCCAACATGCCATTTGCCTTCCTTATTGCTTGCTGTACCTGCATGCTAGCTTGCTGTGTTTCTTGCACGAGGACACCCAAATCTCTCTGAAAACCTACATTTGAAAGTTTCTCACCATTTAAAAAATATTCTGTTTTTCTATTCTTCCTACCAACGTGAATAACCTCACATTTCCCTACATTATACTCCATCTGCCACCTTACTGCCCACTCACTCAGTCTATCTATATCCCTTTACAGACTCTCTGTGTTCTCCTCACAGCTCACTGTCCCACCTACCTTTGTATCACCAGCAAACTTGGATACATGACACTCGGTCCCTTCATCTAGGTCATTAATATAGATTGTAAATAGCTGAGGCCCCAACACTGATCCACGCGGCACCCCACTAGTTACAGCCTGCCAACCTGAAAAAGATCCGTTTATCCCTACTCTCTGTTTTCTGTCCGTTAACCAATCCTCTATCCATGCTACGATATTACCCCCAAGCCCTAATCTTGTGTAATAATCTTTTATGTGGCACCTTATCGAATGCCTTTTGGAAATCCAAATATACTACATCCACTGGTTCCCCTTTATATACCCTGCTAGTTACTTTCTCAAATAACTCTAATAAATTTGTCAAACACGATTTCCCTTTCATAAAACCATGTTGACTCAGCCTAACCATGTTATGATTTTCTAAGTGCCCTGATACAACTTCCATAACAATGGATTCCAGCATTTTCCCAACGACTGATGTCAGGCTAACTGGCCCGTCGTTCCCTGTTTTTTCTCTCCCTACTTTCTTGAATAGTGGTGTTACATTTGCAATCATCCAATCCGCTGGGACCGTTCTAGAATCTCGGGAATCTTGGGAATTTTGGAAGATCAAAACCAATGCATCCACTACCTCTTCAGCCACCTCTTTTAGAACCCGAGGATGTAGGCCATCAGGTCCAGGGGATTTGTCGGCTTTTAGTCCCATTAGTTTCTCCAGTACTTTACATTAAGTTCCTCACCCTCATTAAACCCTCGGTGCCCCACCATCTTTGGTATGCTTTTGTGTCTTCTACTGTGAAGACAGATACAAAATATTTGTTTTAACGTTTCTGCCATTTCCTTATTCCATAATAATTTCTCCTGTCTCTACCTCTAAGGGACCAACGTTGTCAGCTGTGGCTCAGTGGGCAGCTCACTCGCCTCTGGGTCAAAGGGTGGTGGGTTCAAGTCCCACTCCAGAGACTTGAGCACATAAAGCTTGGCTGACACTCCAGTGCAGTGCTGAGGGAGTGCTGCACTATCGGAGGGGCCGTCTTTCAGATGAGATGTTAAACCGAGGCCCCGTCTGCTCTCTCGGGTGGATGTAAAAGATCCCATGGCAGTATTTTGAAGAAGAGCAGGGGAGTTATCCCCATTGTCCTGGCCAATATTTATCCCTCAACCAACATAACAAAACCGATTATCTGGTCATTATCACATTGCTGTTTGTGGGAGCTTGCTGAGTGAAAATTGGCTGCTGCACTTCCCACATTACAACAGTGACTACACTTCAAAAAGTAAAGTGCTTTGAGATGTCCAGTGGTCGTGAATGGCGCTATAGAAATGCAAGTCTTTCTTTACTTTTGCTACTCTCTTCCTTTTTGATGCTTTTGATTTAATGATTAAACATTTAAGAAATTATTGCAGTGACAAAGGCTGCCTGTGAAACTGGAGGAAATTTGTCTTTAAATATTCCTTTTTTAATGTAAGATTGAACATTTTATTTACAGTGAATGAAATTTACAGAGCTCAGGTCTCAGCTCTTTGTACAAAGTCACAAGCCCTCATGCCTACAAGGCAGGGGTCCCAGTCTCTACAAGCTTCTTGGTCGTCTTCATTTGTTCATCCGGATAATGGGTCTCCAGGAATTCACACAGATGAGGGTCGGCGCTCCCAGTGGAGAGTTTGTGCAGATCCAGCAGACTCTGGTTGACATTCTTCTCCATCTGCAGGGCTCTCTGCATCGCCGAGCGGAGTCTCCCGCTCTCCCGGCCGAACAAGTGGACTGTAAAGAAAATTAAAAACTTAAATTAATTTTTAAAACTTATCAAATCACCCGGCCAGGGTGACAATGCACTCCAGTCCCCGCGGTGCCCGCCGGTCTTGGAAGGCCTCAAGTGTGCCGGCGGACACCGCGTGCTCCATCTCCAGGGCCACCCAGGCGTGAACATGGCCGCGGAAGAGAGGCAGGCAATCGGGCCGAAGGACCCCCTCGACCGCCCACTGCCTGGACCTGTTTATGGCCACTTTCACCAGGCCCAGGAGCAGTCCTATGAGGAGGTCCTCCGCCCTGCCCGCTCCCCTCCGCACCGGGTGACCAAAGATCAGGAGCATAGGACTGAAGTGCAGCCAAAAATCGAGGAGCAGCCCCTTCAAATAGTGAAAGAGGGGCTGCAACCTCTCACATTTGGTATAAACGTGGAACACGGACTCCTCCAGGCCGCAGAAAAGGCAGGCGGCCTGGGAGTCCATGAACCAACTTGAAATCTTATTGCACGGGACTGCTCCATGCAACACCCTCCAGGCCAAGTCCCCAATAGATAAAGGGAAGACTCCCGCATAGAGAGCCCTCCATTGGGGACCTCCAGTTCTGCAAGATGGCATGCCAAGGCGTGTACGGACGGCAGACGAAGATGACAAAGTGGAGAGTGTGCAGGAGCAGCCCGTACAGGAAACCCCTTCGTGCAGAACTAAAAGGCATGGAGGGCATTTCCCCGAGACGGCTCAAGTTGTGAGGCGTCGGTTCCCGAGAGGGGTTTCAGAGCCACGTGCTGATAAGGAATTCCATCCGAAAGGGGGTCAGTTTGGGCGGGATCGCCCCACGTGCTTGAGCCTGCTCGATACACTTAGTGGAGTCGGGGCCCAGTGCTGCTTTCAGCATCTCGATGGCTTTGGCTGTGAGCCGGACATTGGCCCAAGACAGGCGCTGCACCAGCTCCTCTGGCGCCATCCAGCCCGCTCCTCCGCCATCGAGCAGGTCCCCGACTCTCGTCACCTTGCCAGGCACAGCTCTGCCAGCCATCCGATCCAGCGGTCCTGGAGGTGCAGATTCCTGAGCAGCGGCTTCCGAAGGACGACCACCACTCCTGACGGGGGAGAACTCCACCTGGAGGCAACGCTGTTCCAGACCCACAGCATTTCCTGGTAGAAGACAGGCAGCTCCTGCAGGTAGGCACGCGTACAGACCAATTCCACAAACAGGAGCTGCGTGTCGCAGTTGAGGCCATGCAGCTGGCAGAAGAAATACGTCGCCAGCGCACACCATCTGGGAGGATTCTCGACGTACAGGTATCTCTGCAGGGTCCGAAGATGGAAAGTCGCAGCCTGGGTGCGAAGGCACACCAGCGCCTGACCGCCCTCCCTAAGTGGCAGATTCAGAATCGCGGCAGAGACCCAGTGCTTCCCTTTGTCCCAGAAGAAGTCGATGAGCTTCTTCTGCATCTTGGCGACAAACGCAGGGGGCGGGATCAAAGTGACCAACCGGTACCACAACATGGCGGCCACCAGCTGGTTTATGACCAGCGCTCGACCCCTGTAGGACAACACTTGGAGCAGTCCTGTCTAGCGTCCTAGGCGAGCAGTGACTTTGGCCTACAGCTATTGCCAGATTGCCAGCCAGGTGTCCATGGCGGGGCTAAGGTAGACTCCCAAGTAGAGGAGGTGCATGGTGCTCCAGGGGAAGGGCCTGAACTCCTCCAGCAGGGAGTCCACCCGCCACTGACCCACCTGGAGCCCGGAGCATTTCTCCCAGTTGATCCTGGAGGAGGGTGCATCTGAGTAAAGCTGCTGGCATTGTCACATCCTCCGCAAGTCGACGGGGTCCGTGACCATGAGGAACACGTCATCGGCGTAAGCCGAGAGGAGGAACTCCACGCCCAGCCCTTGAAGAGCCAGTCCCATCAACATCTTCCGCAAGAGGCACAGGAAAGGCTCCACGCAGACGGCGTATAACTGACCGGACATGGGGCATCCCTGACGCACCCCCTCCCGAAGCGAAGGGGCGCCATCAAGGACCCGTTAACTTTAATCAAACACTCCGCAGCGGCATACTACCACCGTGCTAAATGGGACAGATTTCGAACAGATCTGGCAACTCAAAACTGGGCATCCATGAGGCGCTGTGGGCCATCAGCAGCAGCAGAATTGTATTCAACCACAATCTGTAACCTCATGGTCCAGCATATCCCTCACTCTACCATTACCATCAAGCCGGGAGATCAACCCTGGTTTAACGAAGAGTGCAGGAGAGCATGCCGGGAACAGCACCAGGCATACCGAAAAATGAGGTGTCAACCTGGTGAGGCTACAACACAGGATTACTTGCATGCCAAACAATGGAAGCAACATGCGATAGACAGAGCTAAGCAATCTCACAACCATCGGATCAAATCAAAGCTCTGCAGTCCTGCCACATCCAGTCGTGAGTGGTGGTGGACAATTAAACAGTTAACAGGAGGAGGAGGCTCCAAAAATATCCCCATCCTCAATGATGGTGGAGCCCAGCACGTGAGTGCAAAAGACAAGGCTGAAGCATTTGCAACTATCTTCAGCCAGAAGTGCCGAGTGGATGATCCATCTCGGCCTCCTCCTGAGGTCCCCAGCATCACAGATGCCAGTCTTCAGCCATTCAATTCACTCCACGTGATGTCAAGAAACAGCTGAAGACACTGGATACTGCAAAGGCTATGGGCCCTGACAACATTCTGGCAATAGTACTGAAGACTTGTGCTCCAGAACTAGCTGCGCCCCTAGCCAAGCTGTTCCAGTACAGCTACAACACTGGCATCTACCCAGCAATGTGGAAAATTGCCCAAGTATGTCCTGTCTACAAAAAGCAGGACAAATCCGACCCGGCCAATTACCGTCCCATCAGTCTACTCTCAATCATCAGCAAAGTGATGGAAGGTGTCATCGACAGTGCCATCAAGCAGCACTTACTCAGCAATAACCTGCTAACTGATGCCCAGTTTGGGTTCCGCCAGGGCCACTCAGCTCCTGACCTCATTACAGCCTTGGTCCAAACATGGACAAAAGAGCTGAACTCAAGAGGTGAGGTGAGAGTGAATGCCCTTGATATCAAGGCAGCATTTGATCAAGTGTGGCATCAAGGAGCCCTAGCAAAACTGAAGTCAATGGGAATCAAGGGGAAAACTCTCCATTGGTTGGAATCATACCTAGCACAAAGGAAGTTGGCTGTGGTTGCTGGAGGTCATTCATCTCAATCACATGACATCACTGCAGGAGTTCCTCAGGGCAGTGTCCTAGGCCCAACCATCTTCAGCTGTTTCATCAATGACCTTCCCTCCATCATAAGGTCAGAAGTGGGGATGTTCGCTGATGATTGCACACTGTTCAGCACCATTCGAGACTCGTCAGATACTGACGCAGTCTATGTCCATATGCAGCAAGACCTGGACAACATTCAGACTTGGGCTGACAAGTGGCAAGTAACATTCGCACCACACAAGTGCCAGGCAATGACCATCTCCAACAAGCGAGACTCTAACCATCTCCCCTTGACATTCAATGGCATTACCATCGCTGAATCCCCCACTATCAACATCCTGGGGGTTACCATTGATCAGAAACTGAACTGGACCAGCCATATAAATACTGTGGCTACAAGAGCAGGCCAGAGGCTGGGAATTCTGCGGCAAGTGTCTCACCTCCTGACTCCCCAAAGCCTTTCCACCATCTACAAGGCACAAGTCAGGAGTGTGATGGAATACTCTCCACTTGCCTGGATGAGTGCAGCTCCAACAACACTCAAGAAACCCAACACCATTCAAGATAAAGCAGCCCGCTTGATTGGCACTCCATCCACCACCTTCAACATTCACTCCCTCCACCACCGGCGCACTGTGGCTGCAGTGTTTACCATCTACAAGATGCACTGCAGCAACTCGCCAAAGCTCCTTCAACAGCACCTTCCAAACCCGCGACCTCTACCACTTAGAAGGACAAGGGCAGCAGACGCATGGGAACATCACCACTTACAAGTTCCCCTCCAAGCCACACACCATTCTGACTTGGACCTGTATCGCCGTTCCTTCACTGTCGCTGGGCCAAAATCCTGGAACTCCCTTCCTAACAGCATTGTGGGTGTACCTACACCATATGGACTGCAGCGGTTCAAGAAGGTGGCTCACCACCATCTTCTTAAGGGCAATTAGGGATGGGCACTAAATGCAGGCCTAGCCAGCGACGCCCACATCCCATCAATGAATAATAAAAAAAAAGTCTAATGTCAGTGGTGGGTGAACGACTAGAGATCATTGTCAAGGACAAAATTAATTCTCACTTGGAGAAGCATGGGTTAATAAGGGACAGCCAGTATGGATTTGTTAAAGGTAAATCGTGTCTGACTAACCTGATTGAGTTCTTTGATGAAGTAACAGAGGGTTGATGAAGGTATTGCAGTAGATGTTATATATATGGACTTTCAAAAGGCATTTGATAAAGTAGCACATAAGAGACTTTTTCGGAGAATAGAAGCACATGGTATTAAAGGGCTGATGGTAATTTGTGTATATAATTGGCTGAGGGATAGGAGACAGTGAGCAGTGCTGAGGGATGTTTTTCTGACTGGAGGGAAGTGTGCAGTGGGTTCCCCCAGGGGTCAGAATTAGGACCATTGCTTTTCTTGTTATATATAAATGTCCTGGACTTGGGTATAGGTGTACAATTTCAAAGTTTATGGATGATACAAAACTTGGCAACATAGTAAATAGTGAGCATAGTAGTAGCAGACTTCAGAAGGACAGAGACAGACTGTGAAATGAGCAGACACAAGGCAGATAAAATTAAATGAGGATAAGTGTGAAGTGATGCACTTTGGGAGAAACAACAGGGAGAGGCCATATAATCTAAATGGGACTATTTTGAGGGGGTGCAAGAGCAGAGGGACCTGGGGGTCCATATTCACAAATCTTTGAAATTGCCACGGCAAGTTGGTGAGGCGGTTCAGAAAGTGTATGGGCTACTTGGCTTTGTAAATAGTGCCATTGAATACAAAAACAAGGAAGTTACACTAAGCCTTTACAAATCACTAATGAGGAACATAGGACAGGAGGAGGCCATTCAGCCCCTCGAGACTGTTCTGCCATTCAATGAGATCATGGCTGATCTGCGATCTAACTCCATACACCTGCCTTTGGCCCATATCCCTTAATACCTTTGGGTAACAAAAACCTATCAATCTCAGATTTAAAATTAACAATTGATCTAACATCAATTGCCATTTGCGCAAGAGAGTTCCAAACTTCTACCACCCTTTGTGTGTAGAAGTGTCTCCTAATTTCACTACTGAAAGGTCTGGCTCTAATTTTAGACTATGCCCCCTAATCCTAGATTGCCCAACCAGCAGAAATAGTTTCTCTCTATCTACCCTATCCGTTCCCCTTAATATCCTGAAAACTTCGATCAGATCACACCTTAACATTCTAAATTCTAGGGACTACCACTCTAATTTGTATAATCTCTCTTCGTAACTTAACCCTTGGCGTCCATGTATCATTCTGGTAAACCTACGCTGCACTCCCTCCAAGGCAAATATATCCTTCCTAGGCTGTGATGCCCAGAACTGCTCACTGTACTCCAGGTGTGGTCTAACCAGGGTTTTGTACAGCTGCATGGTTTTGGCCTCAGCTGGAATATTGTGTACAGTTCTGGGCACCACACTTTAGGAAGGATGTCAAGGCCTTGGACAGAGGAGGTTGACCAGGATGGTAGCATAGATGAGGGACTTCAGTTATGTGGAGAAATTGGAGAAGCTGGGATTGATCTGCTTAGAGCAGAGAAGGTTAAGAGGAGACCTAATAGAGGTGTTCAAAATGATGAGTGGTTTTGATCGAGCAAGTAGGAACAAACTGTTTCCTCTGGCAAGTGGGTTGGTAACCAAAGGTCACAGATTTAAAATAGTTGCTAAAAGAACTAGAGGGAAATGAGGAGAATTGTTTTCACACAGAGGGTTGTTAAGATCTGGAACACACCATCTGAAAGCATGCTGGAATCAGGTTCCACAGGAACTTTCAAACGGTAATTGGACATGTAGTTGAAGAGGACTAATTAGCAGAATTCTGGGGATAAAGCTGGGGTTTTGGGACTAAATTGGACAGCTCTTTCAAAGAGCCAGCACAGACATGATGGGTCGAATCACCTCCTTCTGTGCTGTTTGATTCTATGATCTGTGTGAAGACGCTGGTGTCTCTTAAGGCTCTACAAGCTTTTAAAGCTCTTCCCACAGTCAGAACATTTCACGGATCTCTTGTCAGTGTGAACAAGCTGGTGTGCCAGCAGGTTGGAGGGCCAAGTGAATCCCTTCCTACACACAGTGCAGGTGAACGGTCTCTCCCCAGTGTGAAATCGTTGGTGTCCATTCAGCTCCTGGGAGCGTTTAAAGCTTTTCCCACAGTCAGAACATTTAAAGGGTCTCTCGTCAGTGTGAACTCGCTGATGTGCCAGCAGGTTGGAGGACCGAGCGAATCCCTTCCCACAGACAGAGAAGGTGAACGGTCTCTCACCAGTGTGAGCTCGCTGATGTCACTTCAGCTCCCCAGAGCTTTTAAAGCTCATCCCACATTGGGAACATTTAAATGGTCTCTTATCAGTGTGAGCAAGCTGGTGTCTCAGCAGGGTGGATGAACCAGTGAATCCCTTCCCACACACGGAGCAGGTGAATGGCCGCTCCCCAGTGTGAACTCTCTGGTGTTTCTGGAGCTTGGATGACTCTGCAAATCCCTTCCCACACACGGAGCAGGAGAACGGTTTCTCCCCAGTGTGAACTCGCTGGTGTGTATGGAGGCTGGATGACTGAGTGAATCCCTTCCCACATTCAATACACGTGAATGGCCTCTCCCCAGTGTGAACTCACTGGTGTATCTGGAGTTTGGATAACTCTGCGAATCCCTTCCCACACACGGTGCAGGTGAACGGCCTCTTCCCCGGTGTGACTGCTTCGATGAGATTCCAGATGGGATGGGCAATCGAATCCCTTCCCACAGTCCCCTCATTTCCACCGTTTTTCCGTGTTGCTGGTGTCCTTGCATTTCTCCAGGTTGGACGATCAGTTGAAGCCTCGTCCACACACAGAACACGTGTACAGTTTCTCCTCGCTGTCAATGGTGTGATGTTTTTTCAGGCTGTGAAACTGGTTAAACCTCTTTCCACAGTCAGTGCACTGGAGCACTCTCACTCGGGTGTGTGTTTTCCAGTCACACGGATGTTTGAAATCTTTTCCCACAGACAGAACAGACAAACATTTGTCCTTCCATATTCAAAGGTCAATGATATTCAGGTCCTGATGAATGGAGTGACTCTGTCAGGTCTTGATGTGATGTTTGGTTTGAGTTTCCCATCTGTAAATCCTCCCATTCTCACACCCTGTAAAAGGAGTTTACAAAAGCCATCACTGTAAGTACAGGATAGAAATTCAGAACAGACAATTCTAGTTTCTATTGATCATTCTTTCCTCTCTTGTTTCCCCAAAGCTGTAAATCGCCATCCCACACACTCTCCCTCCTCCCTGTGCTGAAATCCAAACCCATTGCACCATCTCCAACATTTCTTTCCTCCACTCCCAGTTTTCCCCCTCCCTCTACTCTGATTGGGTTCAGTTCTACACCCGCTGTGTGCAGAGTGAGAATAAAATTAATGAGTCAATGATTGTCTCTCCTGGTCACGGGGACCCCGAAGCCCCGCCCACTCTTTGTTCCTGTACCAAGATGGCCGCGCATGCGCCGTGCTGCAGTTGGAACCGGTCGGTCTTTCCTCCACCAAGATGGCGGCGCGTAACCCGGGCCTGCCCCCGAGAAAAAGCCTCACAGCTGCCGTCCGATGGAACATAGACCGGGCCGCTGGATCTCATTCAGGCCTGAGGCCGTTCTCCAACTTTATAAACCCTGCGGCGTGGCCTACCCGCGGTTTATTAAAATCCCGACCCTGCTCCTGCCGACCAGCTGCTCCGCCCGGCGACCGCGCAGGGCTTTCTCTGTAAAGTCGGTGAGGGACATGTGACTCGGGCCCACGGCCTGATTGACGGGAGCTTCTGACCAATAGGGAGCGAGCGGGGCGGGGCTGGAGGAGCGAGCCGGCGGTTGATCCTCCAACCGATCGGGGAGCCTGAGGGGCGGGACTTGCACTGGCTGATTGTCTGATCCACAGGGCAGTGAGTTCTCCAGTACCTTGTTCAGAGCCCGGGGCCAGGGGAGGCTGTGGGCCTTTATTCCCCTCATTGGACACAAGGCTGTTTGGCTCACAACACACGGGCTCAGATTGCAATACAGACTTTTTAAATTTATGAATAAAAGCAGATAAACCTCGTGCTTCTGTGGCACAAACTTTTTAATATTCGGGAGTAAAAGTACAAGTTTTTTTCCCTCTGGGTAATTTAATAGTTTCAGGAAACAACAACAACCACTTGTATTTATAAAGCGCCTTTAATGTAGTAAAACGTCCCAAGGCTGTTCACAGGATCATTATAAAACAAAATTTGACACCGAGCCACATAAGAAGACAGTAGGGCAGATGACCAAAAGCTTGGTAAAAGAAGTAGGTTTTAAGGAGCATCTTAAAGAAGGAGAGAGAGGTAGAGAGATGGAGAGGTTTAGGGAAGGAATTCCAGAGCTTAGGGTCCAGGCAGCTGAAGGCACGGCTGCCAATGGTGGAGCAATTAAAATCGGGGATGCTCAAGAGGCCGGAAATAGAGGAGCGCAGATAACTCGGAGGGTGTGGGGCTGAAAGAAATAGGGAGGGGTGAGGCCATGGAGGGATTCACTCCACACGGCCTGACCTTGGTCATCTTGTCGAACTTACATACTGTTTATGGATAACAAGCCGGTTACAGAACAGAAAACCGAGAGTAAGGGTTGGGAGTAGCTACTCAGACTGGCAAAAGGTGGGAAGTGGTGTTCCACAGGGATTGGTGGTGGGACCACTGTGGTTCCTAAATGATTTGGACTCGGGAATCAGAAGTACAATTAATACTGAGGAAGACAAAACGCAAGAAGACATTAATAAATTGCAGAATGGGTGTGTAATTGGCAAATGAATTTCACTATAGATCAGTGTGAGGTGGTGTGTTAATGAATTTCACTGTAGATCAGTGTGAGGTGGTGTGTTAATGAATGTCACTATAGATCAGTGTGAGGTGGTGTGTTAATGAATGTCACTATAGATCAGTGTGAGGTGGTGTGCTAATGAATTTCACTATAGATCAGTGTGAGGTGGTGTGTTAATGAATTTCACTATAGATCAGTGTGAGGTGGTGTGTTAATTAATGTCACTAGATCAGTGTGAGGGGATGTGTTAATTAATTTCACTGTAGATCAGTGTGAGGGGGTGTGTTAATGAATTTCACTATAGATCAGTGTGAGGTAGTGTGTTAATGAATTTCACTGTAGATCAGTGTGAGGTGGTGTGTTAATGAATTTCACTATAGATCAGTGTGAGGTGGTGTGTTAATGAATTTCACTGTAGATCAGTGTGAGGTGGAGTGTTAATGAATTTCACTAGATCAGTGTGAGGTGGTGTGTTAATGAATTTCACTATAGATCAGTGTGAGGTGGTGTGTTAATGAATGTCACTATAGGTCAGTGTGAGGTGGTGTGTTAATGAATTTCACTATAGATCAGTGTGAGGTGGTGTGTTAATGAATTTCACTATAGATCAGTGTGAAGGGGAGTGTTAATGAATGTCACTATAGATCAGTGTGAGGTGGTGTGTTAATGAATGTCACTGTATATCAGTGTGAGGTGGTGTGTTAATGAATTTCACTGTAGATCAGTGTGAGGTGGTGTGTTAATGAATTTCACTAGATCAGTGTGAGGTGGTGTGCTAATGAATGTCACTATAGATCAGTGTGAGGCGGTGTGTTAATGAATTTCACTATAGATCAGTGTGAGGTGGTGTTAATTAATGTCACTAGATCAGTGTGAGGGGATGTGTTAATTAATTTCACTGTAGATCAGTGTGAGGTGGTGTGTTAATGAATTTCACTATAGATCAGTGTGAGGTGGTGTGTTATTGAATTTCACTAGATCAGTGTGAGGTGGTGTGTTAATGAATTTCACTAGATCAGTGTGAGGTGGTGTGTTAATGAATTTCACTATAGATCAGTGTGAGGTGGTGTGTTAATGAATGTCACTATAGGTCAGTGTGAGGTGGTGTGTTAATGAATTTCACTATAGATCAGTGTGAGGTGGTGTGTTAATGAATTTCACTATAGATCAGTGTGAAGGGGAGTGTTAATGAATGTCACTATAGATCAGTGTGAGGTGGTGTGTTAATGAATGTCACTGTATATCAGTGTGAGGTGGTGTGTTAATGAATTTCACTGTAGATCAGTGTGAGGTGGTGTGTTAATGAATTTCACTGTAGATCAGTGTGAGGTGGTGTGTTAATGAATTTTGCTATAGATCAGTGTGAGGTGGCGTGTTAATGAATGTCACTATAGATCAGTGTGAGGTGGTGTGTTAATGAATTTCACAATAGATCAGTGTGAGGTGGTGTTAATTAATTTCACTGTAGATCATTGTGAGGTGGTGTGTTAATGAATGTCACTGTAGATCGGTGTGAGGTGGTGTGTCAATGAATGTCACTGTAGATCAGTGTGAGGGGGTGTGTTAATGAATTTCAGTATAGATCAGTGTGAGGCGGTGTGTTAATGAATTTCACTACAGATAATTGTGAGGAGGTGTGTTAATGAATTTCACTATAGGTCAGAGTGATGTGGTGTGTTAATGAATGTCACTGTAGATCAGTGTGAGGGTGTGTGTTAATGAATTTCAGTATAGATCAGTGTGTGGAGGTGTGTTAATCAATTTCACTATAGGTCAGTGTGAGGTGGTGTTTTAATGAATTTCACTGTAGATCAGTGTGAGGTGGTGTGTTAATGAATTTCACTGTAGATCAGTGTGAGGGGTGTGTTAATGAATTTCAGTATAGATCAGTGTGAGGAGGTGAGTTAATGAATTTCACTATAGATCAGTGTGAGGTGGTGTGTTAATGAATTTCACTATAGGTCAATGTGAGGTGGTGTGTTTTGGTGGGAAGAATAAGGAGGCCACTCACTACTTGGACAAGGGGGTGAAATTTGGTTGCTTTGTGCCACCCGTGATATTCAGCGGGAGGTAAGCGGCGGAGGTAGTCGGTAGCTCCCCGTGGCACTGCACTGCCAGCAATGACATCATCACCACGTGCACCACCCCGGCTGCAACCTTGGGTTGTGACCCCTGACCTATCACCGGATAATATGTCCGACAGGGTCAGGGGTCGTTCCTGCAGCCGCGGCGGCATCACTTAAAGGGCAGGTGTCGGGCGGCAACTTTTTATTTTGGCCTTGTGCCAGCACCTGCCCCCTTCCCCTTTCTTCGGGGTGTCGGCCGCGATCGCTCAGCCCGGCGCTCCTCTTGATCCGACACCCCGCTCCCCGGTGGTCCAGCAGGGCCCTGGTGTGTGCAGTGCTAGGCCCCTCCCCTTTAATCAGGGAGGGAGGTTTGCTATGACGCGGTGCTATGTGCCGACGGGCGTGGCGCTGTTGCATGAAGTGCTGGGAAATTCACTGGTAGCGCTCCAAGAGGGAGGGGAGCGCTTCCAGTAGCAACCCGCCTCCTGCCTGGGGCGCTACCACTGAATTTAATGCGCAGGGGCGCTAACTTTTTCAGGGGGCTAAAATTAGCCCCGGCGACATTAGCGACCCAAAGGGGGCGCCACCGAATTTCCCCCTAAGAGTCAAAATGGGCTGGAGGAGCAGAGGGATCCAGGGATACAGATACACAAATCACTAAAAGTAGCAACACAGGTTAATAAGGCCATTAAAAAAAAAGCACTGGGGTACATTCCTAAAGGACCCTTCTGTTCCGTGCCTAGGAGCGCTGAACCATGGCAGAGAGCGGCTGGGACACGTTTCTCACATGCCTCGAGATTAACCCGCACGGCAACTTTGCTATCAGTGAAGAGAGGCAAGAAAGACCAAAGTGCCGTTTGCCCCTTTCAGTGTGGCCCTGAAGGACTGTGTCCAGGCTGGAGTTCTGTTCCCGCCGTACGATCCTCCCTCAGATTGTCCTTTCTGAGCTCCAGCCAGGTGAGGATAAACACTCAGGTGAAAAAGACAAAAATTTACAACAATGTGTTTAAAACAAAGCTGATTTATTTGACATCTATCCAGAATATTAAACTCCAGCCCAGTTATTGGGGTTATTAACAGCAGCAGAAACAAACCCCAACTGTCAGAATGAACATGGTTCAGTCCTGGATGTGATTAACAGCAGCAATAACAACAGAATCCAACCCCTGCAGTCACTTGTGAACTCGCTGGTGTCTCAGCAGGTTGGATGACCGATTGAATCCCTCCCCACACACGGAGCAGGTGAACGGCCTCTCCCCAGTGTGAACTCGCTGGTGCCTCAGCAGGGTGGATGATTGAGTGAATCTCTTCCCACACTCAGGGCAGGTGAACGGTCTCTCCCCAGTGTGAGTGCGCTGGTGTATAGTGAGCTGAGATGATCGCCTGAACCCAGTCCCGCAGTGCGAGCACCTGAACGGCCTCTCGTCAGTGTGAACTCGCTGGTGTCTCAGCAGGTCGGATGACTGAGTGAATCCCTTCCCACACACGGAGCAGGTGAATGGCGTCTCCCCAGCGTGAGTGCGCTGGTGTACAGTGAGCTGAGATGATCGCCTGAACCCAGTCCCGCAGTGAGAGCACCTGAACGGTCTCTCCCCAGTGTGAACACGTTGATGGTACGTCAGATCCCAGGAACTTTTATAGCACTTCCCACAGTCCGAGCATTTAAATGGTCTCTCCTCAGTGTGAACTCGCTGGTGATTCAGCAGGTTGGATGACTCAGTGAATCCCTTCCCACACATGGAGCAGGTGAACGGTCTCTCCCCAGTGTGAACTCGCTGGTGTCTCAGCAGGGTGGATGAATCAGTGAATCCCTTCCCACACTCGGAGCAGGTGAACGGCCTCTCCCCGGTGTGAATGCGCTTGTGTCTCGATAGGCCAGAGGGTTGGTTGAAGCCTCGTCCACACACAGAACACGTGTACGGTTTCTCCCCGCTGTGAACGGTGCTTTTTGCTTCCATGTTCAGAGGCCGGTGATATTCAGATCCGATGAGTCGAGTGACTCTATCAGATCTTGACGTGATGTTTGGTTTGAGTTTCCTGTCTGCAAATCCTCCCCTTCTAATACCCTGTAAAATTAATTTAAAACAGGGAGCGTGAGAGAGAACCCACAAGAAAACAAAGGCAGGTTGTGAAATTGAGCTCAATGAATCTGGTCATTTGTGGGGCCGGCACTAGAAAAAAGTGACCATGTAAGTTGCCGAATTGTCATAAAAACCCAACTGGTTCACTGATGTCCTTCAGGGAAGGGAATCCGCCACCTGGTCTGGGCCTACACACGACTCTGACCTCTATGGGAGGAGAGAGAGAGGTGGGAGTGGGAGGGGGAGGGGGCAAAGGAGAGGAACTTTATACATCTGCAACTCGACCAGAACTTTGATAGAACATCCCAAACCCGCAACCTCCACCACCTAGAAGGACAAGGGCAGAAGGTGCATGGGAGCACCATCATCTCCAAGTTCCCCTCCAAGTCACACACCATCCTGATTCAGATATATTCATCGTTGCTGGGTCAAAATCCTGGAACTCCTTACCTAACAACATTGTGGGAGTACCTTCACCACACGGACTGCAGGAGTTCAAGAAGGCGACTCACCACTCCCTTCTCAATGGGCAACTGGGGATTGGCCATATATGGTGCTCTTGCTAGCGACACCCACATCCCAAGAATGAATTAAAACAAATCTGAATATGTAAACTGGATTAAAAGCCTCTACAAAATTCTTGTTCCTAAAACAATACTCTTTTATATTGTATGGACAGTGTCTGTTTAACAACCTAATCTCCCCCAGAATCCACCTCCCTTGACAGTCTGACATTGGAAATTGTTGGGTCCTCCTGGGCTCAGAAGTACTGGGGGTTAAACCCAGCAGCTTCTCTGCCATCTCCACTCTAGCTCAAATTGAAACATAGAAATATAGAAACATAGAAGATAGGAGCAGGAGTAGGCCATTTGGCCCCTCAAGCCTGCTCCGCCATTCAATGCGATCATGGCTGATCATCCAAGTTCAGTAACTGGTACCTGCTTTCTCCCCATATCCTGTGATCCCTTTAGCCTTAAGAAATATATCCAACTCCTTCTTGAATATATTTAATGTATTGGCCTCTACTGCCTTCTGTGGTAGAGAATTCCACAGGTTCACCACTCTCTGGGTGAAGAAATTCCTCCTAATTTCTGTCCTAAATGGCCTACCCTTTATCCTTGGACTGTGACCCCTGATTCTGGACTCCCCGACCATCGGGAACATCCTTCCTGCATCTAGTCTGTCCAGTCCTGTCAGAATTTTATAAGTTTCAATGAGATCCCCTCTCATTCTTCTAAACTCCAGCGAGTACAAGCCCAATCATCCCAATGTCTCCTCATACGTCATTCCTGCTATCCCAGGTATCAGCCTGGTGAATCTTCGCTGAACTCCTTCCATGGCAAGAACATCCTTCCTCAGATAAGGCGACCAAAACTGCACACAATACTCAAGATGTGGTCTCAGCAAGGCCCTGTACAACTGCAGCAAGACATCCTTGTTCCTGTACTCAAACCCTCTCGCTATGAAGGCCAACATACCATTTGCCTTCTTAACCGCCAACTGCACCTGCATGCTTACCTTCAGCGACTGGTGCACAAGGACACCCAGGTTTCGTTGCACTTCCCCTTCTCCCAATCTATTGCCATTCAGATAATAATCTGCCTTCCTGTTTTGGCCACCAAAGTGGATAACCTCACATTTATCCACGTTATATTGCATCTGCCATGCTTCTGCCCAATCACCCAACCTGTCCAAATCATCCTGTAGTTTCTCGGCATCCTCCTCACAGCACACACGCCCACCCAGCTTTGTGTCATCTGCAAATTTGGAGATATTACATCTAGTTCCCTTGTCTAGATCATTAATATATATTGTGAATAGCTGGGGTCCAAGGACCGATCCCTGCGGTGCCCCACTAGTCACTGCCTGCCACTCGGAAAAAGACCCGTTTATTCCAACTCTTTGCTTTCTGTCTGCCAACCAGTTCTCTATCCAAGTCAATACCTTGCCCCCAATCCCATGTGCCTTAACTTTACATGCTAATCTCTTATGCGGGACCTTATCGAAAGCCTTCTGAAAGTCCAAATACACAACATCCACTGGTTCTCCCTTACCTATTTTACTAGTTACATCCTCAACAATGAAGCAACAAAAAGACCTCCACAGGCGGCCAGGGACCTACCTTCCGTCAGCCTACAATAAAACTCTTCCTGACAGCCGCTGACTAATGGCAACCGCAGCACCCACAATCCCCCGTGCCCCAGAAACCGCTCTATCCAACGCGCTGATTTCCCCACTGAGAGTGCGCATGCTCCCCGGGGCCGCGAGCCATTCTGGGAGCCTGGCTCCTGTCCTTTTCCTGATTCGGACTCGGTGGAACCGGCTGAAGAAACTGGGAAGTGGCGGCTCGGATGGGGGAGGCACTGCACCCTGGGTTTCCTGGTGCCGGGGCTCTGTCCGCACGTCTGCCGGGCCCGGCTGCTCTGATTCTGATTGAGTTTTTTGATGAGGTAACCGAGAGGGTTGATGAGGGCAATACGGTTAATGTGGTGTACATTTATTTCCAAAAGGCGTTCGACAAGTGCCACATAGTAGGCTTGCCAGCAAAGTTGAAGCCCATGGAATAAAAGGGACAGTGGCAACATGGATACAAAATTGGCAAAGTGACAGAAAACAGAGAGTAGTGGTGAATGGTTGTTTTTCGGACTGGAGGAAGGTATACAGTGGTGTTCCCCAGGGATCGGTACTAGGACCACTGCTTTACTTGATATATATTAATGACTTAGACTTGGGTGTACAGGGCACAATTTCAAAATTTGCAGATGACAGAAAACTTGGAAGTAAAGTGAACAGTGAGGAGGAGAGTGATAGATTTCAAGAATACATAGACAGGCTGGTGGAATGGGCGGACACGTGGGAGATGAAATTTAATGCAGAAAAGTGCAAAGTGATACATTTTGGTAGGAAGAACCAAGTGAGGCAATATAAACTAAAGGGTACAATTCTAAAGTGGGTGCATGAACAGAGAGACCTGGGGGTATGTGTGCACAAATCGTTGAAGGCGGCAGGGCAGGTTGAGAAAGCGGTTAAAAAAGCATACGGAATCCTGGGCTTTATAAATAGAGGCATAGAGTCCAAAAGCAAGGAAGTTATGATGAACCTTTATAAAACACTGGTTCGGTCTCATCTGGAATATTGTGTTCAATTCTGGGCACTGCCCTTTAGGGAGGATGTGAAGGCCTTACAGATGGTGCAGAAAAGATTTACAAGAATGGTTCCAGGGATAAGGGATGAGGGACTTCAGTTATGTGGATAGACTCGAGAAGCTGGGGTGGTTCTCCTTACAGCAGAGAAGGTAGAGAGGAGATTTGATAGAGGTGTTCAAAATCATGATGGGTCTGGACAGAGTGGAAACTGTTCCCATTGGTGGAAGGGTTGAGAACCAGAGGACACAGATTTAAGGTGATTGGCAGAAGAACCAAAGGCAACATGAGGAAAAACATTTTTATGCAGCGAGTGGTTAGGATCTGGAATGCACTGCCTGAAAGGGTGGTGGAGGCAGATTCAATCACGGCTTTCAAAAGGGAATTGGATAAGTACCTGAATGAAAAAGAATTGCAGGGTTACGGGGAAAGGGCGGAGAGTGGGACTAGCTGAAGTGATCTTGCAGAGAGCCGGCACGGGCTCGACGGGCTGAATGGCCTCCTTCTGTGCTGTAACCATTTTATGATTCTATAAAATATTAGAAAGTTTGATCCACAGAAGCACGAGGTTTAACTGCTTTTATTGATGAATTTAAAAAGTCTCTATTAAAACCTGAGCCAGTGTGTTGAGAGCCAAAGAGCCTTGTGTCCAATGAGGGGAATAAAGGCCCACAGCCTCCCCTGGCCCCGGGCCCTGAACAAAGGACTGGAGAAACTCGCTGCCCTGCAGATCAGACAATCAGCCGGCGCAAGTCCTGCCCCTCGGGCTCCCCGATTGGTTGGAGGACCCGCCGCCAGCTCGCTCCTCCAGCCCCGCCCCGCTCACTCCCTATTGGTCGGAAGCTCCCGCCAATCAGGTCCAACTGACGCTGCTCGGTCCGGGGCCTCACGGTCTCTCAGGTTTTTCTATTTCTCTTTATGCTTTGTGCATTGAGTGCTGCTGGAGTTTTGGTAAGTGGGAGAAAAATCATTTAAGTGTATTTTGTGAATTTTAGTGTGTTAAGAACTCAATTATTTGAAGTAAGTTTAATTTTTTAAGAGTATATTAAACTATTGGGCAGTTTAAACCAGAAGTAGAATCTGGGTATAAAAGGGGAGGGGATAGTGCTGTGCACGGAGTGCTTTGTGCATTGAGTGCTGCTGGAGTTTTGGTAAGTGGGAGGTGAGGGTGTGTTTTTTGCTCTGTTTTCCCCCCCACTCCCAGGCTTAGACAGCACTGCGGAGGCGGAGCAGCGAGACGAGTCAACCAAACAGGCCCCACAGACAGTATTCAAGGAGGAGGTTGGTGATCATCTGGTTGGTTGGTTTTCTTCCTTCTCTTCTCTTTTATACCTTTAAGTTGGTAAGTCCTATTGAATAGTGGTGTGATATTATCATCTATATCCGGGCAGGGTCTTCATAACTAATAATAAGAAATTTAATTAATTATATAGAATGGAGCAGGTGATGTGTTACTGTTGCGAGATGTGGGAGACAGTGGACCCCATTGAGGCTCACGGTGATTACATCTGCGACAAGTGTTTGCTGCTAGAGGAACTCAAGTTCCATGTTATGGAGCTTGAGACCGAGCTTCAGACACTGCGACACATCAGGGAGGGGGAGAAGTTCCTGGACTCTATGTTTCAGGAGATGGTCACACCTATGAAGTTAATTACTGCAGATGTAGTCCGTGGTCAGGGACAGGACGGTGTGACTACGAGTGAGGAAGGTACAGGGATCCAGGATGTAGTGTTGAAGGAGATGCAGCCCTTGCTCTTGTCCAGCAGGATCGAGGTTCTTACTCCCTGTGAGGGCGGGAGCGGGGACTGCAGGGAGGATGAGCAACCTGGCCACAGCACCGTGGTACAGGGGGCCATTCAAGTGGAGGGAGTAAAAAGAAATGTTGTAGTGGTAGGGGATAGTATCATTAGGGGGATAGATAGGGTTCTCTGCAGTCAAGAGCGGGTGTCCCGAAGGCTGTGTTGCCTGCCCGGTGGCAGGGTTAAGGACATCTCTTCTGGGCTGGAAAGAAACTTGGAGTGGGAGGGGGAGGATCCAGTTGTCGTGGTCCATGTTGGTACAAACGACGTAGATAGGACAAGGAAGACGGTTCTGTTAAAGGAGTATGAGCAGCTAGGGGTCAAATTAAAAAACAGAACCTCAAGGGTAATAATCTCTGGGTTATTACCTGAGCCATGAGCAAATTTGGCTAGGATAAATAAAATTAAAGAGTTAAATGCGTGGCTCAAAGACTGGTGTGGGAGAAATGGGTTTTGCTTCTTGGGACACTGGCACCAGTACTGGGACAGGAAGGAGCTGTTCCGTTGGGACGGACTCCACTTGGCCATTGCTGGGACTCGAGAGTCCTGGCGAATCATATAACTAGGGCTGTAGAGAGGGCTTTAAAGTAATTAGTGGGGGGGAGGTTTCTAGAGAGCAAATAATAGAAATTGCAACAGAGAAGGTCATAGACTTAGGTAGCAGTGGGGGAATTAAAAAACAGAACGTGTCAGGAAGGGACAGAAGGTATGGAGTAAAAAGTAAAGTACTAAAAAGGGAAAAAACAGGAACTAAGTGTTACAAAACATATTTGAAAGTTCTTTATCTGAATGCACGTAGCACTCGTAACAAAATGAATGAGTTAACGGCACAAATAACGACATATGGGTATGATCTTGTGGCCATTACAGAAACATGGCTGCAGGGTGACCATGACTGGGAATTAAACATACCAGGTTATTTAACAATCAGGAAGGACAGGCAGGAAGGGAGAGGAGGTGGGGTGGCTATGTTAATAAAGGAAGGAATCACTATAATACAGAGAAATGATATTGGGTCAAAGGAGCAGGATAGTGAAACAGTTTGGGTGGCGATAAGGAATAACAAGGGGAAAAAAACACTAGTGGGTGTAGTCTATAGGCCTCCGAACAGTTGCAACTCTGTTGGACGGAGTATTAATCAGGAAATAGTTGAGGCATGTAATAAGGGAACAGCTATAATTATGGGGGATTTTAATTATCATATTAACTGGACAAATCAAATTGGGCAGAGCAGCCTTGAGGATGAGTTCATTGAGTGTATTACGGATGGGTTTCTTGAGCAGTATGTAACTGAACCGACCAGGGGGCAAGCAACCTTAGATTTGGTCCTGTGTAATGAGACAGGATTAATTAAAAATGTCCTAGTAAAGGATCCCCTCGGAATGAGTGACCATAACATGGTTGAGTTCCATATTCAATTAGAGGGTGAGAAGGTTGGATCTCAAACAAGCGTGCTGAGCTTGAATAAAGGAGACTATGAAGGTATGAGAGCGGAATTGATTAGAGTGGACTGGGAAAATAGATTAAAGGGTAAGACGGTACATGATCAGTGGTGTACATTTAAGGAGTTATTTTACAACTTCCAAAAAATATATATTCCACTGAGGAAAAAAGGGTGTAAAAGAAAAGATAGCCATCCGTGGCTAAGTAAAGTAATTAAGGATAGTATCCGACTAAAAACAAGGGCATATAAGGTAGCCAAATCTAGTGGGAGAATGGAAGATTGGGAAGTCTTTAAAAGACAGCAAAAAAT
This sequence comes from Somniosus microcephalus, assembly GCF_052327205.1. NCBI lineage: Eukaryota > Metazoa > Chordata > Chondrichthyes > Squaliformes > Somniosidae > Somniosus > Somniosus microcephalus. The sequence goes on along the minus strand of NC_140990.1, from coordinate 11,936,271 downwards.
AACTAAAAGATTGATTAACAAAGGGAAGATAGATTATGAAAGTAAATTAGCAAAAAATATAAAAACAGACAGCAAAAGTTTCTATAGTTATATAAAAAGAAAAAGGGTGGCTAAAGTAAATGTTGGTCCCTTAGAGGATGAGACCGGGAAATTAATGGTGGGAAACATGGAGGTGGCAAAAACACTGAACAATTATTTTGTATCAGTCTTTACAGTAGAGAACACTAAGAATATCCCAACACTGGACAAACAGGGGGCTCTAGGGGGGGGGAGGAACTAAATACGATTAAAATCACTAAGGAAGTGGTACTTCGTAAAATAATGGGACTCAAGGCGGATAAATCCCCTGGACCTGATAGCTTGCATCCTAGGGTCTTGAGGGAAGTGGCGGTAGGGATTGTGGATGCATTGGTAATAATTTTCCAGAACTCACTGGACTCAGCAAAGGTCCCAGCAGATTGGAAAACTGCTAATGTAACACCCTTATTTAAAAAGGGTAGTAGGCAGAAGGCTGGAAACTATAGATCTGTTTGCCTAACATCTGTGGTTGGTAAAATGTTAGAGTCCATTATTAAGGAGACAGTAACGGGACATTTGGATAAACATAATTTAATAGGACAAACTCAGCATGGTTTCATGAAGGGGAAGTCATGTTTGACAAATTTGCTTCAGTTTTTTGAGGAAGTAACATACAGGGTGGATAAAGGGGAACCAGTGGACGTAGTGTATTCAGACTTCCAAAAGGCATTTGACAAGGTGCAACACAAAAGATTATTGCTCAAGATAAAAAATCACGGGATTGGGGGTAATATTCTGGCATGGGTGGAGGATTGGCTCTCTAACAGAAAGCAGAGAGTTGGGATAAATGGTTCATTCTCAGATTGGCAACCAGTAACTAGTGGTGTTCCGCAGGGATCAGTGCTGGGTCCCCAACTCTTTACAATCTATATTAACGATTTGGAGGAGGGGACCGAGTGTAACATATCAAAGTTTGCAGATGATACAAAGATGGGACGGAAAGTAGTGAGTGAGGAGGACATAAAAAACCTGCAAAGGGACATAGACAGGCTAAGTAAGTGGGCAGAGATTTGGCAGATGGAATACAATACTGGAAAGTGTGAGGTTATGCACTTTGGCAGGAAAAATCATAGAGCAAGTTATTATCTTAATGGCAAGAAACTGGAAAGTACTGTAGTACAAAGGGATCTGGGGGTCCTGGTGCACGAAACTCAAAAAGTTAGTATGCAGGTGCAGCAAGTGGTCAAGAAGGCCAATGGCATGTTGGCTTTTATTGCTAGGGGGATGGAATATAAAAACAGGGAGGTATTGCTGCAGTTGTACAAGGTATTGGTGAGACCGCACCTGGAATACTGCATACAGTTTTGGTGTCCATACTTAAGAAAAGACATACTTGCTCTCGAGTCAGTACAAAGAAGGTTCACTCGGTTAATCCCGGGGATGAGGGGGTGGTCATATGAGGAGAGGTTGAGTAGATTGGGACTCTACTCATTGGAGTTCAGAAGAATGAGAGGCAATCTTATTGAAACATATAAGATTGTGAAGGGGCTTGATCGGGTGGATGCGGTGAGGATGTTCCCAATGATGGGTGAAACTAGAACTAGGGGGCATAATCTTAAAATAAGGGGCTGCTCTTTCAAAACTGAGATGAGGAGAAACCTCTTCACTCAGAGGGTGGTAGGTTTGTGGAATTTGCTGCCCCAGAAAGCTGTGGAAGCTACATCATTAAATAAATTTAAAACAGAAATAGATAGTTTCCTAGAAGTAAAGGGAATTAAGGGTTACGGGGAGTGGGCAGGAAATTGGACATGAGTCTAGGTTCAGAATGGTCATGGCCCTGTGGGTAGCAGAGTGGGCCCAGGGGCCATGTCGCCTGGTTCTGCTCCTACTGTGTTCTAATTCTGTGTTAGATTTCAGGAGATGGTTTTATTCCTGTTCCTGGCTGGGGTGGAGATCGCCTTTACAGAAGGTAAGTACTGTAGAAAATATAGGGACAGAGTGATCTCCTGGAAGAATTTCGATCGCCTAGATGGGTCGGAGAGGAATTTCCCAGATTTTTTTCTCCCAAATTGGCCATTGGGTCTTTATCTGGTTTTTCGCCTCTCCCGGGAGATCACATGGGTTCGGGTGGATGCAGAGTGATAGAAGATTTGAGGTTAGGATCAGATCAGCCATGATCTTATTGAATGGTGGAGCAGGCTCAAGGGGCCGATTGGCCTACTCCTGCTCCTATTTCTTATGTTCTTATGTTCTTATTCTCTCCCGATCCACCCCTCCCCCCCCACCCCGCGCGATTCTTCACCCAATCGGAGCAGAGAAAACTCACTTTGCGTCACCAATCGCGACTCTGGACCCGACACCAAGGCCTTTCCCCGGAATGCCCCGCGCCGACTCCGTCCGGCAAGATCCGAGTGCGCAGGCGCAGCTCCGAGTGGGGGAGGGCGGTTGGTCTCCTCTGGGCATGCACGGTTGTTGCCCTTGGTGACCGGGAGGGGTCGCTGTGCCGCATTCGACCCAAACCGCCACTCCCTGTGCACATGCGCAGACTATCGTCTGTCAATCAACCATCAGCCAGAAGAGGTCGCTGGTGAGACCAGTGAAGAAAGAAATACTTAGACATAGGCATAGACATAGAAGATAGGAGCAGGAGTAGGCCATTTGGCCCTTCGAGCCTGCTCCGCCATTCAATGAGATCATGGCTGGTCATCCAAATTCAGTACCCGGTCCCTGCCTTCTCCCCATATCCCTTGATCCCTTTAGCCTTAAGAAATATATCCAACTCTTTCTTGAAAATATTTAATGAACTGGCCTCCACCGCCCTCTGTGGCAGAGAATTCCACAGGTTCACCACTCTCTGGGTGAAGAAATTCCTCCTCATTTCAGTCCTAAATGGCTTACCCCTTATCCTTAGACTATGACCCCTGGTTCTGGACTCCCCGGCCATCCAAAAGATCCTTCCTGCATCTAGTCTGTCCAGGCCTGACAGAATTTTATAGGTTTTGATGAGATCCCCTCTCAATCTTCTAAACTCCAGTGAGTATAAGCCCAATCGACACAATCTCTCCTCATACGTCATTCCTGCCATCCCAGGTATCAGCCTGGTGAATCTTCGCTGCACTCCTTCCATGGCAAGAACGTCCTTCCTCAGGTAAGGCGACCAAAACTGCACACAATACTCAAGGTGCAGTCTCACCAAGGCCCTGTACAACTGCAGCAACACATCCTTGTTCCTGTACTCGAACCCTCTTGCTACGAAGGCCAACATATCATTTGCCTTCTTAACCGCCTGCTGCACCTGCATGCTTACCTTCAGTGACTGGTGCACAAGAACACCCAGGTCTCTTTGCACTTCCCCTTCTCCCAATCTATTGCCATTCAAATAATAATCTGCCTTCCTGTTTTTGCCACCAAAGTGGATAACCTCACATTTATCCACATTATAGTGCATTTGCCATGTTTCTGCCCAATCACCCAACCTGTCCAAATCATACTGGAGTTTCACGACATCCTCCTCACAGCTTACCCTCCCACCCAGCTTTGTGTCGTCTGCAAATTTGGAGTTATTACATCCAATTCCCTCGTCCAGATCATTAATATATATTGTGAACAGCTGGGGTCCTAGGACCGATCCTTGCGGTACCCCACTAGTCACTGCCTGCCACTCGGAAAACGACCCGTTTATTCCAACTCTTTGCTTTCTGTCCGCCAACCAGTTCTCTATCCAAGTCAATACCTTGCTCCCAATCCCATGTGCCTTAATTTTGCACGCTAATCTCTTATGTGGGACCTTATCGAATGCCTTCTGAAAGTCGAAATACACCACATCCACTGGTTCTCCCTTATCTATTTTACCAGTTACATCCTCAAAGAATTCCAGTCGATTAGTCAAGCGTGATTTACCTTTTGTAAATCCATGTTGACTTTGTCCGATCCAGTCACTGCTTTCTAAGTGCTCTGCTGTTACATCTTTTTTAATAGACTCTAGCATTTTCCCCACTACCGATGTCAGGCTTACCAGTCTATAATTCCCCGCTTTTTCTCTGCCACCTTTTTTGAATAGTGTGGTAACATTAGCTACCCTCCAATCCATGGGTACTGTTCCAGAGTCTATCAAGTTCTGGAAGATGACCAGCAATGCATCTACTATTTCTAGGGCCACTTCCTTAAGTACCCTGGGATGTAGATTATCAGGCCCTGGGGATTTATCGGCCTTCAGTCCCATCAATTTTCCTAACACCATTTCCCTACAGATATTGATTTCTTTCAGTTCCACGCTTTCATCAGGCCCTATGTTCCCCGGCATCTCTGGGAAGTTATTTGTGTCCTCCTTTGTGAAGACAGAACCAAAGTATGAATTTAGTTGGTCTGCCATTTCTTTGTTTCCCATTATAAATTCCCCTGATTCTGACTGCAAGGGACCTACGCTTGACTTCACCAATCTTTTTCTCTTCACATATCTATAAAAGCTTTTACAGTCAGTTTTTATGTTCCCTGAAAGCTTACTCTCATATTCTATTTTCCCATTCTTAATTAATCCCTTTGTCCTCCTTTGTTGAATCCTAAACTGCTCCCAATCCTCAGGATTATTGCTTTTTCTGGCCAATTTAGATGTCCTCTCCTTGGATCTTATGCTATCCCTAATTTCCCTTGTTAGCCACGGTTGAGTCACCTTTTTTGTTTTATTTTTATGCCAAACTGGGATGAACAAATTCTGTAGCTCATCCATTCGGTCTTTGAATGTTTGCCATTGCCTATCCACCGTCAACCCTTTGAGTGCCATTCCCCAATCAATCCTACCCAACTCGCTCCTCAGACCATCGTAGTTTCCTTTATTTAAATTGAGGACCCTAGTCTCTGAGTCAACTACTTCATTCTCCATCTTAATGAAGAATTCGATCATATTATGATCGCTCCGACCCAAGGGGCCTCGTACAACAAGATTGCTAATTAATCCTTTCTCGTTACATAATACCCAGTCTAAGATGGCCTGATTTCTATAGCACCTTTCACCACCACCGGACGACCCAAAGTGCTTTACAGCCAATGAAGTACTTTTGAAGTGTAGTCACTGTTGTAATGTAGGAAATGTGGCAGTCAAATAGCACACAGCAAGCTCCCACAAACAGCAATGTGATAATGACCAGATAATCTATCTTTTTGTTAACTCTGTTTCTCTCTCTACGGATGTTGCCTGGCATGCTGAGTGTTTCCAGCATTTCCTGTTGTTATTTCAGATTTCCAGCATCCGCAGTATTTTGCTATTATCCTTTTGTTACATTGATTGAGAGATAAACATTGGCTAGGACACCGGGGATATTTCCCCTGCTCTTTCCCACATTACAAGTGAATACACCTCAAAAGTACTTAATTGGCTGTAAAGCACTTCAAGATGTCTGCTGGTCATGAAAGCACAATATAAATGCAAGTCTTTCTTTCTCAAAATAGTGTCATGGGATCTTTTACATCCACCTGAGAGAGCAGACAGGGCCTCAGTTTAATGTCTCATCCAAAAGACGCCACCTCTGACAGTGCCTCAGTACTGCACTGGAGTGTCAGCCTGGATTTTTATGCTCAATTCTCTGGAGTGGGACTTGAACCCACAACCTTATGCCTCAGAGGCTAGAGTGCTACCATAGATTTATACAGCACAGAAAGGGGCCCTTTGGCCCATCGTGTCCGCGCCAGCCATCAAGCCCTGTCTATTCAAATCCCATTTTCCAGCACTTGTTCCGTAGCCTTGTATGCTATGGCGTTTCAAGTGCTCATCTAAATGCTTCTTGAATGTTGTGAGGGTTCCTGCCTCTACCACCCTTTCAGGCAGTGAGTTCTAGATTCCAAGCACCCTCTGGGTGAAAAAGTTTTCCCTCAAATCCCCTCTAAACCTCCTGCCCCTTATCTTGAATCTATGCCCCCTTGTTATTGACCCCTCTACTAAGGGGAAAAGTTCCTTTCTATCTACCCTATCTATGCCCCTCATAATTTTGTACACCTCAATCAGGTCCCCCCTCAGCCTTCCCTGCTCTAAGGAAAACAACCCCAGCCTGTCCAGTCTCTCTTCATAGCTGAAGCGCTCCAGCCCAGGTAACACCCTGGTGAATCTCCTCTGCACCCTCTCTAATGCAATCACATCCTTCCTATAGTGTGGCAACCAGAACTGCACACACTATTCCAGCTGTGGCCTAAATAGCGTTTTGTACAGCTCCATCATAACCTCCCTGCTCTTGCCTTCATTAGCCGAGGCATAGAATATAAGTATCCCATATGCCTTCTTAACCACCCTATCTAGCTGTCCTGCTGCCCTCAGGGATCTATGTACATGCACACCAAGGTCCCTCTGATCCTCTGTCCTTCCTAGGGTTCTACCATTCATTGTGTATTCCTTTGTTAGTCCTCCCAAAATGCATCACCTCACACTTTTCAGGGTTAAATTCCATTTGCCACTGTTCTGCCCATCCAACCAACCCGTCTATATTCTCCTGTAGCCTGAGGCTTCCCTCCTCGCTATTTACCACTCCACCAATTTTCGTGTCATCTGCGAACTTACGGATCATACCTCCTACATTCATATCTAAATCATTAATGTACACTACAAACAGCAAAGGACCCAGACCCTGTGGTACACCACTGGACACAGGCTTCCAGTCACAAAAACAACCTTCGACCATCACCCTCTGCCTCCTGCCACTAAGCCAATTTTGGATCCCATGTGCCAAATTGCCCTGGATCCCATGGGCTCTTACCTTCTTGACCAGTCTCCCATGTGGGACTTTGTCAAAAGCCTTACTGAAGTCCATGTAGACTACATCAACTGGACTGCCCTCATCCACACACCTAGTCACCCCCATCGAAAAATTCAGTCAAATTGGTTAGACATGATCTCCCCCTGACAAAGCCATGCTGACTATCCTTAATTAATCCTTGCTTCTCCAAGTGGAGACTAATTCTGTCCCTCAGAATTTTTTCCAATAATTTCCCTACCACTGATGTTCGGCTCACTGGCCTGTAATTCCCTGGTTTATCCCTACTACTACCCTTCTTGAATAATGGTACTACATTAGCTGTTCTCCAGTCCTCTGGCACCTCCCCTGTGGCCAGAGAGGTTCTGAAAATTTGTGTCAGAGCCCCTGCAATCTCCTCCCTTGCCTCACCCAGCAGCCTGGGATACATCCCGTCAGGGTCTGGGGATTTATCCACTTTAAAGCGCGCTAAAACCACTAGTACCTTCTCCCTCTCAATACTAATTTGTTCAAGTATATCACAATCCCCCTGCCTGATTTCTATGCCTACATCATCCTTCTCTATAGTGAACACAGATGCAAAATATTAATTTAAAACCTCACCCACATCTTCCGGCTCCACACAGATTGCCACTTTGGTCCCTAATGGGCCCTATTCTTTCCCTGGTTATCCTCTTGCCCTTAATATACTTATAAAACACCTTAGGATTTTCCTTTATTTTGCCCACCAGTGTTATTTCATGCCCCCTCTTTGCTCTCTGAATCTCTTTTTTAAGTACCCCCCTGCACTTTCCATACTCCTCTCGGGCTTCCACTGTTTTTAGTCCTTTATATCTGCCAAAAGCCTCCCTTTTTTTCCCTAATCTATTCTCATATATCCCTTGACATCCAGGGTTCCCTGGGCTTGTTGGTTCCACCCTTGACCTTTACGGGAACATGTTGCCATTATACTCTCTCAATTTCCTTTGAAAGATTCCCACTGCTCTGATGTGGATTTTCCTACAAGTAGCTGATCCCAGTCCACTTTGGCCAGATCCTGCCTTATCATATTAAAATCAGCCTTCCCCCAATTTAGAACCTTTATTTCTGGTCCATCTTTGTCCCTTTCCATGACTACCTTAAATCTCACCGAATTATGGTCACTGTCACCAAAATGCTCTCCTACTGACACTTCTACCACTTGCCCGGCCACATTCCCTAGAATTAGGTCCAGTACCGCCCCCTCTCTTGTAGGACTTTCTACATGCTGCCTCAAAAAGCTCTCCTGGATGCATTTGAAGAATTCCGCACCATCTAAGCCTTTCACACAGATGAATGCTGGAGGAGGGGTGTGTCTGAAGTAAAAAGGCGGAGGTTGTGAATATTTATTTTATATTTAATCATATTTTCTAAAGTATTGTCTTATTTTAAATTAAATTGAAAAGGGTTTATTTTTTGCTTTGTGGTGCCTGCTGTACATGGTCCATGTCTCTGAGGCATACAGGAGGGCGGGTATCACTGCTGCTCTGTAGACCATGAGCTTAGAACCGGGTTTGAGGTCCTGGTCTTCAAACACTCTCTTCCTCAGTCGACCGAAGGCTGCACTGACACACTGAAGGCGGTGTTGGACGTTGTCATCGACGTCTGCCCTTGTTTACAGTAGGCTCCCGAGGTATGGAAAGTGGTCCACATTGTCCAAGGCCTTGTCGTGGATTTTGATAATCGGGGGGCAGCACTGTGTGGCAGGGGCAGGTTGGTAGAGGACCTTTGTCTTACGGGTGCGCTCCGCCAAACTGAAGAAGCTCCGCTTGGGGCCCGCATCCACGGACTCTCAGGTTTGGATTCCCCTTTATTCTCTCCCCCACTCTGATCTCAATCGGATCTGGGGGAAAACTCACTGTCCCTCACTGATTGCGGCTCTTCACCAACACCGACTTTACAAAGAAAGCCCCGCGCGGCAGCCTGGAGCTCAGGGGCCCAGCGCGCACGCGCGGGGGAGGATGATTGACAGGGGCCCAGGGTGTGTGCTGAGCAACAGAAAATGCTGGAAAAACTCAGCAGGCCAGGCAACATCTGTGGAGAGAGAAATCGAGTCAACGTTTCAGGTCGAAACCCTTCGTCAGGACTGAGAGGAAACACAGGAAATGAAACAGATTAAAAGGCCAGTTTGGGGGCTGGGAAATGGGGATGAAAGAACAAAAGAGAAGTGAAGATAGGACTAGTAAAGAGACAAAAGACGGCTCGAGATGTTTATTAAATGGATGCAGTGTGAAGTGTGAAATGTTCTGGCAGAATGAGAGACAGCTGCCATGTGGGAGAGAGAAAAAGGGGGAAGGGCCAAAACAAAGGGGTGGATAAAAAATATATAAAAATGTAATAGGGGCCGAGGTTATGATCTTAAATTGTTGAACTCGATATTGAGTCCGGAAGGCTGTAAAGTGCCTGATCGGAAGATGAGGTGCTGTTCCTCGAGCTTACGCTGGGTTTCCGTGGAACAATGCAAGAGCCCGAGGATGGTGAGGTCTGAGTGGGAATGGGGCGGTGAATTAAAATGACAGGCGACCGGAAGCTCGGGGTCACCCTTACGGACTGAATGGAGGTGTTACACAAAGCGGTCACCCAATCTGCGTTTGGTCTCCCCAATGTAGAGGAGACCACATCGTGAGCAGCGAATTCTCTCTGTATCCACTCTATCAACATTTTTCATAATTTTAAAGACCTCTATTAGGTCACCCCTCAGGCTTCTTTTTTCAAGAGAAAATAGACCCAGCCTGTTCATCCGTTCTTGATATATATACCCTCGCATTTCTGGTATCATCCTTGTAAATCTTCTCTGCACCCTCTCCAGTGCCTCTATATCCTTTTTATAATATGGTGACCAGAACTGTACGCAGTACTCTAAGTGTGGTCTCACCAAGGTTCAATGCAGGTTTAGCATAACTTCACTACTTTTCAATTCTATACCTCTAGAAATCAAACCTCGTGCTTGGTTTGATTTTTTATGGCCTTGCTAACCTGTGTCGCAACTTTTAGTAATTTGTGTATTTGTACTCCGAGATCCCTTTGCTCCTCTACCCCACCTAGGCTCGCACCCTCCAAGTGATAAGTGACCTCCCCATTCTTCCTACCAAAATGTAATACCTCATATTTATCTGTTTAGCCTTGGTCACTCTGCAAAAACTCTGAAATGTTTAATAATGAAATCAGGGAGTCAAAAAGCTCAGGTGAGGCAGTTTAAAAAGACAGTCCCTGACCAGAGATTGCTGGATGCTGACACTCGGTGCTCACGAGGATAGAATGTCCCATTCCCCAGGCATGGACATCCAGCACCTCGATCACAGCAACAATTCACAAAACAATGGCAATATAACTTGGAGCAGAGACGGTTAAGTGGAGCTCTGATCGAGGTGCTCAAAATTATGAGGGGTTTTGATCGAGAAAACAAGGAGAAGCTGTTGTCACTGGCAGGAGGGTCGGTAACGAGAGGACACAGATTTCAGATCATTGGCAAAAGAATCTAGAGAGGAAATGAGGAGACTTTTTTTTACACAACAAATTGTGATGATCTGGAATGCACTGCCTGAATGGGAGGTGGAAGCAGATTCAATAGTAACTTTCAAAAGGGAATTGGATATATACTAAAGGCAGAAATTTGCAGGGCTGTGGGGAAAGAGCAGGGTAGTGGGACTAATTGCATCGCTCTTTCAGAGAGCCAGCAGCAGCACGATGGGCCGAAAGGCATCCCACTGTGTTCTATGATTCTATAACATCAGCTTCTCTCTGCACACGGGTACTGAGAGAACAGGGAATAATCTTTAAATCCAGCCCAGTTATTGGGAGCTCTTAACATTAACAAGCCTCAGTTGCCTGAATGGTTCAGTCCTGGATGTGATTAAAGGCATCGGAAACAGTGGAATCGACCCACCGCAGTCACAATGTGGACACTCTGGTGTGTCAGCGGGTGGGATACACCAGGGAATCCATTTCCACACACTGAGGTTGACTCAAATGATCGGGAGTCCCAGGGTTTCGGACACCAGATAATCAAGCTCACAAGAACACAAATTGTCTCTCCAGGCTTTATTAAGAGCGCTGCATAACACAGATCAGGTGATAATTCCCTCAATCTGGAGAATAGAAGTACAGTGGATTCGTGCGCGATCTTCTCGAGTCTGTTCCAACTGACAACAGCTTAAGTGGCCTGTTCTTATACACAAGCTTGGTTACCGCTCAGGAAATGGAATTGTTTGGACCCATCTGTTGACCGCCTCCTGAACTCCTGCTAATTCAGGGAATTTAGTCCATCTGTGACCAGATTAAAACCACAAGCCCGTCTGGTTATCACACCTATACGGTCCGTGAGGTTATTATTAGATTCACACCCAGACGTTGTGCCTTCACTTGTCTGGCACTTCATCCCATAACACGGATAGAGGGGCTCAGTAATGTTTCATTCATCAGAAAAAGACAAAGTACAATATACTGGTCAGCTTAACAGAATCTCATCATATTTAAAGGGGCCATCAATATAAAATAGTCTCTGATAGATCAAGTAGGGAATTCAGGAGAAATTTCTTTACCCAGAGAGTGGTGAGAATTGGGAACTCGCTACCACAGGGAGTGGTTGAGATGAACAGCATAGATGGATTTATGAGAAAGCCACACAAGGGAGAAAGGAATGGGAGGATGTGTTGATCGGGTTAATTGAAGTAGGGTGGGTGTGGGGCATAAACACCGGCATGGACCAGTTGGGCTGAATGGCCTGTTTCTGTGCTGTACATTCTATGTAACACCATGAACAGTCAATCGAAGGGAATCATCAGCACAACAGTCTTAAAGATTAAACAGCAGTACAAGAATTTCTAAAACATTCATCCATTCCATGTTCATGTCGCCCCAGCTACAGAAGTGTGAACTTGCTGGTGTCTCAACAGATGGGATGACCGATTGAATCCCTTCCCACACACGGAGCAGGTGAACGGCCTTTCCCCAGTGTGAACTCGCTGGTGTTCTTTCAGATCCCCAGAGCTTTTAAAGCTCTTCCCACAGTCAGAACACTTAAATGGTCTCTCATCAGTGTGAACTTGCTGGTGTCTCAGCAGGTTGGATGACCAGGTGAATCCCTTCCCACACATGGAGCAGGTGAACGGCCTCTCCCCGGTGTGAACTTGTTGGTGTGCCAGCAATCTCGAGGACAGAGTGAATCCCTGCCCACACACTGAGCAGGTGAACAGCCGCTCCCCAGTGTGAACAAGCTGGTGTGCCGTCAAATGTCCAGAGCTTTTAAAGCTCTTCCCACAGTCAGAACATTTAAATAGTCTCTCATCAGTGTGAACTCGCTGGTGTTCTTTCAGTTCCCCAGAGCTTTTAAAGCTCTTCCCACAATCAGAACACTTAAATGGTCTCTCATCAGTGTGAACTTGCTGGTGTCTCAACAGATGGGATGACCAAGTGAATCCCTTCCCACACACGGAGCAGGTGAACGGCCTCTCCCCAGTGTGAACTCGCTGGTGTTCTTTCAGATTCCCAGAGCTTTTAAAGCTCTTCCCACAGTCAGAACACTTAAATGGTCTCTCATCAGTGTGAACTTGCTGGTGGCTCAACAGATTGGATGTCCGATTGAATCCCTTCCCACACACGGAGCAGGTGAACGGCCTCTCCCCAGTGTGAACTCGCTGGTGTTCTTTCAGATCCCCAGAGCTTTTAAAGCTCTTCCCACAGTCAGAACACTTAAATGGTCTCTCATCGGTGTGAACTTGCTGGTGTCTCAACAGATGGAATGACCGAGTGAATCCTTTCCCACACACGGAGCAGGTGAATGGCCTCTCCCCGGTGTGAACTTGCTGGTGTCTCAACAGGTCGGATGACTGAGTGAATCCCTTCCCACACACGCAGCAGGTGAATGGCCTCTTTCCTGCTCTCTCCAGCTGGTGTCCCTTCAGCTCCTGGGACCTTTTAAAGCTTTTCCCACAGTTGGAATGTTTCACCAGCCTCTCCTCAGTGTGAACTCGCTGGTGTGCCAGCAGATTAGAGGACCGACTGAATCCCTTACCACACACTGAGCAGGTGAACATAATCTCTCCTGCTCTCTCCAGCTGGTGTCTCTTCAGGTCCTGGGACCTCCCACACTCAGACCATTTGAAAGGTCTCTCATCAGTGTGAACTCGCTGGTGTGCCAGCAGATTGGGGGAGCGATTGAATCAGGTCCTGATGAATCGAGTGACTGTCTGATCTTGAAGTGATGTTTAGTCTGAGCTTCCTGTCTGTAAATGCTCCACTTCTAAAACCCTGCAAAAGGAGTTTAGAAAGGGGTAAGAGGGAGAATGTTGCCTCATGTCCCCCTTTCCCAGCCCAGGGGCATTGCAGTTGATTTTCAGGCCCTAGCTGCTGCACAGGTTACATACGAACATACGAATTAGGAGCAGGAGTAGGCCATTCGGCCCCTCGAGCCTGCTCCGCCATTCAATAAGATCATGGCTGATCTGATTACTCCACATTCCCGCCTACCCCCGATAACCTTTCACCCCTTGCTTATCAAGAATCTATCTACCTCTGCCTTAAAAATATTCAAAGACTCTGCTTCCACCGGCCTCTGAGGAAGAGAGTTCGAAATACTCACGACCGTCTGTGAGAAAACATTTCTCCTCATCTCTGTCTTAAATGGGTGATGCCTTATTTTTAAACAGTGACCCCTAGTTCTAGATTCTCCCACAAGAGGAAACACCCTCTCCACATCCAACCTGTCCAGACCCCTCAGGATCTTATATGTTTCAATCATGTCACCTCTTACTCTTCTAAACTCCAGCGTATACAAGCCTAGCCTGTCCAACCTTTCCTCATCAGACAACCCACCCATTCCAGGTATTAGTCTAGTAAACCTTCTCTGAACTGCTTCCAATGCATTTACATCCTTCCTTAAATAAGGAGCCCAATACTGTACACAGTGCTCCAGATGTGGTCTCACCAATGCCCTGTATAACTGAAGCATAACCTCCCTACTTTTGTATTCAGTTTCCCTCGCAATAAACAATAACATTCTATTAGCTTTCCTGATTACTTGTTGTACCTGAATACTAACCTTTTGCGATTCACGCATTAGGACACCCAGATCCCTCTGCATCTCAGAGCTCTGCAATCTCTCACCATTTAGATAATATGCTTCTTTTTTATTCTTCCTGCCAAAATGGACAACTTCACATTTTCCCACATTATACTCCATTTGCCAGATCTTTGCCCACTCACTTAACTTATCTATATCCCTTTGTAGCCTCCTTATGTCCTCTTCACAATTTACTTTCCTACCTATCTTTGCGTCATCAGCAAATTTAGCAACCATGCCTTCGGTCCCTTCATCCAAGTCATTTATATAAATTGGAAAAAGTTGAGGTCCCAGCACTGATCCCTGTGGCACACTACTCGTTACATCTTGTCAACCAGAAAATGACCCATTTATGCCTACTCTCTGTTTCCTATTTGCTAGCCAATCTTCTAGCCATGCCAATATGTTACTCCCTAAACCATGAGCTTTTATTTTCCGCAATAACCTTTGATGTGGCACTTCATCAAATGCCTTCTGGAAATCTAAGTACAGTACATCCACCAGTTCCCCTTTATCCACAGCATATGTTACTTCCTCAAAGAACTCCAATAAATTGGTTAAACATGATTTCCCTTTCACAAAACCATGTTGACTCTGCCTGATTACCTTGAACTTTTCCAAGTGCCCTGCTATAACGTCTTTAATAATAGCTTCTAACATCTTCCCGATGACAGATGTTAAGCTAACTGGCCTGTAGTTTCCTGCTTTCTGTCTCCCTCCCTTTGAGTAAAGGAGTTACATTCGCTATTTTCCAATCTAATGGAACCTTCCCCGAATCTAGGGAATTTTGGCAAATTAAAACCAACGCATCAACTATCTCACTAGCCACTTCTTTTAAGACCCTAGGATGAAGTCCATCAGGACCCGGGGACTTGTCAGCCCACAGCTCCAACAATTTGCTCAGTACCACTTCCCTGGTGATTGTAATTTTCTTCAGTTCCTCCCTCCCTTCCATTTCCTGATTTACAGCTATTTCTGGGATGTTACTTGAATCCTCTATAGTGAAGACCGATGCAAAATACCTGTTCAATTCAACTGCCATCTCCTTATTTTACATTATTAATTCCCCAGTCTCACTTTCTATAGGACCAACGCTCACTTTGTTAACTCTTTTCTTTTTAAAATATCTATCGAAACTCTTACTATCAGTTTTTATATTTCTAGCTAGCTTTCTCTGGTACTCTAATTTTTCTCTCATTAATATTTTAGTCATTCTTTGCTGTTTTTTATATTCTGTCCAATCTTCTGACCTGCCAGCCATCTTTGCACAATTATATGCTTTTTCTTTAAGTTTGATACTATCTTTAACTTTTTCAGTTAACCACGGATGGTGGGTCCTCCCCTTGGAATTTTTCTTTCTTGCTGGAATGTATCTATTCTGTGTATTCTGAAATATCCCCTTAAATGTCTGCCACTGCAACTCTATTGACCTATCCCTTAACCTAATTTGCCAGTTCACTTTAGCTAGCTCTGCTTTCATGCCCTCATAATTGCCCTTATTTAAGTTTAAAATACTAGTCTTGGACCCACTCGTCTCTCCCTCAAACTGAATGTAAAATTCAATCATATTATAAATCGCTGCTACCTAGGGGCACCTTCACTGTGAAGTCATTAATTAATCCTATCTCATCGCACAATACCAGGACTAGTATAGCCTGCTCTCTGGTTGGCTCCAGAACGTGCTGTTATAAGAAACTATCCCGAAAACATTCTATGAACTCCTCATCTAGGTTACCTTTGCCCATCTGATTTTTCCCGTCTATATGTAGATTAAAATCCCCCATGATTATTGCCATACCTTTCTGACAAGCTCCCATTATTTCTTCCTTTATACGCCATCCTACCATGTGGTTACTGTTAGGGGGCCTGTACACCACTCCCACAAGTGACTTCTTGCCTTTATCATTTCTCATCTTAACACGTTGGTGCAGCAAGCAATTAGGAAAGCAAATGGTACGTTAGTCTTTATTACAAAAGGATTGTAGGGGCTTAAGGTGGATAAATCCCCCGGACCTGATGGCCTACATCCTAGGGTCTTGAGAGAAGTGGCGGTAGGGATTGTGGATGCATTGGTGATTATTTTCCAGAACTCCCTGGACTCAGGAAAGGTCCCAGCAGATTGGAAAACTGCTAATGTAACACCCTTATTTAAGAAGGGAAGTAGACAAAAAGCTGGAAACTATAGACCAGTTAGCCTAACATCTGTGGTTGTCAAAATGTTGGAGTCCATTATTAAGGAAACAGTAACAGAGCATTTGGATCAACATAATTTAATAGGACAGAGTCAGCATGGTTTTATGAAGGGGAAGTCATGTTTGACAAATTTGCTCGAATTCTTTGAGGATGTAACATACAGGGTGGATAAAGGGGAACCAGTGGATGTGGTGTATTTGGACTTCCAAAAGGCATTTGACAAGGTTCCACACAAAAGATTACTGATCAAGATAAGAAATCACGGGATTGAGGGTAATATACTGGCATGGGTGGAAGATTGGCTATCTAACAGAAAACAAAGAGTTGGGATAAATGGTTCATTCTCGGGCTGGCAATCAGTAACTAGTGGTGTTCCGCAGGGGTCAGTGCTGAGACCCCAACTCTTTACAATCTATATTAACGATTTGGAGGAAGGGACCGAGTGCAACATATCCAAGTTTGCCGATGATACAAAGATGGGAGGGAAAGCAATGAGTGAGGATGACATAAAAAACCTGCAAAAGGACATAGACAGGCTAAGTGAGTGGGCAGAGATTTGGCAGATGCAATATAATGTTGGAAAGTGTGAGGTTATGCACTTTGGCAGAAAAAATCAAAGAGCAAGTTATTATCTAAATGGAGAGAAACTGCAAAGTGCTACAGTACAAAGAGATCTGGGGGTCCTGGTGCATGAAACACAAAAAGTTAGTATGCAGGTGCAGCAGGTGATCAGGAAAGCCAATGGAATCTTGGCTTTTATTGCAAGGGGGATGGAGTATAAAAACAGGGAAGTCTTGCTGCAGTTATACCGGGTATTGGCGAGGCCACACCTGGAATACTGCGTGCAGTTTTGGTTTCCATATTTAAGAAAAGATATACTTGCTCTCGAGGTGGTTCAGAGAAGGTTCACTCAGTTGATTCCGGAGATGAGGGGGTTGACGTATGAGGAAAGTTTGAGTAGGTTGGGACTCTACTCATTGGAGTTCAGAAGAATGAGAGGCGATCTTATCGAAACATATAAGATTGTGAGGGGGCTTGATCGGGTGGATGCGGGGAGGATGTTTCCACTGATGGGTGAGACTAGAACTAGGGGGCATAATCTAAGAATAAGGGGCTGCCCTTTCAAAACTGAGATGAGGAGAAACTTCTTCACTCAGAGGGTAGTAAATCTATGGAATTTGCTGCCCCAGAGAGCTGTGGAAGCTGCAACATTAAATAAATTTAAAATGGAGATAGACAGTTTCCTAGCAGATAAGGGAATTAGGGGTTACGGGGAGAGGGCAGGGAAGTGGACGTGAGTCTAGATTCGGATCAGCCATGATCCTATTGAATGGCGGAGCAGGCCCGAGGGGCCGTATGGCCTACTCCTGCTCCTACTTCTTATGTTCTTATGATTGGAGTATAAGAGTAAAGAAGTCTTACTGCAATTATACAGGGCCTTGGTGAGACCACACCTAATAATAATAATAATAATAATCGACTTTGTCATTGTTAGTGCACAAGTGCAGTACAACGAAACGTAGGCTTGCGGCTCCCGAGAGTGTACATTTAGATTAAGACATTTAAACATTCAACATTCATTTGGCTTGTAATACATTAACATAAACATAACCATAATAAAGTGCATTGGCAGATGTGCAGGCTTTAGAGTTTATTTGTGGAGTTCAGTAGGATGACAGCCCTGGGAAAGAAGCTGTTCCTAAATCTGGTCGTTCAGGTGCGAATGCATCTGTAGCGTCTCCCAGATGGCAGGAGGGCGAACAGACTGTGGCTGGGGTGGGTAGGGTCTTTGATGATGGTCCGTGACCTCCGTAAACAGCGTTTCTGGTATATGTGCTCTATGGTCGGTAGCCGGGTGCCGGTAATGCGTTGGGCAGTTTTGACTACCCGCTGCAGGGCTTTCCGGTCATAGTAGCTACAGCTGCCATACCATACTGTGATACAGTTCGTCAGGATGCTCTCTATTGTGCAGCGGTAAAAGTTAGAGAGGATCAGGGGTGACAGGTTACATCCCTTCAGCCTCCTTAGGAAATATAGGTGCTGTTGGGCCTTCTTCACCAGAGAGGAGGTATTGAGGGACCAGGAGAGGTCTTCCGTGATGTGGACTCCGAGGAACTTAAAGCTGTCCACCCTTTCCACCACAGCCCCATGGATGTGGATGGGGGTGTGACTTCCGCCTTTAGACTTCCTGAAGTCCACAATGATTTCTTTGGTTTTCTTGATGTTAAGGGCCAGGTTGTTATCGGCGCACCACTTCACGAGATGCTGGACCTCCTCCCTGTTGGCTGACTCATCGTTGTTGGTGATCTGGCCTACTACCATGGTATCATCCGCAAACTTGATGATGGTGTTGGAACCATGAACAGCCACACAGTCGTGGGTGAAGAGGGAGTAGAGGAGGGGGCTCAGCACACACCCTTGTGGGGTATTGTGTACAGTTTTGGTCTCCTTACCTAAGGACGGACATACTTGCCTCAGAGGGAGTGCAACAAAGGTTCATCAGACTGATTCCTGGGATGGGGGGATTGTCCTATGAGGAGAGATTGAGACTAAGCCTATATTCCCATGAATTTTGAAGAATGAGAAGTGATCTCATTGAAACATCTACAATTCTTACAGGGCTCGACAGGGTAGATGCTGGGAGACGGTTTCCCCTGGTTGGGGAGTCTAGAACCAGGGGTCACAGTCTCTGAATAAGGGGTCGGCCATTTAGGACTGAGATGAGGAGAAATTTCTTCACTCAGAGGGTTGTGAATCTTTGGAATTCTCCGCCCCAGAGGGCTGTGGAGGCTCAGACATCGAGTATAATCAAGGCTGAGATCGATAGATTTTTGGACTCATGGGGAATCAAGGGATATGGGGATCGGGCGGGAAGGTGGAGATGAGGTAGAAGATCAGCCATGAACTTATTGAATGGCGGAGCAGGCTCGAAGGGCCGAATGGCCTGCTCCTGCTCCTATTTCTTATGTTCTTAAGAAAGCTGTTTGCTATAGCCTGCTGCACCACGACAAATACACAGAGGATTTCAGTTACGTGGAGAGACTGGAGAAGCTGGGATTGTTCTCCTTGGAGCAGAGAAGGTGCAGCGGAGATTTAATAGAGGTGTTCAAAACATGAAGGGTTTTGATAGAGTAAATAGGAGCATGGGAACAGGAGGAGGCCATTCAGCCCCTCCAGCCTGTTCCGCCATTCAATGAGATCATGGCCGATCTGTGTCTTAACTCCACCCACCTGCCTTGGCTCCATATCCCTTTGCTCCCTTGTCTAGCAAAAATCTATGGCTCTGGGATTTAAAATGATTAATTGAGCTGGCATCGACTGCTTTCTGTGGGAGAGGGTTCCACACTTCTACCACCCTTTGTGTGAAGAAGTGTTTCCCAACTTCTCTCCTGAATGGCCTGGCTCTGATTTTAAGGTGATGTCCCCTTGTCCTCGACTGCCCCACTGGCGGAAAAAGTTTCTCTCTATCTACTCTACCAATTCCTTTCAAAATCCTAAAATCCTCAATCACTCCTTAACCTTCTAGATTCCAGGGAACACAAGCCTAGTTTATGTAATCTCTCCTCATAATCTAACCCTTGGAGCCCGGGTAACATTCTGGTGAATCTGTGCTGCACTCCTTCCAAGGTCAGTATATCCTTTCTGAGGTGCGGTGCCCAGAACTGTACACAGTGCTCCAGGGAGTTCCTGGGAGTTACTGTGCGTAGGTCCCTGAAGGTGGCAGGACATATTGAGAGAGTGGTTAACAAAGCATATGGGATCTTGGGCTTCATAAATTGAGTAGAGAAGTGATGCTGAACCTTTATAAAGCACTGGTTAGGCCACAACTGGAGTATTGCGTCCAGTTCTGGTCACCACACTTTAGGAAGGATGTGAAGGCCCTTGAGAGGGTGCAGAGGAGATTTACCAGAATGGTTCTGGGGATGGGGGATCTTAGCTACAAGGACAGGTTGGAGAAGCTGGATTTGTTTTCATTAGAACAAAGGAAGTTTAGGGGTGATTTGACGGGTTTGGATAGGCTAGACGGGGAAAGGCTGTTCCCACTAGTTGATGGTACAAGGACTAGGGGACACAGAATTAATGTTTTGGGCAAGAGATACAGGGGGGATGTGAGGAAAAACCTTTTTACGCAGCGAGTGGTGATGACCTGGAACTCACTGCCGACGGAAGTGGTGGAAGCGGAGACACTCAATGTTTTCAAGGGGAGACTGGATAGGCAGCTGAGGGAAATAAACTTGCAGGGCTACGGGGATAGAGCGGGGGAATGGGACTGACTGGATTGCTCTACAGAGAGCCGGCACGGACTCGATGGGCTGAATGGCCTCCTTCTGTGCCGTTATGACTCTGTCACTCTCTGGGGTCTAACCAGGGCTTTGTATAGCTGTAGCTTATAAGGAGAAACTGTTTCCAGTGGCAGGAGGGTCGGTAACCAGAGGACACAGATTTAAGGTCATTGACAAAAGAACCAGAGGCGAGGTGAGGAGAATTTTATTTACGCAGCGAGTTGTTGTGATCTGGAATGCGCTGCCTGAAAGGGCGGTGGAAGCAGAGTCAATAATAACGTTCACTGGGGAATTGGATAAATACTTGAAGGGGAAAAATTTTCAGGGCTATGGGGAAAGAGCAGGGGAGTGGGACTAAATGGAGGGCTCTTTCAAAGAGCCGGCACAGGCACGATGGGCTGAATGGCCTCCTTCTGTGCTGTATGATTCTAGGAGCCACTCCTAGAGTGGAGTGGTGCCCGCAGGGATCGCTTGGCAGGAAATTGGGAGGTGGTTCACATGCAGACAGCACCCGATTTCGAGATGCTGTCCTTTTAAAATTGGTCCTCCACAGGCAAGGAGGGACTCGGACCCTTTAATGAATACCACTTTGAAAAGAAGAGTCCCTGTCCCTTTAAGAGCCCGCTGCCCACCACTCCCACCTTTTTCTTAAAGTCTTTGAAATTAATAATAAAAGTTAATGCAGAAAAAATGTGTGTGTCTGACTGTATTTTAGTGAGTATCTGTGTCTGTGTGTCTGTCTGACTGTATGTGTGTGTGTCTGTGTAGAACAGCATCATAGAATGATACAGCACAGAAGGAGGCCATTCGGCCCATCGTGCCTGTGCCGGCTCTTTGAAAGAGCGATCCAATTAATCCCACTCCCACTGCTCTTTCCCCAAAGCCATGTAAATGTTTTCCCTTCAAGTATTTATCTCAATCTCTTTTGAATTATAATATCGAATCTGCTTCCACCGCCCTTTCAGGCAGCGCATTCCAGATCACAACAACTTGGTGTAAAAATCTGTTTCCTCATGTCACCTCTGGCTCTTTTGCCAATCGCCTTAAATCTGGTTTCTATCCCTTCAGCCATTGGAAACGGTTTCTCCTTATTTACTCTCTCAAAATCCATCCTGATTTTGAACAACTCTATCAAATCTCCTCCTAATCTTCTTTGCTTAAGGAGAACAACCCCAGCTTCTCCCGTCTCTCCACGTAACTCAAGTCCCTCATCCCTGGTCCCATTCTCGTAAATTTCTTCTGCACCCTCTCTTAGGCCTTGACATCCTTCCTAAAGTGTGGTGCCCAGCGGAAGCCTAGCCAGTGTTTTATAAAGGCTTAACATAACTTGCTTGCTTTTGTACTCTATTCCTCTATTAATAAAGTCAAGGATCCCGTTTGCTTTTTTAACAGCCTTCTCAACTTGTCCTGCCACCTTCTAAGATTTGTGTACATACACCCCGAGGCCTCTCTGTTCCTGCACCCTCTTTAAAACTGGACCATTTGTTTATATTGCCTCTCCTCATTCTTCCTACCAAAATGAATCACTTCACACTTCTCTACATTAAATTTAATCTGCCACGTTTCTGCCCATTTCACCAGTCTGGCTACAGCCTCCTGAAGTCTGTTACTATCCTCATTGTTTGCTACATTTCCGAGTATCGTGTCATCTGTAAATTTTGGAATTTTGCCCTGGATCCCCAAGTCCAGGTCATTAATATACATCAAAAAAAGCAGTGGTCCGAATCAATGTTCACGTTAAGTTGCGCGGCCACGCAGCGGTCTGGAGGTCCCGCGCAGCCGGTTCACCGCCCTATAAATGGAATAAACGCGCATGCGCCGAAGTTTGAATGGGCCGTGCAGCCCGTTAAAGAGGCCACACACCTCAAAAAAAATTAGAGGGGACATTGGTCCTAATACCGTCCCCTGGGGAACATCACTGTTTACCTCCCTCCAGTCTGAAAAGAAACCGTTCACCACTACTCTCTGCTTTCTGTCCCTTGGCAGAAAATTGGGAGGGGGCGAGTGCAAACAGCACCTGATTTCTCGCTAAGCACTCACGGGAGCAGGGGATTAGCCCTACTTTAAATGTCAGTCTCTTACATATATACATTATTATATAAAAAGGGAGACGCTGTCCCTTTAAAATCAGTCATCCACGGGGACGCGGTCCCTTTAATGAAAATCACACAGAAAAAGAGAGTCCCTGTCCCTTTAAGAGAACCCCCACCACTCCCATATTTCTCTTAATAAAGTGCTTGAAATTAATAATTAAAAACGCAGAAAATTAATATTAAAAAAATTAATTCAGAGAGAAAAAATATTTTTACTCACATTTGCTCCACAGGGTTTCTTGTTTCTGTTCCATCAATTTAAAAACAAACTGCTTTTTTTATGATCAGCCATGATCTCATTGAATGGCGGAGCAGGCTCGAAGGGCCGAATGGCCTACTGCTGCTCCTATCTTCTATGTTTCTATGTTTAAAACAAGTATCTTCTGTAAAATAAAATTAGTTTGAGCTGTAAAATGTGAAGGGAACATTAAAAATAAACTTTCCCAGGATCACAGATTCTGACCAGGCCGCTTTACAAAATGGCGGCAGGCCGATCCCAGGTCCCGCCTCCTCCGCCGCGATTGGTTGGAGGACCAAACCCCCTCGGTCGTTCCTCCAGGCTCCGCCTCCCCTTGCTCATTGGTGGAGAGCTCAGTGTCAGTCCGTGCACGCCGGCGACGTCGTGACGTTGCAGGGTGGGCGGTTGGAGCAGGCGGGAAATTAAATTCATTTAAATTAAATCTCCCGTCAGCCTCCTCTGTCCCAATCAGCCGGCGCAAGTCCCGCCCCTCAGGCTCCCCGATTGGTTGGAGGACCCGCCGCCGGCTCGCTCCTCCAGCCACGCCCCACTCGCTCCCTATTGGTCGGAAGCTCCCGTCAATCAGGCCCTGGGCCCGGGTCCTATCTTCTATGTACTTTCAGTGATGACTTTTATAAACTGGTTTTACAGGAAATTAGAAGAGGAGGGGAGAGATTTGAAGACACTCGGTCTCTTTGTGACTCTAAAGTTGCAGCTGACCCCGCGCATGCGCACCATGGCCCCGGCCTCTCCTGCTCCACAGGCGCCCGTCCCGCACCGCGCATGCTCAGCAGACCCCCTGGGCCCCTGTCAATCATCCACCCCCTCTGAACAGGCCCCGCCCCTCCTCCTACTCCGCATGCGCCGCTGGGCCCCGCTCCCGAAGTTAAGCAGCTACCGGACATGCGCAGGGCCTCGCATTCTGGGGAAGGCCCGGGCATCCGCGAGAGTCCGGTTCACCGGCGGAAAATGAGTTTAATCAGGGTTTTTGATATATAGCGGAGAGAAGCGCGGGCAGGGAGATAAATTAAAAAAAATTACAAACCGCACCGTTCCAGCGCCCTCCCGGCACCGAGCGGAGCGATTGATCGGCCGCAGCCCCTTGTCTTCTGCAGGGAGCCGCACTGGGGCACGTCATCAACTCCACGGCGGTGACTGACGGGAGCTCCGACCAATAGGGAGAGAGCGGGCGGAGCTTGGAGGACTGAGGTGGCGGCGGGTCCTCCAACCAATCGGGGTGTCCGAGGGGCGGGACTTCCGCCGCCTGCTTCTCCCGCTGCTGAGACAAGTGGAATGCAGCAGAGGGCGCTTTTCTGATTTTGGGGCTCAGGCCTGTTCGTGGAGCAGTGCAGTGGGAACTTTACTCTGCACTGAGCTTTACTCCCTCAGCACTGCACTGCAGGGGCAGCACAGAGTTTTAGACTCGAGTCTCTGGAGTGGGACTTCAACCCACAACCTTCTGACTCAGAGGAGAGAGTGCTGCCGCCTGAGCCACGGCTGGCACTCTGTATCTAACCTGTGCTGCACCTGCCTTGGGAGTGTTTGATGGGACAGTGTAGAGGGAGCTTTACTCTGTATCTAACCCATGCTGTACCTGCCCTGGGAGTGTCTGATGGGACAGTGTAGAGGGAGCTTTACTCTGTATCTAACCCGTGCTGTACCTGCCCTGGGAGTGTTTGATGGGACAGTGTAGAGGGAGCTTTACTCTGTATCTAACCCGTGCTGTACCTGCCCTGGGAGTGTTTGATGGGACAGTGTAGAGGGAGCTTTACTCTGTATCTAACCCGTGCTGTACCTGCCCTGGGAGTGTTTGATGGGACAGTGCAGAGGGAGCTTTACTCTGTATCTAACCCGTGCTATACCTGCCCTGGGAGTGTTTGATGGGACAGTGTAGAGGGAGCTTTACTCTGTATCTAACCCGTGCTATACCTGCCCTGGGAGTGTTTGATGGGACAGTGTAGAGGGAGCTTTATCTGTATCTAACCCGTGCTGTACCTGCACTGGGAGAGTTTGATGGGACAGTGTAGAGGGAGCTTTACTCTGTATCTAACCTGTGCGGTACCTGCCCTGGGAGTGTTTGATGGGACAGTGTAGAGGGAGCTTTACTCTGTATTTAACCTGTGCTGTACCTGCCCTCATGAGCAAATTTGGCTAGGGTAAATAAAATCAGAGAGTTAAATGCGTGGCTCAAAGACTGGTGTGGGAGATATGGGTTTTGCTTCTTGGGACACTGGCACCAGTACTGGGACAGGAGAGAGCTGCTCCGTTGGGACGGACTTCACTTGGCCAGTGCTGGGACTAGAATCCTGGTGAATCAAATAACTAGGGCTGTAGAGAGGGCTTTAAACTAATTAGTGGGGGGGAGGTTTCAAGAGAGCGAAAAATAAAAATGTCAGCGGAGAAGGCAATAGAGCAAGCTAGCAGTGGGAGAATTAAAAACCAGAGCGTGTCAGGAAGGGACAGAATATAGAAAGATAAAGATAAAGTAGTAAAGGGGGTGAAAGCAGGAATAAATTGTCACAAATCATATTTAAAAGTTCTTTATCTGAATGCACGCAGCATTCGTAACAAAATAGGCGAGTTGACGGTACAAATAACTACACATGGGTATGATCTGGTGGCCATTACGGAGACATGGCTGCAGGGTGACCATGACTGGGAACTAAACATCCAGGGGTATTTGACTATTAGGAAGGACAGACAGGAAGGAAAAGGAGGTGGGGTGGCTGTGTTAATAAAGGATGGAATCACTGCAATAGTGAGAAATGATATTGGGTCAAAGGATCAGGATAGTGAAACGGTTTGGGTGGAAATAAGGAATAATAAGGGGAAAAAGTCACGATTGGGCGTAGTCTATAGACCTCCTAACAGTTGCAACTCTATTGGTCAGAGTATAAATCAGGAAATAGTTGGGGCTTGTAATAAGGGAACAGCTATAATCATGGGAGATTTCAACTGTCATATTGACTGGATAAATCAAATTGGGCAGGGCAGCCTTGAGGAAGAGTTCATAGAGTGCATTAGGGATGGGTTCCTTGAGCAGTATGTTACTGAACCAACCAGGGGGCAGGCAATCTTAGATCTGGTCCTGTGTAATGAGACAGGATTAATAAAAAATGTCCTAGTAAAGGATCCCCTTGGAATGAGTGACCATAACATGGTTGAATTCCAAATTCAGTTGGAGGGTGAGAGAGTTGGATCTCAAACTAGCATACGAAGCTTAAATAAAGGAGACTATGAAGGTATGAGAGCAGAGTTGACTAAAGTGGACTGGGAAAATAGATTAAGGTGTAAGACAGTACATGAGCAGTGGTGTACATTCAAGGAGATATTTCACAACTTTCAAGAAAAATATATTCCACTGAGGAAAAAGGGGATTAAAAAAAAGACAGCCATCCGTGGCTAAGTAAAGTAATAAAGGATAGTATCCGACTGAAAACAAGGGCATATAAAGTAGCCAAATCTAGTGGGAGGATAGGAGATTGGGAAGCATTTAAAAGCCAGCAAAGAATAACTAAAAGATTAATTAAGAAAGGGAAGATAGATTATGAAAGTAAAGTAGCAAAAAATATAAAAACAGATCGCAAGAGTTTCTACAGCTATATAAAAAGAAAACGGGTGGCTAAAGTGAATGTTGGTCCCTTGGAGGACGAGACCAGGAAATTAGTAGTGGGGAACATGGAGATGGCAAAAACACTGAACAAATATTTTGTATCAGTCTTTACAGTAGAGGACACTAAAAATATCCCAACACTGGACAAACAGGGGGCTATGGGGGGGGGGGAGGAGCTAAACACGATTAAAATCACTAAGGAGATGGTACTCGGTAAGATAATGGGACTTAAGGCGGATAAATTCCCTGGACCTGATGGCTTACATCCTAGGGTCTTGAGAGAGGTAGTGGTGGGGATTGCGGATGCATTGGAGGTAATTTTCCAAAACTCCCTGGATTCAGGAAAGGTCCCAGCAGATTGGAAAACTGCTAATGTAACACCCTTATTTAAAAAGGGAGGTAGACAAAAGGCTGGAAACTATTGACCAGTTAGCTTAACATCTGTGGTTGGTAAAATGTTGGAGTCCATTATTAAGGAAGCAGTAACAGGACATTTGGATAAGCATAATTTAATCGGACAGAGTCAGCATGGTTTTATAAAGGGGAAGTCATGTTTGACAAATTTGCTCGAATTCTTTGAGGATGTAACAAACAGGGTGGATAAAGGGGAACCAGTGGATGTGGTGTATTTGGACTTCCAAAAGGCATTTGACAAGGTGCCACACAAAAGATTACTGCACAAGATAAAAAATCACAGGAGTTTGGGTAACATACTGGGATGGGTGGAAGATTGGCTATCTAGCAGAAAACAAAGAGTTGGGATAAATGGTTCATTCTCGTGTTGGCAATCAGTAACTAGTGGTGTTCCGCAGGGGTCTGTGCTGGGACCCCAACTCTTTACAATCTATATTAACGATTTGGAGGAGGGGACCGAGTGCAACATATCCAAGTTTGCCGACGATACAAAGATGGGAGGGAAAGCAGTGAGTGAGGAGGACATAAAAAACCTGGAAAAGGACATAGACAGGCTAAGTGAGTGGGCAGAAATTTGGCAGATGGAATATAATGTTGGAAAGTGTGAGGTTATGCACTTTGGCAGAAAAAATCAAAGAGCAAGTTATTATCTAAATGGAGAGAAACTGCAAAGTGCTACAGAACAAAGGGATCTGGGGGTCCTGGTGCATGAAACACAGAAGGTTAGTATGCAGGTACAGCAGGTGATCAGGAAGGCCAATGGAATCTTGGCTATTATTGCAAGGGGGATGGAGTATAAAAGCAGGGAAGTCTTGCTTCAGTTATACAGGGTACTGGTGAGGCCACACCTGGAATATTGCGTACAGTTTTGGTTTCCATCTTTAAGAAAAGTTATACTTGCTCTCGAGGCAGTTCAGAGAAGGTTCACTCGGTTGATTCCGGAGATGAGGGGGTTGACTTATGAGGAAAGGTTGAGTAGGTTGGGCCTCTACTCATTGGAATTCAGAAGAATGAGAGGCGATCTTATCTAAACATAAAAGATTGTGAGGAGGCTTGATCGGGTGGATGCAGGGAGAATGTTTCCACTGATGGGTGAGACTAGAACTAAGGGGCATAATCTTAGAATAAGGGGCTGCCGTTTCAAAACTGAGATGAGGAGAAACTTCTTCACTCAGAGGGTGGTAAATCTATGGAATTTGCTACCTCAGATATCTGTGGAAGCTGCGACATTAAATAAATTTAAAACGGAGATAGACAGTTTCCTAACTGATAAGGAAATTAGGGGTTACGGGGAGCGGGCAGGGAAGTGGACGTGAGTCTAGGTTCGGATCAGCCATGATCCTATTGAATGGCGGAGCAGGCCTGAGGAGCCGTATGGCCTACTTCTGCTCCTACTTCTTATGTTCTCATGTTCTTTTTCTCTTCACATATCTATAAAAGCTTTTACAGTCAGTTTTTATGTTTCCTGCAAGCTTACTCTCATATTCTATTTTCCCCTTCTTAATTAATCCCTTTGTCCTCCTTTGTTGAATCCTAAACTGCTCCCAATCCTCAGGTTTACTGCTTTTTCTGGACAATTTGTATGTCCTCTCCTTGGATCTTATGCTATCCCTAATTTCCCTTATTAGCCACGGTTGAGTCACCTTTTTTGTTTTATTTTTATGCCAAACTGGGATGAACAAATTCTGTAGTTCAGCCATGCAGTCTTTGAATGTTTGCCATTGCCTATCCACCATCAACCCTTTGAGTGACATTCCCCAATCAATCCTTCCCAACTCGCTCCTCAGACCATTGTAGTTTCCTTTATTTAAATTTAGGACCCTAGTCTCTGAGTCAACAAGTTCATTCTCCATCTTAATGAAGAATTCGATCATATTATGATCTCTCCGACCCAAGGGGCCTCGTACAACAAGATTGCTAATTAATCCTTTCTCGTTACATAATACCCAGTCTAAGATGGCCTGATCTCTGGTTGGTTCCTCGACATATTGGTCTAGGAAACCATCCCGTAAACTCTCCAGGAATTCCTCCTCCACAGTAGAGGACATGAGAGGAGGGGAGGGAGTTCCTTTAAATGTGGAGGGGGTGGATGTCCCTTTAAATGTGGAGGCGGTGGGTGTCCCTTTAAATGTGGAGGGGGTGGGTGTCCCTTTAAATGTGGAGGGGGTGGGTATCCCTTTAAATGTGGAAGGGCTGGGTGTCCCTTTAATTGTGGAGGGGGTGGGTGTCCCTTTAAATGTGGAGTGGGTGGGTGTCCCTTTAAATGTGGAGGGGGTGGGTGTCCGTTTAAATGTGGAGGGGGTGGGTGTCCCTTTAAATGTGGAGAGGCGGGGCCGCGCATGCTCATTCGGCCCCACCACAAAACGAGGCTGCCAGTGCGCCTGCGCGGGGCCTCCGGGGAGAAGAAGGAAGGCCGGGCCCGGGGAAGAGGCGGAATCAGCGGCCGGGTAAAGTAAAGTGTTGGGGAATCGATTTAAATTGAGGTGAGGGGGAGCGGAGAACGAGATTATAAAGTAAAATACGAGAAAAACCAAACCTGAGAGTCGGGCGGGACCTCCGCGGATGCCGAACGGAGCGGATTGACCCGCGCGGGGGGGCGGAGTGAGCCGGAGCAATGTGATTCTGACTGACGGGAGCGCTGACCAATAGGACGAGGGCTGAGGAGGGAGGACTGAACTGGGAGGCCTGGTCCTCCAACCAATGGCGGCGCGGCAAGGCGGCGGGGCCTCCTCTCCAGCTCAGGTGCGCTGGGGCCGATTGTGACGCGCTGTCCCCAGGTGAGAGCAGCTCAGTCAGCACAGAGCTGGGGCTGGAATCTGAGAGAGGGGCCGCAGGCAGCGGGCCTGGCAAAGGGGCACAAGTTTCACAATACAAGCTTTCAAATGCAAAATTGTTTCCGACAGACAGCCTTGGTCACTCTGCAATAAAAACTGTTTAACAATTCATCATAACTCCCCTGCTTTAGGAGAGGCATAGAGTGCAAAAGCAAGGAAGTTATGATGAAACTGTGTAAAAGACTGGAGTCAGCTGTGGCTCAGTGGATAGCAGAGTCAGAAGGTTGTGGGTTCAAATCCCGCTCCAGGGACTTGAGCACATAAAGTGAGGCTGACACTCCAGTGCAGTGCTGAGGGAGTGCCGCACTGTCGGAGGGGCAGTACTGAGGGAGCACCGCACTGTCGGAGGGGCAGTACTGAGGGAGCGCCGCATTGTCAGAGGGGCAGCACTGAGGGAGCGCCGCACTGTCGGAGGGGCAGTGCTGAGGGAGCGCCGCATTGTCAGAGGGGCAGTACTGAGGGAGTGCTGCACTGTCGGAGGGACAGTAATGAAGGTGCACTGCAGTGTCGGAGGTGCCGTCCTATGGATGAGACATTAAACCGAGGCCCCCGTCTGCCCCCTCAGGTGGATGTAAAAGATCCCGTGGTGCTATTTCGAAGAAGTTATTCCCGGTGTTTTGAGCCCAATATTTATCCCTCAATCAACATGACGAAAAAACAATATCTGGTCATTCTCACGTTGCTGTTTGTGGGAGCTTGCTGTGCGCAAATTGGCTGCCGCGTTTCCCACATTACAACAGTGAATACACTTCAAAAGTACTTCATTGGCTGTAAAGCGCTTTGGGACGTCCGGTGGTCGTGAAAGGCAGTTAAGAAGGCAAATGGTATGCTGGCCTTCATTACAAGAGGATTTGAGTACAGGAGTAAAGAAGTCTTACTCCAATTATATCTTCCTCTTTCTTCTTAGGCAGTCCCTCGGAACCGAGGATGACTTGCTTCCACATTAAAAATGAGTTCTCAGGTGTAAGGGTAAACCAGGAGAGCTTCTTCTCCCCGAAACGGACCCTCTGATATAAAGGGTCGATTGGATCCATGTTTATCTGTAATTTAAACAGAGGTCTGGTCGTCTTCCAAGCTCTTTCCCCTAGAGGAGAGGGTAGAATGGGGGTCTTTAGTTTTAAGATTCAAGATTCAAGATCATTTTATTGCCATATGTAACTAGTACAATGGAATGCTTACTCCCCACTTACTCCCACAATATAAGTATATAAATATAAAAAGCAAAAAGTAAAAACAAGTATAAATATAGAAACAATAAGCAAATGAGCAAAAAGTACAGCAATGAGAGTCCAAGTTGCAGGATATGTTGAATAGTGCAAAAAGCCTCTATTACCACTAGAAGTAATAGTAATGTCATATGATAATTATATAATTGTATAAATATAATATATATATTTATATATAAACAAATAAATATAAATTAAAAATGCAATGTGCAATGTACAAATGAGTTATAATTTATAAGTTAAGGTTGGCGTACAAAAGTCCTATGTGCGCACAGTCCAGTGATCAAGAATGTTCTTGTGCGCTCACAGTTCATTTGATTAGCAGTTCAGTAGGCGCACTGCCTGTGGATAGAAACTGTTCTTGAACCTGCTGGTCCTGGTTCGGATGCTGCGGTACTGACGTCCGGACCACAGGAGGGAGAACAGTTTGTGCCCAGGGTGATTGGGGTCCTGGATGATGGAGCGGGCCTTGTTCCGGCACCTGGTCTGGAAGATCTCCTCGATGGACGGAAGTGCACACCCGATGATCTTTTCTGCCGTATTCACAACTCTCTGGATGGCTTTCTTGTTCTGTGCAGTGGTGTTGCCATACCACACATTAACACCACCCGTCAGGACGCTCTCTATGGTGCCACGGTAAAAGTTCACAAGCCACTGTGTGCTTATGCCGCATTTCCTCAGGCCCCATAGAGGGTAGAGGCGCTGGTGTGCCTTCTTCAGCATGGCCTCAGTATTGTGGTTCCAGGCCAGGTCATCGGAGATCTGCAGTCCCAGGAATTGGAAGCAACTGACGACTTCCACTGGTGTCCCGTCTATGCTGATGGGGCGGTGGATCCCTCGGTGTCTTCTGAAGTCCATGATGAGCTACTTAGTCTTGCCAACGTTCAGGGCAAGGTTGTTGTCATTGCACCATCTCATCAGCTGGACTATCTCATCTCTATACTCCGTCTCGTCATCGTTGCTTATCAGGCCAATTACTGTGGTGTCGTCGGCAAATTTGATAATCCGGTTGTTGCTGTGTATGGCTGTACAGTCATGTGTAAACAGAGAGTACAGCCAAGGACTAAGGCAGCAGCCTTGTGGTGCTCCGGTGTTGAGGACCAGAGTGGATGAGGTGATGTTCCCTATTTTCACCACTTGAGGCCTGCCAGTCAAGAAATCCAGAATCCAATTGCAGATGGGGGTGCCCAGGCCTAGGTCCCTCAGTTTCAAGACCAGCTTGGAGGGAATAATAGTATTAAAAGCAGAACTGTAGTCAATAAACAACAATCTGACGTAAGTATCCCTCCTGTCTAGGTGTTCCAGGGCAATGTGTAGTGTTAGGGAGATGGCATCGTCTACAGACCTGTTCGCCCTGTATGCAAACTGGAACGGGTCCAAGGAGTCGGGAATGATGCTGTTTATGTGTGTCATAACCAGCTTTTCCAGGCACTTCATGGCTATAGATGTTAGAGCCACAGGTCGATAGTCATTGAGGCCTGTTACCTTGGTCTTCTTAGGTAACGGCACAATGGTTGTCTCCTTGAAGCACACTGGTACAACAGACTGTTGCAATGAGATGTTAAAAATGTCCGTGAACACAGGAGCCAGCTGGTCTGTGCAGGTCTTGAAGACACGGGGTGAAATGGTTTCACCTGGGCCGGCTGAAATGGTTTCACCTGGGTCCATTGCTTCCATCGCATACCCATCGGTTCCTGTAGACAAACACACGTATCACTTGTCATTAATACAGTACATGGCCCCATCCAACGGGCCCCATTCCCTTTCTTCCGATAACTTGCGTCATTACTTGTTGACCTATTCTGGGCAACTCGTCTGGTTTAAGTCCAGCATTCTGCCTTTCTAGATCTTTAATCTGTTGTTGGTTCCTTACTACTTTATTTAGTGCTTGTACCTCCTGATTTAGTTGTACTAAGTACCGCCTTAATCTAGCTTGCACTGGTCCTGGTCTTAAACACATACTTTGGTTCTGTCTTCACAAAGGAGGACACAAATAACCTCCCAGAGATGTCGGGGAACATAGGGTCTGATGAGAGGGTGGAACTGAAAGAAATCAATATTTGTAGGGAAATGGTGGTAGGGAAATTGATGGGATTGAAGGCCGATAAATCCCCAGGGCCTGATAATCTACATCCTAGGGTACTTAAGGATACAAACGGCTTTTTTTCCGAGTGGCAGGCAGTGACTAGTAGGGTAGCACAGGGATCGGTCCTTGGACCCCAGCTATTCACAATATATATTAATGATCTGGACGAGGGAAATAGATGTAATATCTCCAAGTTTGCAGATGACACAAAGCTGGGTGGGCGTGTGTGCTGTGAGGAGGATGCCGAGAAACTCCAGTATGATTTGGACAGGTTGGGTGATTGGGCAGAAGCATGGCAGATGCAATATAATGTGGATAAATGTGAGGTTATCCACTTTGGTGGCAAAAACAGGAAGGCAGATTATTATCTGAACGGTCATAGATCGGGAGAAAGGGAAGTGCAACGAGACCTGGGTGTCATTGTGCACCAGTCGCTGAAGGTAAGTATGCAGGTGCAGCAGGCAGTTAAGAAGGCAAATGGTATGTTGGCCTTCATAGCGAGAGGATTCGAGTACAGGAGCAAAGATGTCTTGCTGCAGTTGTACAGGGCCTTGGTGAGACCACACCTTGAGTATTGTGTGCAGTTTTGGTCGCCTTATCTGAGGAAGGATGTCCTTGTCATGGAGGGAGTGCAGCGAAGATTCACCAGACTGATACCTGGGATGGCAGGAATGACGTATGAGGAGAGATTGGGTCGACTGGGCTTATACTCACTGGAGTTTCAAAGAATGAGAGGGGATCTCATTGAAACGTATAAAATACTAAAAGGACTACACAGACTAGATGCAGGAAGGATGTTCCCGATGGTCATGGATTCCAGAATCAGGAGTCGCATAGAAACAAAAAAGATAGGAGCAGGAGTAGGCCATTCGGCCCCTCGAGCCTGCTCCGCCATTCAATGAGATCATGGCTGATCATCTAAATTCAGTACCCTGTCCCTGTATTCTCCCCATATCCCTTGATCCCTTTAGCCTTAAGAAATATATCTAACTCCTTCTTGAATATATTTAATGAATTGGCCTCAACTGCCTTGTGTGGTAGAGAATTCCACAGGTTCACCACTCTCTGGGTGAAGAAATTCCTCCTCATCTCTGTCCTAAATGGCTTACCCCTTATCCTTAGGCTTAGAGATGAGGAGGAATTACTTCACCCAGAGAGTGGTGAACCTATGGAATTCTCTACCATAGAAGGCAGTAGAGGCCAATTCATTAAATATATTCAAGAAGGAGTTAGATATATGTCTTAAGGCTAAAGGGATCAAGGGATATGGGGAGAAGATAGGGACAGGGTACTGAATTTGGATGATCAGCCATGATCTCATTGAATGGCGGAGCAGCCTCGAAGGGCCAAATGGCTACCTCCTGTTCCTATCTTCTATGTTTCTTCTTTGTTTAATCTGAAGAACACATGAGAGGGGGGAGGGAGTCCCTTTAAATGTGGAGGGGGGTGGGTGTCCCTTTAAATGTGGAGGGTTGGGTGCCCCTTTAAATGTGCAGGGGGTGGGTGTCCCTTTACATGTGGAGGGGGTGGGTGTCACTTTAAATGTGGAGAGGCGGGGCCGCGCATGCTCATTCGGCCCCCTCACCATAAAATCAGGCTGCCAGTGCGCCTGCATGAGGCCTCCGGGGAGCAGACGGAAGGCCGGGCCCGGGGAAGAAGTGGAATCAGCGGCCGGGGTAAAGTAAAGTTGATGCGCTATCAATTACTCATAAAAGACTGAGAGTTAAGAGAGTAACTAAAGGCTTTTATTAACAAAAGAATGAAGGTCTGCCTCGAGTGGTCGACCGGTCCAGAAATACAAAGGGCTGGGGAGCAGTCACCTTTATACTAGGACTTGTGGGAGGAGTCAGCCGAGGCATGTCCAGGCATGTACACAGTGGAATACAAACAGTGGTTTACCACATTCACCCCTTGTTTAAAATTGAGTCCGGTGGAGTGAAGTGTATTAAAAGTTAGTGTATTGGAGTCTCTCCGGAGGTCTTGTCTGCCGCTGTGATCGGCGTGGCGATGGCAGGGGTAGTGGAGCTTCCGGCGTCGAGTCCTGCGTAGGCTGTGGCACAGGCGTGTCGTCCTCATAGATGTCGAGCGGGTCGCGGGGCCCAGGCCTGCCGTCTGCTGGGGCTGGATATCGGATCGTGGGGGGGGGGTGGTAGTGAGTAGTGGATTACTGCGGCCCCCGAGGGTGCAAGGTCTCTTATGGAGACTGTGTCCTCCCGCCCGTCCGGGTATGCAATGTAAGCATACTGGGGGTTGGCATGGAGGAGGTCGACCCTCTCGACCAGGGGGTCCATTTTATGGGTCCTCACGTGCCTTCACAGTAGGACCAGCCCTGGGGACATCAGCCATGGCGGTAGCGATGTCCCCGATGTGGACTTCCTTGGGAAGACAAACATTTTCTCATGAGGGGTGGCATTAGTGGCAGTGCAGAGCAGTGACCGAATAGAGTGGAGCGCATCGGGGAGCACATCCTGCCAGCGGGAGGT
The DNA here is from genome assembly GCF_052327205.1 of Somniosus microcephalus. Classification (NCBI taxonomy): domain Eukaryota; kingdom Metazoa; phylum Chordata; class Chondrichthyes; order Squaliformes; family Somniosidae; genus Somniosus; species Somniosus microcephalus. The sequence goes on along the minus strand of NC_140990.1, from coordinate 11,900,975 downwards.
TGGAAGGCCCCTAGACTTTAAGGCTAGCAGGGCGGCCTTCCAAACTGTCGCATTTTCTCTTTCCACCTGTCCGTTCCCCCGGGGGTTGTAACTGGTGGTCCTGCTTGTGGCAATAACCCTAGTTAGCAGGTACTGACGGAGTTCGTCGCTCATAAACGATGAGCCCCGGTCGCTATGGATATAGCTGGGGAAACTGAACAGGGTGAAGAGGTCGTTCAGACATTTAATGACCGTGGCACTGGTCATGTCCGGGCAGGGGATGGCGAACGGGAAACGGGAGTAATCATCAATAATATTGAGGAAGTACACATTGCGGTCGGAGGAGGGGAGAGGCCCTTTAAAATCAACGCTCAGGCGCTCGAAGGGGCGAGTGGCTTTTATCAGGTGGGCCCTGTCTGGTCTATAAAAGTGCGGTTTGCACTCAGCGCAGACTTGGCAGTTCCTGGTCATGGTCCTGACCTCCTCAATAGAGTAAGGCAGGTTGCGGGCCTTGATGAAGTGGAAGAACCTGGTGACCCCCGGGTGGCAGAGGTCATTGTGGAGGGCCCGCAGTCTATCGATCTGCGCGCTGGCGCAGGTGCCACGCGATAGCGCATCCGGGGGTTCATTGAGCTTCCCGGGCTGGTACAAGATCTCATAATTGTAGGTGGAAAGTTCGATTCTCCACCTCAAGATCTTGTCATTTTTGATTTTGCCCCTCTGCTTGTTGTTAAACATGAAAGCAACTGAACGTTGGTCAGTGAGCAGGGTAAATCGTTTTCCGGCCAGGTAGTGCCTCCAACGACGCACAGCCTCCACAATCGCCTGGGCCTCCTTCTCAACAGCGGAGTGTCTGGTCTCCGGGCCTTGGAGGGTTCGTGAAAAGAAGGCCACGGGTCTCCCTGCCTGATTGAGGGTAGCGGCCAGGGCAAAGTCGGATGCGTCGCTTTCCACCTGGAAGGGGATGGATTCGTCCACTGCGTGCATGGTGGCTTTGGCAATGTCTTCCTTGATATGGTGGAAGGCTAAGCGGGCCTCTGCCGTCAAGGGAAAAGAGGTGGACTTGATCAGCGGATGGGCCTTGTCCGCATAGAAGGGGACCCACTGGGCATAATAGGAGAAAAACCCTAGGCACCTCTTCAGGGCCTTGAGGCAGTGGGGCAGTGGGAGTTCCATAAGGGGACGCATCCGGTCGGGGTCGGGGCCAATGACTCCGTGTTCCACAACACAGCCAAGGATGGCGAGGCGGTTTGTGCGGAATATGCACTTCTCCTTGTTATATGTCAGGTTCAGGAGTTGGGCGGTGCGGAGGAATTTTTTGAGGTTTGCGTCATGGTCCTGCAAGTCACGGCCGCAGATGGTCACATTGTCCAGATATGGGAAAGTGGCCTGCAACGCATTTTGATCTACCATCCGGTCCATCTCCCTTTGGAAGACGGAGACCCCGTTGGTGACGCCAAAGGGAACCCTAAGGAAGTGGTAGAGGCAGCTGTTTGCCTCAAAGGCAGTATACTGGCGGTCCTCAGGGCGGATAGGGAGCTGGTGGTACGCTGATTTCAGGTCAATGGTCGAGAAGACGCGGTACTGCGCGATCTGGTTGACCATATCAGCTATGCGGGGGAGTGGGTAGGCGTCCAGCAGGGTGTAGCGATTTATTGTCTGGCTGTAGTCGATGACCAGGCGCTGCTTCTCGCCGGTCTTAACAACCACAACCTGGGCTCACCAGGGGCTGGTGCTGCCCTCAATAATCCCTTCCTTCAGGAGCCGCTCCACTTCGGTTTTAATGAAAACCCTGTCCCCGGCACTGTATCGCCTGCTCTTTGTGGCGATGGGCTTACAGTCGGGGGTGAGGTTAGCAAACAGTGGGGGGGGGGTGACTCTGAGTGTGGAGAGGTTGCACCTGGTGCGCGGCGGGCAATTTGGGAGCTGCTGGCTGCGGACTGTGAGTGGGGGTAGGGGTCCACCGTACGGCATCGTAACACTTTTAAGGTGGCACTGAAAATCTAACCCCAGCAGGACGGCAGCGCAGAGGTCGGGCAGGACCAGAAGTTTAAAATGATCGTACACGGTCCCGTCTACTACGAGTGTCACTACGCAGTAGCCGCCAATGTCCGCCGACTGGGACTCGGAGGCCATAGAAATCCGCTGGTGCGCAGGCAGGACTGGGAGAGAGCAACGCCGCACTGTGTCGGGGTGGATGAAGCTCTCCGTGCTCCCAGAGTCAAAAAGGCAGATTGTATCGTGGCCATTTACCTTAATGTCCATTGTGGAACTGGCCAGCTGGTGCGGTCTCGCTTGGTCCAGTGTAACGGACGCCAGCGTAGGGGTCGGTGTGTCGCTGCGGGTATCAGATGAGGCGGTGTTGGGGGCCTGCTGCGTTCCGGCTGTCATCCAAGATGGCGGCATCCATGATCCCCATGTGGCTGGAGGCGTCCAAAATGGCTGCTGTACCGGTGGTTCGCACATGGCCGGGGAGGCCCAAGATGGCGGCCCGCATGGCCCACACGCGGCGCTGCTGGGGTTCGGGGTGGCTTTGGCCCTGCAGACGTTAGCGTAGTGTCCCTTCTTCCCGCAGCCCGAGCAGATAGCATTTTTCGCCGGGCAGTGCGCTCTGGGGTGTTTTGCCTGGCCACATAAGTAGCATTTCTGGCCTTGGGGCACTGCTGTCTGGCCTTGGGACACTGCTGCGGTAGTTGGGCCATTGCTGGGGTGTGGCTGGGGTGGCACGGCGCTATGAGGCGGTCCTACCGTGTCCCAGGCTGTCATTCCCCACGGCATCCACGGTGCAGAGGAGTAGGCATCCATGCCCCGGTAGGCTGCATCCAATGATAGTGCAAGTTCAGAGGCCTTGTTGAGGTCGAGGTCACTCTGCTCCAACAGTCGCTGTCGGGTGTAATTGGATCTGTGGCCCGCTACAAAAGCGTCCCGGATAAGTTCCTCTGTGTACACGGCGGCCTTTACATCCTTACAACCACAGGCCCGGCCAAGCACAGACAGTGCCTGAAGGTATTCCACGGTCGATTCCCCAGGTTGTTGTTTACGACTCCCCAGGAGGTGCCTGGCGTACACTTCGTTCACTGGGCGTGTGTACTGGTCCTTGAGGAGCTTGATAGCATCCGCGTACGAGGTCGCGTCTTGGATGACCGTGTACACTCGGTGGTTCACTTTGGAGGTCAGGACATCCAGTTTGTCCTCGTCCGATTTGATTGCTGCGGAGGCGGTCAGGAATTTTTCAAAACACTTAAGCCAGTGAGTAAACTTGGTGGATGAGTCCGCCTCCCGATGATCTAAGTCCAGGCATGCTGGTGTGAGGATCTTCTCCATTATAAAAATTTTGTTAATAAAATTGATGCGCTATCAATTACTCATAAAAGACTGAGAGTTAAGAGAGTAACTAAAGGCTTTTATTAACAAAAGAATGAAGGTCTGCCTCGAGTGGTCGACCGGTCCAGAAATACAAAGGGCTGGGGAGCAGTCACCTTTATACTAGGACTTGTGGGAGGAGTCAGCCGAGGCATGTCCAGGCATGTACACAGTGGAATACAAACAGTGGTTTACCACAAAAGTGTTGGGGAATCGATTTAAATCGAGGTGAGGGGGGGAGCGGAGAGCGAGATTATAAAGTAAAATACGAGAAAAAACAAACCTGAGAGTCGGGCGGGCGGGACCTCCGCAGACGCCGGATGGAGCGGATTGAGCCGTGCGGGGTGGCGGAGTGAGCCGGAGCAATGTGATTCTGATTGACGGCAGCGCGGACCAATAGGAAGAGGGCTGAGCTGGGAGGACTGAACTGGGCGGCCTGGTCCTCCAACCAATGGCGGCGCAGCAAGGGGGCGGGGCCTCCTCTCCAGCTCAGGTGCGCTGGGGCCGATTGTGACGCGCTGTCCCCAGGTGAGAGCAGCTCAGTCAGCACAGAGCTGGGGCTGGAATCTGGGAGAGGGGCCGCAGGCAGCGGGCCTGGCAAAGGGGCACAAGCTTCACAATACAAGCTGCTTTCAAATGCACAATTGTTTCCTACACACAGCCTTGGTCACTCTGCAAAAAAAACTGTTTAACAATTCATCATAACTCCCCTGCTTTAGGAGAGGCATAGAGTGCAAAAGCAAGGAAGTTATGATGAAACTGTGTAAAAGACTGGAGTCAGCTGTGGCTCAGTGGATAGCAGAGTCAGAAGGTTGTGGGTTCAAATCCCGCTCCAGGGACTTGAGCATATAAAGCGAGGCTGACACTCCAGTGCGGTGCTGAGGGAGCGCCGCACTGTCGGAGGGGCAGTACTGAGGGAGCGCCGCACTGTCAGAGGGGCAGTACTGAGGGAGCACCGCACTGTCAGAGGGGCAGTACTGAGGGAGCACCGCACTGTCGGCGGGGCAGTACTGAGGGAGCGCCGCACTGTCGGAGGGGCAGTTCTGAGGGAGCGCCGCACTGTCGGAGGGGCAGTATTGAGAGAGCGCCGCACTGTCGGAGGGGCAGTATTGAGGGAACGCTGCACTGTCGGAGGGGCAGTACTGAGGGAGCGCCGCACTGTCGGGGGAGCAGTACTGAGGGAGCGCCACACTGTCGGAGGGGCAGTACTGAGTGAGCGCTGCACTGTCGGAGGGGCAGTACTGAGGGAGCGCTGCACTGTGGGAGGGGCATTACTGAGGGAGCACCGCACTGTTGGAGGGGCAGTGCTCAGGGAGCGCTGCTCCATCGGAGGCGCAGTACTGTGGCAACACCGCACTGTCGGGGGAAGCAATGCTGTGGGAGAGCCGCATTGTCGGAGTGGCAGTAATGAAGGAGCGCTGCTGTTTCGGAGGTGCGGTCTTATGGATGAGACGTTAAACTGAGGCCCCCGTCTGCCCCCTCAGGTGGATGTTAAAGATCCCATGGTGCTTTTTCGAAGAAGTTATCTCCGGTGTTTTGAGCCCAATATTTATCCATCAATCAAAATGACGAAATAACAGATTATCTGGCCATTTTCACATTGCTGTTTGTGGGAGCTGGCTGTGCGCAAATTGGCTGCCACGCTTCCCCCATTACAACAGTGACTACACTTCAAAAGTACTTCATTGGCTGTAAAGCGCTTTGGGACGTCCGGTGCTCGTGAAAGGCGGTTAAGAATGCAAATGGTATGCTGGCCTTCATTACAAGAGGATTTGAGTACAGGAGTAAAGAAGTCTTACTCCAATTATATCTTCTTCTTAAGCAGTCCCTCGGAACCGAGGATGACTTGCTTACACATTAAAAATGAGTTCTCAGGTGACTGATGAGTCCACACAGGTGGGGCAGACGGTGGTTGAAGGGGCAGGTGGGTGGGGTGCTTGGGTTGACGTGCACTCCTTGCGCTTGGCTTCCGCTTGCTCCCGGCAAAGAGACTCGAGGTGTTCGGTGCCTTCCCGGATGCTTCTGCTCCACTTTGTGCGGTCTTGGGCCAGGGATTCCCAGGTGTCAGTGGGGATGTTGCACCTTTTCAAGGAGGCTTTGAGGGTGTCCTTGAAGTATTTCCTCTGCCCACCTGGGGCTCTCTTGCCGTGCCGGAGCTCCGAGTAGAGCGCTTGTTTTGGGAGTCTCGTATCGGGCATGCGGACAATGGGACCCATCCATCGGAGCTGATCAAGCATGGTCAAAGCTTCAATGCTGGGGATGTTGGCCAGAGTCAGAACACTGACATTGGTGTGTCTATCCTGCCAATGTATTTGCAGGATCTTGCGGAGGCAGTGTTGGTGGTACCTCTCCAGTGCACCTCAAATCACTGGAGAGGTACCACCAACGCTGCCTCCAATTATATAGGGCCTTGGTGAGACCACACCTGGAGTACTGTGTTCAATTTTGGTCTCCTTACCTAAGGAAGGATATACTTGTCATAGAGGGAGTGCAACAAAGGTTCACGAGATTGATTCCTGGGATGGCGGGACTGTAGTATGAGAAGAGATTGAGGAAACTAGACCTGTATTCTCTTGAATTCAGAAGAATGAGAGGGGATCTTATTGAAGCATACAAAATTATACATTAATTTGGGGTAACCAACTTAGTAACAATATTGTGGAGGAAGAATTCCTGGAGTGTTTACGGGATGGTTTCCTGGACCAATATGTTAAGTACCAACCAGAGATCAGGCCATCTTAGACTGGGTATTATGTAACGAGAAAGGATTAATGAACAGTCTTGTTGTACAAGGCCCCTTGGGTCAGATCGATCATAATATGATAGAATTCTTCATTAAGATGGAGAATTAAATTGTTGAATCAGAGACTAGGGTCCTGAATTTAAATAAAGGAAACTACGATGGTCTGAGGCACGAGTTGGGTAGGATTGATTGGGGAATGTCACTCAAAGGGTTGACGGTGGATAGGCAATGGCAAACATTCAAAGACCGCATGGATCAACTACAGAATTTGTTCATCCCAGTTTGGCATAAAAATAAAACAAAAAAGGTGACTCAACCGTGGCTAACGAGGGTAGTTAGGGATAGCATAAGATCCAAGGAGAGGACATATAAATTGGCCAGAAAAAGCAGTAATCCAGAGAACTGGGAGCAGTTTAGGATTCAACAAAGGAGGACAAAGGGATTAATTAAGAAGGGGAAAATAGAATACGAGAGTAAGCTTTCAGGGAACATAGAAACTGACTGTAAAAGCTTTTACACATATGTGAAGAGAAAAAGATTGGTGAAGTCAGGCGTAGGTCCCTTGCAGTCAGAATCAGGGGAATTTATAATGGGGAAGAAAGAAATGGCAGACCAACTAAATACATATTTTGGTTCTGTCTTCACAAAGGAGGACACAAATAACCTCCCAGAGATGCTGGTGAACATAGGGTCTGATGAAAGGGAGGAACTGAAAGAAATCAGTATTTGTAGGGAAATGGTGTTAGGGAAATTGATGGGATTGAAGGCCGATAAATCCGCAGGGCCTGATAATCTACATCCTAGGGTACTTAAGGAAGTGGCCCTAGAAATAGTAGATGCATTGCTGATCATCTTTGAACATTTGATGGAATCTGGAACAGTACCCATTGATTGGAGGGTAGCTAATGTTACCCCAGTATTCAAAAAAGGTGGTAGAGAGAAAATGGGGAATTACAGACCGGTAAGCCTGACATCGGTAGTGGGGAAAATGCCAGAGTCCATTATAAAAGATGTAATAGCAGAGCACTTGGAAAACAGTGACAGGATCGGACAAAGTCAACATAGATTCACAAAAGGTAAATCGTGCTTGACTAATCTACTGGAATTTTTTCAGGATGTAACTGGTAAAATAGATCAGGGAGAACCAGTGGTTGTGCTGTATCTGAACTTTCAGAAGGCCCTCGGTAAGGTCCCGCATAAGAGATTAGCATGTAAAGTTAAGGCACATGGGACTAGGGGCAAGGTATTGACTTGGATAGAGAACTGGTTGGCAGACAGAAAGCAAAGAGTTGGAATAAACGGGTCCTTTTCTGAGTGGCAGGCAGTGACTAGTGGGGTACTGCAGGGATCGGTCCTTGGACCCCAGCTATTCACAATATATATTAATGATCTAGACAAGGGAGCTAGATGCAATATCTCCAAATTTGCGGACGACACAAAGCTGGGTGGGCGTGTGTGCTGTGAGGAGGATGTCGAGAAACTCCAGGATGATTTGGACATGTTGGGTGATTGGGCAGAAACATGGCAGATGCAATATATCATGGATAAATGTGAGTTTGTCCACTTTGGTGGCAAAAACAGGAAGGCAGATTATTATCTAAATGGCAATAGATTGGGAGAAGGGGAAGCGCAACGAGACCTGGGTGTCCTTGTGCACCAGTCGCTGAATGTGAGCATGCAGGTGCAGCAGGCGGTTACGAAGGCAAATGGTATGTTGGCCTTCGTAGCGAGAGGGTTTGAGTATAGGAACAAAGATGTCTTGCTGCAGTTGTACAGGCCTTGGTGAGACCACATCTTGAGTTGTGTGTGCAGTTTTGGTCGCCTTATCTGAGGAAGTATGTTCTTGCCATGGAAGGAGTTCAGCGAAGATTCACCAGGCTGACACCTGGGATGGCAGGAATGATGTATGAGGAGAGATTGGGTCGATTGGGCTTGTACTCGCTAGAGTTTAGAAGAATGAGAGGTGATCTCATTGAAACATATAAAATTCAGACAGGACTGGACAGACTAGATGCAGGAAGGATGTTCCCGATGGTCAGGGAGTCCAGAACCAGGGGACACAGTCTAAGGATAAAGGTTAGGCCATTTAGGACAGAAATGAGGAGTTTCTGCACCCAGAGAGTGGTGAACCTGTGGAACTCTCTACCACAGAAGGCAGTGGAGGCCAATTCATTAAACATATTCAAGAAGGAGTTGGGTATATTTCTTAAGGCTAAAGGGATCAAGGGGTATGGGGAGAAAGCAGGGACCGGGTACTGAATTTGGATGATCATGATCTCATTAAATGGTGGAGCAGGCTCGAGGGGCCGAATGGCCTACTCCTGCTCCTATCTTCTATGTTTCTATGAAAGCACGGACCGGGTACTGAATTTGGATGATCAGCCATGATCGCATTGAATGGCGGAGCAGGCTCGAGGGGCCGAATGGCCTACTCCTGCTCCTATCTTCTATGTTTCTATCTTTACAGGGCTTGATAGGGTGGATGCTGGGAGAATGTTTCCCTTGGCTGGGGAGTCTAGAACCAGGGGCCACAGCCTCAGGATAAAGGGTCGGCCATTCAGGACTGAGATGAGAAGAAATTTCTTCACACAGAGAGTGGTGAATCTTTGGAATTCTGTAGCCCAGAGGGCTGTGGAGGCTCAGTCATTAGGTATATTCAAAACAGAAGTCAATAGATTTCTCACTAGTAAGGTCATCAAGGGATATGGCGATAGGGCCGGTGAATGGAGTTGAGGCAGAAGATCAGCCATGATCTCATTGAATGGCGGAGCAGGCTCGAAGGGCCGAATGGCCGACTCCTGCTCCTATTTCTTATGTTCTTATAAATACATGTCTATCTTTCTTATTGTGTCCAATTCTGGGCACTGCATTTTAGGAAGGATGTGAAGGCCTTAGAGAGGCTGCAGAAAAGACTTACCAGAATGGTACCAGGGATGAGTGACTTCAGTTATGTGGATAGACTGGAGGAGCTGGGATTGTTCTCCTTGGAGCAGAGAAGATTAAGGGGAGTTTGACCAGAATGGAACCAGGAATGAGTGACTTCAGTTATGTGGATAGACTGGAGGAGCTGGGATTGTTCTCCTTAGAGCAGAGAAGGTTAAGGGGAGATTGACCAGAATGGTACCAGGGATGAGGGACTTCAGTGACATGGAGAGACTGGAGAAGCTGGGGTTGTTCTCCTTTGAGCAGAGAATGTTAAGGGTAGATTGACCAGAATGGTACCAGGGATGAGGGACTTCAGTTATGTGGAGAGACTGGGGAAGCTGGGGTAGTTGTCCTTTAGAGCAGAGAATGTTAAGGGGAGATTTACCAGAATGGTACGAGGGATGAGGGGCTTCAGTTATATGGAGAGACTGGAGAAGCTGGGGTTGTTCTCCTTAGAGCAGAGAAGGTTAAGGGGAGATTGAACAGAATGGCACCAGGGATGAGAGACTTCAGTGACGTGGAGAGACTGGAGAAGCTGGGGTTGTTCTCCTTGGAGCAGAGAAAGTTGAGAGGAGATTTGATGGAGGTGTTCAAAAATGTGAGGGGATCTGGACAGAGCAGATAGACAGAAACTGTTCCCATTGGCGGAAGGCTTGAGAACCAGAGGACACAGATTTAAGGTGATTGGCAGAAGGTCCAAAGGCGACATAGTAACATAGAAGATAGGAGCAGGAGTAGGCCATTCGGCCCCTTGAGCCCGCTCTGCCATTCAATGAGATCATGGCTAATCATCCAAATTCAGTACCCTGTCCCTGCCTTCTCTCCATATCCCTTGATCCCTTTAGCCTTAAGAAATATATCCAACTCCTTCTTGAAAATATTTAATGAATTGGCCTCAACTGCCTTCTGTGGTAGAGAATTCCACAGGTTCACCACTCTCTGGGTGAAGAAATTCCTCCTCATCTCTGTCCTAAATGGCTTACCCCTTATCCTTAGACTGTGACCCCTGGTTCTGGACTCCCCGGCAATCGGGAACATCCTTCCTGCATCTAGTGTGTCTAGTCCTGTTAGAATTTTATGATTCAATGAGATCCTCTCTCATTCTTCTAAACTCTAGCGAGTATAAGCCCAATCGTCCCAATCTCTCCTCATACGTCATTCCTGTCATCCCAGGTATCAGCCTGGTGAATCTTCGCTGAACTCCTTCCGTGGCAAGAATACCCTTCCTCAGATAAGGCGACCAAAACTGCACACAATACTCAAGATGTGGTCTCACCAAGGCCCTGTACAACTGCAGCAAAACATCCTTGTTCCTGTACTCAAACCCTCTTGCTACAAAGGCCAACATACCATTTGCCTTGTTAACTGCCTGCTGCACCTGCATGCTTACCTTCAGCGACTGGTGCACAAGGACACTCGGGTCTCGTTGCACTTCCCCGTCTCCGAATCTAATGCCGTTCAGATAATAATCTGTCTTCCTGTTTTCGCCACCAAAGTGGATAACCTCGTATTTATCCACATTATACTGCATCTGCCATGCTTCTGCCCAATCACCCAACCTGTCCAAATCATACTGGAGTTTCTCTGAATCCTCCTCACAGTAGACACGCCCACCCAGCTTTGTGGCATCTGCAAACTTGGAGATATTACATCTAGTTCCCTCGTCTAGATCATTTATATATATTGTGAATAGCTGGGTTCCAAGTACCGATCCCTGCGGTACCCCACTCGTCACTGCCTGCCACTCGGAAAAAGACCCGTTTATTCCAACTCTTTGCTTCCTGCCTGCCAGCCAGTTCTCTATCCAAGTCAGTATCTTAACCCCAATCCCGTGGGCTTTTACTTTGCACGCTAACCTCTTATGTGGGGCCTTATCGAAAGCCTTCCGAAAGTCCAAATACACCACATCCACTGGTTCTCCCTTATCTATTCTACCAGTTACATCCTCAGAAAATTCCAGTAGATTAGTCAAGCATGATTTACCTTTTGTAAATCCATGTTGAATTTGTCCGATCCTGTCACTGTTTTCCAAGTGCTCTGCTATTACATCCTTTATAATGGACTCTAGCATTTTCCCCACTACCGATGTCAGACCTACTGGTCTATAATTCCCTGTTTTCTCTCTACCACCTTTTTTAAATAGTGGGGTTACATTAGCTACCCTCCAATCCATGGAAACTGTTCCAGAGTTTATAGAATTTTGGAAGATGACCAGCAATGCATCAACTATTTCTAGGGCCACTTCCTTAAGTACCCTAGGATGTAGATTATCAGGCCCTGGGGATTTATCGGCCTTCAATGCCGTCAATTTCGCTAACACCATTTCCCTACAAATACTGATTTCATTCAATTCCTCCCTCTAATTAGACCCTATGTTCCCCGACATCTCTGGGAGGTTATTTGTGTCGTCCTTTTTAAGACAGAACCAAAGTATGTATTTAATTGGTCTTCCATTTCTTTGTTCCCCATATTAAATTCCCCTGATTCTGACTGCAAGGGACCTTCAACCACCGTCTGACCCACCTGTGACAGAGACTGTAGGTCCCGCATTGGACTCATCAGTCACCTGCGAATTCATTTTTAATGTGGAAGCAAGTCATCCTCGGTTCCGAGGGACCGCCTAAGAGAAGAGAGAGGCTCTCATGGTCTTTCACATCCTTGCTAAAGTGCGGTGGCCGCGGGAATTCTCACCATCCCTTTAATCAGAAGAACACATGAGAGGGGGGAGGGAGTCCCTTTAAATGTGGAGGGGGTGGGTATCCCTTTAAATGTGGAGGGGGTGGGTGTCTCTTTAAATGTGGAGGGGGTGGGTGTCCCTTTACATGTGAAGGGGTGGGTGTCCCTTTAAATGTGGAGGGGTTTGGGTGTCCCTTCAAATGTGGAGGGGGTGGGTGTCCCTTTAAATGCGGAGGGGGTGGGTGTCCTTTTAAATGTGGAGAGGCAGGGCCACGCATTCTCATTCGGCCCCCTCACGGCAACACGAGGCTGCCAGTGCGCCTGCGCGGGGCCTCTGGGGAGCAGACGGAAGGCCGGGCCCGGGGAAGAGGCGGAATCAGCGGCCGGGGTAAAGTCAAGTGTTAGGGAATCGATTTAAATCGAGGTGATGGGGGAGCGGAGAGTGAGATTATAAAGTAAAATACGAGAAAAACCAAACCTGAGAGTCGGGCGGGCGGGACCTCCGTGGACACCGAACAGAGCGGATTGAGCCGCGTGGGGTGGCGGAGTGAGCTGGAGCAATGTGATTCTGACTGACGGGAGCGCTGACCAATAGGAAGAGGGCTGAGCTGGGAGGACTGAACTGGGCGGCCTGTTCCTCCAACCAGTGGCGGCGCAGCTAGGGGGCGGGACCTTCCCTCCCCAGCGCTGGTGGGCTGGGATAACAACAGAAAATGCTGGAAAAACTCAGCAGGTCAGGCAACATCCGTGGAGAGAAATTTGAGTTGACGGTTCGAGTCGAAACTCTTCTTCAAAACTGGAAAGAAAAGAAAATAGATTGAAGGCAGAGCTGCGATCGGACAAAAGAAGTAAAAGAGACAAAAATAGTGAAAGAGACAATAAAAGGTATTCAAAGCCAGATGAGATGGTAATAGGCTGAGATTAGGTGTGAAGTGTACTGGCAGGGCAAGAGATAGCTGCCAGGTGAGAGAGAGAAAAACAAAAGGAAAGTGGGAGGGAGGAAGGGAGTTGAAAAATTGCAAGTAAAAAAGTAATCGGGGCCAAGGTTATGATCTGAAATTGTTGAACTCGATATTGAGTCCGGAAGGCTGCAGAGTGCCTAGTCGGAAGATGAGATGCTGTTCCTCGAGTTTACGTTGAGTTTCCGTGGAACAATACAAAAGGCCAAGGAAGGTGAGGTCCGAGTGGGAATGGAGCGGTGAATTAAAATGACAGGCGACCGGAAGCTCGGGGTCACCCTTACGGACTGAACGGAGGTGTTCTGCAAAGCGGTCACCCAATCTGCGTTTGATCTCCCCAATGCAGAGGAGACCGCATCGTGAGCAGCGAATAAAGTATACTAGATTACTAGGCACCGCGGGGCTGTGACTGACGTCAACCCTGACCAATAATGAGAGCGGCACCACGTGACCACTGCCGGGGCTGTCAGTGCTGACCAATAGGGAGAGCGCAGCCATGCTAGGCGGGCGGAGCCTCCAACCAATCAGGGCGCGGGTCGCGGGGGCTCCACTGTGACGTCGCTCACACAACAACAACACCACCAACAACTTGCATTGCTGCAACATTCAGCGCCCAGCCAGGTTAAGAGAGACTGGATAATATCCAAAGCTGGGGCAAAGAGGGAGCTTTTGAGGAGCGTCTTAGAGCAGTAAACTAGAACTGGACAGGTTGGGTGATTGGGCAGAAGCATGGCAGATGCAGTATAATGTGGATAAATGCGAGGTTATCCACTTTGGAGGCAAAACCAGGAAGGCAGTTTATTATCTGAATGGCAATAGATTGGGAGAAGGGGAAGTGCAACGAGACCTGGGTGTCCTTGTGCACCAGTCGCTGAAGGTAAGCATGCAGGTGCAGCAGCAGGTTAAGAAGGCAAATGGTATGTTGGCCTTCGTAGCGAGAGGGTTCGAGTACAAGAACAAAAACAGTGACCGGATCGGACAAAGTCAACATGGATTTACAAAAGGTAAATCGTGCTTGACTAATCTACTGGAATTTTTTGAGGATGTAACTGGTAAAATAGATAAGGGAGAACCAGTGGATGTGGTGTATCTGGACTTTCAGAAGACCTTCGATAAGGTCCCGCATAAGAGATTAGTGTGTAAAATTAAGGCACATGGGATTGGGGGCAAGGTATTGACTTGGATAGAGAACTGGTTGGCAGACAGAAAGCAAAGAGTTGGAATAAACGGCTCTTTTTCTGAGTGGCAGGCAGTGACTAGTGGGGTACCACAGGGATCGGTCCTTCGACCCCAGCTAGTCACAATACATATAAATGATCTAGACGAGGGAACTTGATGTAATATCTCCAAGTTTGCAGACGACACAAAGCTGGGTGGGCGTGTGTGCTGTGAGGAGGATGCTGAGAAACTCCAGTATGATTTGGACAGGTTGGGTGATTGGGCAGAAGCATGGCAGATGCAATATAACGTGGATAAATGCGATGTTATCCACTTTGTTGTCAAAAACAGGAAGGCAGATTATTATCTAAATGGCAATAGATTGGGAGAAGGGAAAGTGCAACGAGACCTGGGCGTCCTTGTGCACCAGTCGCTGAAAGTAAGCATGCAGGTGCAGCAGGCGGTTAAGGAGGCAAATGATATGTTGGCCTTCGTAGCGAGAGGGTTTGAGTGCAGGAACAAGGATGTCTTGCTGCAGTTGTACAGGGCCTTGGTGAGACCACACCTTGAGTATTGTGTGCAGTTTTGGTCGCTTTATCTGAGGAAGGATGTTCTTCCCATGGAGGGAGTGCAGCAAAGATTCACCAGGCTGATACCTGGGATGGCAGGAATGACGTATGAGGAGAGATTGGGTCGATTGGGCTTGTACTCGCTGGAGTTTAGAAGAATGAGAGGGGATCTCATCGAAACTTATAAAATTCTAACAGGACTAGACAGACTAGATGCTGGAAGGATGTTCCCGATGGTCGGGGAGTCCAGAACCAGGGATCACAGTCTAAGGATAAGGGGTAAGCCATTTAGGACTGAGATGAGGAATTTCTTCACCCAGAGAGTAGTGAACCTGTGGAATTCTCTACCACAGAAGGCAGTTGAGGCCAAATCATTAAATATATTCAAGAAGGAGTTAGATATATTTCTTAAGGCTAAAGGGATCAAGGGATATGGGGAGAAGGCAGGGACAGGGTACTGAGTTTGGATGATCAGCCATGATCTCATTGAATGGCGGAGCAGGCTCGAGGGGCCGAATGACCTACTCCTGCTCCTATCTTCTATGTTTCTGTGTTTCTAATCATAGAAAGGTTACACAGAAACATAGAAATTTACAGCACAGAAGGAGGCAATTCGGCCCATCTTGTCCGTGCCGGCCGACAAAGAGCTATCCTCCCTAATCCCACTTTCCAGCACTTTGTCCGTAGCCTTGTAGGTTAAAGCACTTCAAGTGCATATCCAAGTACTTTTTAAATGTGATGAGGGTCTCTGCCTCTACCACCCTTTCAGGCAGTGAGTTCCAGACCCCCATCACCCTCTGGGTGAAAGAAGTTCTCCTCAAATCCCCTCTAAACCTCCGACCAATTATTTTAACTCTGTGCCCCCTGGTTATCAACCCCTCTGCTAAGAGAAATGAGGTCCTTCCTATCCTATCTAGGTCCCTCTTAATTTTATACACCTCACTTAAGCCTCCCCTCAGCCTCCTCCGTTCCAAAGAAAACAACCCCAGCATATCCAATCTTTCCTCGTAGCTAAAATTCCCCAGTCCAGGCAACATCCTCGTAAATCTCCTCTGCACCCTCTCTAGTGCAATTACATCCTTCCTGTAATGTGGTGACCAGAACTGCACGCAGTATTCTAGCTGCAGCCTAACTAGTGTTTGATGCGCCAAAGGCTCGCTCTGCCTGGTCTATAAAAGTGCGGTTTGCACTCAGCGCAGACTTGGCAGTTCTTGGTCATGGTCCTGACCTCCTCGATGGAGTAAGGCAGGTTGCGGGCCTTGATGAAGTGGAAGAACCTGGTGACCCCCGGGTGGCAGAGGTCATTGTGGAGGGCCCTCAGCCTATCGATCTGCGCGCTGGCGCAGGTGCCACGCGATAGGGCATCTGGGGGTTCATTGAGCTTCCCAGGCCGGTACAAGATCTCGTAATTGTAGGTGGAAAGTTCGATTCTCCACCTCAAGATCTTGTCATTTTTGATTTTGCCCCTCTGCTTGTTGTTGAACATAAAAGCAACTGAACGCTGGTCAGTGAGCAGGGTAAATCGTTTTCCGGCCAGGTAGTGCCTCCAATGGTGCACAGCCTCCACAATGGCCTGGGCCTCCTTCTCGACCGCGGAGTGTCTGGTCTCCGGGCCCTGGAGGGTTCGTGAGAAGAAGGCCACAGGTCTCCCCGCCTGATTAAGGGTGGCGGCCAGGGCAAAGTCGGACGCGTCGCTTTCCACCTGGAAGGGGATGGATTCATCCACTGCGTGCATGGTGGCTTTGGCAATGTCCTCCTTGATACGGTGGAAGGCCAAGCGGGCCTCTGCCATCAGGGGAAATGAGGTGGACTTGATTAGTGGATGGGCTTTGTCTGCATAGTAGGGGACCCACTGAGCGTAGTAGGAAAAAAACCCTAGGCACCTCTTCAGAGCTTTTAGGCAGTGGGGCAGTGGGAGTTCCATAAGGGGACGCATCCGGTCCGGGTCGGGACCGATGACCCCGTGTTCCACAACACAGCCAAGGATGGCGAGGCGGTCTGTGCGGAATATGCACTTCTCCTTGTTATATGTCAGGTTCAGGAGTTGGGCGGTGTGGAGGAATTGTCGAGGTTTGCGTCATGGTCCTGCAAGTCATGTCTAGGTCACATTGTCTAGGTAAGGGAAAGTGGCCTGCAGCGCGTTTTGATCGACCATCCGGTCCATCTCCCTTTGGAAGACGGAGACCCCGTTGGTAACGCCAAAGGGAACCCTAAGGAAGTGATAGAGGCGGCCGTTTGTCTCAAAAGCAGTATACTGGCGGTCTTCAGGGCGGATGGGGAGCTGGTGGTACGCTGATTTCAGGTCAATGGTCGAAAAGACGTGGTACTGCGCGATCAGGTTGACCATGTCAGCTATGCGGGGGAGTGGGTAGGCGTCCAGCAGGGTGTAGCGGTTTATTGTTTGGCTGTAGTCGATGACTAGGCGTTGTTTTTCGCCGGTCTTAACGACCACAACCTGGGCTCGCCAGGGGCTGGAACTGCCCTCAATAATCCCCTCCTTTAGGAGCCGCTCCACTTCGGTTTTGATGAAAACTCTGTCCCCGGCACTGTATCGCCTGCTCTTTGTGGCGATGGGCCTACAGTCGGGGGTGAGGTTAGCAAACAGTGGCGGGGGTGGGACTCTGAGTGTGGAGAGGTTGCATCTGGTGCGCGGCGGGCAATTTGGAGGCTGCTGGCTGCGGACTGTGAGTGGGGGGAGGGGGCCACCGTATGCCATCGTAACGCTTTTGAGGTGGCACTGGAAATCCAACCGCAGTAGAACGGCAGCGCAGAGGTCGGGCAGGACCAGGAGTTTAAAATTATTGAACACAGTCCCATCTACTACTAGTGTCACCACGCAGCAGCCGCCAATGTCTGCTGACTGGGACTCGGAGGCCATAGAAATCCGCTGGTGCGCAGGCAGGACTGGGAGAGAGCAACGCCGCACCGTCTCGGGGTGGATGAAGCTCTCTGTGCTCCCGGAGTCAAAAAGGCAGTTTATTGCATGGCCGTTTACCTTAACGTCCATTTTGGACCGAGCTAGTTGGTGCGGTCTCGTTTGGTCCAGCGTAACAGAGGCCAGCGTAGGGATCGGTGTGTCGCTGCGGGTATCAGATGGGGGGGGGGTTGGCGACCTGCTGCGTCCTGGCTGGTGTCCAAGATAGCGGCGTCCATGATTCCCATGTGGCTGGAGTCGTCCAAGATGGCTGCTGCTGCGGGGGTTCGCACATGGCTGGGGAGGCCCAAGATGGCGGCCCGCACGGCCCACACGCGGCGCTGTTGGGGGCCCAAGATGGCGGCTCGCACGGCCCACACGCGGCGCTGCTGGCGTTCGGGGTGGCTTTGGCCTTGCAGACACTGGTGTAGTGTCCCTTTTTCCCGCAGCCCGAGCAGGTCGCATTCTTCGCCGGGCAGCGCGCTCTCGGGTGTTTGGCCTGGCCACAGAAGTAGCATTTCTGGCCTTGGGATACTGCTGTCTGGCTTTGGGACACTGCTGTCTGGCTTTGGGACACTGCTGCGGTAGTTGGGCCGTCGTTGGGCTGTGGCTGGGGTGGCACGGTGCTATGGGGCTGTCCTACCATGTCCCAGGTTGTCGTTCCCCGCGGCGTCCACGGTGCAGAGGAATAGGCATCCATGCCCCGGTAGGCTGCGTCCAGCGTTAGTGCAATTTCGGAGGCTTTGTTGAGGGTGAGGTCACTCTGCTCCAGCAGTCGCTGTCGGGTGTAGTTGGACCTGTGGCCCGCTATGAAGGCATCCCGGATCAGTTCCTCCGTGTATGTAGTGGACGTTACCGCCTTACACCCACAGGCCCGGCCAAGCACGGACAGAGCTTGGAGGTATTCTTCAGTCGATTCCCCAGGTTGTTGCTTGCGACTCCCCAGTAGGTGCCTAGCGTATACTTCATTCACAGGGTGCGTGTACTTGGTCTTGAGGAGCTGGAGGGCGGCTGTGTACGAGGTCGCGTCCCGGATGACTGAGTACACTTGGTGGTTCACCTTGGAGATCAGGACAGACAGTTTGTTCGCATCCATTACGACCGCAGTGGAGGCAGTCAGGAATGTCTCGAAGCACATGAGCCAGTGAGCAAACTTGGTGGAAGCGTCCGGTTCCCGACTGTCCAGGTCCAGGCATGCTGGTGTGAGGATCTTCTCCATTATAAAAAATTTAGTTAATAAAATTGATGCGCCATCAATTACTCAAAGGACTGAGGTTAAGCGAGTAACAACCAGGCTTTTATTAACTAAAGAATGAAGGTCTTGTCTCGAGTGGTCGACCCGTCCAGAATACTAAGGGTGTGGGAGGTAGTCACTTATATACCTGGAATAGTGGGAGGAGTCAGCCGAGGCATGTCCAGACCTGTACCTAGTGGAATACACATACACTTACAGACAGGTATAACAGTGGTTTACCACAGTGTTTTATACAGTTTAAGCATAACCTCCCTGCTCTTATATTCTATGCTTCGGCTAATAAAGGCAGAAACCCTCACCACTTTTAAAAAGCACTTGGATGTGCACTTGAAGTGCCGTAACCTACAGGGCTACGGACCAAGAGCTAGAAAGTGGGATTAGGCTGGATAGCTCTTTGTTGGCCGGCGCGGACACGATGGGCCAAAATGGCCTCCGTCCGTGCTGTAACTTTCTATGGTTCTATGAATGATTCAAGAAAGACTCTGAGAAGGATGAACTAAGGAGGTTAAGGAGGGTATCAAATTGAAAGAAAAGGCATACAATGTTGTGAAGATTAGTGGTAGGCCAGAAGATTGGGAAATTTTTAGAAACTTGCAAAGGATGACTAAAAAAAAACGAGGGAGAAAATTGATTGAGAGTAAACGAGCAAGAAATATAAAAACAGACAGTAAGAGCTTCTACAAGTATATAAGAAGGAAGAGAGTAGCTAAAGTAAATGTTGGTCCCTTAGAGGATGAGACAGGGAATTAAAAATGGGAAACAAGGAAATGGCAGAGAATTTGATCAAATATTTTGCATCTCTCTTCACGTTAGAAGACACTAAAAGCATCCCAATAATAGTGGAAAATCAAGGGGCAAAAGGGAGGGAGGAACTTAAAACAATCACTATCACTAGGGGAAAAAGTACGAGGTAAACTAATGTGACTACAGGCTGACAAGTCCCCTGGACCTGATGGCCTGCATCCTGGGGTCTTAAAAGAAGTGGCTGCAGAGATAGTGGATACATTGGTTGTAATCTTCCAAAATTCCCTAGACCCTGGAAAGGTTCCAGCAGATTGGAAAACTGCAAATGTAACACCCATATTCAAGAAAGGAGGGAGACAGATAGCAGGAAACTATAGGCCAGTTAGCCTAACATCTGTCATTGGGAAGATGCTGGAATCCATTATTCAGGAAGTAGTAGCAGGACATTTAGAAAATCATAATACAGGTAGACTACCCTTTATCCAGACTTCCGAAAACCGAAACCCTCTAAAAACCGAAGGTTTTTTCGTTCAGCGTAAGTCGTGTGTACGACTTACGCTGAACAAAAAAACCTTCGGTTTTTAGAGGGTTCCGGTTGCGGAAGTTCGGATAAAGGGTAAGTCGTGCGCACGACCCCCCGCCGACCCCACCAGCCCCGACAACCGTCGACCCCCCCGCGGACCCCGCCGGCCCTGACAACCGCCGACCCCCCCGCGGACCCCGCCAGCCCCGACAACCGCCGACCCCGCCAGCCCCGACAACCGCCGACCCCCCCGCGGACCCCGCCAGCCCCGACAACCGCCGACCCCGCCAGCCCCGACAACCGCCGACCCCCCCGCGGACCACGCCAGCCCCGACAACCGCCGACCCCGCCAGCCCCGACAACCGCCGACCCCCCCGCGGACCCCGCCAGCCCCAACAACCGCCGACCCCCCCCGCGTACCCCGCCGGCCCCGACCCCCGCCGACCCCGACTGACTTACGCTGAGTGTCAGCGTAAGTCGTGCGCACGACCCCCCGCCGACCCCCCCGCGGACCCCCGCCGACCCACCTTCCGAAATCCGAAATTCTCCTTTATCCGAAACTCGGCTGGTCCCGAGGTTTTCGGATAAAGGATAGTCTACCTGTACAATCAAACAGTCAACATGGTTTTATGAAAGGGAAATCGTGTTAGACAAATGCATTAGAGGATGTAACGAGCAGGGTGGATAAAGGGGAACTAGTAGATGTCATAGAGTCATAACGGCACAGAAGGCCCATCCAGTCTGTGCCGGCTCTCTGTAGAGCGATCCAGTCAGTCCCATTCCCCCTCTCTATCCCCGTAGCCCTGCAAGTTTATTTCCCTCAAGTGCCGATCCAGTCTCCCCTTGAAAACAATGAGTGTCTCCGCTTCTACCACTTCCGTCGGCAGCGAGTTCCAGGTTCATGTCCACTCGTTGCATAAAAAAGTTTTTCCTCTCATCCCCTCAGTATCTCTCACCCAAAACCTTAAATCTGTGTCCCCTAATCCTTGTACCATCAACTAGTGGGAACAGCCTTTCCCCGTCTAACCTATCCAGACCCGTCATAATCTTGTACACCTTTATCAAATCACCCCTCAACCTCCTTTGCTCTAATGAAAACAAATCCAGCTTCTCCAACCTGTCCTTGTAGCTAATATCCCCCATCCCCAGAACCATTCTGGTAAATCTCCTCTGCACCCTCTCAAGGGCCTTCACATCCTTCCTAAAGTGTGGTGACCAGAACTGGACGCAATAATCCAGTTGTGGCCTAACTTGCGCTTTATAAAGGTTCAGCATAACTTCTCTACTTTTGTACTCAATACCTCTATTTATGAAGCCCAAGATCCCATATGCTTTGCTAACCACTCTCTTAATATGTCCCTACCACCTTCAGGGGCCTACACACAGTAACTCCCAGGTCCCTCTGTCCCTGCACACTCTTTAAAACTGTGCCATGAAGTGTATATTGCCTCTCCCTGCTCCTTCTGCCAAAATGCATCACCTCACACTTCTCTGTATTAAATCCCATCTGCCAAGTTTGGTGTCATCGGCAAATTTAGAAATTCTACTCTGTATTCCAATATCCAGGTCATTTATATATATATCAAAAAAAGCAGTGGCCCCAGCACTGACCCTTGGGGAACACCACTGTCTACCATCCTCCAGTCTGAAAAACAGCCATTTACCACAACTCGCTGTTTTCTGTCCTTAAGCCAATTCCTTATCCAAGCTGCCACTGACCCACCTATTCCATGAGCCTCAATTTTATTAACCAGCCTTCTATGTGGTACTTTGTCAAACGCCATCCTAAAATCCATGTAGACAACATCCATTGCATTCCCTTCATCAATCCCCCATGTTACTTCATCAAAAAATTCAATTAGATTAGTCAAACACGATCTGCCTTTTACAAATCTGTGTTGGCTCTCCTTAATTAGCTTAAGCCACTCCAAGTGCTGTACCCATTATTGTTTCTAAAACTTTACCCACCACTGTAGTTACTAGGATTGTCCTTACACCCTTTCTTGAAGAATGGTGTGACATTTGCCACTTTCCAATCCTCAGGCACCTCCCCCGCATCTAGGGAAGATTGGAAAATTATGGTAAGCCCTTCCGCTATCTCCTCCCCCAATTCCCTCAGCAACCTGGGATGCAAGCCATCTGGACCAGGCGACCTGTCCACTCTAAGCATACCCAGCCTTTCTAGTACATCCTGTTTTCACTCCTTCCATTGCTTCTACCTTTTCCACTTCTACCAATATTTTGTCAGCATCCACCTCCTTAGTAAACACCGATACAAAGTACTCATTGAGTATTCTAGCCTTGCCCTGCGCCTCTAAGCATATATCACCTTCTTTGTCCCTAATAGGCCCCACCCCACCTCTTACTACCTTACTCTTACTGCCACATAAAAGGTTATTACACAAGATTAGGGCTCATGGGGTTGGGGATTGTTAGATCCATGTGTTAATGGAGACACGGAATGCAGGAGTTGATTTAACAAGTGTTTACTGAACAAAGCCTGGAGGTGAACTAACAACACAAGATGCTACACAGGCTTATATACCCGAGTGGTCACTACTGGTACTACAGTATACAGGGGCTTCAAAAACATAGTTCCTCTTAAAGGTACATACACTACAATTCCTCCCCTTTTAGATAAATAGTACATAACATTTTAAGTAATCATTAAATAACATTTTTACAAGAACAATAAAAAACACATTTGCTGAAGTTAATCAATTACAAATTCAGTCTCTCTGGAGGCTTCCTGACTCAGCCCGGACAACGCCTCGGTGTAGTAGGTTCTTTTGGCAAGGTTGATTCGGCTTCAATGCTAGTGTCGGGTTCATCTGGTTCCAGTATCACCGGATCGGAGGTAGATACTATGGGTATCTCTGCTTCATCACTAGGCGTATAGAGTTGTGGTGTAGGTTGTCCTTTTTCGGATGACTCTATGATCTGGTCAGCATGGCACCTTATTATGCTTTCTCCAATGTCCATGGTATACATCAGCGGTCCTAATCGTGTGCAAATAGTTCCAGGCTGCCATTTCTCGGTACGGTAGTCCCGGGCCAAAACTGGTTGACCTATCTGGAAGGTTCTAGTTGGCCTTTCATTCATGCTTTGAAATTGCCGGTTCTCTACGTCCCTTCTGACGTTTGGCTGGACCAAATCCAGCCGGCATCTTAGTCTTCTATTGAAAAACATCATGGCGGGGGTTTGGTTTGTAACCACATGTGTTGCATTCCTGTACGCAAACAAGAAGTTATCTACCTTATGTTGTAGATTTATGTCTTCATTACCCATGGCCTTTATGGCCTTCTTGAAGGTCTGGACAAACCTTTCAGCCAATCCATTGGTGGCGGGATGGTATGGGGTGGACGTGTAGTGCTTAACCCCATTGTTTTTTAAGAACTTCCTGAATTCTTCGGATACAAATTGCGGTCCATTATCAGAACAGATCTGTTCAGGCAGCCCATTCCTGGTGAATATGGTCCTTAATACTGTGATGGTTTTTTCCGTGGTGGTGGAGGACATCTTTATTACCTCCGGCCACTTGGAGTGTGCATCCACCGCGATTAAGAACATTGAGTCCATAAATGGACCAGCAAAGTCGATATGTACCCTTTGCCATGGAGATGAGGGCCACTCCCATGGATGTAGAGGGGCTTGTGGTGGGGCGTTTTGGACCTTCTGGCATCCTAGACAGCTCTTGGTCATTTCTTCGATGTCTCCATCGATACCTGGCCACCACACAAACGCTCTGGCTAAGTTCTTCATTTTCACTCCACCCAGATGCCCCTCGTGAAGCTCCTTTAGCACTCTATCCTTGAGTTTGGGTGGAATCACCACTCTGGATCCACACATCAAGGTTCCTCGGCACACTGACAGCTGTTCTCTTCTTTGCGAGAATGCTGGCAACAGTGGTTCGCCATGTGCTGGCCATCCCTTCACCATTAAATCGTAGACTCATGAGAGAGTCGGGTCATTTCGCGTTTCCTTTTCAATGGTAGAATTTGTCACCGGTAGACATTCCACTATGATCGAGTGGAATATCTCCACTGGGCCCACTGTAGGCGCCTCTTCCACCGTTGGCAACGGTAGGCGCGATAACCCATCAGCATTCCCATGCTGTTTTGTTCCTTTGTACTCTATGTCATATTGGTGTGCCCCTAGGAAAAGTGACCACCTCTGTAGCCTTTGCGCTGTCATAATGGGAACGCCCTTTTTAGGGTTGAATATGGAGACGAGGGGTTGATGGTCAGTCAACAAGGTAAACTTTTGTCCGTGTAGGTAATGGTTGAATTTCTTCACCCCCCACACCAGGCTGAGTGCCTCCCTGTCGATCTGGGCATAGTTACGCTCAGCTGAGTTCAATGAGCGTGATGCAAAAGCTATCGGCTGCTCCGAGCCATCAGGGAATTTATGCGATAATACCGCTCCCACGCCGTAAGGGGATGCATCGCATGCCAGTCTGATTGGCAGTGATGGGTTGTAATGAGCCAACACTTCCCTGGACGTGATCAAGCCTTTGCATTTATGGAAGGCACGTTTACAGTCTTCGCTCCATTTCCAAACTACTCCCGTTTGTTGCAGTGCATTAAGCGGGTGCAGAACCATCGAAAAGTTTGGTAAAAATTTATGATAGTAATTTACTAATCCCAGGAACGACCTTAATTGTGAGACATTTTCAGGCGCTGGGGCCTTTACGACCGCTTTAATTTTTTCAGGTGACTTATGCAACCCTTCTTCATTAATGACATGGCCACAATATGATATTTGTTTCTGGAAAAATTCGCATTTGGGGCGATTTGCTCGTAGGCCCCATTCTCTCAGCCTCGTGAGCACCTGCTCCAAGTTGGCAAGGTGCTCGTTGTCGCTTTCTCCTGTTACAAGGATGTCGTCTAGGTAGCATTGAGTCCCCGGAATCCCTTGCAGGACTTGCTCCATAGCTCTTTGCCAGATAGCCGGAGCTGATGCCACTCCGAAAACCAGTCGATTGTACTGGTACAGGCCTTTGTGTGTGATTATCATGAGATACTTTTTAGAGGCCTCCTCAACCTCCATCTGTAGATATGCCTGTGCTAAGTCAATTTTGGTGAAACGTTTCCCTCCGGATAGTGAGGCGAAAATATCTTCTATCCTCGGAAGAGGATACTGTACCGTGTGAAGAACCGGGTTTACAGTCACCTTGAAGTCCCCACAGATGCGAACTTTTCTCTGTTCTTCAGATTTATCATTATTCAACATTTTCTTCATGACAGGGACGATGGGTGTTGCCCACTCGCTCCAATCTACCTTGGATAGCACGCCTGCTTTTTCTAAATTCTCCAGCTCTGCCTCGACGGCTGGACGAATTGCACATGGCACCAGCCTTGCCTTAAAAAACTTGGGAATTGCCGCATCTTCCACTTTTATTGAGGCGGTGGCACCTTTCAGGGTTCCTAGTTCCTGTTGAAACACTTCTTTGGCGTTAGCCAAGATTTCTTTTAATTGTCCAGGTATGACATCATCATCGTTTTTTTTCTTACTGGTCACCGTCAGTGCCTGAATGGAGTGCCAGTCTAAACGTATCTTTCTGATCCATTCACGTCCCAACAATGGCGGACCACCATCTTGCAGAACGTATAAATACAACTCCTGTATTTCCTTGCCGTTGTATACAACAGGCACCCTTATTTTCCCTCTGGGGTATACTTTCTGCCCCGTATATGTCTTCAAGACAATGGATGTGTCTTTCAAAGGTATATGCGGAAATAGCCGCTCGTAATCCCGTCGACTCATGACGGTCAGAGCTGATCCTGTATCTAGCTCCATTTTGACTGGGGACCCCGCTATCGTGAGGGTAACCCAAATGGTCTGGTAATCTTCTTTGGCAATTACATTATGTAATTTGAGACAGCTTAGTCTCTTGTTTCCGGAGTCGCTGTCGCTCTTCTGGTCTTCGGAGCTACTGTCCGTCATCATTTGTACCTTTCTGTACTTTTCCTTATTGACCTTTTTACTGTCAGCGGATTTCTTTCCAGATCTGCATACAACGTGCAATGTGTCCCATCTTTCCGCATTGCCTGCATGCTTTGTCCTTGAACCAGCAGTCCTTCTGGTCATGGGTGGATCTGCCGCAGCGATAACATCTCTCGAAACCCCGTGTCATTTCATGGGTGCCGAAGTCCTGTGGCTTTTGCTGTATCTTTGCAGCTCCTCTTGCTGCTGCTTCATATGATACAGCCACACTGAAAGCCTTGTCCAGTGTCAAATCTTTCTCAGAAAGTAGACTTTTCTGTGTTCCTTCGCTTAGGAGACCGCAGACGAATTTGTCTTGTAGAGAATCTGCCAGTCCTGCCCAGAATTGGCAGTGCTTTGACAGCTTTCATAATTCGGTGAGGTAATCAGCGTTACTTGCATTCTTGTGCTGATTCCTCCTGAAGAATTTGAATCGTTCCGCTATCAGCAGCGATGTTGGGTTTAAGTGCTCCTGTAAGGTATCAACAATCTCCTTAAAATTCTTGTCCATCAGTTTGGCTGGAGTGATCAAGTTTCGTAACAGCCCGTATGTCCTTGCGCCCATCAGATTTAGAAGTACCAATGCCTTTTTATCATCCTCTACTTCATTCGCCTTGCAATATACCTCCACTCTTTCCACATATGTGGTCCAATCTTCTATATCACTATCGAAAGCAGTAATATTGCCAGTCTTCGGCATCTTGAAAATCTAAAATGGCGCTTCCCGCGCTTTTCTTTCTTCCCCGCCGAGTTAAGGTGGCGCCTCCCGCGCTTTCCCGCCACTGCCGCTGCTGCCAACACTGTTCTTCGTGGTTCCCGTTGCGACCTGCAGCTTTTCGCGGTATTTCTATTTTTTTTATATATCGCTTCAATAGTTTCTCCGTTACTTGGAGAACCGTTCCCGTCGTGGAGCGGACCCTCTGGGACTTTCCCCTCCCTCTGCTCGGTCCGAACGCCAACCTGCTTTGCAGCACCGGCCGCGCCCTGAGTGCTCCACCCTCTCTCTCTCTTTGCTTCTGCTTCCCGACTCGCTGCCCGGCCCCGTTGCAGAGCCACCCGATCGAGCTCTAGCCCGCCACAGCCCAGGAAGGATCAGTGCACTACCTGCCACCAGCCCGTTTAGCTGGGGAAACCACAGACTGGAGACCAAGTCTGGCCCTCGTTTTCGAGTTTCTTCGAGTTATTTATTTATTTATTTTTCTTCCGGCTTCGACCTTCGTCTGAGGAATCGATCCCCTTGAGGTGCTGCCGAATTGCAGGTAAGTTAGTTTCTAACTCGTCGCCACTGTTAGATCCGTGTGTTAATGGAGACACGGAATGCAGGAGTTGATTTAACAAGTGTTTACTGAACAAAGTCTGGAGGTGAACTAACAACACAAGACGCTACACAGGCTTATATACCCGAGTGGTCACTACTGGTACTACAGTATACAGGGGCTTCAAAAACATAGTTCCTCTTAAAGGTACATACACTACAATTATAATATAGTAACGGGCAGAATACAGAGAGTAGGGATAAACAGATCTTTTTCAGTTTGGCAGGCTGTAACTAGTGGGGTGCCGCAGGGATCAATGTTGGGGCCTCAGCTATTTACAATCTATATTAATGACCTAGATGAAGGGACCGAGTGTCATGTATCGAAGTTTGCTGATGATACAAAGCTAGGTGGGACAGTAAGCTGTGAGGAGAACAAGAGTCTGCAAAGGGATATAGATAGACTGAGTGAGTGGGCAGTAAGGTGGCAGATGGAGTATAATGTGGGGAAATGTGAGGTTATTCACTTTGGTAGGAACAATAGAAAAACAGAATCTTTTTTAAATGGTGAGAAATTTTCAAATGTTGGTGTTCAGAAAGATTTGGGTGTCCTCGTGCAAGAAACACAGAAAGCTAGCATGCAGGTACAGCAAGCAATAAGGAAGGCAAATGGCATGTTGGCCTTTATTGTAAGGGGGTTGGACTATAAGAGTAAGGAAGTCTTGCTACAATTGTACAGGGCCTTGGTGAGCCCACACCTGGAGTACTGTGCACAGTTTTGGTCTCCTTATCTAAGGAAGGATATACTTGCCTTGGAGGCGGTGCAACGAAGGTTCACTAGATTGATTCCTGGGATGAGAGAGCTGTCCTATGAGGAGAGATTGTGTAGAATGGGCCGATACTCTCTGGAGTGTAGAAGAATGAGAGGTGATCTCATTGAAACATACAAGATTCTGAAGGGGATTGACAGGGTAGATGCTGAGAGGTTGTTTCCCCTGGCTGGGGTGTCTCGAACTAGGGGACATAGTCTCAGGATAAGGGGTCGGCCATTTAAGACTGAGACGAGAAGAAATTTCTTCACTCAGAGGGTTGTGAATCTTTGGAATTCTCTGCCCCAGAGGGCTGTGAATGCTGAGTCTTTGAGTATATTCAAGACTGAGATCGATAGATCCTTGGATTCTAGGGGAATCAAGGGATATGGAGATCAGGCGGGAAAGTGGAGTTGAGGTCAACGATCAGCCATGATCTTATTGAATAGCGGAGCAGGCTTGAGGGCCGTATGGCCGACTCCTGCTCTTATTTCTTATGTTACCTCTAGACTTGACTATTTCAACACACTCCTGGCTGGCCTCCCACATTCTACCCTACATAAACTTGAGGTCATCCAAAACTCTGCTGCCCATGTCCTAACTGGCACCAAGTCCCGTTCACCCATCACCCCTGTGCTTGCTGACCTACATTGGCTCCCGGTTAAGCAATGCCTCGATTAAAAAATTCTCATCCTTGTGTTCAAATCCCCCCCATGGCTTCACCCCTCCCGATCTCTGTAATCTCTTGCAGCCCCACAACCATCTGAGATATCTGTGCTCTTCCAATTCTGGCCTCTTGTGCATCCCTGATTTTAATCGCTCCACGATTGGTGGCCGTGCCTTCTGTTGCCTCAGCCTTAAGCTCTGGAATTCCCTCCCTAAACCTCTCCGCCTCTCTTTCCTGCTTAAAGACGCTCCTTCAAACCGGTTTCTTTGAGCAAGCTTTTGGTGATTTGCCAAATATCTCCTGATGTGTCTCGGGGTCAGATTGTGTTTGCTAACACTCTTGTGAAGCCCCTTGGAACATTTGACTCAGTTACAGGCGCGAGATAAATTGTGATTTTTTAGTTTTTTTAACTGTCATTCAAGTTTCACCCCCTCGATTGTAAAGGGCAGGTAGGCACTGGGATACAGTTCCACAGTCACTGGTTGCAGTGATTGTTGGCCGCCTATTCAATCTTGGGGGCGTCACAGACAAAATCAAGCCCCCTTTGCAGACTCTGCCTTTGCTGCTGGGGGTGACTGGAAAGTGATCAGTTGCAGGAGCCCAGGGCACTGAAAGAAAGACTTGCATTTATATAGCACCCTTCACAACCACTGGACATCTCAAAGCGCTTTACAGCCAATGAAGGTACTTTCGGAGTGTCATAATGTGGGAAACGCGGCAGCCAATTTGCGCACAGCAAACTCCCACAAACAGCAATGTGATAATCTGTTTTTGTTATGTTGGTTGAGGGATAAATATTGGCCAGGACACCGTGGAGAACTCCCCCTGCTCTTCTTCGAAATAGTGCCATGGGATCTTTTACGTCCACCTGAGAGAGCGGACGGGGCCTCGGTTTAACGTCTCATCCGAAAGACGGCACCTCCGACAGTGCAGGACTCCCTCAGCATTGCACTGGCGTGTCAGCCTAGCTTTATGTGCTCGAGTCTCTGGAGTGGGACTTGAACCCACAACCTTCTGACTCAGAGGCGAGTGAGCTACCACTGAGGCTAACTGCAGTCTCCCCAACTACATCCCAGGCTCGGATCATCTGAGCACCCCCACTGTGTGCAGCTGGAATGTGCAACCTATCCTGGTCTGCACTGGGGAGCGGGGGAAAGGGAGGTGAAGGGTCAGCACAGAATGTCAGTCAACCTTGACCACCCCAGCCTCCCGCACTCAGAAGAACCAAGTGGCGATGACTGCAGCAACTCGCCAAGGGTTCTTCGGCAGCACCTCCCAAACCCGCGACCTCTTCCACCGAGAAGGACAAGGGCAGCAGGCGCATGGGAGCACCACCACCTCCAAGTTCCCCTCCAAGTCACACACCATCCTGACTTAGAAGTATAACGCCGATCCTTCATCGTCGCTGGGTCAAAATCCTGGAACTCCCTCCCTAACAGCACGGTGGGAGTACCTTCACCACACGGACTGCAGCGGTTCAAGGAGGCGGCTCATCACCACCTTCTCAAGGGCAATTAGAGATGGGCAATAAATGCTGGCCTTGCCAGCGACACCCACATCCCAAAAACGAATTTAAAATAATCTCCTCTGCGCCCTCTCTAGTGCAATCACATCTTTCCTGTAATGTGGTGACCAGAACTGCACGCAGTACTCTAGCTGCGGCCTAACTAGTGTTTTATACAGTTCAAGCATAACCTCCCTGCTCTTATATTCTATGCCTCGGCTAATAAAGGCAAGTATCCCGCATACCTTCTTAACCACCTTATCTACCTATCCTGCTACCTTCAGGGATCTGTGGACATGCACTCCAGGGTCCCTCTGATCCACTGCACTTCTCAGTGTCCTACCATTTACAGTGTATTCCCTTGCATTGTTAGCCCTCCCCAAATGCAATACCTCAGACTTCTCCAGATTGAATTCCATTTGCCACTGTTCTGCCCACCTGACCAGTCCATTGATATCTTCCTGCAGTCTGCAGCTTTCTTCTTCATTATCAACCACACGGCCAATTTTTGCATCATCTGCAAACTTCTTAATCATACGTCCTACATTCAAGACCAACTCATTGATATGGACCAATCAGCAGAACACGTTCTATTGACGTTATGAAGTCCGCACCTTTTATGACATCAAGACATCCCAGTTCGCGTCACCCGCCACCCGCCCACTGCTCCTGCGATCTCTCTCCCTATTGGTCAGTGGACTCATCAATCCCACCCGCTGCTCGCGGTCACGTGCCCCTGAGGCGCTCTCCGGCTCCGCCTGAGTGAAGTCGCTCCATTCGGTGCCCGTGGAGCCCTCGGACTCTCAGGTTTGGATTCCCCTTTATTCTCTCCCCTCCTCTGATCTCAATCGGATATGGGGGAAAACTCACTTTCCCTCACTGATTGCGGCTCTTCACCAACACCGACTTTACAAAGAAAGCCCCGCGCGGCAGCCTGGAGCTCGGGCCCAGCGCGCAGGGGAGGATGATTGACAGGGGCCCAGGGTGTGTGCTGAGCATGCGCGGTGCGGGCCGGGCGCCTGTGGAGCACGAGAGGGCGGGACCATGGGGTGCATGCGCAGGGTCAGCCACAACTCAGCGCGCCGGCCGGAGCGCTTTCTGGAGCACGGGGGCTTGTGGGGATTGCAGCGGCCATTACTGTTGATCCTTTCAACCAACCTGTGCAGCAGCTGGGGCCTGAAAATCAGCTTCACTGCCCCTGGGCTGGGAAAGGGCGACATGAGACAACATTCTCCCGCTTACCTCTTTCTAAACTCCTTTTACAGGGTTTTAGAAATGGAGCATTTACAGGCAGGAAACTCAGACCAAACATCACGTCAAGATCTGACAGAGTCGTTCAATTTATCAGGACTTGAATATCATCGGCCTTTGCACATGGAAGACGAGAGCAGGGATCACAGCGCAGACAAACCGCACACGTGTTCCGTGTGTGGACTCGCCTTCAGCCGATCGCCTGACCTGGCGAGACACATCCACCGTCACACCGGGAAGAAACCGGGTAAAGGTGGGGATGGTGGGAATGGATTCAGTTCCCCGTCTATGTCAGAAGTTCATCCGCACAGTCAACCCGGGGACAGTCTGTTCACCTGCTCTGTGTGTGGGAAGGGATTCACTCAGTCCTCAACTCTGCTCGAACACCAGCGAGTTCACACTGGGAAGAGGCCGTTCACCTGCTCCATGTGTGGGATGCGATTCATATGCTCATCCAAACTGCTGAGACACCAACGAGTTCACGCTAATGAAAGGCCTTTCACCTGCTCCGTGTGTGGGAAGGGATTCACTCAGTCATTCAACCTGTTGGCACACGAGCGAGTTCACACTGGAGAGAGGCGGTTCACCTGCTCCATGTGTGGGAAGGGATTTACTCAGTCCTCAACTCTGCTCGAACACCAACGAGTTCACACTGGGGTGAGGCCGTTCACCTGCTCCGTGTGTGGGATGCGATTCACCTGCTCATCGAACCTGCTGAGACACCAATGAGTTCACACTAATGAAAGACCTTTCATCTGCTCCATGTGTGGGAAGGGATTCACTCAGTCATCCCACCTGTTGGCACACGGACAAGCTCACACTGGAGAGAGGCCGTTTAAATGTTCTGACTGTGGGAAGAGGTTTAAAAGGTCCGGAGATCTGAAGGGACACCAGCGTGCTCACACTGGGGAGAAGCTGTTCACCTGCTCCGTGTGTGGGAAGGGATTCACTAAGTCATCCAACCTGTTAGCACACGGGCAAGTTCACACTGGAGAGAGGCCGTTTAAATGTTCTGACTGTGGGAAGAGGTTTGAAAGCTCCAGCAATTTGACGGCTCACCAGCGAGTTCACACTGGGGAGAGACCGTTTAAATGTTCTGACTGTGGGAAGAGGTTTAAAAGGTCCGGAGATCTGAAGGGACACCAGCGTACTCGCACTGGGGAGAAGCTGTTCACCTGCTCCATGTGTGGGAAGGGATTCACTCGTTCATCCTACCTGCTGACACACCAGCGAGTTCATGACTGATGAGAGACCATGTAAATGTTCTGATTGTGGTAAGAGCTTTAAATGGCCGAAGGATCTGAAGAGACACCAGCGAGCTCACATTGTTCTGTAGCGCAGGGCCCTGCGGACAGCTGGGGTGACATGAACATGGAATGGATGAATGTTTTATAAATTCTTGTACTGCTGTTTAATCTTTAAGACTGTTGTGTTGATGATTCCCTTGATTTGACTGTTCATGGTGTTACATAGAATGCAGCACAGAAACAGGCCATTCGACCCAACTGGTCCATGCCAGTGTTTATGGCGCACACCCACCCTACTTCAATTAACCCGATTAACATCTCCTTCCATTCCTTTCTCCCTCATGTGGCTTCCCCATAAATGCATCTATGCTGTTCACCTCAACTACTCCCTGTGGTAGCGAGTTCCCCATTCTCACCATTCTCTGGGTAAAGACATTTCTCCTGAATTCCCTACATAATCTATCAGAGACTATTTTATATTGATGGCCCCATAAATATGATGAGATTCTGTTAAGCTGACCCGTATGCTGTTGTACTTTGTCTTTGACCCCTACATAAACGTGAGGTCATCCAAAACTCGGCTGCCCGTGTCCTAACTCGCACCAAGTCCCATTCACCCATCACCCCTGTGCTCGCTGACCTACATTGGCTCCCTGTTAAGCAGCACCTTGATTTCAAAATTCTCATCCTTGTTTTCAAATCCCTCCATGGCCTCGCCCCTCCCTTTCTCTGTAATCTCCTCCAGCCCCACAACCATCCAAGATATCTGTGCTCTTCCAATTCTGGCCTCTTGTGCATCCCTGATTTTAATCGCTCCACCACTGGTGGCTGTGCCTTCTGTTTCCTAGGCCCTAAGCTCTGGAATTCCCTGCCTAAACCTGCCCACCTCGCTACCTCTCTTTCATAAGACCATAAGAAATAAGAGCAGGAGTAGGCCATACGGCCCCTCGAGCCTGCTCCGCCATTCAATAAGATCACGGCTGATCATCGACCTCAACTCCACTTTCCCGCCCAATCTCCATATCCCTTGATTCCCCTAGAGTCCAAGGATCTATCTATCTCAGCCTTGAACATACTCAAAGACTCAACTTTCCCCCTTTAAGACGCTCCTTAAAACCTACCTCTTTGACCAAGCTTTTGGTCACCTGCCCTAATTTATCCTTATGTGGATTGGTGTCAAATTTTGTCTTAAAGTACTCCTGTGCAGTGCTTTGGGACGTTTTACTACGTTAAAGGCGCTATATAAATACAAGTTGTTGTTGTTGTTTTGATGAATGAAACATTACTGAGCCCCTGTACCCGTGTTATGGGATGAAGTGCCAGACAAGTGAAGGCACAACGTCTGGGTGTGAATCTAATAATAACCTCACGGACCGTATAGGTGTGATACCCAGACGGGCTTGTGGTTATAGTCTGGTCACAGATGGACTAAATTCCCTGAATTAGCAGGAGCTCAGGAGACGGTCAACAGACGGGTCCAAACAATCCCATTTCCTGAGCGGTAACCAAGCTTGTGTATAAGAACAGGCCACTTAAGCCTTTGTCAGTTGGAACAGACTCGAGAAGATCGCGCGTGAATCCACTGTACTTCTATTCTCCAGATTGAGGGAATTATCACCCGATCTGTGTTATGCTGTGCTCTTAATAAAGCCTGGAGAGACAATTTGTGTTCTTGTGAGCTTGATTATCTGGTATCCGAAACCCTGGGACTCCCGATCATTAGTCAACCTCAGTGTGTGGAAAGGGATTCCCTGGTGTATCCCACCCGCTGACACACCAGAGTGTCCACAGTGTGACTGCGGTGGGTCGATTCCACTGTTTCCGATGCCTTTAATCACATCCAGGACTGAACCATTCAGGCAACTGGGGCTTGTTAGTGTTAAGAGCTCCCAATAACTGGGCTAGATTTAAAGATTATTCCCTGTTCTCTCAGTACTAGTGAGCAGGGAGAAGCTGATGTTATAGAATCATAGAGCACAGTAGGATGCCTTTCGGCCCATCGTGCTGGTGCTGGCTCTCTGAAAGAGCGATGCAATTAGTCCCACTGCCCTGCTCTTAGCCCACAGCCCTGCAAATTTCTGCCTTTAGTATATATCCAATTCCCTTTTGACAGTTACTATTGAATCTGCTTCCACCTCCCATTCAGGCAGTGCATTCCAGATCATCACAATTCGCTGTGTAAAAAAAGTCTCCTCATTTCCTCTCTTGATTCTTTTGCCAATGATCTGAAATCTGTGTCCTCTCGTTACCGACCCTCCTGCCAGTGACAACAGCTTCTCCTTGTTTGCTCGATCAAAACCCCTCATAATTTTGAGCACCTCGATCACAGCTCCACTTAACCGTCTCTGCTCCAAGTTATATTGCAAGTGTATTGTGAATTTTTGCTCTGATCAAGGTGCTGGATGTCCGTGCCTGGGGAATGGGACATTCTATCCTTGTGAGCACCGAGTGTCAGCATCATAGAGTCATAGAGTTATACAGCACGGATAGAGGCCCTTCGGCCCATCGTGTCCGCGCCGGCCATCACGCCCTGTCTAATCTAATCCCATATTCCAGCATTTGGTCCGTAGCCTTGTATGCTATGGCATTTCAAGTGCTCATCCAAATGCGTCTTGAATGTTGTGAGGGTTCCAGCCTCCACAACCCTTCCGGGCAGTGAGTTCCAGACTCCAACCACCCTCTGGGTGAAAAAGTTCTTTCTCAAATCCCCTCTAAACCTCCCGCCCGTTACCTTGAATCTGTGCCCCCTAGTTATTGACCCTTCTACTAAGGGAAAAAGCTCCTTAGTATCCATCCTATCTATGCCCCTCATAATTTTGTACACCTCAATCATGTCCCCCCTCAGCCTCCTCTGCTCCAAGGAAAACAAACCCAATCTACCCAGTCTCTCTTCATAGCTGAAGCGTTCCAGCCCTGGTAGCATCCTGGTGAATCTCCTCTGCACCCTCTCCAAAGCTATCACATCCTTCCTGTAGTGTGGCAACCAGAACTGCACACAGTATTCCAGCTGTGGCCTAACCAGTGTTTTATACAGCTCCATCATAACCTCCTTGCTCTTATATTCTATGCCTCGGCTAATGAAGGCAAGTATCCCATATGCCTTTTTTACCACCTGTTCCGCCGCCTTCAGGGATCTGTGTACTTGCACACCCAGATCCCTCTGACCCTCCATCTTGCCGAGGGTCTTACCATTCATTGTGTATTCCCTTGCCTTGTTAGTCCCCACAAAGTGCATCACCTCGCACTTTTCCAGGTTAAATTCCATTTGCCACTGTTCCGCCCATCTGACCAACCCATCGATATCGTCCTGCAGACTGAGACTACCCTCCTCACTATTTACCACCCTACCAATTTTTGTATCATCCGCGAACTTACTGATCATACCTTTTACATTCATATCCAAGTCATTAATATAGACCACAAACAGCAAGGGACCCAGCACCGATCCCTGTGGTACCCCACTGGCCACAGGCTTCCAGTCACAAAAATAACCTTCGACCATCACCCTCTGCCTTCTGTCACTAAGCCAGTTTTGTATCCAACGTGCCAAGGCACCCTGGATTCCATGGGCTCTTACCTTCTTGACCAGTCTCCTGTGCGGGACTTTATCGAAGGCCTTACTGAAATCCATGTATACCACATCCACTGCGTTACCCTCATCCACACACCTAGTCACCCCCTCAAAAAATTCAATCAAATTAGTCAGACATGATCTTCCTTTGACAAAGCCATGTTGACTATCCCTGATTAATCCTTGCCTCTCCAAGTGGAGACTGATTTTGTCCCTCAGAATTTTTTCCAATAATTTTCCCACCACTGATGTTAGGCTCACTGGCCTGTAGTTCCCCGGTTTTTCCCTACTCCCCTTCTTGAATAATGGAACTACATTAGCGGTTCTCCAGTCCTCTGGCACATCCCCTGTGGCTAGAGAGGTTCTGAATATGTGTGTTAGAGCCCCCGCAATCTCTTCCTTTGCCTCACACAGCAGCCTGGGATACATTTCGTCCGGGCCTGGGGATTTATCCATTTTTAGGCCTGCTAAAGCCGCCAATATCTCCTCCCTCTCGATGTTAATGTGTTCGAGCATATCACAGTCCCCCCGCCCTATTTCTATGTCTACATCGTCCCTCTCCATAGTGAAAACAGATGCAAAAAATTCATTTAGAACCCCTCCTACATCTTCCGGCTCCACACACAGATTGCCACTTTTGTCCCTAATGGGCCCTATTTTTTCCCTAGTTATCCTCTTACCCTTAATATACTTATAAAACATCTTAGGATTTTCCTTTATTTTGCTCGCCAGTGTTATTTCATGGCCCCTCCTTGATCTCCTAATTTCTTTTTTAAGTATCCCCCTGCACTTTTTGTACTCCTCTAGGGCTTCCTCCATCTTTAGCCTTTTGTATCTGCCAAAAGCCCTCCTTTTTTTTCTAATCCATTCTCGTATATCCCCTGACATCCACGGTTCCCTGTGGTTTTTGGAACCACCCTTGACCTTTACGGGAACATGTTGCCATTGTATGATCTCAATCTCCCTTCTGAAAGCCTCCCATTGCTCCGATGCGGATTTTCCTACAAGTAGCTGATCCCAGTCCATTTTGGCCAGATCCTGCCTTATCCTATTAAAATCGGCCTTCCCCCAATTTAGAACCTTTATTTCCAGCCAATCCCTGTCCTTTTCCATGACGACCTTAAATCTCACCATATTATGGTCACTGTCACCAAAGTGCTCACCTACTAGCACTTCTTCCACTTGGCCGGCCACATTCCCTGGAATTTGGTCCAGTACCGCCCCCTCTCTTGTAGGACCTTCTACATGCTGGCTCAAAAAGCTCTCCTGGATGCACTTTAAGAATTCTACACCCTCTGTGCCTTTCACACTCTGACTATCCCAGTTAATATTGGGGAAGTTGAAATCCCCCATTATTATTACCCTATTATTTGCACATTTCTCTGAGATTTGCCTACATATCTGTTCCTCTATCTCCCCCTGACTGTTTGGAGGCCTATAGTACACTCCCAGCAAAGTGCTTGCCCCCTTCTTTTTTTAAGCTCCACCCATATGGCCTCATTAGAGGAACCTGCTAATATGTCATCCCTCCTTACTGCAGTAATTGACTCCTTAATTAATATTGCTACACCCCCTCCTCTTATACCCCCCCCCCTCTGTCTCACCTGAAGATTCTGTACCCCGGAATATTGAGCTGCCAGCCTTGCCCCTCCCTCAACCATGTCTCCGTGATAGCAACAATATCATACTCCCATGTGTTTATCAACACCTTCAGTTCATCCACCTTATTTGCAAGACTCCTTGCATTAAAATAGATGCCATCCAGCCTTGCCCTTGTATATTTGCCCTGCCTACCAAGCTGACTTGTTTTTTTCTCTATAATTGGCAGCACATCACCCCCTCTTTCAGCTCCCCTCTGTATCCCATTCCCCTGCCAAGTTAGTTTACCCCCCCCCCAACAGTGCTAGCAAACCTCCCCGCAAGGATATTTGTCCCGCTCTGGTTCAGGTGCAACCCGTCCGACTTGTACAAGTCCCACCTTCCCCAGAAGCAGGCCCAGTGATCCAGGAAAGTAAAACCCTCCCCCCTACACCAACTCTTTAGCCATGCATTCATCTGCTCTATCCTCCTATTCTCACTAGCACGTGGCACTGGGAGTAATCCAGAGATTACAACCTTTGAGGTCCTGCTCTTTAATCTGTTACCTAGCTCCCTAAATTCTTGATGCAGGACCTCCTCCCCCTTCCTACCTATGTCGTTGGTCCCAATGTGGACCACGACCTCTGCCTGCTCACCCTCCCCCTTAAGAATGCCCTGTAGCCGCTCAGTGACATCCATGACCCTGGCCCCAGGGAGGCAACAAACCATCCTGGAGTCACGTTTGCGGCCACAGAAACGCCTATCTGTTCCCCTTATGATAGAATCCCCTACCACTATTGCTCTCCCACTCTTTTTCCTCCCTTTCTGAGCAGCAGAAGCGTCCCTGGTGCCAGGAAGCTGGCTGCTGCTGCCTTCCCCTGGTGAGTCATCCCCCTCAACAGTATCCAACTTGGTATACTTGTTTGAAAGGGGGATGTCCGCAGGGGGCCCCTGCACTTCCTGCCTGCCTCTGTTGCTCCGCCTGATGGTCACCCCCTGTGCAGCCCTACCCTGAGGCGTGAACAACTCGCTAAATGTGCTATCCACGATCCAGCAATCTCTGGTCAGGGACTGTCTTTTTAAACTGCCTCACCTCAGCTTTTTGACTCCCTGATTTCATTTGTAAACAGTTCAGAGTTTTTGCAGAGTGACCAAGGCTGAACAGATAAATGTGAGGTATTACATTTTGGTAGGAAGAATGGGGAGGTCACTTATCACTTGGAGGGTGCGACTCGAGGTGGGGTAGAGGAGCAAAGGGATCTCGGAGTACAAATACACAAATCACTAAAAGTTGCGACACAGGTTAGCAAGGCCATAAAAAAAGCAAACCAAGCACTAGGGTTTATTTCTAGAGGGATAGAATTGAAAAGTAGTGAAGTTATGCTAAACCTGTATCGAACCTTGGTTAGACCACACTTAGAGTACTGCGTACAGCTCTGGTCGCCATATTATAAAAAGGATATAGAGGCACTTGAGGTCTTCAAAATTATGAAAAATTTTGATAGAGTGGATACAGAGAGAATGTTTCCACTTGTGGGGAAGAGCATAACTAGAGGCCATCAATATAAGATAGTCACCAAGAAATCCAATAGTGAATTGAGAAGAAGATTCACCAGACTAATACCTGGGACGGCAGGAATGATGTGTGAGGAATGATTGGGTCGATTAAGCTTATACTCGCGGGAGTTTAGAAAATGAGAGGGGATCTCATTGAAACGTATAAATTTCTAACAGGACTGGACAGACTAGATGCAGGAAGGATGTTCCCAATGGTCGGGGAGTCCAGAACCAGGGGTCACAGTGTAAGGATAAGGGGTAGGCCATTTACGACAGAGATGAGGAGGAATTTCTTCACCCAGAGAGTGGTGAACCTGTGGAATTCTCTACCACAGAAGGCAGTTGAGGCCAATTCATTAAACATATTCAAGAAGGAGTTGGATATATTTCTTAAGGCTAAAGGGATCAAGGGATATGGGGAGAAGGCAGGGAGAAGGTACTGAGTTTGAATGATCAGCCATGATCTCATTGAATGGCGGAGCAGGCTCAAGGGGCCGAATGGCCTACTCCTGCTCCTATCCTCTATGCTTCTATGTTTCTATGTACATTCATGGGATGTGGGCATCGCTGGCAAGGCCAGCATTTATTGCCCATCCCTAATTGCCCTTGAGCCCTAATTGGTGAGCTGCCTTCTTGAACCGCTGCAGTCCTTGTGGTGAAGGTGCTTCCACAGTGCTGTTAGGGAGGAAGTTCCAGGATTTTGACCCAGCGACGATGAAGGACCGGCGATATATTTCCAAGTCAGGATGGAGTGTGACTTGGAGGGGAACTTGGAGGTGGAGGTGTTCCCATGTGTCTGCTGCCCTTGTCCTTCTAAGTGGTAGAGGTCGTGGGTTTGGGAGGTGCTGCCGAAGAAGTATCGGCGAGTTGCTGCAGTGCATCTTGTAGATGGTACACACTGCAGCCACAGTGCTCTGGTGGTGCAGCGAGTGAATATTTAAGGTGGTGGATGGGGTGCCAATCAAGTGGGCTGCTTTGTCCTGGATGGTGTCAAGCTTCTTGAGTGTTGTTGGAGCTGCACTCA
Organism: Somniosus microcephalus; assembly: GCF_052327205.1. Classification (NCBI taxonomy): domain Eukaryota; kingdom Metazoa; phylum Chordata; class Chondrichthyes; order Squaliformes; family Somniosidae; genus Somniosus; species Somniosus microcephalus. The sequence goes on along the minus strand of NC_140990.1, from coordinate 11,860,719 downwards.
TCCAGGTAAGTGGAGAGTATTCTATCACACTCCTGACTTGTGCCTTGTAAATGGTGGAAAGGCTTTGGGGAGTCAGGAGGTGAGACACTTGCCACAGGATACCCAGCCACTGACCTTTGGAATTCTCTTCCCCAGAGAGCTCTGGAGGCTGGGTCATTGAATGTGTTTAAGGTGGAGATAGACAGATTTTTGAACGATAATGGAGTCAAGGGTTATGGGGAGCTGGCAGGGAAGTGGAGTTGAGGCCAAGATCAGATCAGCCATGACCTTATTGAATGGCGGAGCAGGCTCGAGGCACCAAATGACCTACTCCTGCTCCTACGTCTTATACTCTTGTGTTGCTCATCAGCTCCGGCCGCCGTGCTGAGTTGTGGCTGACCCCGCGCATCCGCCATATGGCCCCGCCCGCTCCTGCTCCACAGGCACCCGGCCTGCACCGCGCATGCTCAGCAGACACCCTGTGCCCCTGTCAATCATCCTCCCCCGTGCCTGCGCGCTGGGCCCCTGAGCTCCAGGCTGCCGCGCGGGGCTTTCTTTGTAAAGTCGGTGTTGGTTAAGAGCTGCAATCAGTGTGGGAAAGTGAGTTTTCCCCCAGATCCGATTGAGATCAGAGGAGGGGGAGAGTAAAGGGGAATCCAAACCTGAGAGTCAGCAGATCCGGGCCCCGAGCGGAGCTCAAGGAACAGCATCCCATCTTCCGATTAGGCACTTTACAGCCTTCCGGACTCAACATCGAGTTCAACAATTTCAGATCATAACCTCAGCCCCCATTACATTTTTGCTTATGTTTTATCCACATCTTTATTTTGGCCCTTCCCCCCCTTTTTTTTCTCTCTCCCACATGGCAGCTGTTCTCATTCTGCCAGAACATTTCACACTTAATCTGATCCGTCTTTTGTCTCCAGTATCACCATCTCGTCTCGTTTTGAATACCTCTTAATGTCTCTTCACTTCTTTTGTTCTCTCCCAGCCCTGCCTTTCGATCTATTTCATTTCCTTTCCAGTTTTGAAAAAGGGTTAGACCCGAAACGTCGACTCTCCACGGATGTTGCCTGGCCTGCAGAGTTTTTCCAGCATTTTCTGTTGTTATTCCCGAGCGGAGCTTCTTCAGTTTGGCAGAGCGTGCTCCAGGGACACGTGACCCAGGGCCTGAATGACGGGAGCTTCCGACCAATAGGGAGTGAGCGGGGCGGGGCTGGAGAAGCGAGCCGGCGGCGGGTCCTCCAACCAATTGGGGAGCCTGAGGGGCGGGACTAGCGCCGGCTGATTGTCTGATCCGCAGGGCAGCGAGTTTCTCCTGTCCCTTGTTCAGGGCCTGGGGCCAGGGGAGGCTGTGGGCCTTTATTCCCCTCATTGGACACAAGGCTCTTTGGCTCACAACACATGGGCTCAGATTGCAATACAGACTTTTTAAATTCATGAATCAAAGGGACAGGGTCTCTCATTCTGTTGTGCGACAGTTCCTGGGACAGACTGTATCTCCCCCTCTCCTCCACACAGGGATTTGTGCTGGTTAAAGGGACAGTAATTCTCCTTGTCCTGCCAGTTTGTAATTAACTTTATCCCATATTACAGACTCCGGGACTTTACCAATAACTCCTCAAGTCTTGGTTTTGATCTTCCAGAATTCCTTAGATTCTAGAACGGTCCCCGGGGATCGGAAGGTGGCAAATGGAACCCCGCCGTTCAAGAAAGGAGGGCGAGAGAAAACAAGGACCCCTGGGCCAGTTAGCTTGACATCAGTAGTAGGTGCAAAAAAGATTCACAAGGATGATACCAGAACTGAGATGATATACCGATCAGGAAAGGCTGAACAGGCTGGGGGCTCATTTCTCTGGAAAAGAGAAGGCTGAGGGGTGACCAGATAGAGGTCATTAAGATTATGAAAGGGTTTGATAGGGTAGATGTGGAGAAAATGTTTCTACTTGTCGGGGAGGGGGGACCAGAACTAGCAGTCATAGATATCTCTATCATCATCATCATCTCAATACATATAAATGGATGGTGGTGTCTGTCTGTCTGTGTGTATGTCCGTGGTAAACTCAAAAGTTATAGAGCGTACCTACACATATGTTATATCAAAAGAAAGCTAATGATTAGGAGAGTGTCCTAGGCGTATTTACTTTTTGGTCAGACAAAAATTGTTCGGACAGTATACGAAAAACGTTCAAAAAACAGACAAAATCCGTCTGTGTGTATGTCCGCGGTAAACTCAAAAGTTATAGAGCGTACCTACACATATCTTATATAAAAGAAAGCTTATGATTAGGGGAGTGTCATAGGTGTATTTACTTTTTGGTCAGACAAAAATTGTTCGGACAGTGTACAAAAACTGGACAAAATCCATCTGTGTGTCCGCGGTAAACTCATAAATTATAGAGTGTGCCTACACAAATGTTATATCAAAAAAAAGCTTATGATTAGGGGAGTGTCATAGGTGTCTTTACTTTTTGGTCAGACAAAAATTGTTCGGACAGTATACAAAAAACGTCCAAGAAATGGTAAAAATCCGCTCATTAGCGTTGAGTGACGTGATGGTTGACCAATCCTATGGGGGAAGCGCGGTGTGTCACGGGGGGCGTTTCATGGCGTGTGTGGGCGGGGCCTAATCCAGCAGCCTCCCGTCAGTGCTGGAGCGGGAAAACAGATACACCGACAGAGACAGATACAACCGCGCTGTCTATCTCTCTCTCCTTCCCCCTCTCTCTCTCCTTCCCCTCTCTCTCTCTCTTTCCTTCCCCCTCTCCCTCTCTCTCTCTGTCCTTCCCCCTCTCTCTCTCTCTCTTTCCTTCCTCCTCTCTCTCTCTCTCCTTCCCTCTCTCTCTCTCTCTCTCTCTCTCTCCTTCCCCCTCTCTCTCTCTCCTTCCCCCTCTCTCTCTCTCTCTCTCTCCACGGGAGCTGAGCTGGGGTCACTTGGGCCGGGCCTGAGGCGCTACGCCACGCACGGGGGCTCCGGGTCACCAAGGCCGGGCTCTGAGTCCAACCCCTTCCCCGGGGTGTCTTCCTCTCTTCTCTCCTTCCCTCTATCTCTCTCCTTCCCACCTCTCTCTCCTTCCCCCTCTCTCTCTCTCCTTCCCCTCTCTCTCCTTCTGCCTCTCTCTCTCTCTCCTTCCGCCTCTCTCTCTCTCTCCTTCCGCCTCTCTCTCTCTCTCCTTCCGCCTCTCTCTCTCTCTCCTTCCCCCTCTCTCTCTCCTTCCCCCTCTCTCTCTCCTTCCCCCTCTCTCCTTCCCCCTCTCTCTCTCTCCTTCCCCCTCTCTCTCCTTCCCTCTCTCTCTCTCTCCTTCCCCCTCTCTCTCCTTCCCCTCTCTCCTTCCCCCCTCTCTCCTTCCCCCTCTCTCTCTCCTTCCCAATCTCTCTCTCTCTCCTTCCCAATCTCTCTCTCTCCCCTTCCCTCTCTCTCTCTCTCCTTCCCCCTCTCTCTCTCTCCTTCCCCCTTTCTCTCTCTCTCCTTCCCCCTTTCTCTCTCTCTCCTTCCCCCCTCTCTCTCTCTCTCCTTCCCCCTCTCTCTCTCTCTCTCCTTCCCCCTCTCTCTCTCCTTCCCCCTCTCTCTCTCTCTCTCCTTCCCCCCCTCACTCTCTCTCTCTCTCTCTCTCCTATGTATCTACACAGAGAGAACCGCGCTGCCCAAGAGGCAGCGAGTGGGGGAGACGGGCCGGAGCAGGAGCTCAGCTTTGGTGAGTCGGGCCGGGCCTGAGGCGCTAGGCTGCGCACAGGGGCTCCGGGTCACCGCGGTCGGGCTCCGAGTCCAACCCCTTCCCCGGGGTGTCTTCCTCTCTTCTCTATCTCCTTCCCTCTCTCTCTCTCTCTCTGTCTCTCTCTCGCTCTCTCCTTCCCTCTCTCTCTCTCTCTCCTTCCCCCTCTCTCTCTCTCTCTCCTTCCCCCTCTCTCTCTCTCTCTCCTTCCCCCTCTCTCTCTCTCCTTCCCCCTCTCTCTCTCTCTCCTTCCCCCTCTCTCTCTCCTTCCCCCTCTCTCTCTCTCCTTCCCCCTCTCTCTCCTTCCCCCTCTCTCTCTCTCTCTCCTTCCCCCTCTCTCTCTCTCTCTCTCCTTCCCCCCTCTCTCTCTGTCTCTCTCCTTCCCCTCTCTCTCCTTCCCCATCTCTCTCTCTCTCCTTCCCCCTCACTCTCTCTCCTTCCCCCCTCTCTCTCTCCTTCCCCCCCTCTCACTCTCTCTCTCTCTCTCTCCTTCCCCCTCTCTCTCTCTCTCCTCCCCCTCTCTCTCTCTCCTTCCCCCTCTCTCTCTCTCCTCCCCCTCTATCTTTCTCTCTCCTCCCCCTCTCTCTCTCTCTCTCTCTCTCTCCTTCCCGCTCTCTCTCTCTCTCCTTCCCCCTCTCTCTCCTTCCCCCCCCCTCTCTCTCCTAACCACACTTGGAGTTACTGTGAACGGTTCCGGTCTCCATCTATTTCTTTCTGCCCAGCAGCTGCCCATCAACCTGCTCAATGCCAATACTACCCTCCTCCTCGGCGGCAACTTGCATTCATCTGGCACTTCTCTCGACCGGGGCAGGGATGGGCAGCAAGGACAGAGTACAGTGGGCAAGGACACTGAAGGCACAATTGGAAGAGATAGATTGTTAGGCAGGGGATGGAGGGAGAGACAAGGGGAGGGAGAGAGAGAGGGGGAGGGAGGGAGAAAGTGAAGGGGAGGGAGTGAGAGAGGGGGGAGAGAGGGGGAGGGAGAGAGTGAAGGGGAGTGAGTGAGAGGGAGGGAGAGAGAGGTGGAGAGAGAAGAAGGGAGGGAGAGAGGGTGAGGGAGGGAGGGGGGAGTCAGAGACACCTGACCAGACTTAGGCACGGCAAGCTGTTGACCAGGCGAGACATACCCAAAACTGTAAAACCTGGAGTATATGGCTACTGGCGATCCCATTAACAAAAAACGAAGTTAAAGAACCACCTCCTGGGTGCTTAGGAAGAGTTCTTCAATCCCAACAGTTTTATGAACAGTTTTATAAACATGGCACAGGGTTCTTCAGTTCCCTCAGCAACGCCGGGTACTCCAGCTAGTAATAATATATAAGAGAGAGAAATAGCACCAGAGTAAAGAAAAGTTCAGAAATAGGAGGAATCAGATGGGGCAAAAGCAAGGCAGACTAAGATGGGTTTGGAGTGCATGTGTGTAAATGTACATAGCCTGGTAAATAAGGTTGGTGAGCTGCAGGCACAAGGTGCCACAGGGGACTCTGATATAAGGGCAATAACAGAGACCAGACTCAAAGAAAGGGAGGATTGGGATCTTAATATTCCTGGCTACAAGGTATTCAGGAAAGATAGAGAACGAAAAAGAGAAGGGGTGGCCGTATTGATCAACTAAACTATGACAGCGCTGGAGAGGGTGATGTAGTCGAGGGAGCAAAGACAGGTTTGAATTCAGGAACAATAGAGGAGCTATTACACTACTGGGTGTTTACTACAGGCCACCAAATAGTGGGGAGGAGATAGAGGAGCTATTACACTACTGGGTGTTTACTACAGGCCACCAAATAGTGGGGAGGAGATAGAGGAGCTATTACACTGCTGGGTGTTTACTACAGGCCACCAAATAGTGGGGAGGAGACAGAGGAGCGATTACACTGCTGAGTGTTTACTACAGGCCACCAAATAGTGGGGAGGAGATATTGGAGCGATTACACTGCTGGGTGTTTACTACAGGCCACCAAGTAGTGGGGAGGAGACAGAGGAGCGATTACACTGCTGGGTGTTTACTACAGGCCACCAAATAGTGAGGAGGAGATAGAGGAGCTATTACACTGCTGGGTGTTTACTACAGGCCACCAAATAGTGGGGAGGAGATAGAGGAGCTATTACACTGCTGGGTGTTTACTACAGGCCACCAAATAGTGGGGAGGAGATAGAGGAGCTATTACACTGCTGGGTGTTTACTACAGGCCACCAAATAGTGGGGAGGAGATAGAGGAGCTATTACACTGCTGGGTGTTTACTACAGGCCACCAAGTAGTGGGGAGGAGATAGAGGAGCTATTACACTGCTGGGTGTTTACTACAGGCCACCAAATAATGGGGAGGAGATAGAGGAGCTATTACACTGCTGGGTGTTTACTACAGGCCACCAAATAGTGGGGAGGAGATAGAGGAGCTACTACACTGCTGGGTGTTTACTACAGGCCACCAAGTAGTGGGGAGGAGATAGAGGAGCTATTACACTGCTGGGTGTTTACTACAGGCCACCAAATAGTGGGGAGGAGATAGAGGAGCTATTACACTGCTGGGTGTTTACTACAGGCCACCAAATAGTGGAGGAGATAGAGGAACAGATTTACAGGCAAATTACAGAAAGATGCAAGAACATAGAAACATAGAAGATAGGAGCAGGAGTAGGCCATTCGGCCCCTCGAGCCTGCTCCGCCATTCAATGCGATCATGGCTGATCATCCAAATTCAGTACCCTGCCCCTGCCTTCTCCCCATACCCCTTGATCCCTTTAGCCTTAAGAAATATATCCAACTCCTTCTTGAATATATTTAATGAATTGGCCTCTACTGCCCTCTGTGATAAAAAATTCCACAGGTTCACCACTCTCTGGGTGAAGAAATTCCTCCTCATTTCTGTCCTAAATGGCCTACCCCTTAACCTTAGACTGTGACCTCTGTTTCTGGACTCCCCGACCATCGGGAACAGCCTTTCTGCATCTAGTCTGTCCAGTCCTGTCAGAATTTTATAAGTTTCAATAAGATCCCCTCTCATTCTTCCAAACTCCAGCGAGGATAAGCCCAATCGTCCCAATCGCTCCTCATATGTCATTCCTGCCATCCCTGGTATCAGCCTGGTGAATGTTTGCTGAACTCCTTCAAAGTGTGACATCACCAGGAAGCAGGTAAGTGATTGGTTGGTGAGTATTTCTCTTTTTTTTAAACTTTAACTCTGTGGTTTATAGTTACTAAGGTATCTCTGGTGTAGCAGGGACTGTTGGTAAACCAGTTAACTGTAGTGTAATTAGTGGGATTGATTGATTTAATTTAAATTCAATTAATTAAAGGGTAAGTCATGGCAGGACAGCCTGGCCCCGTTGTATGCTCCTCCTGCGATATGTGGGAACTCAGGGACACTTCCTGTGTCCCTGATAACTACATGTGCAGGAAGTGCATCCAGCTGCAGCTACTGACAGACCGCATTGCGGCACTGGAGCTGCGATTGGGTGCATACTGGAGCATTCACGATGCTCAGGACATCGTGAATAGCACATTTATGGAGTTGGACACACCGCAGGTAGAGGTTGGACAGGAAGAAAGGGAACGGGTGACCAACAGGCAGAGTACTAGACACAGGCAGGTAGTGCAGGAGTCCCCTGTGGCCATCCCCCTCTCCAACAGATACACCACTTTGGGTACTGTTGGGGGGGATGGCTTATCAGAGGAAGGCAGCAGCAGCCAACTTCCTGGCACCAGGGGTGGCTCTGCTGCACAGAATGGGAGGAAAAAGAGGGGCAGAGCTATAGTAACAGGGGTTTCAATTATAAGGGGAATAGACAGGCGTTTCTGCGGCCACAAACGAGACTCCAGGATGGTGTGTTGCCTCCCTGGTGCAAGGGTCAAGGATGTCTCCGAGCAGCTGCAGAACATCTTGGAAGGGGAGGGTGAACAGCCAGTTGTTGTGGTGCATATAGGCACCAACGATATAGGTAAAAAGCGGGATGAGGTCCTAAAAGTGGAATATAGGGAGTTAGGACATAAATTAAAAAACAGGACCTCAAAGGTAGTAATCTCAGGATTGCTACCAGTGCCACGTGCTAGTCAGAGTAGAAATAGAAGGATACTTCAGATGAATACGTGGCTAGAGGAATGGTGCCAGGGGGAGGGATTCAAGTTCCTGGGACATTGGAACCGGTTCTGGGGGAGGTGGGACCAGTTCAAACCAGACGGTTTGCACCTGGGCAGGGCTGGAACCAATGTCCTAGAGGGAGTGTTTGCTAGTGCTGTGGGGGAGGGTTTAAACTAAAATGGCAGGGGGTTGGGAACCTGAGCAGGGAGACAGAGGAAAGGGAAACAAGGATAAAAGCAAAAGATAGGAAGGAGAAAAACAAAAGTGGCAGTCAGAGAAATCAACAGATTAAATCAAACGTGGCCACAGTAAATAATAATTCTAATAGGTCTAAGAGCGTTAAAAAAACAAGCCTGAAGGCTTTGTGTCTTAATGCGAGGAGCATTTGTAATAAGGTGGATGAATTGGCTGTGCAAATAGAGGTAAACAAATACGATTTGGTTGGGATTACGGAAACGTGGCTCAAGGTTGGCCAAGACTGGGAACTCAACATCCAGGGGTATTCGATATTCAGGAAAGATAGGCAAAAAGGAAAGGGAGGTGGGGTAGCATTACTGGTTAAAGAAGGGATTAACACAATTGTAATGAAGGATATTAGCTCTGATGATGTGGAATCTGTATGGGTAGAATTGAGAAAAACTAAGGGGAAAAAAACGTCAGTGGGAGTGGTATATAGACCTCCAAACAGTAAGGCGGAGGTTGGGGATGGCATTAAAAGGGAAATTAAAGAAGCATGCAATAAGGGCACAGCAGTCATCATGGGTGACTTTAATCTACATATAGATTGGGCCAACCAAATCAGTAACAATACTGCGGAGGAGGAATTCCTGGAGTGTTTACGGGATGCTTCCTGGACCAATATGTTGAGGAACCAACCAGAGATCAGGCCATCTTAGACTGGGTATTATGTAACGAGAAAGGATTCATTAGCAATCTTGTTGTACGAGGCCCCTTGGGTCGGAGCGATCATAATATGATCGAATTCTTCATTAAGATGGAGAATGAAGTAGTTGACTCAGAGACTTGGGTCCTCAATTTAAATAAAGGAAACTACGATGGTCTGAGGAGCGAGTTGGGTAGGATTGATTGGGGAATGGCACTCAAAGGGTTGACGGTGGATAGGCAATGGCAAACATTCAAAGACCAAATGGATGAGCTACAGAACTTGTTCATCCCACTTTGGCATAAAAATAAAACAAAAAAGGTGACTCAACCGTGACTAACAAGGGAAATTAGGGATAGCATAAGATCCAAGGAGAGGACATATAAATTGGCCAGAAAAAGCGGTAATCCTGAGGATTGGGAGCAGTTTAGGATTCAACAAAGAGGACAAAGGGATTAATTAAGAAAGGGAAAATAGAATATGAGAGTAAGCTTTCAGGGAACATAAAAACTGACTGTAAAAGCTTTTATAGATATGTGAAGAGAAAAAGATTGGTGAAGTCAAGCATAGGTCCCTTGCAGTCAGAATCAGGGGAATTTATAATGGGGAACAAAGAAATGGCAGATCAACTAAATCCATATTTTGGTTCTGTCTTCACAAAGGAGGACACAAATAACCTCCCAGAGATCCCGGGGAACATAGGGTCTGATGAAGGGGTGGAACTGAAAGAAATCAGTATTTGTAGGGAAATGGAGTTAGGAAAACTGATGGGACTGAAGGCCAATAAATCCCCAGGGCCTGATAATCTACATCCCAGGGTACTTAAGGAAGTGGCCCTAGAAATAGTAGATGCATTGCTGGTCATCTTCCAGAACTCGATAGACTCTGGAACAGTACACATGGATTGGAGAGTAGCTAATGTTACCCCACTATTCAAAAAAGGTGGTAGAGAAAAAGCCGGGAATTATAGACCGGTAAGCCTGACATCGGTAGTGGGGAAAATGCTAGTGTCCATTATAAAAGATGTAATAGCAGAGCACTTGGAAAGCAGTGACTGGATCGGACAAAGTCAACATGGATTCACAAAAGGTAAATCATGCTTGACTAATCTACTGGAATTTTTTGAGGATGTAACTGGTAAAATAGATAAGGGAGAACCAGTGGATGTGGTGTATTTGGACTTTCAGAAGGCTTTTGATAAGGTCCCGCATAAGAGATTAGTGTGCAAAATTAAGGCACATGGGATTGGGGGCAAGGTATTGACTTGGATAGAGAACTGGTTGGCGGACAGAAAGCAAAGAGTTGGAATAAATGGGTCATTTTCCGAGTGCCAGGCAGTGACTAGTGGGGTACCGCAAGGATCGGTCCTAGGACCCCAGCTGTTCACAATATATATTAATGATCTGGACGAGGGAATTGGATGTAATATCTCCAAATTTGCAGATGACACAAAGCTGGGTGGGAGGGTATGTTGTGAGGAGGATGTCGTGAAATTCCAGTACGATTTGGACAGGTTGAGTGACTGGGCAGAAACATGGCAAATGCACTAGAATGTGGATAAATGTGAGGTTATCCACTTTGGTGGCAAAAACAGGAAGGCAGATTATTATTTGAATGGCAATAGGTTGGGAGAAGGGGAAGTGCAAAGAGACCTGGGTGTCCTTGTGCACCAGTCGCTGAAGGTAAGCATGCAGGTGCAGCAGGCCGTTAAGAAGTAAATGGTATGTTGGCCTTTGTAGCAAGAGGGTTTGAGTACAGGAACAAGAATCTCTTGCTACAGTTGTACAGGGCCTTGGTGAGACTGCACCTTGAGTATTGTGTGTAGTTTTCGTCGCCTTACCTGAGGAAGGACGTTCTTGCCATGGAAGGAGTGCAGCGAAGATTCACCAGGCTGATACCTGGGATGGCAGGAATGACGTATGAGGAGAGATTGTGTCGATTGGGCTTTTACTCTCTGGAGTTTAGAAGATTGAGAGGGGATCCCATCAAAACTTATAAAATTCTGTCAGGCCTGGACAGGCTAGATGCAGGAAGGATGTTTCTGATGGCCGGGGAGTCCAGAACCAGGGGTCATAGTCTAAGGGTAAGGGGTAAGCCATTTAGGACTGAAATGAGGAGGAATTTCATCACCCAGAGAGTGGTGAACCTGTGGAATTCTCTGCCACAGAGGGCAGTGGAGGCCAGTTCATTAAATATATTCAAGAAAGAGTTGGATATATTTCTTAAGGCTAAAGGGATCAAGGGATATGGGGAGAAGGCAGGGACAGGGTACTGAATTTGGATGATCAGCCATGATCTCACTGAATGGCGGAGCAGGCTCGAAGGGCCGAATGGCCTACTCCTGCTCCTATCTTCTATGTTTCTATGTTTCATTCTTCCTCAGATAAGGCGACCAAAACTGCACACAATACTCAAAATGTGGTCTCACCAAGGCCCTGTACAACTGCAGCAAGACATCCTTCTTCCAGTACTCAAACCCTCTCGCTACGAAGGCCAACATACCATTTGCCTTCTTAACCATCTGCTGCACCTGCATGCTTACCTTCAGTGGCTGGTGCACAAGGACACCCAGGTCTCGTTGCACTTCCCCTTCTCCCAATCTATTGCCATTCAGATAATAATCTGCCTTCCTTTTTTTGCCACCAAAGTGGATAACCTCACATTTATCCATATTATATTGCATCTGCCATGCTTTTGCCCAATCACCCAACCTGTCCAAATCATACTGGAGTTTCTCAGCATCCTCCTCACAGCACACACGCCCACCCAGCTTTGTGTCATCTGCAAATTTGGAGATATTACATCTAATTCCCTTGTCTAGATCATTAATATATATTGTGAATAGCTGGGGCCCAAGGACCGATCCCTGTGGTACCCCACTAGTCACTGCCTGCCACTCGGAAAAAGACCCGTTTATTCCAACTCTTTGCTTTCTGTCTGCCAACCAGTTTGCTATCCAAGTCAATACCTTGCCCCCAATCCCATGTGCCTTAACTTTACACGCTAATCTCTTATGTGGGACCTTATCAAAAGCCTTCTGAAAGTCCAAATACACCACATCCACTGGTTCTCCCTTATCTATTTTACCAGTTACATCCTCAAAAAATTCCAGTAGATTAGTCAAGCACGATTTACCTTTTGTAAATCCATGTTGACTTTGTCTGATCCTGTCACTGTTTTCCAAGTGCTCTGTGTGGTAAACCACTGTTATTGTTGTTCACCGTTGTTGTTGTTGCACACTGTTGTACCTATGCATGCCTCAGCTGGCTCCGCCCCTGGCTCCACCCACAGGCCCAGGTATAAAGGTGACTGCTCTGCAGCCCCCTGCCTTCTTGGAAACCAGTCAACCACGAGAGGCATGCTCTGTTCTTTGTTAATAAAAGCCTTTTAGTTACTCTCCTAACTCTCCGTCTTTTATGAGTAATTGATAGCGCATCAATTTTATTAACAAAAACAAAATGTCGGCACCAAACGCTGAGCAGCAGGCGCTGCAGCAAAGGACGGCACCAAACGCTGAGCAGCAGGCGCTGCTGCATGCCCTCAGACCAACATGCCTGGACCTAGACCCTCAAGAGGCGGGTTCATCTACAAAGTTCGCACAATGGCTGCGTTGCTTCGAAGCTTATCTGGAAGCCTCAGCCGTGACACTAGAGGGAAACAAACTAAAAATCCTGGCCTCCAAGGTGGGCCACCAAGTCTACACGCTCATCCAGGACGCGACTACCTACGCGGCGGCTATCGATCTGCTAAAAGGACAATACACACGCCCGGTAAATACGGTTTATGCCAGACACCTCCTGAGATCCCGCAAACAGCAGTCCGGGGAATCAGTGGAGGCATTCCTACGGGCACTACAGATACTCGGCCGAGCCTGCGATTGTAAAGAGGTATCGGCCGCGACACACACGGAGGGACTTATCCGAGATGCTTTCGTTGCGGGCCTCAAATCCGACTACTCCCGGCAAAGACTGTTGGAGAAGGGCGAAATCGACCTGAAGAAGGCAGTGTCCCTCGCGCTCTCGCTAGACGTGGCCCACCGGAATATGGACGCATTCTCCCCTAACCGCTCCGCACCATGGACGCCACCCCCGGCACCAACTGCTGCAGCGATGTCCAAGGGCCCGAAATGTTACTTCTGTGGCCAGGCAAAACACCCCAGAGCACGCTGCCCGGCGAAAAACGCTACCTGCTCTGGCTGCGGGAAGAAAGGACACTATGTCAGCGCCTGCAAAGGTGAAACCGCTAACGCCAGCAGCGCCGCGTGTGAACCGTGGGGGCAGCCATCTTGTCCGCCATCTTGGACACCTCCAGCCGCATGGGGATCGGGATCATGGGCGCAGCCATTTTGTCTGCCACCTTGGACGCCTCCAACTCCAATCGCGGGTGACCCGGACTCAACCACCACCTCGTCTGATGACCACAGCGACTCGCTCGACCATACGCTGGCCTCCGTGATGCTGGACCAATCTCTCCCTCACCAACTGTCCAGGTCCATGATGGACATTACGGTAAATGGCTGCGCCACTACCTGCCTTTTCGACAGCGGGAGCACGGAGAGCTTTATCCACCCCGACACGGTGCGCAGTTACTCTCTCCCGGTCCTGCCAATGCGCCATCGGATCTCTATGGCTTCCAAATCCCATTCAGCAGATGTCGGTGGCTACTGTGTAGTGACCCTTTCAGTAAGGGGCACAGAATACAAAAATGTTAAACTTCTTGTCCTGCCCCATCTCTGCACTGCCGTTCTACTGGGGTTGGATTTTCAGTGCCACCTGAAAAGTGTCACATTAGCGTACAGCGGACCCCTCCCCCCACTCACAGTCTGCAGCCAGCAGCTTTTAAATCGCCCGCCGCGCACCATTTGCAGCCTCGCCACGCTTAAAGTCCCCCCCCCTTGTTCGCTAACCTCACCCGCGACTGTAAGCCCATCGCTACCAAAAGCAGGCGGTACAGTGCCGGGGATAGGAGCTTCATTAAATCTGAAGTAGCAAGTCTCCTGAAGGAAGGGATTATTGAGGGTAGCACTAGCCCATGGCGAGCACAAGTGGTGGTAGTGAAGACTGGCGGAAAGCAGCGCCTAGTTATTGACTACAGCCAGACGATCAATCGCTACACCCAGTTAGATGCATACCCACTCCCCCGCATATCTGACATGGTCAATCAGATAGCACAATACCGGGTGTTCTCGACGATTGATCTGAAGTCGGCATACCACCAGCTCCCCATCAGGGCTGAGGACCGCCAGTACACAGCTTTCGAAGCTGACGGTCGTCTCTACCACTTCCTCTGAGTCCCCTTCGGCGTCACCAACGGGGTTTCGGTCTTCCAAAGGGAGATGGACCGAATGGTTGACCAGAACGCGCTACAGGCCACCTTCCCCTATCTAGACAACGTCACCATCTGCGGCCACGACCAGCAGGACCATGACGTTAACCTGGAGAAATTCCTCCGTACGGCCCAGCAGCTGAATCTAACATACAACAAGGACAAATGTATGTTTCGCACCACGCGCCTCGCCATTCTTGGCTGCGTAGTGGAGAACGGAGTCATCGGCCCCGACCCCGACAGAATGCGCCCCCTTATGGAGCTCCCTCTCCCCCACTGCCAAAAAGCACTGAAGAGATGCCTAGGGTTTTTCTCTTACTATGCTCAGTGGGTGCCCAACTATGCGGACAAAGCCAGACCCCTCATCAAGTCCACCTCCTTCCCCCTGACAGCAGAGGCATGTGCAGCCTTCACTCTCATAAAAAGAGATATTGCGAAGGCCACAATGCACGCAGTGGATGAGTCCATCCCTTTCCAAGTGGAGAGCGACCCGTGGCCTTTTTCTCAAGGACCCTCCAGGGCCCCGAGACTCGACACTCCTCTGTCGAAAAGGAGGCCCAGGCCATTGTGGAAGCGGTGCGACATTGGAGGCATTACCTGGCCGGAAAACGATTTACCCTGCTCACTGACCAGCATTCAGTAGCTTTTATGTTTAATAATAAGCAGAGGGGCAAAATCAAGAACGACCAGATCTTGAGGTGGAGAATTGAACTCTCCACCTACAATTACGATATCTTGTACCGGCCCGGGAAACTCAATGAGCCCCCAGGTGCCCTATCACGTGGTACATGCGCCAACGCGCAAGTTGATAGACTGCAGACCCTCCACAATGACCTCTGCCACCCGGGGGTCACCAGGTTCTTCCATTTCATCAAATCCCGTAACCTGCCCTATTCCATCGAGGAGGTCAGGACCATGACCAGGAACTGCCAAATCTGTGCCGAGTGCAAACCGCATTTTTATAGGCCAGACAGAGCAAGCCTGATAAAGGCCACTCGCCCCTTCGAGCGCCTGAGCGTCGATTTTAAAGGGCCCCTCCCCTCCTCTGACCGCAACGTGTACTTCCACAACATAATTGATGAGTACTCCCGTTTCCCGTTTGCCATCCCTTGCCCAGACATGATCAGTACCACGGTCATTAAATGTCTGAATGACCTTTTCGCCTTGTTCGGCTTCCCTAGCTATATCCATAGCGACCGGGGCTCATCCTTTATGAGCGACGAACTCCGTCAGTACCTGCTCACGAGAGGTATTGCCACAAGCAGAACCACCAGCTACAACGCCCAGGGGAACGGCCAGGTGGAAAGAGAGAATGCGACGGTTTGGAAGGCCGTCCTCTTAAACTTAAAATCTAAGGGCCTTCCGACCTCTCACTGGCAGGAGGTCCTCCCTGCAGCGCTCCACTCCATTCGGTCACTGCTTTGTATGGCCACCAATGCCACCCCCCATGAAAAAATGTTCACTTTCCCCAGGAAGTCCACATCGGGGACCTCGCTACCGACATGGCTGACGTCTCCAGGACCCGTCCTATTGCGGAAGCACGTGAGGTCCCATAAAATGGACCCCCTGGTCGAGAGGGTGAGCCTCCTCCACGCCAACCCCCAGTATGCTTACGTGGCGTACCCGGACGGGCGGGAGGACACAGTCTCCATACGAGACCTCGCACCTTCGGGTGCCCCTGAAACACTATCATTGCGGGAGGACACAGTCTCCATACGAGACCTCGCACCTTCGGGTGCCCCTGAAACACTACCATTGCCATCCACCACTACCCACAACCCAACCCCTGTAGACGGCAGCCCCAGGACCCGTCATTGACCACCCAACCACTCAATGAGACGCCAGATTCAACGTTGGATGCTGCACCATCACCGCCGCCACCACGACGATCAGGACGGCATACAAGGCCACCTGATAGACTTACTTACACGAACCTTTAGTACACTTCACCCCGCCGGACTCAATTTTAAACAAGGGGTGAATGTGGTAAACCACTGTTATTGTTGTTCACCATTGTTGTTGTTGTTGCACACTGTTGTACCTATGCATGCCTCAGCTGGCTCCGCCCCTGGCTCCACCCACAGGCCCAGGTATAAAGGTAACTGTTCTGCAGCCCCCTGCCTTCTTGGAAACCAGTCAACCACGAGAGGCATGCTCTGTTCTTTGTTAATAAAAGCCTTTTAGTTACTCTCCTAACTCTCCATCTTTTATGAGTAATTGATAGCGCATCACTCTGCTATTACATCTTTTATAATGGACACTAGCATTTTCCCCACTACTGATGTCAGGCTTACTTGTCTGTAATTCCCCGTTTTCTCTCTACCACCTTTTTTGAATAGTGGAGTAACATTAGCTACCCTCCAATCCATGGGTACTGTTCCAGATTCCATCGATGTTGGAAAATGATCAGCAATGCATCTACTATTTCTAGGGCCACTTCCTTAAGTACCCTAGGATGTAGACTATCAGGCCCTGGGGATTTATCGGTCTTCAAGAATAATGATAATGGGGGACTTCAATTATCTGAGTATAGATAGTAACAGTGTAAAGGGCAAATTGGGGAGGAATCCCTGAAATGTGTACAAGAGAACTTTCTGAATCAGTGTGTTTCCAGCCCAAGGAGGAAGGAAGCAGAGCTGGATCTAGTTCTGGGGAATGAAGTGGAGCGAGTGGAGCATGTTTCAGTGGGAGAGTATTTGGGGGATCAGTGATCATAATATCATCAGGTTTAGAATAGTTGGGGAAAAGGACAAACAACAATCGAGCGTAAAAATATTTAACTGGAGGAGGGCTAACTGCAGTGAGAGGAAAAGGAATCTGGCCCAGGTGGATTGGAGTCAAAAATTGGGAGGCAAAACAGAAAATGAACAATGGGAGGCCTTCAAAGAGGAGCTGGTTCGGGTACAGAGCAGACACATTCCTATGAGGGGGAAAGGAAGGGCATCCAAAGCTAGAGCTCCCTGGATGACTAAAGATAGAGGTTAAAGTGAGAGAGAAAAAGGAGGTTTATGACAAATGTAAGGTTGATAATACAGTGGGGAATCATGCTGAATATAGAAAGTACAGAGGAGATCTAAACAATGGAATAAGAGGGGCAAAGGGAGAGTATGAGAACAGATTAGCAGCTAACATAAAAGGGAACCCAAAAGTCTTTTATAAACACTTAAATAGTAAAAGGGCAGTCAAAGGAAGGGAGGGGCTGATTGGGGACCTAAAGGGAGATTGTCTTGTGGAGGCAGAGGGCTGGGCTGAGGAACTAAATGAGAACTTTGCGTCTGTCTTCACTGGAGAAGAGGATGCTGCCAATGTAGCAGTAAAGGAGGAGGCTGGAGCGATACTGGATAGGATACAAATAGATAAAGAGGAGGGACTTCAAAGGTTGGCAGTCCTCAAAGTAGAAAAGTCGCCGGTCTGGATGGGATTTGTCCTCGGTTACTGAGGGAAGTAGGGGTGAAAATTGCGGAGGCTCTGGCTACAATCTTCCAATCCTACTTGGACATGGGGGTGGTGCCAGAGGACTGGAGGATTGCAAATGTTACAGCCCTGTTTAAAATAGGGGAGAGGGATAAACCCGGCAACTACAGGCCAGTCAGCCTAACGTCGGTGGTGGGGAAACTTTTAGAGACAATTATCCAGGACAAAATTCATTGGCCCTTAGAAAACTACCATGGGATTGAAGGGATCAAGGGATATGGGGAGAGTTGGAATAAACGGATCTTTCTCCGAGTGGCAGGCAGTGACTAGTGGGGTACCGCAGGGATCGGTCCTTGGACCCCAGCTATTCACAATATATATTAATGATTTAGACGAGGGAACTAGATGTAATATCTCCAAGTTTGCAGACGACACAAAGCTGGGTGGGCGTGTGTGCTGTGAGGAGGATGCTGAGAAACTCCAGTATGATTTGGACAGGTTGGGTGATTGGGCAGATGCATGGCAGATGCAGTATAATGTGGATAAATGCGAGGTTATCCATGTTGTGTATGTACCTTTAAGGGAATAACTGGTCTTAGACTGCAGTACCGGCAGTGACCACCCCTGTATCAAAGGCCCTAGCAGGCTTCTGTAGTTTCAGTTTCAAGCTGCCTCTTGTTCAGTAAAGTACCTGTTAAACTGTTCTCCCAAAGTCCGTGTATTATTGAGGCGCGGACTTTACAGTGGCGACGAGTAAGTTCGAACTCACCTGCAGTGTGGCATCATCTCACGGGGATCTCGCCTGAAAGGAAGGTCCTGGAAGGTCGTAGCCTGAGCAACGGGCGTCGACCGAGGGCAACCGCCCAAAGAATCCATCAGTGTTTGGAGAATTGCGGGAGAGACTGTGGTTCCAGCGAATCGTGCTGGTAGCAGGTAGCACGCTGACCTTTCCAGACTGCGGCGGGCTCAAGCTCGATCGAGCGGCTCTACAAATCGGGTCGCACAGCATCGCCGGGAAAAGAAAACAAGAGAGAGAGGGTGGAGCGCACAGGGCGCGGTCGGTGCTCGAGAACAGGACAGCGGAGAGAAACCTAACTGGGGGGGAAGGAAAGCGAGACGCGCCGAAGCTGCGGGTCGCCGCCATTACCCCGTAGAACACTAGGAGCAGCTTGGCAGTAAGGGGAAGAAGCAAAAGCGCGGGAGGCGCCATTTTATCCCGTTGGGGAAGAAGCAAAAGCGCGGGAGGCGCCATTTTATTCCATTGGGGAAGAAGCAAAAGCGCGGGAGGCACCATTTTAAATCGCCCAAGATGCCGAAAAGTGGCAGTATCACTGCTTTCGACAACGAGGTAGAAGACTGGACCACATATGTAGAAAGAATCGAAGTGTACTGCAAGGCAAATGAGGTGGCCGATGGAAAGAGGGCATCGGTATTATTAAATCTGATGGGTGCGAATACGTACGGCCTATTGCAGAATTTAATTACCCCAGCTAAACCAATGGAGAAAACTTTTGAGGAGATTGTTCATATCTTACAGGAACACCTAAGCCCTACACCACTGCTGATAGCAGAAAGGTTCAAGTTCCGTAAAAGAAACCAGCACAAAGATGAGAGCAATGCTGACTATCTTACGGAACTACGCAAGTTATCGAAGCACTGCCAGTTTGGAGCAGGATTGGCAGACACCTTACGGGATAAGTGTGTCTGCGAGCTCCAGAGTGAAGGAACCCAGAAACGACTACTTTCAAAAAAGGACCTGATGCTAGAACAGGCTTTCAGCGTGGCAGTATCCTACGAAGCAGCAGCACGGGGAGCTGCGGAAATACAACAGAAACCACAAGAATACAGCGCTAACGAAATGGCGTATGGAGCTGAAAAGTGCTATCGCTGCGGCAGAACAACCCATGAGCAGAAGGACTGCTGGTTTAAAGACAAAATATGCAGGCAATGCGGGAAGATGGGACATATAGCAAGAGTCTGCAGGTCGGGAAAGAAGACCAACACGACAAGAACTACTAAGGAACAGTACAGGAAAGTAAAGAAACTGACAGATAGCAGTTCAGAAGATCAGGAGAGTGATAAGGACTCCGGGAGCAGGCGACTAAGTTGTTTAAAGCTACACAACATGATCGCAAAAGAAGATCACCAAACCATTTGGGTCACCCTCATGATAGCAGGGTCTCCAGTGAAGATGGAATTGGACACAGGATCAGCCCTAACTGTCATGAATTGACGAGACTATGAGCGGCTATTCTCACACATACCCTTAAAGGACATGTCCATTGTATTGAAGACATACACGGGGCAAAAGGTCTACCCCAGAGGAAAAATAAGGGTGCCAGTTGAATATAACGGAAAGGAAACACAGAAACTATACATGTATATACTACGAGATGGAGGACCACCATTATTGGGACGTGAATGGATCCGAAGACTACAATTGGATTGGCATTCAATTCAATTCAAATCGCTTTATTGGCATGACAAGTTACATCTTATGTTGCCAAAGCATCGAAAAACATTCATGTTTGTTCACAAAAATACAGATCTATCCATACAGTGCATAAACAGATATATCCCTGAGTGTATAAATATACTTTCATATAATTAATATATACTCTTTTCTTATATTTAGTGGTTGTCCCTCTGTTTATGGCAAGCTGTAACATAGTGTGCTGCTAGTGTTACACAATTTCTCTCTTCCCCTAGTAGGTATGGGAGTTTTTGGTCGCCATTCAAATTTCTGAATTCCGGGCATATTTTTGTGAATTTTGGGTAGAAATTCTCCCTTATGCCCTGATATTTTCTACAAGCTGTGAGGAAGTGCATCTCTGTCTCCACCACTCCCTGACTGCAGTGAGAGCATATCCTGTCCTCTCTTGGTAGCCGGGTCTGTCTGTGTCTACCTTTTTCGATCGCCAGGTTATGTTCACTAAGTCTGTACATTGTCAAAGTTTTTCTCAGTTTGCTATCCTTTACCATGGTCAGGTAATCAGCCATGTTGTATTGTCTGTTTAGGGCCAAGTAGCAATTGAGTTTGCTTTGGGTTTTTGTTGTTTCTGCCCAATATGACAGATATTTTTCCTTTTGCTTAGCGACGATTGTGTTGGGTCGAATTCTTTGTGTTACGCTGTCACTGTCCTGGGGCTGGTTATTGTTAGTAGTTACTTCACTGAGTCCCAGGATTAGTTGACTGAGGGTATTCTTCTTTATGGTCCTCTCTTGGCATTTCAGGGCTTCGTAATGATAGCATTGGGGGTTGCTCATTTCTAGGTGTTTCCAAAATTTGGTGGCTCTTTTTTGGATAGTGATTATTAATGGATATTGGCCTAGTTCTGCCCTGCATGCATTGTTTACGGTTTTCCTTTGAGTCCGGAGGATACTTTTACAGAATTCTGCATGTAGGATCTCAATTGGGTGTTTGTCCCATTTTGCAAATTCTTGTTGTGTTAGCGGTCCCCACACCTCACTGCCATAGAGTGCAATTGGTTCAATTGCTGATTTGAAAATTTTGAGCCAAATGCTAATTGGGATTTCTATTTGGATTGATTTTTTAATGGCATAGAAAGCCCTTCTTGCTTTCTCTTTCAGTTCATTCACAGCCAGATTGAAATTTCCCGTAGAACTGATTTTTAAGCCCAAGTATGTGTAGTTAGTGGTTTGTTCAATTTTGGTTGTTCCTAGTGTGAAATTTATTTTGGGTCCCTGATGTCTGGATCTTTGCTGGAACACAAGGACTTTGGTTTTTTGGGGATTTATTGTCAGGGCCCAAGTCTGGCAGTACGACTCCAGCAGATCCAGGTTCTGCTGTAGACCCTCCTTAGTTGGTGACAGCAGAACCAGGTCGTCTGCATAGAGGAGGAATTTAACCTTGGATTCGTATAGGGTGAGGCCGGGTGCTGTAGATTGTTCAAGTAGTTTTGCCAATTCATTTATGTAAATATTAAAGAGTGTCGGTGAGATTGGCGAGCCCTGCGTCACCCCCCGCCCCTGTGGGAAGTATTTTGTTTGTTTGTCTCCAATTTTAACTGCACATTTGTTGTTTGTATACATTGATTTAATTACATCATATGTTTTTCCCCCTACCCCGCTTTTGATAAGTTTCAGGAATAAACCGTCATGCCAGATGGAATCGAAAGCCTTCTGGAAATCTATAAAGCATGCATAGATTTTGCTTTTGTTTTGATGAACGTGTTTGTCAATTAGGGTCTGCAGGGTGAAGATATGATCTGATGTTCTATAGTTTGGCAGGAATCCAATTTGGCTTTTACTCAAGACATTGTGCTCCTCAAGGAAGTTTATAAGTCTTTTGTTTATGATACTACAGAATACCTTCCCCAGGTTACTGTTTACACAGATGCCTCGATAGTTATTTGGGTCGACTTTGTCCCCACTTTTGTATATGGGCGTTATGAGTCCTTTGTTCCAGATATCAGGGAAGTAACCGACACTCAGAACCAAGTTGAAGAGTTTTAGGATAGCCAGTTTCATTTTCTCGTCTGTGTGTTTAGTCATCTCGCTTAGTATGCCATCTGCCCCGCAAGCTTTTCCTGGTCGCAGGTCCTTGAGTTTTTCAAAAAGTTCTTTTTCTGTTATTATGGAGTCTAGCGGGTTTTGGTTATCTTTTATGGCCATTTTGAGCTTTTCCAGTTTTTTGCATATTTGGTGTTGCTCTGGCCTTAGTGTGTTTTTCTGGTATAATTTTTCAAAGTGGTTTTCCCATGTGTCTCCATTTTTGAATGGCCAATTCGTCATGTTTTTTGTGTAATGTATTCCAGTTGTCCCAGAAACAATTGGAATCAATGGATTCCTCAATGGAGCTGAGTGTATTCTTAATATATTGCTCTTTTTTGGTTCTGAGTGTGTTTCTGTATTGTGTTAGTGTCTGACAATAAGTAAGGCGTAATTCCTCGTTTTCTGGATGTCTGTGTTTTTGGTTTGATATTTTTCTAAGTTTTTTCCTCATGTTATGGCAATCTGGGTCAAACCATTTTTCATAGTTTTTTGTTTTGGGTTTGTTCTTGCGAGCTTTCAAGTTTGACCTTGTTGCCAAATTATCAAAAATATTGTTTAGGTTATTCACTGCCCGGTTTACGCCTTCTTTATTGTGAGTGTATATGTTATCCAGAAAGGTGTCCAAGAGAGCTTGAGTTGATTCATTGCTAATTGCTTTCTGGTATTTTTCCGTGTCGTTTTTGGCCCATCTGTACGATTTTTTGGTGTTGTACAGTTTACTGGGTTGTGTTTCTGTGTTGTTTGTTTCTGTCTTTTTAAGATACATAGTAATTTGACTGTGAACTGACAGTGTTGTTTGTGGTTTGACTGTGAATGCTCTGAAAGAGGATGGGTCCAAATCCGTAATCATATAGTCTACGGTGCTGCAGCCAAGAGGTGTGCAATAGGTCGATCTTCCTAGGAGGTCTCCTATGAACCTACCATTGACAATGTACAGACCCAGGCTTCGACAGAGCTGCAGGAGCTGTTTTCCGTTGGTATTTGTCTGCTTGTCGCAGTTATGCCTGTATGGAAGGGAAGGGATATCGAAGTGGTTATTCCTGAATATGTAATTGTTTCCCTGATTATTGGTGAAGTCTGGTTCTCCGCCAGTTCTTGAATTGAGGTCACCACAGATCAACACGTTCCCCTGGGCCTGGTATTGGATAATTTCCCCCTCAATGTTGGAGAAGGTGTCCTCTTTAAAGTACGGGGATTCCATTGGGGGGATATAGAGTGCGCAAATGAAAACATCTTGGGTGTTAGAGATAATCTCCCTCTCAATTTTGAGCCACATGTGGTTTTCGCCCTTTTTTATAAATTTGATGCAATTCTTAAGCTCTGTTTTAAACCAAATCAGTATGCCTCCGGAGTCTCTGCCTTGGGTTACTCCTGGTAATTTATTGGAGGGGACCACCAGCTCTGTGTACCCTTGGGGACGGCCAGTGTGTCCTTTTCCTTTATACCAAGTTTCCTGTAAAATGATAATATCTAGATCTTTAGTTTCATCTATGAACTCTGGGGTCCTACTCTTCACGTCGAGCACCGAAGAGCGTAGACCTTGGATATTCCAGGTCGAAATATATAAGGATTTCATGTTAAGTTTGATCTTTTACTATGATATGTTAAAGAATGATATGTGTTTGTCGTGTCTAAATGTGGGAAAAAAAGATCATCTCAGTTGTCTATAAATGCTAATACTACTTGGTTACAATTCTTTCTATTAATTAGTACTTGATTTTTTTCATTTTCTGATCCATAAGGCGGAAGTAGATGCTGCTGCACGTCTGCTTATTGTCTCTTAATGGATTGTCTCTGTCTGAGGTATTGCATACGCCCTGTGCATCTCTCCCTCTGTCTGGCTGGGAGCGGTCCTGTTCCCCTGTGGGACAGGAGTGGTGCAGGTCTGATATTGTTGTTGTGCATCGGGATCCTCTCTGGTCCCGGTTGGTGTGGTGGTGGTCTCTGTAGTGGTCCTGGTATGTACCCTGCTGATCTCTGGTGGTCGGGGGGGGGGGGGTCCTTTTGGAGTCTGGGTATGGATTCTGGGAAGTCTGGGAATGGATTCCATTCTGGCACTAACTATGACTGACAAAAAAGATGATGACGTCGCACCTGGACGTCTGTCACAAATTCTATCTGACACGGAAGAGGTGTTCCAACAAGGACTTGGGACTCTAAAAGGAGTAAAGGCAACCATAAAGATTGAGGATAACGCAACCCCAACATTTTTCAAGGCCAGACCGGTGCCATATGCGATACGCCCAGCTGTGGAAGCTGAACTGGAGAGTCTGGAGCGTTCGGGGGTGCTGTCTAAGGTGGACTGGAGTGAGTGGGCCACACCCATCATTCCTGTAATGAAGAAAGCATTGAGCAACATGCCTGGGGAGCCAAGGAAGGTTCGCATCTGTGGGGACTTCAAGGTGACTGTGAACCCAGTCTTGCATACAGTACAGTATCTGCTTCCGCGGATAGAAGATATTTTCGCCTCACTATCTGGAGGGAAATGTTTCAAGCGTATCTACAAATGGAGGTGGAAGAAGCATCTAGGAAATACCTCACGATAAACACTCACAAAGGCCTTTACCAGTACAATCGACTGGTATTTGGGGTAGCATCGGCCCCGGCTATGTGGCAGAGGGTAATGGAACAAGTCCTGCAACGGATCCCGGGGACCCAGTGTTATTTGGACGACATCCTGGTTACGGGCGAAAATGACAATGAACACCTTGCCAACCTGGAACAGGTGCTCACGAGATTGCAGGAATATGGGCTACGAGCCAACCGTCCCAAATGCGAGTTCTTCAGGAGACAAATCTCGTATTGTGGCCACATGATTGATGAGGAAGGGTTGCATAAGATTGTGACTGTAGTCAAGGCTCCATCACCAGAAAATGTGTCGCAACTGAGGTCGTTCCTCGGGTTGGTGAACTACTACCATAAGTTCTTGCCGAATTTATCAACAATTCTGCACCCACTGAACGCCCTCCTTCAAACTGGTGTAACATGGAAATGGAGTGATGAGTGTAAGCGTGCCTTTCAGGAATGTAAATGCCAAATCACTTCAAAAGAAGTATTGGCCCACTACAACCCAACACTACCGATTCGGTTGGCATGTGATGCGTCACCTTACGGCATTGGAGCGGTGCTGTCACACAAATTCCGTGATGGTTCAGAGAGGCCAATTGCCTTTGCATCGCGCTCGCTAACCTCAGCCGAGCGTAACTAAACCCAGATTGACAGGGAGGCCCTCAGCCTGGTGTGGGGGGTGAAGAAGTTCAATCACTATCTGCACGGGCAGAAATTCACTCTACTGACTGATCATCAACCCCTGGTCTCAATTTTTAACCCAAAGAAGGGCGTTCCGGTGATGACGGCGCAACGGCTGCAAAGATGGTCACTTTTTCTAGGGGCACGTCAGTATGACATAGAGTACAAAGGTACAAAACAACATGGAAACGCTGATGGGCTGTCGCGCCTACCATTGCCTATGGCAGAAGAAGCACCTGCAGTGGACCCTGTGGAGATATTCCATGCGACCGTAGTCGAATGTTTGCCTGTTACAAATGCAAGTATTGAGAAGGAAACCCGAAATGACCCGACACTCTCTCGGGTCTATGATTTGACGGTGAAGGGATGGCCAGCATATGGCAACACACTGTTGCCAGCATTCTCGCCAAGGAGGGAACAGCTGTCAGTGTGCCGGGGTACCTTGATGTGTGGATCCCGAGTGGTAATTCCACCCAAGTTGAGAGATAGAGTACTCAATGAGCTTCACGAGGGTCATCTGGGAGGGGTAAAAATGAAGAGCCTAGCCAGGGCGTTTGTGTGATGGCCGGGAAGCGATAAAGAAATCGAGGATATGACCAAGAGATGCACAGGATGCCAGAAGGTCCAAAACGCTCCACCACAGGCCCCGCTACATCCATGGGAGTGGCCCTCATCTCCATGGCAACAGGTACACATTGATTTCGCTGGTCCATTTATGGACTCAATGTTTCTAATCGCTGTGGACGCCCATTCGAAATGGCCAGAGGTCATTAACATGTCCTCCACCACCACGGAAAAAACTATTGCAGTCCTAAGGACCATCTTCGCCAGGAATGGGTTGCCAGAACAGATCTGTTCCGACAATGGCCCACAGTTTGTCTGAGGATTTCCGGAGGTTCCTGAAGAATAATGGGGTGAAACATTACACATCTGCCCCATATCATCCAGCCACAAATGGATTGGCTGAGAGGTTTGTTCAGACCTTTAAAAAGGCCATAAAGGCAATGTATAATGATGACATACCACTGCAACACAAGGTGGATAACTTCCTGTTTGCTTACCGGAATGCGACACATGCAGTAACCAACCAAACTCCAGCCATACTGTTTTTCAACCGGAGACTAAGATGTTGCTTGGATTTGCTCAAACCAAACATAAGACGAGATGTGGAGGATAAGCAGTTCCAGCACATAAATGAGAAGCCAACCAGGAGCTTTAAGATAGGGCAACCAGTCTTGGCCCGCGACTACCGAACAGAAAAATGGCAGCCAGGCACGATATGCACACAGCAGGGACCACTAATGTACACAGTGGACGTTGGAGAGAGCATCGTGAGACGCTATGCTGACCAGATTCTAGAGTCACAGGAACAAGCCAAACCTGTACCACAAGCATGTGCGCCTGGTAATGAGCCCGAAGTACAGATTGCGTCTACCTCAGAAGCAGGGGTATTGGAAGCTGACGAACCAACCAATGACAATGAGCCAGAATTGACTCCACCGCCAGAACAGGATACTCGAGAAAGGCGCTATCCAGTCCGGATCAGGAAGCCTCCTCAAAGACTGAACTTATAAATGACTATTTCAGTTGATGTATATATTACTGAGAAAATTGTAATTGTAATTAGTTATTATTTAGTTGTTAAATGAATGTTATGTACTGTTTATCTAAAAGGGGAGGAATTGTTGTGTATGTACCTTTAAGGGAATAACTGGTCTTAGACTGCAGTACCGGCAGTGGCCACCCCTGTATAAAAGGCCCTAGCAGGCTTCTGTAGTTTCAGTTTCAAGCTGCCTCTTGTTCAGTAAAGTACCTGTTAAACTGTTCTCCCAAAGTCTGTGTATTATTGAGGCGCGGACTTCACAATCTACTTTGGTGTCAAAAACAGGAAGGCAGATTATTATTTGAATGGCAATAGATTGGGAGAAAGGGAAGTGCAACGAGACCTGGGCGTCCTTGTGCACCAGTCGCTGAAAGTAAGCATGCAGGTGCAGCAGGCGATTAAGAAGGCAAATGGTATGTTGGCCTTCGTAACGAGAGGGTTTGAGTACAGGAACAAAGATGTCTTGCTGCAGTTGTACAGGGCCTTGGTGAGACCACATCTTGAGTAGTGTGTGCAGTTTTGGTCGCCTTATCTGAGGAAGGATGTTCTTGCCATGGAGGGAGTGCAGCGAAGATTCACCAGACTGATACCTGGGATGGCAGGAATGACGTATGGGGAGAGATTGGGTCGATTGGGCTTATACTTGCTGGAGTTTAGAAGAATGAGAGGGGATCTCATTGAAACTTATAAAATTCTAACAGGACTAAACAGACTGGATGCAGGAAGGATGTTCCCAATGGCCGGGGAGTCCAGAGCCAGGTGTCACAGTCTAAGGATTAGGGGTAAGCCATTTAGGACGGAGATGAGGAGGAATTTCTTCACCCAGAGAGTGGTGAACCTGTGGAATTCTCTACCACAGAAGGCAGTGGAGGCCAATTCATTAAATATATTCAAGAAGGAGTTAGATATATTTCTTAAGGCTAAAGTGATCAAGGGTTATGGGGAGAAGGCAGGGACGGGGTACTGAATTTGGATGATCAGCCATGATCTCATTAAATGGCAGAGCAGGCTCGAGGGGCCGAATGACCTACTCCTGCTCCTATCTTCTATATTTCTATTACTCTCACTATTACCTCAATGCTAATGAATCGGGGGGGAAACTCTCCACTGGCTGGAGTCAGACTGAGCACAAAGGAAGATGATCTTGGTGGTTGGAGGTCAATCATCACAGCCCCAGGACATCGCTGCAGGAGTTCCTCAGGGCAGTGTGCTCGGCCCAACCCTCTTCAACTGCTTCATCAATGACCTTCCCTCCAACATAAGGTCAGAAGTGGGGATGTTCGCTGATGACTGCACAGTACAGGTGGACTATCCTTTATCCGAAAACCTCGGGACCAGCCGAGTTTCGGATAAAGGAGAATTTCGGATTTTGGAAGGTGGGTCGGCGGGGGTCCGTGGGGGGGGTCGGCGGGGGGTCGTGCGCACAACTTACGCTGACGCTCAGCGTAAGTCAGTTGGGGTCGGCGGGGGTCGGGGCCGGCGGGGTACGCGGGGGTGGTCGGCGGTTGTCGGGGCTGGCAGGGTCCGCGGGGGGGTCGGCGGTTGTCGGGGCTGGCAGGGTCGGCAGTTGTCGGGGCTGGCGGGGTCCGCGGGGGGGTCGGCGGTTGTCGGGGTCCGCGGGGGGGTCGGCGGTTGTCGGGGCTGGCGGGGTCGGCGGTTGTCGGGGCTGGCGGTTGTCGGGGCTGGCGGGGTCGGCGGTTGTCGGGGTCGGTGGGGGGGTCGGCGGGGGGTCTTGCGCACGACTTACCCTTTATCCGAACTTCCGCAACCGGAACCCTCTAAAAACCTTCGGTTTTTTCGTTCAGCATAAGTCGTACGCACGACTTACGCTGAACGAAAAAACCTTCGGTTTTTAGAGGGTTTCGGTTTTCGGAAGTCCGGATAAAGGGTAGTCTACCTGTATTCAGTTCCATTTGCAACTCCTCAGATAATGAAACCGTCCATGCCCGCATGCAACAAGACCTGGACGACATTCAGGCTTGGGCTGGTAAGTGGCAGGTAACATTTGCACTACACAAGTGCCAGGCAATGGCTATCTCCGACAAGCGAGCATCTAATCACCGCCCCTTGACATTCAACGGCATTCCCATCACCGAATCCCCCACCATCAACATCCTGGGAGTCACCATTGACCAGAAACTTAACTGGACCAGCCACATAAATACTGTGGCTACAAGAGCAGGCCAGAGGCTGGGTATTCTGCGGCGAGTGTCTCACCTCCTGACTCCCCAAAGCCTTTCCACCATCTACAAGGCACAAGTCAGGAGTGTGATGGAATACTCTCCACTTGTCTGGATGAGTGCAGCTCCAACACCACCCAAGACAAAGCAGCCCGCTTGATTGGCATCCCATCCACCACCTTAAACATTCACTCCCTCCACCACCGGCGCACCGTGGCTGCATTGTGTACCATCTACAAGATGTACAGCAGCAACTCGCCAAGGCTTCTTCGGCAGCACCTCCCAAAACCGACGACCTCTTCTACCTGGAAGGACAAAGACAGCAAGCGCATGGGAACACCTGATAGAATACATATATCCCTGAAGGCAGCAGGACAGGCAGAAAAGGTGGTTAAAAAGGCTTACGGGATACTTGCCTTCATTAGCCGAGGCATAGAATATAAGAGCAGGGAGGTTATGATGGAGCTGTACAAAACGCTAGTTAGGCCACAGCTGGAATACTGTGCAGTTCTGCTCGCCACACTATAGGAAGGATGTGATTGCATTGGAGAGGATGCAGAGGAGATTCACCAGGATGTTACCTGGGCTAGAACGCTTCAGCTATGAAGAGAGACTGGACAGGCTGGGGTTGTTTTCCTTAGAGCAGAGAAGGCTGAGGGGGGACCTGATTGAGGTGTACAAAATTTTGAGGGGCATAGATAGGGTAGATAGAAAGGAACTTTTCCCCTTAGTAGAGGGGTCAATAACCATTAGTTTCAAGGTAAGGGGCAGGAGGTTTAGAGGGGATTTGAGGAAAACCTTTTTTCCACCAGAGGGTGGTTGGAATCTGGAACTCACTGCCTGAAAGGGTGATAGAGGCAGGAACCCTCACAACATTCAAGAAGCATTTAGACCAGCACTTGAACCGCCATAGCATACAAGGCTACAGACAAAGTGCTGGAAAATGGGATTAGAATAGACAGGGCTTGATGGCCTGTGCAGGCACGATGGGCCTCTTTCTGTGCTGTATAACTCTATGACTCTATGACCACCAACTCCAAGTCACGCACCATTCTGACTTGGAAGTATATTGCCATTCCTTCATCGGCGCTGGGTCAAAGTCCTGGAACTCCCTCCCTGACAGCACTGTGGGAGTACCTTCACCACACGGACAGCAGCGGTTCAAGAAGGCGGCTCAGCACCACCTTCTCAAGGGCAATTAGGGATGGGCAATAAATGCTGGCCTTGCCAGCGACGCCCACATCCCATGAACGAATTTAAAAAAAAACTTCATCCCATAACACGCGTACAAGGGCTCAGTAATGTTTAATTCATCAGAAAAAGACAAAGTACAACAACATACTGGTCAGCTTAAAAGAATCTCATCATATTTATGAGGCCACAAACTTAAAATAGTCACTAATAAATCCAGTAATGAATTCAGGAGAAGTGTCTTTACCCAGAGAATGGTGAGAATGGGGAACTCGCTACCACAGGGAGTAGTTGAGGTGAACAGCACAGATGGATTTATGGGGAAGCCACACAAGGGAGAAAGGAATGGGAGGAGATGTTGATCGGGTTAATTGAAGTAGAGTGGGTGTGGGGCGTAAACACCGGCATGGACCAGTTGGGCCGAATGGCCTGTTTCTGTGCTGTACATTCTATGTAACACCATCAACAATCAATCGAAGGGAATCATCAGCACAACAGATTGAAAGATTAAACAGCAGTCCAAGAATTTATAAAACATTCATCCATTCCATGTTCATGTCACCCCAGCTATCTTCAGGGCCCTGTGCTACAGAACAGTGTGAACTCGCTGGTGTCTCTTCAGCTCCCCGGAGCTTTTAAAGCTCTTAGCACAGTCAGGGCATTTAAATGGTCTCTCATCAGTGTGAACAAGCTGGTGTGTCAGCAGGTGGGATGACCGAGTGAATCCCTTCCCACACACGGAGCAGGTGAACGGCCTCTCCCCGGTGTGAACTCGCTGGTGTCTCTTCAGCTCCCTGGAACTTTTAAAGCTCTTAGCACAGTCAGAGCATTTAAATGGTCTCTCATCAGTGTGAACAAGCTGGTGTGTCAGCAGGTTGGATGAGTGAGTGAATCCCTTCCCACACACTGAGCAGGTGAACGGCCACTCCCCAGTGTGAACCAACTGGTGTACCTTCAGATTCCCAGAGGTTTTATAGCTCTTCCCACAGTCAGAACATTTAAATAGTCTCTCATCAGTGTGAACTCGCTGGTGTGTCAGCAGGTTGGATGACTGAGTGAATCCCTTCCCACACACGGAGCAGGTGAACGCCCTCTCACCAGAGTGAAATCGCTGGTGTTTCTTCAGATCTCCAGAGGTTTTAAAGCTCTTCCCACAGTCAGAGCATTTAAATGGTCTCTCATCGGTGTGAACCAACTGGTGTCCCTTCAGATCCCCAGAGGTTTTAAAGCTCTTCCCACAGTCAGAACATTTAAATGGTCTCTCATCAGTGTGATATTGCTGGTGTGTCAGCAGGTTGGATGACTGAGTGAATCCCTTCCCACACACGGAACAGGTGAACGCCCTCTCACTGAACGCCCTCTCACCAGTGTGAACTCGCTGGTGTTTCTTCAGATCCCCAGAGGTTTTAAAGCTCTTCCCACAGTCAGAGCATTTAAATGGTCTCTCATCGGTGTGAACCAACTGGTGTTCCTTCAGATCCCCAGAGGTTTTAAAGCTCTTCCCACAGTCAGAACATTTAAATGGTCTCTCATCAGTGTGATATTGCTGGTGTCTCAACAGGTTTGATGACTGAGTGAATCCCTTCCCACACACGGGGCAGGTGAACGGTCTCTCATCAGTGTGAACTTGCTGGTGTTTCAACAGGTTGGATGACTGAGTGAATCCCTTCCCACACACGGAGCAGGTGAATGGCCTCTTCCCAGTGTGAACTGGCTGGTGTCCGTTCAGATTCCCGGAGCTTTTAAAGCTCTTCCCACAGACAGAACATGTAAATGGTCTCTGATCGGAGTGAACTCGCTGATGTTGCTTCAGATCCCCAGAGGTTTTAAAGCTCTTCCCACAGGCAGAACATTTAAATAGTCTCTCATCAGTGTGAACTCGCTGGTGTGTCAGTAGGTGGGATGACCGAGTGAATGTCTTCCCACACACGGAGCAGGTGAACAGAATCTCTCCTGCTCTCTCCAGCTGGTGTCTCTTCAGATCCTGGGACGTTTTAAATCTCTTCCCACAGTCATAACATTTAATGTGAACAAGCTGGTGTCTCAGGAGGGTGGCAGAATGAGAGAATCGCTTCAAAAACACAGAGCAGGTCAACGGTCTCTCATTGGTGTGGACAAGCTGGTGTCTCAGCAGCACAGAGGGTGCAATTAATCCCTTCCCACACACGGAGCGGGTTAAAGGTCTCTCCCTAGTGTGATCTTGCTGGTGTATCATCGAAGCGGATGACTGAGTGAATCCCTTCTGGAACACGGGGCCGGTGAACGGGCTCTCCCCAGTGTGTAGCCACTGGTGTTGCTTCAGGTACTTGTAGATTTTGAAGCTCTTCCCACACTCAGAACATTTAAAAGGTCTCTCATCAGTGTGAACTCGCTGGTGTGCCAGCAGATTGAAGGACCGACTGAATCAGGTCCTGATGAATCGAGCGACTCTGTCTGTTCTTGACATGATGTTCGGTCTGAGCTTCCTGTCTGTAAATGCTCCACTTCTAAAACCCTGTAGAAGGAGTGTAGAAAGGGGTGAGAGGGAAAATGTTGCCTCATGTCCCCCTTTCCCAGCCCAGGGGCAGTGAAGCTGATTTTCAGGCCCCAGCTGCTGCACAGGTTACATATGAACATACGAATTAGGAGCAGGAGTAGGCCACTCGGCCCCTCGAGCCTGCTCCGCCATTCAATAAGATCATGGCTGATCTGATTACTCCACATTCCCACCTACCCCCGATAACCTTTCACCTCCTTGCTTATCAAGAATCTATCTACCTCTGCCTTAAAAATATTCAAAGACTCTGCTTCCACCGCCCTCTGAGGAAGAGAGTTCCAAAGACTCACGACCCTCTGTAAGAAAAAATTTCTCCTCATCTCTGTCTCAAATGGGCGACCCCTTATTTTTAAACAGTGACCCCTAGTTCTAGATTCTCCCAGAAGAGGAAACATCCTCTCCACATCCATCCTGTCCAGACCTCACAGGATCTTATATGTTTCAATCAAGTCACCTCTTACTCTTCTAAACTCCAGCGGATACAAGCCTAGCCTGTCCAACCTTTCCTCATAAGACAACCCGCCCATTCCAGGTATTAGTCTAGTAAACCTTCTCTGAACTGCTTCCAATGCATTTACATCCTTCCTTAAATAAGGAGACCAATACTGTACACAGTGCTCCAGATGTGGTCTCACCAATGCTCTGTATAACTGAAGCATAACCTCCCTACTTTTGTATTCAGTTTCCCTCGCAATAAACAATAACATTCTATTAGCTTTCCTGATTACTTGTTGTACCTGAAGACGAACCTTTTGCGATTCACGCATTAGGACACCCAGATCCCTCTGCATCTCAGAGCTCTGCAATCTCTCACCATTTACATAGAAACATAGAAGATAGGAGCAGAAGTAGGCCATTCGGCCCTTCGAGCCTGCTCCGCCATTCAATGAGATCATGGCTGATCATCCAAATTCAGTACCCTGTCCCTGCCTTCTCCCCATATCCCTTGATCCCTTTAGCCTTAAGAAATATATCCAACTCTTTCTTGAATATATTTAATGAACTGGCCTCCACTGCCCTCTGTAGCAGAGAATTCCACAGGTTCACCACTCTCTGGGTGAAGAAATTCCTCCTCATTTCAGTCCTAAATGGCTTACCCCTTATCCTTAGACTATGACCCCTGGTTCTGGACTCCCTGGCCATCATAAACATCCTTCCTGCATCTACTCTGCCTGACAGAATTTTATAGGTTTCGATGAGATCCCCTCTCAATCTTCTAAACTCCAGTGAGTATAATCCCAATCGACACAATCTCTCCTCATACGTCATTCCTGCCATCCCAGGTATCAGCCTGGTGAATCTTCACTGCACTCCTTCCATGGCAAGGACGTCCTTCCTCAGGTAAGGCGACCAAAACTGCACACAATACTCAAGGTGCGGTCTCACCAAGGCCCTGTACAACTGTAGCAAGACATCCTTGTTCCTGTACTCGAACCCTCTTGCTACGAAGGCCAACATACCATTTACCTTCTTAACGGCCTGCTGCACCTGCATGCTTACCTTCAGCGATTGGTGCACAAGAACACCCAGGTCTCTTTGCACTTCCCCTTCTCCCAATCTATTGCCATTCAAATAATAATCTGCCTTCCTGTTTTTGCCACCAAAGTGGATAACCTCACATTTATCTTCTTTTTGCTTTTTTATTCTTCCTGGCAAAATGGACAACTTCACATTACACTCCATTTGCCAGATCTTTGTCCACTCACTTAACTTATCTATATCCCTTGTAGCCTCCTTATGTCCTCTTCACAATTTACTTTCCTACCTATCTTTGTGTCATCAGCAAATCTAGCAACCATGCCTTCAGTCCCTTCATCCAAGTCATTTATATAAATTGTAAAATGTTGTGGTTCCGGCACTGATCCCTGTGGCACATCACTTGTTACATCTTGCCAACCAGAAAATGACCCATTTATGCCTACTCTCTGTTTCCTATTAGCTAGCCAATCCTCTATCCATGCCAACATGTTACTCCCTACACGATGAGCTTTTATTTTCCGCAATAACCTTTGATGTGGCAACTTATCAAATGCCTTCTGGAAATCTAAGTACAGTACATCCACCGGTTCCCCTTTATCCACAGCATATGTTACTTCCTCAAAGAACTCCAATAAATTGGTTAAACATGATTTCCCTTTCACAAAACCATGTTGACTCTGCCTGATTACCTTGAACTTTTCCAAGTGCCCTGTTATAACATCTTTAATAATAGCTTCTAACATCTTCCCCATGACAGATGTTAAGCTAACTGGCCTGTAGTTTCCTGCTTTCTCTCTCCCTCCCTTTGAGTAAAGGAGTTACATTTGCTATTTTCCAATCTAATGGAACCTTCCCCGAATCTAGGGAATTTTGGCAAAATAAAACCAACGCATCAACTATCTTACTAGCCACTTCTTTTAAGACCCTAAGATGAAGTCCATCAGGCCCCGGGGACTTGTCAGCCCACAGCTCCAACAATTTGCTCAGTACCACTTCCCTGGTGATTGTAATTTTCTTGCGTTCCTCCCTCCCTTCCATTTCCTGATTTACAGCTATTTCTGGGATGTTACTTGAATCCTCTATAGTGAAGACCGATGCAAAATACCTGTTCAATTCAACTGCCATCTCCTTAATTTCCATTATTAATTCCCCAGACTCACTTTCTATAGGACCAACGCTCACTTTGTTAACTCTCTTTTTTAAATATCTATAGAAACTCTTACTATCAGTTTTTATATTTCTAGCTAGCTTTCTCTGGTACTCTCATTTTTCTCTCCTTATTAATCTTTTAGTCATTCTTTGCTGCTTTTTATATTCTGTCCAATTTTCTGACCTGCCAGCAAATCTTTGCACAATTATATACTTTTTCTTTAAGTCTGATACTATCTTTAACTTTCTTAGTTAACCACGGATGGTGGAATTTTTCTTTCTCGTTGGAATGTATATATTCTGTGTATTCTGAAATATCCCCTTAAATGTCTGCCACTGCAACTCTATTGACCTATCCCTTAACCTAATTTGCCTGTTCACTTTAGCTAGCTCTGCTTTCATGCCCTCATAATTGCCCTTATTTAAGTTTAAAATACTAGTCTTGGACCCACTCGTCTCTCCCTCAAACTGAATGTAAAATTCAATCATATTATGATCGCTGCTACCTAGGGGCACCTTCACTATGAGGTCATTAATTAATCCTATCTCATTGCACAATACCAGGTCTAGTGTAGCCTGCTCTCTGGTTGGCTCCAGGACGTGCTGTTCTAAGAAACTATCCCAAAAAGATTCTATGAACTCCTCATCTAGGCTACTTTGGCCCATCTGATTTTTCTAGTCTATATATAGATTAAAATCCCCCATGATTATAGCCATACCTTTCTGACAAGCTCCCATTATTTCTTCCTTTATACTCCATCCTACCGTGTGGTTACTGTCAGGGGGCCTGTACACCACTCCCACAAGTGACTTCTTGCCTTTATCATTTCTCATCTTAACACGCAGGTGCAGCAAGCAATTAGGAAAGCAAATGGTATGTTAGTCTTTATTACAAATGAATTGGAGTATAAGAGTAAAGTCTTACCGCAATTATATAGGGCCTTGGTGAGACCACACCTGGAGTATTGTGTACAGTTTTGGTCTCCTTACCTAAGGAAGGATATACTTGCCTTAGAGGGAGTGCAACGAAGGTTCACCAGACTGATTTCTGGGATAGGGGGATTGTCCTATGAGGAGAGATTGAGTAGACTGGGCCTATATTCCCATGAATTTTGAAGAATGAGAGGTGATCTCATTGAAACATCTACAATTCTTACAGGGCTTGAAAGGGTAGATGCTGGGAGACTGTTTCCCCTGGCTCGGGAGTCTAGAACCAGGGGTCACAGTCTCAGAATAAGGGGTCGGCCATTTAGGACTGAGATGAGGAGAAATGTCTTCACTCAGAGGGTTGTGAATCTTTGGAATTCTCTGCCCCAGAGGGCTGTGGAGGCTCAGTCATTGAGTATAATCAAGGCTGAGACAGATAGATTTTTGGACTCATGGGGAATCAAGGGATATGGGGATCGGGCGGGAAGGTGGAGATGAGGTAGAAGATCAGCCATGATCTTATTGAATGGCGGAGCAGGCTCAAAGGGCCGAATGGCCTGCTCCTGCTCCTATTTCTTATGTTCTTAAGAAAGCTGTTTGCTATAGCCTGCTGCCCCACAACAAATACACAGAGGATTTCAGTTACGTGGAGAGACTGGAGAAGCTGGGATTGTTCTCCTTGGAGCAGAGAAGGTGCAGCGGAGATTTAATAGAGGTGTTCAAAACAGGAAGAGTTTTGATAAGAGTAAATAGGAGCATGGGAACAGGAGGAGGCCATTCAGCCCCTCCAGCCTGTTCCACCATTCAATGAGATCATGGCCGATCTGTGTCTTAACTCCACCCACCTGCCTTGGCTCCATATCCCTTTGCTCCCTTGTCTGGCAAAAATCTATCGCTCTGGGATTTAAAATGATTAATTGAGCTGGCATCGACTGCTTTCTGTGGGAGAGGGTTCCACACTTCTACCACCCTTTGTGTGAAGAAGTGTTTCCCAACTTCTCTCCTGAATGGCCTGGCTCTGATTTTAAGGTGATGTCCCCTTGTCCTCGACTGCCCCACCGGCGGAAAAAGTTTCTCTCTATCTACTCTACCAATTCCTTTCAAAATCCTAAAATCCTCAATCACTCCTTAACCTTCTAGATTCCAGGGAACACAAGCCTAGTTTATGTAATCTCTCCTCATAATCTAACCCTTGGAGCCCGGGTAACATTCTGGTGAATCTGTGCTGCACTCCTTCCAAGGTCAGTATATCCTTTCTGAGGTGCGGTGCCCAGAACTGTACACAGTGCTCCAGGGAGTTCCTGGGAGTTAATGTGCGTAGGTCTCTGAAGGTAGCAGGACATATTGAGAGAGTGGTTAACAAAGCATATGGGATCTTGGGCTTCATAAATTGAGTACAAAAGTAGAGAAGTTATGCTGAACCTTTATAAAGCACTGGTTGGGCCACAACTGGAGTATTGCGTCCAGTTCTGGTCACCACACTTTAGGAAGGATGTGAAGGCCCTTGAGAGGGTGCAGAGGAGATTTACCAGAATGGTTCCGGGGATGGGGGATCTTAGCTACAAGGACAGGTTGGAGAAGCTGGATTTGTTTTCATTAGAGCAAAGGAAGTTTAGGGGTGATTTGATAGAGGTGTACAAGATTATGATGGGTTTGGATAGGCTAGACGGGGAAAGGCTGTGCCCACGAGTTGATGGTACAAGGACTAGGGGACACAGATTTAAGGTTTTGGGCAAGAGATACAGGTTGGACGTGAGGAAAAACTTTTTTACGCAGCGAGTGGTGATGGCCTGGAACTCGCTGCCGACGGAAGTGGTGGAAGCGGAGACACTCAATGTTTTCAAGGGGAGACTGGATAGGCACCTGAGGGAAATAAACTTGCAGGGCTATGGGGATAGCGCGGGGGAATGGGACTGACTGGATTGCTCTACAGAGCCAGCTCAGACTCGATGGGCCGAATGGCTTCCTGTTGTGCCGTTATGACTCTCTGGGGTCTAACCAGGGCTTTGTATAGCTGTAGCTTATAAGGAGAAACTGTTTCCAGTGGCAGGAGGGTCGGTAACCAGAGGACACAGATTTAAGGTCATTGACAAAAGAACCAGAGGCGAGGTGAGGAGAATTTTATTTACGCAGCGAGTTGTTGTGATCTGGAATGCGCTGCCTGAAAGGGCGGTGGAAGCAGATTCAATAATAACGTTCAATGGGGAATTGGATAAATACTTGAAGGGGAAAAATTTTCAGGGCTATGGGGAAAGAGCAGGGGGAGTGGGACTAAATGGAGAGCTCTTTCAAAGAGCCGGCACAGGCACGATGGGCTGGATGGCCTCCTTCTGTGCTGTATGATTCTAGGAGCCACGCCTAGAGTGGAGTGGTGCCTGCGGGGATCGCTTGGCAGGAAATTGGGAGGAGGTGGTACACACGCAGACAGCACCTGATTTCGAGACGCTGTCCTTTTAAAATTGGTCCTCCACAGGCAAGGAGTGGCTCGGTCCCTTTAATGAAAATCACATTGAAAAGTGTCCCTGTCCCTTTAAGAGCCCTCCGCCCACCACTCCCGCCCTTTTCGTAAAGTCTTTGAAATTCATAATAAAAGTTCATGCAGAAAAAATGAGAGTGTGTGTCTGACTGTATTTAATGAGTATTTGTGTCTGTGTGTCTGTCTGACTGTATGTGTGTGTGTCTGTGTAGAATAGCATCATAGAATGATACAGTACAGAAGGCCATTCAGCCCATCGTGCCTGTGCCAGCTCTTTGAAAGAGCGATCCAATTAATCCCACTCCCCCTGCTCTTTCCCCAAAGCCCTGTTAATGTTTTCCCTTCAAGTATTTACCTCAATCTCTTTTGAATTATATAGTAATCTCGGATGTAATGCTTAAGTTATCCACTAGATGAAGACAAATGCTAAGGGTTCATTTACCAGTGTTTTAAGGTAAGCCCTGCTACACAAATATTTAGGTAATGTGGCCTTGTGGGTATGACATCATAGCATCCTCCATTTTGGTTTGCTCGTGCAGTAAGAAATACAGAGTGCATGCCTGTAGCTTGTAAGAGCTCTGTTTTCTCCTTATTCTGTGTAAATTAAAAGTAAAGTTTTGAGTTCCTGAAGTCTCACTTATATCAATTAATTGGACCTTACTACTTGGAAATAACATTTGGCAATGAGGATTAACTGTTTCAACTTGAAGAAGGGAAAATACAAGAACACTGCATCGGAATCATGGCTACTCGAGTAGGAGAGATTTCTGCTTTTGATGTTAAAAATCAAACTCGGGAAGAGTACTGTGAGTTATTGGAGCATTTCTTTGTAGCAAATGATATTGTCGATGTTGGAAAAAGGAGAGCTATTTTGCTAACTTCGGTGGGAAGTCTGATGTATAGTTTACTGAGAAACGTATGCAGTCCTGCAAAGCCTAGAGATAAATCATTTACTGAATTAGTGGACTTGCTAAAGGAACATTTCAATCCCAGACCGAGTGAGATTGTACAGCGTTTCAAATTTAATTCATGGAACAGGATACCGGGAGAGTCTGTGTTGGATTATGTAGCGGTGTTGAGAAAACTGGCACATGATTGCAATTACGGGAACAGTTTGAAAGACATGCTGAGAGATAGGCTGGTTTGCGGAATAATGGATGCTCGAATGCAGAGGAGATTATTGTCCGAGACTGGGCTTACGTATGAAAAAGCGTTGGAACCTGCTCAATTAATAGAGACAGCTAACCGTGATGTAAAAGAAATACAAGGTTCAGACTGGGCTACTACGAAGCAAGTTGCAGGTCAGACGCTGGTGCACAAGTTAAATATGAGTCGTACACCACAACGTGAGCATATAAAAGCATGTTATAGATGCAATGGAGATCACCTGGCAAGGGAATGCAGGTTTCTGGAGGAAAAGTGCCACAAGTGTGGGAAAAAAGGACATATAAAAACGTGCATGCAGGGCAAAAGCTACCCTGGAGGTATACGAACCTAAAGGGGGAGAGAAGCAAAACCTGGTAAGAGAAGTGAAAAAACAGGGAGCACATCACATCAGTGGAGAAGCTGAGGAAGAAGACGACGTGTTCATATTGCATAGTATGGTAGAGGACATTCCAAAAGTGGATCCTATCATTTTGCAACTGATAGTAAATGACACTAAGGTCAACTTTGAGGTGGATACTGGATGTGGTGTTACCATAATGAACAGGGAAGAGTATTCAAAATTGTGGAACCGTGCAAAAGTTCTAGAGTTAAAGTCTTGCTCTATGAAGCTTAAAACCTATACCGGTGAACGAGTGACAACCTTGGGTACAGCTACTGTAACTGTGAAACACAGGGACACCGTGGAACAGCTACCTGTAGTTGTAGTATCGGGTTCTGGACCAAATTTGTTAGGTTGGGGCTGGATACGAGAACTTAAATTAGATTGGGGAGCAATAAATCAATTGGAAGGAGGCAAACAGTTGTCTTTGCAAGAAGTCTTGATTGAACATGAGAACGTGTTCAAGGAAGAATTTGGAACATTTAATGGCCCCCCCAGCTAAGATTTATGTTGACAAGGAGGCACTGCCAAGATTTTTTAAACAACGACCTGTGCCTTATGCCATGAAACCGAAGGTAGAGGCTGAGCTTGATCGTCTTTAGAGGGAGAACATTCTGGAACCCGTGAAATGTTCAGAATGGGCAGCTCCCATTGTACCTGTTTTAAAACCGGACAATTCGGTAAGAATCTGTGGAGATTATAAATTGACTGTAAATAGGGTGTCTAAACTAGAACAGTATCCTATTCCTAAAACTGAGGATCTTTTTGCAAACCTGGCTCAAGAAGTAAGTGTACTTTCATGGGGAATGAGGCCATGTTCCTGGGACACAGAGTGGATGCCACAGGGCTCCATCCAATCAAGGAGAAGGTAAAAGCACTGCAGGAGGCACCAGATCATACAAATGTGACTGAGTTAAAGGCTTACCTGGGACTGCTAAACTATAACAGGTTTATGCCAAACTTGTCAACAGTGTTAGCACCTCTTCACAAACTACTGCGCAAGGAGACACCGTGGCAGTGGGAAGAGGAACAGAGGGTTTCATTTGAACAATCCAAGAAACTGATGTTGTCCTCAGATGTGCTGGTTCACTACAATGCAGAGAAAGACATCATTCTCTCTTGTAACGCTTCACCTTACGGGGTGGGGGCAGTTCTTTCAGACTGTATGGAAGATGGAACTGAAAGACCGATAGGGTTTATGTCTCGAACTCTGACCCCAGCGGAAAAAAAACTATTTCCAGTTGGATAAAGAGGGGTTAGCAGTAATGTTTGGGTTACAGAGGTTTCATAAGTACATATATGGCAGGAAATTCACCATATGCACCGATCATAAACCTCTTCTATCTCTTTTTAATGAGATGAAAGCAGTACCACAGATGGTGTCACCCCGAATCCAGAGATGGGCAGTGACGTTGAGAGCGTATGAGTATGTCATTGTTTACAAGGTGGGCAAGTACCATGGGAACGCAAATGCCTTGAGCAGTCTTCCACTACCAGGTACACCTATCCGTGCAGCTCCAGAGGACAGAGTTTTGATGTTGGAGGACACGGACACGGCGATTGTGACCGCAGAACAAGTAAGGACTTGGACTGGTAAGGATCCAGTACTGTCTAGAGTTTGAGAATATGTAATGAGGGGTTGGCCACAACATCCGAAGGGACTGATTTCACACCTTACAGTGTCAGGAAAACAGAGCTGAGTGTGCAGGATGGTTGCGTGTTGTGGGGAGCTCGAGTGATTATTCCACAGCCAGCACGACAGTCTATCCTAGTGCAACTACATCAGTGTCATCCTGGAGTTTCGCGCATGAAAGCCTTGGCAAGGAGTTACTTGTGGTGGCCAAAGCTAGGTGAGGAGATAGAAAATCTTGTCAAGACATGCAGCACTTGTCAAGAACACAGGAAGGCACCAGCAGTGGCTCCACTCCACCCCTGGGAGTGGCCGGATAAACCATGGAAGAGATTACATGTAGATTATGCAGGTCCATTCATGGGAAAGATGTTTCTCATAATCATTGATGCACATTCCAAATGGATGGATGTGTATCCTGTAAATTCTGCTTCATCTACTGTTACTATAGACTGCCTGCGT
This sequence comes from Somniosus microcephalus, assembly GCF_052327205.1. Lineage (NCBI taxonomy): Eukaryota > Metazoa > Chordata > Chondrichthyes > Squaliformes > Somniosidae > Somniosus > Somniosus microcephalus. Next base: position 11,818,383 of record NC_140990.1, on the reverse strand, counting down.
AGGAGTTTTAGTAATCAAGGAATACCGGAGATCGTAGTGACAATGCCATGTGTTTTGTGAGTACAGAAACAAAAGAGTTTATGAGAAACAATGGCATAGTGCACGTGACTTCAGCTCCATATCATCCATCTTCAAATGGACTTGCGGAGAGAGCCGTACAAACATATAAGATGATGAAAAAAAGTGCAGAAGGGAGTTTGACAGCAAAGGTGTCACGAGTTCTGTTCAGCTACAGAATAACACCTCAATCTACCACAGGACTCTCTCCTGCTGAGTTATTGTTAGGACGTCGACTACGCTCCACTCTTGACCTGGTTCACCCAGATCTAAAAAGGAAGGTGGAAAACCGACAGTTCAAACAAAAGGAAAACCACGACAGAAGGACAAAGAGCCACAGTTTTGGAGAAGGAGATGCGGTACTTACCAGAAATTTCAGTTATGGTCCAAAATGGATTCCTGGCGTCATAGATTCAAGGACTGGTCCAGTTTCATATAGGGTCATGTTGGGAACTGGTCAGGTAGTACGCAGACATGTGGATCAGATACTGACCAGACCACGGGAAATCGAACTGGAGGTTCCAGAGGAAAGGTTGGAGGACAAGTTGGTCCCCAGTAATTCAAATGCACTGGTGGTACCAGCACCACGAACAGTGACAGTTATACCTGGACCCCTTCATCAAGAGGAAACCATCGTAGCAGAGAGTCAGATACTCTCAGTACTACTCAGGAGCAGCAGGTGCCTCTACCACAATCAAGCAGGGACGTGACTGTAAGACGTTCAACAAGGTCTCACAAGCCGCCAGAGCGATTGATCACGACCTGCTAAATTCGTTCAGGATGGACTATCGTTAAAGGAGTTTCCTTATGGACTTTTAAGAATGTTGTTAAGAATTGTTGTAACCTAAGAGGAGGGGATATAGTAATCTCTGATGTAATGCATAAGTTATCCACTAGATGGAGACAAATGCTAAGGGTTCATTTACCAGTGTTTTAAGGTAAGCCCTACTACACAAATATATAGGTAATGTGGCCTTGTGGGTATGACATCATAGCATCCTCCATTTTGGTTTGCTCGTGCAGTAAGAAATACACAGTGCATGCCTGTAGCTTGTAAGAGCTCTGTTCTCTCCTTATTCTGTGTAAATTAAAAGTAAAGTTTTGAGTTCCTGAAGTCTCACATCAATTAATTGGACCTTACTACTCGGATATAACAAATTATAATATTGAATCTGCTTCCACCGCCCTTTCAGGCAGTGCATTCCAGATCACAACAACTTGGTGTAAAAATCTGTTTCCTCATGTCACTTCTGGTTCTTTTGCCAATCGCCTTAAATCTGGTTTCTGTCCCTTCACAGAATCACAGAAACCCCACAGTGCAGATAGAGGCCATTTCGGCCCATCGAGCCTGCACCGACACATATCCCACCCGATCCCCGTAACCCCTACACCAACACATATCCCACCCTATCCCTGTAACACCACGTATTTAATCCCCCTAACACTAAGGGTCAATTTATCATAGCTAATCAACCTAACCCGCACATCTTTGGACTGTGGGAGGAAACCGGAGCACCCGGAGAAAACCCACGCAAACACAGGGAGAATGTGCAAACTCCACACAGTCGCCCGAGGCCGGATTCGAACCCGGGTCTCTGGCGCTGTGAGGCAACAGTGCTAACCACTATGCCACCGTGCTGCCCCTTCAGCCATTGGAAACGGTTTCTCCTTATTTACTCTCTCAAAATCCATCCTGATTTTGAACAACTCTATCAAATCTCCTCTTAATCTTCTTTGCTTAAGGAGAACAACCCCAGCTTGTCCCGTCTCTCCACGTAACTCAAGTCCCTCATCCCTGGTCCCATTCTCGTAAATTTCTTCTGCACCCTCTCTAAGGCCTTGACATCCTTCCTAAAGTGTGGTGCCCAGCAGAAGCCTAGCCAGTGTTTTATAAAGGTTTAGCATAACCTGCTTGCTTTTGTACTCTATTCCTCTATTAATAAAGTCAAGGAACCTGTATGCTTTTTTAACAGCCTTCTCAACTTGTCCTGCCACCTTCTAAGATTTGTGTACATACACCCAGAGGCCTCTCTGTTCCTGCACCCTCTTTAAAACTGGACCATTTAGTTTATATTGCCTCTCCTCATTCTTCCTACCAAAATGAATCACCTCACACTTCTCTACATTAAATTTAATCTGCCATGTTTCTGCCCATTTCACCAGTCTGGCTATGTCCTCCTGAAGTCTGTTACTATCCTCATTGTTTGCTACATTTCCGAGTTTCGTTTTATCTGTAAATTTTGAAATTTTGCCCTGGATCCCCAAGTCCAGGTCATTGATATATATCAAAAAAAAGCAGTGGTCCGAATCAATGTTCACGTTAAGTTGCGCGGCCACGCAGCGGTCTGGAGGTCCCGCGCATGCACGTAAATTTGAATGGGCCGTGCAGCCCATTAAAGGGGCCACGCACCTCAAAAAAAAGGAGGGAACATTGATCCTAATACCGACCCCTGGGGAACATCACTGTTTACCTCCCTCCAGTCTGAAAAGCAACCGTTCACCACTACTCTCTGCTTTCTGTCCCTTGGCAGAAAATTGGGAGGAGGCGAGTGCAAACAGCACCTGATTTCTCGCCAAGCACTCAGTGGAGCAGGGGATTTGCCCTACTTTGAATGTCAGTCTCTTACATATACATTAATAAAAAAAGGGAGACGCTGTCCCTTTAAAACCGGTCATCCATGGGGGCGCGGTCCCTTTAATGAAAATCTCATAGAAGAGAGCGCTTGTCCCTTTAAGAGAACCCCCAGCACTCCCATATTTCTAAGTGCTTGAAATTAATAATTAAAAACGCAGAAAATTAATATTAAAAAAATTAATTCAGGGAGAAAAAATATTTTTACTCACATTTCCTCCACAGGGTTTCTTGTTTCTGTTTCATCAATTTAAAAACGAACTGCTTTTTTTATGATCAGCCATGATCGCATTGAATGGCGGAGCATGCTCGAGGGGCCGAATGGCCTACTCCTGCTCCTATCTTCTATGCTTCTATGTCTAAAACAAGTATCTTCTGTAAAATAAAATTAGTTTGAGCTGTAAAATGTGAAAGGAACATTAAAAATAAACTTTCCCAGGATCAGATTCTGACCAGGCCGCTTTACAAAATGGCGGCGGGCCGAGCCCAGGTCCCGCCTCCTCCTTCGCCGCGATTGGTTGGAGGACTAAAGCCCCTCGGTCGGTCCTCCAAGCTCCGCCTCCCCTCGCTCATTGGTGGAGAGCTCAGTGTCAGTCAGTGCACGCCGGCGACGTCGTGACGTTGCAGGGTGGGCGGTTGGAGCAGGCGGGAAATTAAATTCATTTAAATTAAATCTCCCGTCAGCCTCCTCTGTCACAATCAGCCGGCGCAAGTCCCGCCCCTCGGGCTCCCCGATTGGTTGGAGGGCCCGCCGCCGGCTCGCTCCTCCAGCCCAGCCCCGCTCGCTCCCTATTGGTCGGAAGCTCCCGTCAATCAGGCCCTGGGCCCGGGTCCTATCTCCTATGTACTTTCAGTGATGACTTTTATAAACTGGTTTTACAGGAAATTAGAAGAGGAGGGGAGAGATTTGAAGACACTCGGTCCCTTTGTGACTCTAAAGCTGCAGCTGACCCCGCGCATGCGCCCCATGGCCCCGCCCTCCTGCTCCACAGGCGCCCGGCCCGCACCGCGCATGCTCAGCAGACCCCCCTGGGCCCCTGTCAATCATCCTCCCCCTCTGAACAGGCCCCTCCCCCTACTCCGCATGCGCCGCCGGGCCCCGCTCCCGAAGTTGAGCCGCTATCGCGCCTCCGCGGGGCCTCACATTCTGGGTCGGCCCGAGCAACCGCGAGGGTCCGGATCACCGGCGGAAAGTGAGTTTTATCCGGGTTTTTTTATATATAGCGGAGAGAAGCGCGGGCGGGGAGATAAATAAACAGAAAATACAAACCGCACCGTCCCAGCGCCCTCCCGGCACCGAGCGGAGCAGATTCAGCGGCCGCAGCCCTTTGTCTTCTGCAGCGAGCCGGACTGGAGCACGTCTTCAGCTCCACGGCGGTGACTGACGGGAGCTCCGACCAATAGGAAGAAAGCGGGCGGAGCTTGGAGGACTGATGGCGGCGGGTCCTCCAACCAATCGGGGTGTCCGAGGGGTGGGACTTCCGCCGCCTGCTTCTCCCGCTACTGAGACAAGTGGAATGCAGCAGAGGGCGCTCTTCTGAGTTTGGGGCTCAGGCCTGTTAGTGGAGCAGTGCAGAGGGAACTTTACTCTGCACTGGGCTTTACTCCCTCTGCACTGCACTGGAGGGGCAGCACAGAGTTTTAGACTCGAGTCTCTGGAGTGGGACTTCAACCCACAACTTTCTGACTCAAGAGGAGAGCGTGCTGGCGCCTGAGCCATGGCTGACACTCTGGATCGAACCTCTGCTGTACCTGCCCTGGGAGTGTTTGATGGGACAGTATAGAGGGAGCTTTACTCTGTATCTAACCCGTGCTGTAACTGCCCTGGGGGTGTTTGATGGGACAGTATAGAGGGAGCTTTAGTCTGTATCTAACCCGTGCTGTACTTGCCCTGGGAGTGTTTGATGGGACAGCGTAGAGGGAGCTTTACTCTGTATCTAACCCGTGCTGTACCTGTCCTGGGAGTGTTTGATGGGACAGTATAGAGGGAGCTTTACTCTGTATCTAACCCGTGCTGTACCTGCCCTGGGAGTGTTTGATGGGACAGTGCAGCGGGAGCTTTACTCTGTATCTAACCCGTGCTGCACCTGCCCTCACGAGCAAATTTGGCTAGGGTAAATAAAATCAGAGAGTTAAATGCGTGGCTCAAAGAGTGGTGTGAGAGAAATGGGTTTTGCTTCTTGGGACACTGGCACCAGTACTGGGACAGGAGAGAGCTGTTCCATTGGGACGGACTTCACTTGGCCAGTGCTGGGACTAGAATCCTGGCGAATCGAATAACTGGGGCTGTAGAGAGGGCTTTAAACTAATTAGTGGGGGGGAGGTTTCAAGAGAGCGAAATATAAAAATGTCAGCGGAGAAGACAATAGAGCAAGGTAGCAGTGGGGTAATTAAAAACCAGAGCGTGTCAGGAAGGGACAGAATACATAAAGGTAAAGTAGTAATGGGGGTAAAAGCAGGAATAAATTGTCACAAAACATATTTAAAAGTTCTTTATCTGAATGCACGCAGCATTCGTAACAAAATAGACGAGTTGACGGTACGAATAACTACACATGGGTATAATCTGGTGGCCATTATGGAGACATGGCTGCAGGGTGACCATGACTGGGAACTAAACATCCAGGGGTATTTGACTATTAGGAAGGACAGACAGGAAGGAAAAGGAGGTGGGGTGGCTGTGTTAATAAAGGATGGAATCACTGCAATAGCGAGAAATGATATTGGGTCAAAGGATCAGGATAGTGAAATGGTTTGGGTGGAAATAAGGAATAATAAGGGGAAAAAGTCACTAGTGGGCATAGTCTATAGGCCTCCTAATAGTTGCAACTCTATTGGTCGGAGTATAAATCAGGAAATAGGGCTTGTAATAAGGGAACAGCTATAATCATGGGAGATTTTAACTTTCATATTGACTGGACAAATCAAATTGGGCAGGGCAGCCTTGAGGAAGAGTTCAAAGAGTGCATTAGGGACGGGTTCCTTGAGCAGTATGTTACTGAACCAACCAGGGGGCAGGCAATCTTAGATCTGGTCCTGTGTAATGAGACAGGATTAATAAAAAATGTCCTAGTAAAGGATCCCCTTGGAATGAGTGACCATAACATGGTTGAATTCCAAATTCAGTTGGAGGGTGAGAGAGTTGTATCTCAAACCAGCGTACTAAGCTTAAATAAAGGAGACTATGAAGGTATGAGAGCAGAGTTGACTAAAGTGGACTGGGAAAATAGGTTAAGGTGTACGACGGTACATGAGCAGTGGTGTACATTCAAGGAGATATTTCACAACTTTCAAGAAAAATATATTCCAGTGAGGAAAAAGGGGCATAAAAGAAAAGACAGCCATCCGTGGCTAAGTAAAGTAATAAAGGATAGTATCCGACTGAAAACAAGGGCATATAAAGTAGCCAAATTTAGTGGGAGGATAGAAGATTGGGAAGCATTTAAAATACAGCAAAGAATAACTAAAAGATTAATTAAGAAAGGGAAGATAGATTATGAAAGTAAACTAGCAAAAAATATAAAAACAGATAGCAAGAGTTTCTACAGTTATAATCAAAAGAAAAAGGGTGGCTAAAGTGAATGTTGGTCCCTTAGAGGACGAGACCGGGAAATTAGTAGTGGGGAACATGGAGACGGCAAAAACGCTGAACAAATATTTTGTATCAGTCTTTACAGTAGAGGACACTAAAAATATCCCAACACTGGACACTCGGACCAGGAGAGCACCGAGGCGGCAGATAAAAGGAGCAGAGAGGCGAGGCCCGACCAGATCGGACCAGGAGAGCACCGAGGCTTACCAACTCAGCAGCGGGGAGAGAGGTAAAAAGTAATCAGAGTGTGACGCCACCAGGGAGCAGGTAAGTGATTGGTTGGTGAGTATTTCTCTTTATTAAACTTTAACTCTGTAGTTTATAGTTACTAAGGTCTTTTCTGGTGTAGCAGGGACTGTTGGTAGACCATACAAGCGCCTTAGAGCTATCTTTAATTGGTGATAGTGAAATAATTTAAATTAATTAAAGGGTAAGTCATGCCAGGAGAGCCCAGCCCCGTGTTATGCTCCTCTTGCTCTATGTGGGAATTCAGGGACACTGCCGGTGTCCCTGATGACCACGTGTGCCAGAAATGCATCCAGCTGCGGCTACTAGCAGACCGCATTGCAGCGCTGGAGCTGCGGATGGATGGGCTTTGGAGCATTCACGATGCTGAGAGGGTCGTGGATTAACACGTTTAGTGAGTTGGTCACACCACAGGTAAGGGCTGCACAGGCAGAAGGGAAATGGGTGACCATCAGGTAGAGCAGTAGAGGCAGGCAGGTAGTGCAGGAGACCCCTGTGGCCATTCCCCTCTCAAACAGGTATACCGATTTGGATACTGTTGAGGGGATGACTTACCAGAGGAAGGCAGCAGCAGCCAACTTCCTGGCACCAGGGGTGCTTCTGCTGCTCAGGAAGGGAGGAAAAAGAGTGGGAGAGCAATAGTGGTAGAGGATTCTATCGTAAGGGGTACAGATAGGCGTTTCTGTGGCCGTAGACGTGACTCCAGGATGGTTTGTTGCCTCCCTGGTGCCAGGGTCAAGGATGTCACTGAACGGCTTCAGGGCATTCTGAAGGGGGAGGGTGAACAGTCAGAGGTCGTGGTTCACATTGGGACCAATGACATGGGTAGGAAGAGGGATGAGGTCCTGCAGCAAGAATTTAGGGAGCTAGGTAGCAGATTAAAGAGCAGGACCTCAAAGGTTGTAATCTCTGGATTACTCCCGGTGCCACGTGCTAGTGAGTATAGGAATAGGAGGATAGAGCAGATGAATGCGTGGCTAAAGAGTTGGTGCAGGAGGGAGGGCTTTAGTTTCCTGGATCACTGGGCCTGCTTCTGGGAAAGGTGGGACTTGTACAAGTCGGACGGGTTGCACCTGAACCAGAGCGGGACAAATATCCTTGCGGGGAGGTTTGCTAGCACTGTTCGGGGGGTTTTAAACTAAAATGGCAGGGGGTTGGGAACCTGAGCAGGGAGACAGAGGAAAGGGAAACGGGGATAAAAGCAAAAGATAGGAAGGAGAAAAACAAAAGTGGCAGTCAGAGAAATCAACGGTTTAAATCAAACGTGGCCACAGTAAATAATAATTCTAATAGGTCTAAGTGCGTTAAAAAAACAAGCCTGAATGCTTTGTCTCTTAATGTGAGGAGCATTTGTAATAAGGTGGACGAATTGGCTGCGCAAATAGAGGTAAACGAATATGATTTGGTTGGGATTACGGAAACGTGGCTCAAGGATGGCCAAGACTGGGAACTCAACATCCAGGGGTATTCGATATTCAGGAAAGATAGGCAAAAAGGAAAGGGAGGTGGGGTAGCATTACTGGTTAAAGAAGGGATTAATACAATTGTAATGAAGGATATTAGCTCTGATGATGTGGAATCTGTATGGGTAGAATTGAGAAATACTAAGGGGAAAAAAACATTAGTGCGAGTGGTATATAGACCTCCCAACAGTAAGGCGGAGGTTGGGGATGGCATTAAAAGGGAAATTAAAGAAGCGTGCAATAAGGGCACAGCAGTCATCATGGGTGACTTTAATCTACATATAGATTGGGCCAACCAAATTAGTAACAATACTGTGGAGGAGGAATTCCTGGAGTGTTTACGGGATGGTTTCCTGGACCAATATGTCGAGGAACCAACCAGAGATCAGGCCATTTAGACTGGGTATTATGTAACGACAAAGGATTAATTAGCAATCTTGTTGTACGAGGCCCCTTGGGTCTGAGCGATCATAATATGATCGAATTCTTCATTAAGATGGAGAATGAAGTAGTTGACTCAGAGACTAGGGTCCTCAGTTTAAATAAAGGAAACTACGATGGTCTGAGGAGCGAGTTGGGTAGGATTGATTGGGGAATGGCACTCAAAGGGTTGACGGTGGATAGGCAATGGCAAACATTCAAAGACCGAATGGATGAACTACAGAATTTGTTCATCCCAGTTTGGCATAAAAATAAAACAAAAAAGGTGACTCAACCGTGGCTAACAAGGGAAATTAGGGATAGCATAAGATCCAAGGAGACGACATATAAATTGGCCAGAAAAAGCAATAATCCTGAGGATTGGGAGCAGTTTAGGATTCAACAAAGGAGGACAAAGGGATTAATTAAGAAAGGGAAAATAGAATATGAAAGTAAGCAAGCAGGGAACATAAAAACTGACTATAAAAGCTTTTATAGATATGTGAAGAGAAAAAGATTGGTGAAGTCAAGCGTAGGTCCCTTACAGTCAGAATCAGGGGAATTTATAATGGGGAACAAAGAAATGGCAGACCAACTAAATTCATACTTTGGTTCTGTCTTCACAAAGGAGGACACAAATAACCTCCCAGAGATGCCGGGGAACATAGGGCCTGATGAAAGGGTGGAACTGAAAGAAATCAGTATTTGTAGGGAAATGGTGTTAGGAAAATTGATGGGACAAAAGGCCGATAAATCCCCAGGGCCTGATAATCTACATCCCAGGGTGCTTAAGGAAGTGGCCCTAGAGATAGTAGATGCATTGCTGGTCATCTTCCAGAACTCGATAGACTCTGGAACAGTACCCATGGATTGGAGGGTAGCTAATGTTACCCCACTATTCAAAAAAGGTGGTCGAGAAAAAGCAGCGAATTATAGACCGGTAAGCCTGACATCGGTAGTGGGGAAAATGCTAGAATCTATTATAAAAGATGTAATAGCAGAGCACTTGGTAAGCAGTGACAGGATCGGACAAAGTCAACATGGATTTACAAAAGGTAAATCATGCTTGACTAATCTACTGGAATTATTTGAGGATGTAACTGGTAAAATAGATAAGGGAGAACCAGTGGATGTGGCGTATTTGGACTTTCAGAAGGCTTTCGATAAGGTCCCACAAAAGAGATTAGCGTGCAAAATTAAGGCACATGGGATTGGGGGCAAGGTATTGACTTGGATAGAGAACTGGTTGGCGGACAGAAAGCAAAGAGTTGGAATAAACGGGTCATTTTCCGAGTGGCAGGCAGTGACTAGTGGGGTACCGCAAGGATCGGTCCTAGGACCCCAGCTGTTCACAATATATATTAATGATCTGGACGAGGGAATTGGATGTAATATCTCCAAATTTGCAGACAACACAAAGCTGGGTGGGAGGGTAAGCTGTGAGGAGGATGTCGTGAAACTCCAGTACGATCTGGACAGATTGGGTGATTGGGCAGAAACATGGCAAATGCACTATAATGTGGATAAATGTGAGGTTATCCACTTTGGTGGCAAAAACAGGAAGGCAGATTATTATTTGAATGGCAATAGATTGGGAGAAGGGGAAGTGCAAAGAGACCTGGGTGTTCTTGTGCACCAGTCGCTGAAGGTAAGCATGCAGGTGCAGCAGACGGTTAAGAAGGTGTGGTAAACCACTGTTTGTATTCCACTGTGTACATGCCTGGACATGCCTCGGCTGACTCCTCCCACAAGTCCGAGTATAAAGGTGACTGCTCCCCAGCCCTTTGTATTTCTGGACCGGTCGACCACTCGAGGCAGACCTTCATTCTTTTGTTAATAAAAGCCTTTAGTTACTCTCTTAACTCTCAGTCTTTTATGAGTAATTGATAGCGCATCAATTTTATTAACAAAATTTTTATAATGGAGAAGATCCTCACACCAGCATGCCTGGACTTAGATCATCGGGAGGCGGACTCATCCACCAAGTTTACTCACTGGCTTAAGTGTTTCGAAAAATTCCTGACCGCCTCCGCAGCAATCAAATCGGACGAGGACAAACTGGATGTCCTGACCTCCAAAGTGAACCACCGAGTGTACTCGGTCATCCAAGACGCGACCTCGTACGCGGACGCTATCAAGCTCCTCAAGGACCAGTACACGCGCCCAGTGAATGAAGTGTACGCCAGGCACCTTCTGGGGAGTCGTAAACAACAACCTGGGGAATCGACCGTGGAATACCTTCAGGCACTGTCTGTGCTTGGCCGGGCCTGTGGTTGTAAGGATGTAAAGGCCGCCGTGTACACAGAGGAACTTATCCGGGACGCTTTTGTAGCGGGCCACAGATCCAATTACACCCGACAGCGACTGTTGGAGCAGAGTGACCTCGACCTCAACAAGGCCTCTGAACTCGCACTATCATTGGATGCAGCCTACCGGGGCATGGATGCCTACTCCTCTGCACCGTGGACGCCGCGGGGAATGACAGCCTGGGACACGGTAGGACCGCCTCATAGCGCCGTGCCACCCCAGCAATGGCCCAACTACCGCAGCAGTGTCCCAAGGCCAGAAATGCTACTTCTGTGGCCAGGCAAAACACCCCAGAGCGCGCTGCCCGGCGAAAAACGCGATCTGTTCGGGCTGCGGGAAGAAGGGACACTACGCTAACGTCTGCAGGGCCAAAGCCACCCGAACCCCAGCAGCGCCGCGTGTGGGCCATGCGGGCCGCCATCTTGGGCCTCCCCGGCCATGTGCGAACCACCGGTACAACAGCCATTTTGGACGCCTCCAGCCACATGGGGATCATGGACGCCGCCATCTTGGACGACAGCCGGAACGCAGCAGGCCCCCAACACCGCCTCATCTGATACCCGCAGCGACACACCGACCCCTACGCTGGCATCCGTTACACGGGACCAAGCGAGACCGCACCAGCTGGCCAGTTCCACAATGGACATTAAGGTAAATGGCCACGATACAATCTGCCTTTTTGACTCTGGGAGCACGGAGAGCTTCATCCACCCCGACACGGTGCGGCGTTGCTCTCTCCCAGTCCTGCCTGCGCACCAGCGGATTTCTATGGCCTCCGAGTCCCAGTCGGCGGACATCGGCGGCTACTGCGTAGTGACACTCGTAGTAGACGGGACCGTGTACGATCATTTTAAACTTCTGGTCCTGCCCGACCTCTGCGCTGCCGTCCTGCTGGGGTTAGATTTTCAGTGCCACCTTAAAAGTGTTACCCCACTCACAGTCCGCAGCCAGCAGCTCCCAAATTGCCCGCCGCGCACCAGGTGCAACCTCTCCACACTCAGAGTCACCCCCCCCCCACTGTTTGCTAACCTCACCCCCGACTGTAAGCCCATCGCCACAAAGAGCAGGCGATACAGTGCCGGGGACAGGGTTTTCATTAAAACCGAAGTAGAGCGGCTCCTGAAGGAAGGGATTATTGAGGGCAGCACCAGCCCCTGGCGAGCCCAGGTTGTGGTCCTTAAGACCGGCGAGAAGCAGCGCCTGGTCATCGACTACAGCCAGACAATAAATCGCTACACCCTGCTGGACGCCTACCCACTCCCCCGCATAGCTGATATGGTCAACCAGATCGCGCAGTACCGCGTCTTCTCGACCATTGACCTGAAATCAGCGTACCACCAGCTCCCTATCCGCCCTGAGGACCGCCAGTATACTGCCTTTGAGGCAAACGGCCGCCTCTACCACTTCCTTAGGGTTCCCTTTGGCGTCACCAACGGGGTCTCCGTCTTCCAAAGGGAGTTGGACCGGATGGTAGATCAAAATGCGTTGCAGGCCACTTTCCCATATCTGGACAATGTGACCATCTGCGGCCGTGACTTGCAGGACCATGACGCAAACCTCGAAAAATTCCTCCGCACCGCCCAACTCCTGAACCTGACATATAACAAGGAGAAGTGCATATTCCGCACAAACCGCCTCGCCATCCTTGGCTGTGTTGTGGAACACGGAGTCATCGGCCCCGACCCCGACCAGATGCGTCCCCTTATGGAACTCCCACTGCCCCACTGCCTCAAGGCCCTGAAGAGGTGCCTAGGGTTTTTCTCCTATTATGCCCAGTGGGTCCCCTACTATGCGGACAAGGCCCATCCGCTGATCAAGTCCACCTCTTTTCCCTTGACGGCAGAGGCCCGCTTAGCCTTCCACCGTATCAAGGAAGACATTGCCAAAGCCACCATGCACGCAGTGGACGAATCCATCCCCTTCCAGGTGGAAAGCGACGCGTCCGACTTTGCCCTGGCCGCTACCCTCAATCAGGCGGGGAGACCCGTGGCCTTCTTTTCACGAACCCTCCAAGGCCCGGAGACCAGACACTCCGCTGTTGAGAAGGAGGCCCAGGCGATTGTGGAGGCTGTGCGTCATTGGAGGCACTACCTGGCCGGAAAATGATTTACCCTGCTCACTGACCAACGTTCAGTTGCTTTCATGTTTAACAACAAGCAGAGGGGCAAAATCAAAAATGACAAGATCTTGAGGTGGAGAATCCAACTTTCCACCTACAATTACGAGATCTTGTACCGGCCCGGGAAGCTCAATGAACCCCCGGATGCGCTATCGCGTGGCACCTGCGCCAGCGCGCAGATCGATAGACTGCGGGCCCTCCACAATGACCTCTGCCACCCGGGGGTCACCAGGTTCTTCCACTTCATCAAGGCCCGCAACCTGCCTTACTCTATTGAGGAGGTCAGGACCATGACCAGGAACTGCCAAGTCTGCGCTGAGTGCAAACCGCACTTTTATAGACCAGACAGGGCCCACCTGATAAAAGCCACTCGCCCCTTCGAGCGCCTGAGCGTTGATTTTAAAGGGCCTCTCCCCTCCTCCGACCGCAATGTGTACTTCCTCAATATTATTGATGAGTACTCCCGTTTCCCGTTCGCCATCCCCTGCCCGGACATGACCAGTGCCACGGTCATTAAATGTCTGAACGACCTCTTCACCCTGTTCGGTTTCCCCAGCTATATCCATAGCGACCGGGGCTCATCGTTTATGAGCAGCGAACTCCGTCAGTACCTGCTAACTAGGGGTATTGCCACAAGCAGGACCACCAGTTACAACCCCCGGGGGAACGGACAGGTGGAAAGAGAAAATGCGACAGTTTGGAAAGCCGCCCTGCTAGCCTTAAAGTCTAGGGGCCTTCCAACCTCCCGCTGGCAGGATGTGCTCCCCGATGCGCTCCACTCTATTCGGTCACTGCTCTGCACTGCCACTAACGCCACCCCTCATGAGAAAATGTTTGTCTTCCCAAGGAAGTCCACATCGGGGACATCGCTACCGCCATGGCTGACGTCCCCAGGGCCGGTCCTACTGAGAAGGCACGTGAGGACCAATAAAACGGACCCCCTGGTCGAGAGGGTCGACCTCCTCCATGCCAACCCCCAGTATGCTTACATTGCATACCCGGACGGGCGGGAGGACACAGTCTCCATAAGAGACCTTGCACCCTCGGGGGCCGCAGTAACCCACTACTCACTACCACCCCCCCCCCACGATCCGATATCCAGCCCCAGCAGACGGCAGGCCTGGGCCCCGCGACCCGCTCGACATCTACGAGGACGACACGCCTGTGCCACAGCCTACGCAGGACTCGACGCCGGAAGCTCCACTACCCCTGCCGTCACCACGCCGATCACAGCGGCAGACAAGACCTCCGGAGAGACTCCAATACACTAACTTTTAATACACTTCACCCCGCCGGACTCAATTTTAAACAAGGGGTGAATGTGGTAAACCACTGTTTGTATTCCACTGTGTACATGCCTGGACATGCCTCGGCTGACTCCTCCCACAAGTCCTAGTATAAAGGTGACTGCTCCCCAGCCCTTTGTATTTCTGGACCGGTCGACCACTCGAGGCAGACCTTCATTCTTTTGTTAATAAAAGCCTTTAGTTACTCTCTTAACTCTCATTCTTTTATGAGTAATTTGTAGCGCATCAATAGGCAAATGGTATGTTGGCCTTTGTAGCAAGAGGGTTCGAGTACAGGAACAAGGATACAAGGATGTCTTGCTACAGTTGTACAGGGCCTTGGTGAGACCGCACCTTGAGTACTGTGTGCAGTTTTGGTCGCCTTACCTGAGGAAGGACGTTCTTGCCATGGAAGGAGTGCAGCGAAGATTCACCAGGCTGATACCTGGGATGGCAGGAATGACGTATGAGGAGAGATTGTGTCGATTGGGCTTATACTCACTGGAGTTTAGAAGATTGAGAGGGGATCTCATCGAAACCTATAAAATTCTGTCAGGCCTGGACAGACTAGATGCAGGAAGGATGTTTATGATGGCCGGGGAGTCCAGAACCAGGGGTCATAGTCTAAGGATAAGGGGTAAGCCATTTAGGACTGAAATGAGGAGGAATTTCTTCACCCAGAGAGTGGTGAACCTGTGGAATTCTCTGCCACAGAGGGCGGTGGAGGCCAGTTCATTAAATATATTCAAAAAAGAGTTGGATATATTTCTTCAGGCTGAAGGGATCAAGGGATATGGGGAGAAGGCAGGGACAGGGTACTGAATTTGGATGATCAGCCATGAACTCATTGAATGGCGGAGCAGGCTCGAAGGGCCGAATGGCCTACTCTTGCTCCTATCTTCTATGTTTCTATGTTCCTATGTAAACAGGGGCTATGGGGGGGGGAGGAGCTAAACACGATTTAAATCACTAAGGAGATGGTACTCAGTAAGATAATGGGACTTAAGGCGGATAAATCCCCTGGACCTGATGGCTTACATCCTAGGGTCTTGAGAGAGGTAGCGGTGGGGATTGCGGATGCATTGGTGGTAATTTTCCAAAACTCCCTGGATTCAGGCAAGGTCCCAGCAGATTGGAAAACTGCTAATGTAATGCCCTTATTTAAAAAGGGAGGTAGACAAAAGGCTGGAAACTATTGACCAGTTAGCCTATCATCTGTGGTTGCTAAAATGTTGGGAGTCCATTATTAAGGAAGCAGTAACAGGACATTTGGATAAGCATAATTTAATCGGACAGAGTCAGCATGGTTTTATAAAGGGGAAGTCATGTTTGACAAATTTGCTCAAATTCTTTGAGGATGTAACAAACAGGGTGGGTAAAGGGGAACCAGTGGATGTGGTGTATTTGGACTTCCAAAAGGCATTTGACAAGGTGCCACACAAAAGATTACTGCACAAGATAAAAAATCACAGGATTGCGGGTAATATACTGTCATGGGTGGAAGATTGGCTATCTAACAGAAAACAGAGAGTTGGGATAAATGGTCCATTCTCGGGTTGGCAATCAGTAACTAGTGGTGTTCCACAGGGGTCAGTGCTGGGACCCCAACTCTTCACAATCTATATTAACGATTTGGAGGAGGGGACCGAGTGCAACATATCCAAGTTTGCCGACGATACAAAGATGGGAGGGAAAGCAGTGAGTGAGGAGGACATAAAAAACCTGCAAAAGGACATAGACAGGCTAAGTGAGTGGGCAGAAATTTGGCAGATGGAATATAATGTTGGAAAGTGTGAGTTATGCACTTTGGCAGAAAAAATCAAAGAGCAACTTATTATCTAAATGGAAAGAAACTGCAAAGTGCTACAGTACAAAGGGATCTGGGGGTCCTGGTGCATGAAACACAGAAGGTTAGTATGCAGGTACAGCAGGTGATCAGGAAGGCCAATGGAATCTTGGCTTTTATTGCAAGGGGGATGGAGTATAAAAGCAGGGAAGTCTTGCTTCCGTTATACAGGGTACTGGTGAGGCCACACATGGAATATTGCGTACAGTTTTGGTTTCCATATTTAAGAAAAGATACACTTGCTCTCGAGGCAGTTCAGAGAAGGTTCACTCGGTTGATTCCGGAGATGAGGGGGTTGACTTATGAGGAAAGGTTGAGTAGGTTGGGCCTCTACTCATTGGAATTCAGAAGAATGAGAGGCGATCTTATCGAAACATATAAGATTGTGAGGGGGCTTGATTGGGTGGATGCGGGGAGAATGTTTCCACTGATGGGTGAGACTAGAACTGGGGGGCATAATCTTGGAATAAGGGGCTGCCCTTTCAAAACTGAGATGAGTAGAAACTTCTTCACTCAGAGGGTGGTAAATTTATGGAATTTGCTACCTCAGATAGCTGTGGAAGCTGCGACATTAAATAAATTTAAAACGGAGATAGACAGTTTCCTAGCTGATAAGGGAATTAGGGGTTATGGGGAGCGGGCAGGGAAGTGGACGTGAGTCTAGGTTCAGATCAGCCATGATCCTATTGAATGGCGGAGCAGGCCCAAGGGGCCATATGGCCTACTTCTGCTCCTACTTCTTATGTTCTTATGTTCTTTTTGTCTTCACATATCTATAAAAGCTTTTACAGTCAGTTTTTATGTTCCCTGCAAGCTTACTCTCATATTCTATTTTCCCCTTCTTAATTAATCCCTTTGTCCTCCTTTGTTGAATCCTAAACTGCTCCCAATCCTCAGGTTTACTGCTTTTTCTGGCCAATTTATATGTCCTCTTCTTGGATCTTATGCTATCCCTAATTTCCCTTGTTAGCCACGGTTGAGTCACCTTTTTGTTTTATTTTTATGCCAAACTGGGATGAACAAATTCTGTAGTTCATCCATGCGGTCTTTGAATGTTTGCCATTGCCTATCCACCATCAACCCTTTGAGTGACATTCCCCAATCAATCCTACCCAACTCGCTCCTCAGACCATCGTAGTTTCCTTTATTTAAATTTAGGACCCTAGTCTCTGAGTCAACAAC
Source organism: Somniosus microcephalus (assembly GCF_052327205.1). Taxonomy (NCBI): domain Eukaryota; kingdom Metazoa; phylum Chordata; class Chondrichthyes; order Squaliformes; family Somniosidae; genus Somniosus; species Somniosus microcephalus. The sequence goes on along the minus strand of NC_140990.1, from coordinate 11,801,233 downwards.
TTCATTCTCCATCTTAATGAAGAATTCGATCATATTATCATCACTCCGACCCAAGGGGCCTCGTACAACAAGATTGCTAATTAATCCTTTCTCGTTACATAATACCCAGTCTAAGATGGCCTGATCTCTGGTTGGTTCCTCGACATATTGGTCCAGGAAACCACACGTAAACACTCCAGGAATTCCTCCTCCACAGTAGAGGACATGAGAGGGAGTTGCTTTAAATGTGGAGGAGGTGGGTGTCCCTTTAAATGTGGAGGGGGGAATGTCCCTTTAAATGTGAACGGGGTGGGTGTCCCTTTAAATGTGGAGGGGTTGGGAGCCCCTTTAAATGATGAGTGGCGGGGCTGCGCATGCTTATTCAGCCCTCTCACCACAACACCAGGCTGCCAGTGCGCCTGCGCGGGGCCTCCGGGGAGAAGCCGGAAGGCCGGGCCCGGGAAGAGGCGGAATCAGTGTTGGGGAATCGATTTAAATCGAGGTGACGGGGAGCGGAGAGTGAGATTATAAATTAAAATACGAGAAAAACCAAACACGAGAGTCGGGCGGGCTGGATCTCCGCGAACGCCGAACGGAGCGGATTGACCCGTGCAGTGTGGCGGAGTGAGCCAGAGCAACGTGATTCTGACTGACGGGAGCGCTGACCAATAGGAAGAGGGCTGAGCTGGGAGGACTGAACTGGGCAGCCTTGTCCTCCAACCAATGGTGGCGCGGCAAGGGGGCGGGACCTTCCTCCCCGGAGCTGAGGCTGGGGCCCGATTGTGGCGTTATCACAGGAAGAGGCCCAATCAGGTGGATGGAGGCCCGACCCGGGCCTGACTCTGACGGGAGCGCTGACGAATAGGAAGAGGGCTGAGCTGGGAGGACTGAACTGGGCGGCCTGGTCCTCCAACCAATGGCGGCGCGGCAAGGGGGCGGGTCCTCCTCTCCAGCTCAGGTGCGCTGGGGCCGATTGTGACGCGCTGTCCCCAGGTGAGAGCAGCTCAGTCAGCACAGAGCTGGGGCTGGAATCTGGGAGAGGGGCCGCAGGCAGCGGCCTGGCAAAGGGGCACAAGCTTCACAATACAAGCTTCTTTCAAATGCAAAATTGTTTCCTGCACACAGCCTTGGTCACTCTGCAAAAAAAACTGTTTAACAATTCATCATAACTCCCCTGCTTTAGGAGAGGCGTAGAGTGCAAAAAGCAAGGAAGTTATGATGAAACTGTGTAAAAGACTGGAGTCAGCTGTGGCTCAGTGGATAGCAGAGTCAGAAGGTTGTGGGTTCAAATCCCGCTCCAGGGACTTGAGCATATAAAGCGAGGCTGACACTCCAGTGCGGGGCAGAGAGAGCGCCGCCCTGTCAGAGGGGCGGTACTGAGGGAGCGCCGCACTGTCGGAGGGGCAGTACTGAGGGAGCGCCACACTCTCGGAGGGGCAGTACTGAGGGAGCGCTGCACTGTCGGAGGGGCAGTACTGAGGGAGCGCCGCACTGTTGGAGGGGGAATACTGAGGGAGCACCACACTGTCGGAGGGGCGGTACTGAGGGAGCACCGCACTGTCGGAGGATCGGTACTGAGGGAGTGCTGCATTGTCTTAGGGGCAGTGCTCAGGGAGTGCTGTTCCATCGGAGGGACAGTGCTGTGGAAGAGACTCATTGTCGGAGGGGCAGTAATGAAGGAGCGCTGCAGTGTCGGAGGTGCCATCCTACGGATGAGACGTTAAACCGAGGCCTCCGTCTGCCCCCTCAGGTGGATGTAAAAGATCCCGTGGTGCTATTTCGAAGAAGTTATCCCCGGTGTTTTGAGCCCAATATTTATCCCTCAATCAACATGATGAAAAAACAGATTATCTGGTCATTATCACATTGCTGTTTGTGGGAGCTTGCTGTGCGCAAATTGGCTGCCGCGTTTCCCACATTACAACAGTGACTACATTTCAAAAGTACTTCATTGGCTGCAAAGCGCTTTGAGACGTCCGGTGGTCGTGAAAGGCGGTTAAGAAGGCAAATGGTATGCTGGCCTTCATTACAAGGGGATTTGAGTACAGGAGTAAAGAAGCCTTACTTCAATTATATCTTCTTTCTTCTTAGGCAGCCCCTCGGAACCGAGGATGACTTGCTTCCACATTAAAAATGAGTTCTCAGGTGTAAGGGTAAACCAGGAGAGCTTCTTCTCCCCGAGACGGACCCTCTGATATAAAGGGTCGACTGGATCCATGTTTATCTGTAATTTAAACAGAGGTCTGGTCGTCTTCCGAGCTCTTTCCCCTCGAGGAGAGGGTAGAATGGGGGTCTTTAATGTTAAATGGTTTCACCTGGGTCCATTGCTTCCATCGCATACCCATCGGTTCCTGTAGACAAACACACGTATCACTTGTCATTAATACAGTACATGGCCCCATCCAACGGGCCCCATTCCCTTTCTTCCGATAACTTGCGTCATTACTTGTTGACCTATTCTGGGCAACTCGTCTGGTTTAAGTCCAGCATTCTGCCTTTCTAGATCTTTAATCTGTTGTTGGTTCCTTGCTTCTTTATTTAGTGCTTGTACCTCCTGATTTAGTTGTAATAAGTATCGCCTTAATCTATCTTGTACTGGTCCTGGTTCTCCCACCCCTCCAGCCAAATCCTCTGGTAGTCTCATAGCTCGTCCTGTCATTAGTTCATGGGGGGTCAGTCCATTCGTTCGTCCTGGGGTGGCTCGCAGCCTCATTAGTATGCTGGGTAATAATTCCGACCATCCCTTCCCTGTTTCTTGGATGGCTTTTGTCAGCGAGTTTTTCAGTGTCCTATTCATTCTTTCTACCATCCCCAAGCTCTGGGGGTGATATGGTATGTGATATTTTTGTGTCACTTGTAGCAGCTTACAGATTTCTTTCATTATTTTGCCGGTGAAATGAGTGCCGTTGTCTGAGTCAATTTGCAGAGGCACTCCCCAATGGGGTATAACCTCGGTAGCCAATATTAGTGCAACTGTTTTTGCAGAGCAGTCTCGGGTGGCAAAGGCTTCCACCCACCTGGTAAATTGGTCAATTATTACCAGGCAATATTTCTTACCCCGGTCCTGCGCTAAGGGGCCGGTAAAGTCAATTTGTAAGCTTTCCCAGGGTCCTTGGGGCCTGGGTTGGTTTGCTACTCTAACTCTACATCTCTGTCCTACATTATTCTTGAACATATTATACAGCGGTGGCAATATTTTACTACTTCCCGACCTATCTTTGGCCACCACCAGTACTGTGTCAGTAGGTGCAACATGTTACTTCTGCCAGTATGTGTTACACCATGGTATAGCACCATCAGTTGTTGTCTACAACATTCCGGTGCCACCACCTGGTTACGTGGGCCCCATTTCCAAATTCCATCTTGTGATTGTGCGCCAGCTTGTCTCCGTTTCTCCTTTTGCTCTTTACTAGTATTTTCTTGTAGTTCCATTATATTCACTTCCTGTACCCCACTGACTATCATGACCATATTTATTTCGTTTTTGAACGCGTCCTCTGGTTGCATTTCTTCCGCAGCTAGTTTTGCGGCTAGATCTGCATACCTATTCCCCATAGGGGCCTGGTCCTGGGGTTCATAGAAACATAGAAGATAGGAGCAGGAGTAGGCCATTCGGCCCCTCGAGCCTGCTCCGCCATTCAATGAGATCATGGCTGATCATCCAAATTCAGTACCCTGTCCCTGTCTTCTCCCCATATCCCTTGATCCCTTTAGCCTTAGGAAATATATCCAACTCCTTCTTGAATATATTTAATGAATTGACCTCCACTGCCTTCTGTGGTAGAGAATTCCACAGGTTCACCACTCTCTGGGTGAAGAAATTCCTCCTCATCTCTGTCCTAAATGGCTTACTCCTTATCCTTAGACTGTGACCCCTGGTTCTGGACTCCCCGGCCATCGGGAACATCCTTCCTGCATCTAGTCTGTCTAGTCCTGTTAGCATTTTATAAGTTTCAATGAGATCCCCTCTCATTCTTCTAAACTCCAGCGAGTATAAGCCCAATTGACCCAATCTCTCCTCATACGTCATGCCTGCCATCCCAGGTATCAGTCTGGTGAATATTCACTGCACTCCCTCCATGGCAAGAGCATCCATCCTCAGATAAAGCGACCAAAACTGCACACAATACTCAAGGTGTGGTCTCACCAAGGCCGTGTACAACTGCAGCAAGACATCCTTCTTCTTGTACTCGAACCCTCTCGCTATGAATGCCAACATACCATTTGCCTTCTTAACCGCCTGCTGCACCTGCATGCTTACCTTCAGCGACTGGTGCACAAGGACACCCAGGTCTCGTTGCACTTCCCCTTTTCCCAATCTATTGCCATTCAGATAATAATCTGCCTTCCTGTTTTTGCCACCAAAGTGGATAATCTCACATTTCCCCACATTATACAGCATCTGCCATGCTTCTGCCCAATCACCCAACCTGTCCAAATCATACTGGAGTTTCTCGGCATCCTCCTCACAGCACACACGCCCACCCACCTTTGTGTCGTCTGCAAACTTGGAGATATTACATCTAGTTCCCTTGTCTAGATCACTTATATATATTGTGAATAGCTGGGGTCCTAGGACCAATCCCTGCGGTACCCCACTAGTCACTGTCTGCCACTCAGAAAAAGAGCCGTTTATTCCTTGTGCACCAGTTGCTGAAGGAGATGAGGAGGAATTTCTTCACCCAGAGAGTGGTGAACCTGTGGAATTCTCTACCACACAAGGCAGTTGAGGCCAATTGATTAAATATATTCAAGAAAAAGTTGGATATATTTCTTAAGGCTAAAGGGATATGGGGAGAAGGCAGGTACCGGGTACTGAATTTGGATGATCAGCCATGATCTCATTGAATGGCGGAGCAGGCTCGAGGGGCCGAATGGCCTACTCCTGCTCCTATCTTCTATGTTTTTATGTTTCAAGAGGGCAGAATTGGAGGAAAGCAGATGTCTCGGGGCGGGGGGGGTGGCGGAGGAGGTTGTTTTCTTTGGAACCGAGGAGGCTGAGGGGAGACCTGATTGAGGTGTATAAAATTCTGAGGGGCCTAGATAGGAAGGGCCTATTTCCCTTGGCAGAGGGGTCCACAACCAGGGGGCATAGATTTAAAGTAATTGGTCGGAGCTTTAGAGGGGAGTTGAGGAGAAATGTTTTCACCCAGTGGGTGGTGGGGGTCTGGAACTCACTGCCTGACAGGGTGGTAGAGGCAGAAACTCTCATCACATTTAAAAAGTACTTGGATATGCACTTGAAGTGCCGTAACCTACAAGGCTACGGACCAAGTGCTGGAAAGTGGGATTAGTGTGGATAGCACTTAATCGGCCGGCACGGACAAGATGGGCCGAATGGCCTCCTTCTGTGCCGTAATTTTTCTGTGATTCTATCGTGGGGGGCGGGTGGTTGTGAGGCTGAAGGGAATAACTAAGATAGGGAGGGGCGAGGCCATGGAGGGATTTGAAAACAAGGATGAGAATTTTGAAATCGAAGCATTGCTTAACCGGGAGCCAATGTAGGTCAGCGAGCACAGGGGTGATGGGTGAACGGGACTTGGCGTTGAGTTACGACACGGGTAGTTTTGGATCACCTCAAGTTTACATAGGGTAGAATGTGGGAGGCCAGCCAGGAGTGCGTTGGAATAGTCGAGTCTAGAGGTAACAAAGGCCCGGGTGAGGGTTTCAGCAGCGGATGAGCTGAGGCAGGGGCGGAGACGGGCGATGTTACCGAGGTGGAAATAGGCAGTCTTTGTTATGCTGCGGATATGTGTTCGGAAGCTCACTTCAGGGTCAAATATGACACCAAGGTTGTGAACAGTGTGGTTCAGCCTCAGACAGATGTTAGGGAGAGGGATGGAGTCAGTGGCTAGGGACCGAAAACAATTGCTTTAGCCTTCCCAATATTTAATTGGAGAAAATTTCTGCTCACCCAGAACCGGATTAGAGATCGTGGAGTGGTCGAGAGAAGTGGTGGTGAGGTAGAGCTGGGTGTCGTCAGCGTACCTGTGGAAACTGACGCTGTGTTTTCAGATGTCGCCAAGGGGCAGCATTTAGATGAGAAATAGGAGGGGCCCAAGGATAGATCCTTGGGGGACACCAGAGGTAACGATGCGGGAGTGGGAAGAGAAGCCATTGCAGGTGATTCTGTGGCTACAATTAGATAGATAAGAATGGAACCAGGCGAGTGCAGTCCCGCCCAGCTGGACGATGGTGGAGAGGAGTTGGGAGAAGGATGGAGTGGTCAACCGTGTCAAGGGCTGCAGACAAGTCAGGAAGGATGAGGAGAGATAGTTTACCTTTGTCACAGTCACAAAGAATGTCATTTGATGAGACTTGATTTGACTTCAGGGCCAAGTCAGTGAGGTGGATTGGGCTGTTTCTGGCCCGCTGGTTATTGTGGGCACGGCTGGACACCAGTGGGACTGGCACTGCCATGTTTGTTCTTTGATGCAAAATTAGCCCAAAAAGTTCCTGCTTCCCCCCTTACCCTTTCTACACTCCTTTTACAGGGTTTTAGAAGTGGAGCATTTACAGACAGGAAGCTCAAACCAAACATCACCTCAAGATCTGACAGAGTCGCTCGATTCATCAGGACCTGATTCAATCACTCCTTGAATCTGCTGGCACCCCCGTGAGTTCACACTGGGGAGAAACCTTTTAAATGTTCTGAAAGAGCTTCAGAATCTACAAATACCTGAAGCGACACCAGTGCCTCCACACTGGGGGAAACCCGGGCCCCGTGTGTGGAAGGGATTCATTCAGTCATCCGCTCCGATGATACACCAGCAAGATCACACTAGGGAGAGACCTTCACCCACTCCGTGTGTGGGAAGGGATTAATTGCACCCTCCATGCTGCTGAGACACCAGCTTGTCCACACCGATGAGAGACCTTTGACCTGCTCCGTGTTTTTGAAGCGATTCTCTCATTCTGCCACCCTCCTGAGACACCAGCTTGTTCACAGTGATGAGAGACCGATTAAATGTTCTGACTGTGGGAAGAGATTTAAAAGGTCCCAATATCTGAAGAGACACCAGCTGGAGAGAGCAGGAGAGATTCTGTTCATCTGCTCCGTGTGTGGGAAGAGATTCACTTGGTCCTCGAATCTGCTGGCACACCAGCGCCTTCACACTGGGGAGAGGCCGCTGAAACATTCCGACTGTGGGAAAAGCTTTCAAATGTCCCAGGAGCTGAAGGGACACCAGCTGGAGAGAGCAGAAAAAGAGGCCATTCACCTGCTCCGTGTGTGGGAAGGGATTCACTCAGTCATCCCACCTGATGAGACACCAGCGAGTTCACACTGGGGAGAGGCTGTTCACCTGCTCAGTGTGTGGGAAGGTATTCACTCAGTTATCCCACCTGGTGAGACACCAGCGATATCACACTGGGGAGAGACCATTTAAATGTTCTGACTGTGGGAAGAGCTTTAAAACCTCTGGGGATCTGAAGGTACACCAGCGAGTTCACACTGATGAAAGACCATTTACATGTTCTGTCTGTGGGAAGAGCTTTAAAAGGTCCAAGGAGCTGAAGAGACAGTAGCAATTTCACACTGGGGAGAAGCCGTTCACCTGCTCCGTGTATGGGAAGGGATTCACTCAGTCCTCGACTCTGCTCGAACACCAGCGAGTTCACACTGATGAGAGACCATTTAAATGTTCTGACTGTGGGAAGAGCTTTAAAAGCTCTGGGAATCTGAAGGTACACCAGCGAGTTCACACTGGGGAGAGGCCGTTCACCTGCTCCGTGTGTGGGAAGGGATTCACTCAGTTCTCCAACCTGCTGAGACACCAGCGAGTTAACAGTGTTCTAGTCATAGTCACAGAGTCATAACGGCACAGAAGGAGGCCATTCGGCCCATCGAGTCCGTGCCAGCTCTCTGTAGAGCAATCCAGTCAGTCCCATTCCCCCGCTCTATCCCCGTAGCCCTGCAAGTTTATTTCTCTCAAGTGCCTATCCAGTCTCCCCTTGAAAACATTCAGTGTGTCCGCTTCCACCACTTCCGTCGGCAGCGAGTTGCAGGTCCTCGCCACTCGCTGCGTAAAAAAGTTTTCCTCACATCCCCCCCTGTATCTCTTGCCTAAAACCTTAAATCTGTGTCCCCTAGTCCTTGTCCCATCAACCAGTGGGAACAGCCTTTCCCCGTCTAGCCTATCCAAACCCGTCATAATCTTGTACACCTCTATCAAATCACCCCTCAACCTCCTTTGCTCTAAGGAAAATAAATCCATTTTCTCCAACCTGTCCTTGTAGCTAAGATCCCCCATCCCCGGACCATTCTGGTAAATCTTGTCTGCACCCTCTCAATGGCCTTCACATCCTTCCTAAAGTGTGGTGACCAGAACTGGATGCAATACTCCAGTTGTGGCCTAACCAGTGCTTTATAAAGTTTCAGCATAACTTCTCTACTTTTGTACTCAATACCTCTATTTATGAAGCCCAAGATCCCATATGCTTTGCTAACCACTCTTTCAATATGTCCTGCCACCTTCAGGGACCTATGCACATTAACTCCCAGGTCCCTCTGTCCCTGCACACTCTTTAAAACTGTGCCATGAAGTGTATATTGCCTCTCCCTGCTCCTTCTGCCAAAATGCATCACCTCACACTTCTCTGTATTAAATTCCATCTGCCACTTGTCTGCCCATTCTGCTAGCCTTTCTATGTCCTGTTGCAGTCGATTGGTATCATCCTCACTGTTTGCCACACCCCCAAGTTTGGTGTCATCGGCAAATTTAGAAATTCTGCTCTGTATTCCAATATCCAGGTCATTTATATATATCAAAAAAATTATATAACTGTTATTCTGATGATTCCCTTCTTTTGACTGTTCTTGGTGTTACATAGAATGTACAGCACAGAATCAGGACTTTCAACCCAACTTATCCATGCTGGTGTTTATGCCCCACACCCACCCTACTTCAGTTAACCCGATCAACATATCCTCCTATTCCTTACACACTCATGTGGCTTCCCCTTAAATGCATCTGTACTTTTAGCCTCAACTACTCTTTGTGCTGGCGAGTTCCACATTCTCACCACTCTGGGTAAACAAGTTTCTCCTGAATTCCCTCCTGGATTTATTAGTGGTCATCTTATATTTCATGGATGTTAAAACCCCAATAACTGGACTGGATTTTAAGATTCTGTATCAATAAATCAGCTTTGTTTGAAACACCCAGTCTATTGAGGCCTTGTTTCTAAGATAAGCCGAGAGCTAATTGTTGACTTGATACAGACATTACCTGTCCTCTCAATGTCGGTGTCCAGGGGAGAAGCTGATGGGTTTGTGTTACTTTCTTGAAGTGAATTTTTGTGCTCATGAAGGTGCTGGATGTCACTGTGGGGAAAGGAACATTTTAACATTCTCAGCACCTGGTGTCAACATCAAACACTCTCAGGCCAGGTACAGCACAGGTTAGATACAGAGTAAAGCTCCCTCTACACAGTCCCATCAAACACTCCCAGGGCAGGTACAGCACGGGTTAGATACAGAGTAAAACTCCCTCTACACTGTCCCATCAAACACTCCCAGGGCAGGTACAGCACGGGTTAGATACAGAGTAAAGCTCCCTCTACACTGTCCCATCAAACACTCCCAGGGCAGGTACAGCATGGGTTAGATACAGAGTAAAGCTCCCACTACACTGTCCCACCAAACACTCCCAGGGCAGGTACAGCATGGGTCAGATGCAGAGTAAAGCTCCCTCTACACTGTCCCATCAAACACTCCCAGGGCAGGTACAGCACAGGTTAGATACAGAGTAAAGCTCCCTCTACACTGTCCCATCAAACACTCCCAGGGCAGGTACAGCACGGGTTAGATACAGAGTAAAGCTCCCTCTACACTGTCCCACCAAACACTCCCAGGGCAGGTACAGCATGGGTCAGATGCAGAGTAAAGCTCCCTCTACACTGTCCCATCAAACACTCCCAGGGCAGGTACAGCACAGGTTAGATACAGAGTAAAGCTCCCTCTACACTGTCCCATCAAACACGCCCAGGGCAGGTACAGCACAGGTTAGATACAGAGTGTCAGCTGTGGCTCAGGCGGCAGCACTCTCTCCTCTGAGTCAAAAGGTTGTGGGTTGAAGTCCCACTGCAGAGACTCAAGTCTAAAACTCTGTGCTGCCCCTCCAGTGCAGTGCTGAGGGAGTAAAGCCCAGTGCAGAGTAAAGTTCCCTCTGCACTGCTCCACTAACAGGCCTGAGCCCCAAACTCAGAAGAGCGCCCTCTGCTGCATTCCACTGGTCTCAGCAGTGGGAGAAGCAGGCGGTTAAGAAGGCAAATGGTATGTTGGCCTTCGTAACGAGAGGATTCGAGTACAGGAGCAAGGATGTCTTGCTGCAGTTGTACAGGGCCTTGGTGAGGCCTCATCTTGAGTATTGTGTGCAGTTTTGGTTGCCTTATCTGAGGAAGGATGTTCTTGCCATGGAGGGAGTGCAGCGAAGATTCACCAGACTGATACCTGGGATGGCAGGAATGACGTATGAGGAGAGACTGGGTCGATTCGGCTTATACTCACTGGAGTTTAGAAGAATGAGAGGGGATCTCATTGAAACTTGTTAAATTCTAACAGGAATAGACAGATTAGATGCAGGAAGGATGTTCCCGATGGTCGGGGAGTCCAGAACCAGGGGTCACAGTCTAAGGATAAGGGGTAAGCCATTTAGGACAGAGATGAGGAGGAATTTGTTCACCCAGAGAGTGGTGAATCTGTGGAATTCTCTACCACAGAAGGCAGTAGAGGCCAATTCATTAAATATATTCAAGAAGGAGTTGGATATATTTCTTACGGCCAAAGGGATCAAGGGATATGGGGAGAAGGCAGGAACAGGGTACTGAATTTGGATGATCAGCCATGATCTCATTGAATGGCGGAGCAGGCTCGAGGGGCCGAATGGCCGACTCCTGCTCCTATCTTCTATGTTACCCCCTAATCTTTTCTCATATTGTCTCTTTGCCCTTCTTATATCCTGTTTCAATTTCCCCCGCACTCTCTGTATTCTGCCTGGTTTTTGACTCTATTCTGTACCTGACATTTGTCGTAAACCTCCTTTTTCTGTTTTATTCTAACCTCTATATCCTTTGTCATCGGGAGCTCTAGCTTTGGATGGCCCATCTTTCCTCCTTATGGGAATATGTTTGGTTTGTACCCGAACTATCTCAGCCTTGAAGGCCTGCCATTGGTCATTCACTGTTTTCCTGGACAATCTTTGTTTCCAGTCCACCTGAGCTCGATCCCTTCTCAAATCACTGAAACTGGCTCTCTTCCAGCTGGGTATTTTCACCGTTGATTTTATTTTGTCCCTTTCCATAACTACTTTAAACCTAATGATATTGTGATCACTGTTAACCAGATCCCTCCTGCCCCAGAACCGATGAGAGACCCTTTAAATGATCTGACTGTGCAAAGAGGTTTCAGAGTTCATCCCACCTGCTGAGTCACCAGCCTGTTCACACAGATCCTCAAAAAAGGAAGATGTTTTAGAAAGGCTGGCGGCACTAAAAGTTCGCAGCCATCTCAGAGCAGTGTCCCTTTAATTACAATCTTGCAAAACAAGGAGAATTACTGTCCCTTTAACTACCACAAATCCCTGTGTGGAGGAGAGGGGAGATACAGTCTGTCCCAGTAACTGTCGCAGAACAGAATTAACGACCCTATCCCATAAGGGCTTGACCCTCCCCCACTCCCTGCTTTTCCTCAAGTGTCTCATTCTTAAAATTCTCATCCTTGTTTTCAAACCCCTCCGTGGCCTCGTCCCTCCCTATCTCTGTAATCTCTTCCAGCCCCGACAACCTTCCGAGATAGTTGCGCTACTCTAATTCTGGCCTCTTGAGCATCCCCGATTTTAATCGCTCCACCATTGGTGGCCGTGCCTTCAGCTGCCTGGGCCCTAAGCTCTGGAATTCCTTCCCTAAACCTCTCCATCACTCTACCTCTCTCCTTTAAGATGCTCCTTAAAACCTACTTCTTTGACCAAGGTTTTGGTCATCTGCCCGAATATCGCACGTGTCCCTCACAAAGAAAGCCCCGCGCTGTCGCCGGGCGGAGTTGCTAATCGGCGGGAGTGGGGTTGGGAGATTAATAAACTGTGGATAGGCTGCGCCGCAGGGTGTATATAGTTGGAGCACAATCTCGGGCCCGAATGAGATCCAGCGGCCCGGTCTATGTTCCACCGGACAGCAGCTGTGAGGCTTTTTCTCGGTGACATGCTCGGGTTACGCGCCGCCATCTTGGTGGAGGAAAGACAGACCGGTTCCACCTGCAGCACGGCGCATGCACAGCCATCTTGGTACAGGAACAAAGAGTGGGCGGGGCTTCTGGGTCCCCGTGACCAGGAGAGACAATCATTGACTCATTGATTTTATTCTCACTCTGCACACAGCGGGTGTAGAACTGAACCCAACCAGAGTAGAGGGAGGAGGAAAACTGGGAGTGGATGAAAGAAAAGTTGGAGATGGTGCGATGGGTTTGGATTTCAGCACAGGGAGGAGGGAGAGTTTGTGGGACGGGGATTTACAGCTTTGGGGAAACGAGAGAGGAGAGAATGTTCCACAGAAACTCTGTTCTGAATTTCTATCCTGTATTTACAGTGATGACTTTTGTAAACTCCTTTTACAGGCTGTGAGAAGGGCAGGATTTGCAGACGGGAATCTCAAACCAAACATCACATCAAGATCCGACAGTCAATCAATTCATCAGGACCTGAATATCATTGACCTTTGAATATGGAAGGACAAATGTTTGTCTGTTCTGTCTGTGGGGAAAGTTTTCAAACATCCGTGTGACTGGAAAACACACACCCGAGTGAGAGTATTCCAGTGCACTGACTGGAAAGAGCTTTAACCAGTTACACAGCCTGAAAAAACATCGCACCATTCACAGCGGGGAGAAACCGTACATGTGTTCTGTGTGTGGACGAGGCTTCAACTGATCGCCCCACCTGGAGAGACATAAGAACACCTACACCACGGAGAAACGGTGGAAATGTGGGGACTGTGGGAAGGGATTCCATTGCCCATCCCAGCTGGAATCTCATCAATGCAGTCACACCGGGGAGAGGCTGTTCACCTGCTCCGAGTGTGGGAAGGGATTTACTCAGTCCTCCAACCTGCTGAGACACCAGCGAGCTCACACTGGGGAGAGGCTGTTCACCTGCTCCGTGTGTGGGAAAGGATTCACTCGGTCCTTCAACCTGCTGGCACACCAGCTTGTTCACACTGACGAGAGATCCGTGAAATGTTCTGACTGTGGGAAGAGCTTTAAAAGCTCTAAGAGCCTTAAGAGACACCAGCATCTTCACACTGATCATAGAATCTAACAGCAGAGAAGGAGGTGATTCGGCCCATCGTGTCTGTGCTGGCTCTTTGAAAGAGCTGTCCAATTTAGTCCCAAACCCCAGCTTTATCCCCAGAATTCTGCAAACTAGTCCTCTTGCACCCCCTCAAAATAGTCCCATTTAGATTACACGGCCTCTCCCTGTTGTTTCTCCCAAAGTGCATCACTTCACACTTATCCTCATTTAATTTCATCTGCCTTGTGTCTGCTCATTTCACAGTCTGTCTCTGTCCTTCTGAAGTCTGCTACTACTATGCTCACTATTTACTATGTTGCCAAGTTTTGTATCATCTGTAAATTTCAAACTTGTACACCTATACCCAAGTCCAGGTCAGTTATATATAACAAGAAAAGCAATGGTCCTAATCCTGACCCCTGGGGAACCCCACTGCATACTTCCCTCCAGTCAGAAAAACATCCCTCAGCACTGCTCACTGTCTCCTATCCCTTAGCCAATTATATACACAAATTACCATCAGCCCTTTAATTCCCTGTGCTTCTATTTTCCGAGTAGGTCTCTTGTGTGGTACTTTATCAAATGCCTTTTGAAAGTCCATAAGAACATAAGAAATAGGAGCAGGAGTGGGCCATATGGCCCCTCGAGCCTGCTCCGCCATTCAATAAGATCATGGCTGATCATCGACCTCAACTCCACTTTCCCGCCCGATCTCCATATCCCTCGATTCCCCTAGAGTCCAACAATCTATCGATCTCAGCCTTGAATACACTCAAAGACTCAACATTCACAGCCCTCTGGGGCAGAGAATTCCAAAGATTCACAACCCTCTGAGTGAAGAAATTCCTCCTCATCTCAGTCTTAAATGGCCGACCCCTTATCCTGAGACTATGCCCCCTAGTTCTAGACACTCCAGCCAGGGGAAACAACCTCGCAGCATCTACCCTGTCAATCCCCTTCAGAATCTTGTATGTTTCAATGAGATCACCTCTCATTCTTCTAAACTCCAGAGAGTATCGGCCCATTCTACACAATCTCTCATCATAGGACAGCCCTCTCATCCCAGGAATCAATCTAGTGAACCTTCGTTGCACCGCCTCCAAGGCAAGTATATCCTTCCTTAGATAAGGAGACCAAAACTGTGCACAGTACTCCAGGTGTGGTCTCACCAAGGCCCTGTACAATTGTAGCAAGACTTCCTTACTCTTATAGTCCAACCCCCTTGCAATAAAGGCCAACATGCCATTTGCCTTCCTTATGGCTTGCTGTACCTGCATGCTAGCTTTCTGTGTTTCTTGCACAAGGACACCCAAATCTCACTGAGCACCAACATTTGAAAGTTTCTCACCATTTAAAAAAAATTCTGTTTTTCTATTCTTCCTACCAAAGTGAATAACCTCACATTTCCCCACATTATACTCCATCTGCCACCTTACTGCTCACTCACTTAGTCTATCTATATCCCTTTACAGACTCTCTGTGTTCTCCTCAAAGCTTACTGTCCCACCTAGCTTTGTATCATCAGTAAACTTGGATACATTACACTCGGTCCCTTCATCTAGGTCATTAATATAGATTGTAAATAGCTGAGGCCCCAACACTGATCCTTGTGGCACCCCACTAGTTACAGCCTGCCAACCTGAAAAAGATCTGTTTATCCCTACTCTCTGTTTTCTGTCCGTTAACCAATCCTCTATCCATGCTACTATATTACCCCCAACCCCGTGAGCCCTAATCTTGTGTCATAATCTTTTATGTGGCACCTTGTCGAATGCCTTTTGGAAATCCAAATATACTACATCCACTGGTTCCCCTTTATATACCCTGCTAGTTACATCCTCAAATAACTCTAATAAATTTGTCAAGCACGATTTCCCTTTCATAAAACCATGTTGACTCAGCCTACCCATGTTATGATTTTCTAAGTGCCCTGATACAACTTCCATAACAATGGATTCCAGCATTTTCCCAACGACTGATGTCAGGCTAACTGGCCCGTCGTTCCCTGTTTTCTCTGTCCCTCCTTTCTTGAATAGTGGTGTTACATTTGCGACCTTCCAATTTGCTGGGACCGTTCTAGAATCTCGGGAATCTCGGGAATTTTGGAAGATCAAAACCAATGCATCCACTATCTCTTCAGCCACCTCTTTTAGAACCCGAGGATGTAGGCCGTCAGGTCCAGGGGATTTGTCAGCTTTTAGTCCCATTAGTTTCTCTAGTACTTTACATTAAGTTCCTCACCCTCATTAAACCCTCAGTTCCCCACCATCTTTGGTATGGTTTTGTGTCTTCTACTGTGAAGACAGATACAAAATATTTGTTTCAACGTTTCTGCCATTTCCTTATTCCCCATAATAATTTCTCCTGTCTCTACCGCTAAGGGACCAACGTTGTCAGTTGTGGCTCAGTGGGCAGCACACTCCCTTCTCGGTCAAAGGGTGGTGGGGTCAAGTTCCACTCCAGCGACTCGAGCACATAAAGCTAGGCTGACACTCCAGTGCAGTCCTGAGGGAGTGCTGCATTGTCAGAGGCGCCGTCTTTCAGATGAGATGTTAAACCGAGGCCTCGTCTGCCCTCTCAGGTGCCTGTAAAAGATCCCCTGGCACTATTTTGAAGAAGAGCATAGAAACATAGAAGATAGGAGCAGGAGTAGGCCATTCGGTCCTTCGAGCCTGCTCCACCATTCAATGAGATCATGGCTGATCATCCAAATTCAGTACCCTGTCCCTGCCTTCTCCCAATGTCCCTTGATCGCTTTAGCCTTAAGAAATATATCCAACTCTTTCTTGAATATATTTAATGAACTGGCCTCCACCGCCCTCTGTGGCAGAGAATTCCACAGGTTCACCACTCTCTGGGTGAAGAAATTCCTCCTCATTTCAGTCCTAAATGGCTTACCCCTTATCCTTAGACTATGACCCCTGGTTCTGGACTCCCTGGCCATCATAAACATCCTTCCTGCATCTAGTCTGTCCAGGCCTGACAGAATTTTATAAGTTTCGATGAGATCCCCTCTCAATCTTCTAAACTCCAGTGAGTATAAGCCCAATCGACACAATCTCTCCCCATACGTCATTCCTGCCATCCCAGGTATCAGCCTGGTGAATCTTCGCTGCACTCCTTCCATGGCAAGAATATCCTTCCTCAGATAAGGCAACCAAAACTGCACACAATACTCAAGGTGCGGTCTCACCAAGGCCCTGTACAACTGTAGCAAGACATCCTTGTTGCTGTACTCGAACCCTCTTGCTACGAAGGCCAACATTCCATTTGCCTTCTTAACCGCCTGCTGCACCTGCATGCTTACCTTCAGCAACTGGTGCACAAGAACACCCAGGTCTCTTTGCACTTCCCCTTCTCCCAATCTATTGCCATTCAAATAATAATCTGCCTTCCTGTTTTTGCCACCAAAGTGGATAACCTCACATTTATCCACATTATAGAGCATTTGCCATGTTTCTGCCCAATCATCTAACCTGTCCAAATCGTACTGGAGTTTCATGACATCCTCCTCACAGCATACCCTCTCACCCAACTTTGTGTCATCTGCAAATTTGGAGGTATTACATCCAATTCCCTCGTCCAGATCATTAATATATATTGTGAACAGCTGGGGTCCTAGGACCGATCCTTGCGGTACCCCACTAGTCACTGCCTGCCACTCGGGAAACGACCCGTTTATTCCAACTCTTTGCTTTCTGTCCGCCAACCAGTTCTCTATCCAAGTCAATACCTTGCCCCCAATCCCATGTGCCTTAATTTTGCACGCTAATCTCTTATGCGGGACCTTATCGAAAGCCTTCTGAAAGTCCAAATACACCACATCCACTGTTTCTCCCTTATCTATTTTACCAGTTACATCCTCAAAAAATTCCAGTAGATTAGTCAAGCATGATTTACCTTTTGTAAATCCATGTTGACTTTGTCCGATCCTGTCACTGCTTTCCAAGTGCTCTGCTATTACATCTTTTATAATGGACTCTAGCATTTGCCCCACTACCGATGTCAGGCTTACCGGTCTATAATTCCCCGCTTTTTCTCTGCCACCTTTTTTGAATAGTGGGGTAACATTAGCTACCCTCCAATCCATGGGTACTTTTCCAGAGTCTATCGAGTTCTGGAAGATGACCAGCAATGCATATACTATTTCAAGGGCCACTTCCTTAAGTACCCTGGGATGTAGACCATCAGGCCCTGGGGATTTATCGGCCTTCAGTCCCATCAATTTTCCTAACACCATTTCCCTACGAATACTGATTTCTTTCAGTTCCACCCTTTCATCAGACCCTATGTTCCCCGGCATTTCTGGGAGGTTATTTGTGTCCTCCTTTGGGAAGACAGAACCAAAATATGTATTTAGTTGGTCTGCCATTTCTTTGTTCCCCATTATAAATTCCCCCGATTCTGAATGCAAGGGACCTACGCTTGACTTCACCACTCTTTTTCTCTTCACATATCTATAAAAGCTTTTACAGTCAGTATTTATGTTCTCTGCAAGGTTACTCTCATATTCTAATTTCCCTTTCTTAATTAATCCCTTTGTCCTCTGTTGAATCCTAAACTGCTCCCAATCCTCAGGATTATTGCTTTTTCTGGCTAATTTGTATGTCCTCTCCTTGGATCTTATGCTGTCCCTAATTTCCCTTGTTAGCCACAGTTGAGTCACCATTTTTGCTTTATTTTTATGTCAAACTGGGATGAACAACTTCTGTAGTTCATCCATTCGGTCTTTGAATGTTTGCCATTGCCTATCCACCGTCAACCCTTTGAGTGCCATTCCCCAATCAATCCTACCCAACTCGCTCCTCAGACCATCGTAGTTTCCTTTATTTAAATTGAGGACCCTAGTTTCTGAGTCAACTACTTCATTTTCCATCTTAATGAAGAATTCGATCATATTATGATCGCTCCGACCCAAGGGGCCTCGTACAACAAGATTGCTAATTAATCCTTTCTCGTTGCATAATACCCAGTCTAAGATGGCCTGATCTCTGGTTGGTTCCTTGACATATTGGTCCAGGAAACCATCCCGTAAACACTCCAGGAATTCCTCCTCCACAGTATTGTTACTAATTTGGTTAGCCCAATCTATATGTAGAGTAAAGTCACCCATGATGACTGCTGTGCCCTTATTGCACGCTTCTTTAATTTCCCTTTTAATGCCATCCCCAACCTCCGCCTTCCTGTTTGGAGGTCTATATACCACTCCCACTAATGTTTTTTTCCCCTTAGTATTTCTCAATTCTACCCATACAGATTCCACATCATCAGAGCTAATATCCTTCATTACAATTTGTGATAAAAATAATAACTTCCGGGAAGTTATGTCATAACTTCCTGTGAACTGTGAACTATGAACTATGAACTGTATACATACCTCACTTCCTGTCATGTGTCACTTCCTGTTGGACTGGTATAAATACTGGTCTGTTCAGTATTGTAGGAGGCTTCTACCAGAGGCATGGTAAAGACCTCTCTTGTATATAGTGTGTTTATAAGTTACTTAAAGCTTACTTTAAAGTTACTTGATGGTAAGCCTCCTTTTTCTTACATCAATTTAAGTAACTTAGTATTTACACTCACAAATACTAGACCTTCGGACAAACTCAGAATTAAGGATCCAGGGAACCACCCATCATGGAGAAAATCCTTAGACCTATTCGTCTGGACTTGGACCCGAATGCACCAGCAGCTGGCAGGGTATGGAAGCATTGGTACCGTACTTTTGAGAATTTTCTGGATGAATGTGAAGCGGATGCTCCTGCTAGATTGAAGATACTTATCAATTATGTGACCCCAAAAGTGTTCGAATATGTTGATGAATGGGATAATTACGATGAGGTGATTCGGGCACTTAAGAAACTGTATGCCAAGACCCCAAATGAGGTCTATGCTAGACATCTACTGGCCACAGCCCGACAAGGGCCAGGGGAATCAATTGACGAATTCCTGCAAGAACTTCGCAGGCTCAGCGTAGATTGTAACTTTCAGGCAGCCTCAGCTGAGCTGTACCGCCAAGAAATGATTCGTGATGCTTTCATCTGCGGGATTGCCTCTCCATTTATACGCCAGCGTCTACTAGAAAGTAAAACACTTGAGCTACAAAAAGCTTTTGACCTAGCTTGTTCACTGGATTTGGCAAAGAGAAATGCAGACCTCTATCAGCTGCCCAGATCTCGATCTGCTGCTGTCGCTGCAACCAGACAATTCAAGCGGTCTCAGGTGAACCCTATCATGGGGGAATCTAATTCTGATAATTCTGATGAAGAAGAGGAGGACGACCCCACTTTAGCAGCCTCTTGGCAATCTAGGAAGGAATGCTTCTTTTGTGGAGATGCTTTTCACCCTAGGAAAACCTGCCCTGCTCGCAATGCAATCTGCAGTTATTGCGGGAAAAAAGGACACTTTGCTAAAGTTTGCCTATCAAGGGCCTCTACGAGGGCCAATCCAGCTAAGGCCTACCGAACTGCCCCAATTAGGGCCTATCAAGATGCTCCAGCTAGGACCTATCAAGCTTCCTCTCGAGCTCTCTCCCGAAGAAGCACACCGAGAGTTTTAGCCACTCTCTGTGCAACGACACCAATTACAGCTGCTTGCCCACAGAACCTGTCTCATGCTGCCACAAAAATTTCAATTAAAGGGCATACCTTAGATGCCTTAATTGACTCAGGAAGTACGGATAGTTTCGTTAAGGAACAGATTGTTGCGAAATTGAAACTACATGTCTTCCCATCGGACCAGGCAATTGCGATGGCCCAGTCATCACTTAATACCAGAATCTCCGGCTTTTGTGTTGTTGATATGACACTTCATGGTCGTATGTATCCCTCCACCCGACTTTCGGTGCTCAAGGACTTATGTAGTGATCTCCTCTTAGGACTGGACTTCCAAAAACAGCATAAGAAACTCACCATTGAGTTTGGTGGATCCAAACCCGGACTTACTATTTCTAATATACCGTCTAAATTACCATTTTGTGCATTATCAGCAGCTTCACTTGATGAACCCTCATTATTTGCCAGTATTCCGCCTCAATGCCAACCGATAATAACGAAATCGCGGCGCTTTAATCAGGAAGACCAATCTTTTATTGCGGCTGAAATCTCTCGACTTCTAGCAGGGGATATCATTGAACCATGTTCGTCGCCCTGGCGGGCTCAAGTCGTCATTGTCAAGAACCCTCTAAAACCTCACAAACAGCGACTATGCATCGATTATTCGCAAACCATCAATCAATATACCGACTTGGACGCCTACCCATTGCCACGCATTGATGATATGGTTAATAAACTGGCCGAATACAAAGTGTTCTCAACTTACGATTTAAAAAGTGCCTATCATCAGTTACCCTTGAAGGTCTCAGATAAGCAGTACACAGCCTTTGAGGCTAATGGACGGCTGTACCAATTTCGTCGCCTCCCATTCGGGGTTACTAATGGAGTGGCTGTCTTTCAACGGGCAATGGATGGCCTGGTTAAGCAGGAAAACCTAAGGGACACTTTTCCCTATCTTGATAACATTACCATTGCAGGTCACGATCAACAGGAACACGACTCCAACCTCCAAAAATTTCGGGATGCCCTCCATCGCCGTAATTTGACCCTGAATGAATCCAAATCTGTCGAGTCGCAACCGACCATCAACATCCTTGGCTACTGCGTAGGCAATGGTATCATTAAGCCAGACCCAGAAAGACTTCGCCCGCTCCAAGAGCTCCCGTCACCTAAGAATCCAGCTTCTTTACGTCGGGCTCTCGGTCTGTTTGCATACTACGCTAAATGGATTCCTCATTTTTCGGACAAAATCCAACCCTTGCTGCATGCTAGATCATTTCCACTGGAAACAGCGGCTGTTGCAGCCTTTAACCTTCTCAAAAAACAGTTGGAGAAAGCGGCTCTTCACTCCATTGATGAGAATCTCCCTTTCGTGGTTGAATGTGATGCCTCGGAGGTGGCGATCTCGGCTACTCTGAATCAGGAAGGTCGTCCTGTAGCATTTATGTCCAGGACCTTACAAGGTGCCGAGCTACATTATCCTCCGGTTGAGAAAGAAGCCACAGCCATCATAGAGGCAGTACGGAAGTGGAACCATTTTCTAGCTCGCCAGCACTTTACATTGATCACGGACCAACGATCAGTCGCCTTCATGCTCGATAATCGAAAACGAACCAAAATTAAGAATAATAAAATACAACTTTGGAGGATGGAACTGGCCTCTTTTGGTTATACCATTCTCTAT
This sequence comes from Somniosus microcephalus, assembly GCF_052327205.1. Lineage (NCBI taxonomy): Eukaryota > Metazoa > Chordata > Chondrichthyes > Squaliformes > Somniosidae > Somniosus > Somniosus microcephalus. Next base: position 11,779,733 of record NC_140990.1, on the reverse strand, counting down.
CGGCCTGGCAAGGAGAATGTGGCCCCGGACACCCTCACACGGGCATTCTGCTCCACTATGTCATCCTCCACCCTCATGGATGTCCACAATGGTTTGTGCCATCCTGGCGTTACGCGCATGCTACATTTCGTACGATCACGGAATCTCCCTTTTTCCACTGGAGATGTAAAGAAAATATGCTCAGAATGCCGGCTTTGTGCGGAATTAAAACCTCAGTTCTTCCGCCCCTCAGATGGTATACTCATACATGCAACCCAACCGATGCAACGACTTAGCATCGATTTTAAGGGCCCAGTGCCCTCTTCAACTCGGAACACATATTTGCTCGCCATGATCGACGAATATTCACGTTTTCCGTTTGCCTTCCCCTGCTCCAATATGCTGGCGTCCACAGTAATCTGCTGCCTTGAGCAGGTATTTTCTCTCTGTGGCATGCCGGCTTATATTCACTCAGATCGGGGTCCATCCTTTATGTCGAGGGAACTCAAGGACTACCTCTCAGAACGGGGAATTGCTACAAGCAAAACAACACCATACCATCCCATCGGAAATGGGCAGGTAGAGAGGTATAACGGTATCATCTGGAATTCCGTACGTCTCGCTTTAAGATCTCGGGGCCTACCAGACCAGCAATGGGAAACAGTGCTTCCGGATGCATTGCACTCTATACGGTCCCTGCTTTCTACAGCCACAAATACTACACCTCATGAGCGGTTCTTTGGATTCCAGCGTCGCTCATCTCATGGGACATCACTCCCGTCATGGCTAACTACTCCTGGACCTGTATTACTCCGAAGATACGTTCGGACGTCTAAAAATGACCCTCTTGTAGACGAGGTCGAACTAACCGATGCCAACCCCACCTATGCAAACATACGATATTCCGACGGCCGAGAATCTACCGTATCATTACGGGATCTGGCTCCCTGCCCACCAGGACCTAGTGGGACATCGGGTGATGGCATTTCACCAGGAAACTCTTGGGACCTATCGGGTACCCCTCTCCAGGATCCTGATCGGACACCAACTAGCTTGGTGCCGGTAGAACCCCGTGCTCAAGGTTGCGACCCTCCCAGTACCACGCATGAAAGTACTGGTCTGCCACAGACCAGCTTTGCACCTCCCTCTGAACAGAGGCAGTCTGACTTTGAACCTATTGGGGCTCGTACTCGAAGCCATGATCTCCCCGACCCTTCACAGGGCAATCCAGGCCACATGGACTCTGGCCAATGGCCAACCGCATGTAAGCGGACCAGCGACCCTCTACGACGGGAATCCAAACGGGTGCGACTCTTCCTTGTTCGGCGGCTGCGGACCAAAAGGTAGACCACAGCCTCCTAAACCTGCAGGAGGGAAGAATGTGATAAAAATAATAACTTCCGGGAAGTTATGTCATCACTTCCTGTGAACTGTGAACTGTGAACTATGAACTATGAACTGTGTACATACCTCACTTCCTGTCATGTGTCACTTCCTGTTGGACTGGTATAAATACTGGTCTGTTCAGTATTGTAAGAGGCTTCTACCAGAGGCATGGTAAAGACCTCTCTTGTATATAGTGTGTTTATAAGTTACTTAAAGCTTACTTTAAAGTTACTTGATGGTAAGCCTCCTTTTTCTTACATCACAATTGTGTTAATCCCTTCTTTAACCAATAATGCTACCCCACCTCCCTTTCCTTTTTGCCTATCTTTCCTGAATATCGAATACCCCTGGATGTTGAGTTCCCAGTCTTGGCCATCCTTGAGCCACGTTTCCGTAATCCCAACCAAATCATATTCGTTTACCTCTAATTGCGCAGCCAATTCATCCACCTTATTACAAATGCTCCTCGCATTAAGACACAAAGCCTTCAGGCTTGATTTTTTAACGCTCTTAGACCTATTAGAATTATTATTTACTGTGGCCATGTTTGATTTAAACCGTTGATTTCTCTGACTGCCACTTTTGTTTTTCTCCTTCCTATCTTTTGCTTTTATCCTTGTTTCCCTTTCCTCTGTCTCCCTGCTCATGTTCCCAACCCCCTGTCATTTTAGTTTAAACCCTCCCCCACAGCACTAGCAAACACTCCCCCTAGGAAATCGGTCCCAGCCCTGCCCAGGGACAGACCATCCGCTTTGAACTGGTCCCACCTCCCCAGAACCAGTTCCAATGTCCCAGGAACTTGAATCCCTCCCCCTGGCACCATTCCTCTAGCCACGTATTCATCTGAAGTATCCTTCTATTTCTACTCTGACTAGCACATGGCACTGGTAGCAATCCTGAGATTACTACCTTTGAGGTCCTGTTTTTTAATTTACCTCCTAACTCCCTATATTCCGCTTTTAGGACCTCATCCCGCTTTTTACCTATATCGTTGGTGCCTATATGCACCACGACAACTGGCTGTTCACCCTCCCCTTCCAAGATGTTCTGCAGCCGCTCGGAGACATCCTTGACCCTTGCACCAGGGAGGCAACACACCATCATGGAGTCTCGTTTGCGGCCGCAGAAACGCCTATCTAGTTCCCTTACAATAGAATCCCCTATTACTATAGCTCTACCACTCTTTTTCCTCCCATTCTGTGCAGCAGAGCCACCCCTGGTGCCAGGAAGTTGGCTGCTGCTGCCTTCCTCTGATAAGCCATCCCCCCCAACAGTACTCAAAGTGATGTATCTGTTGGAGAGGGGGATGGCCACAGGGGACCCCTGCACTACCTGCCTGCGCCTAGTACTCTGCCTGTTGGTCACCCGTTCCCTTTCTTCCTGTCCAACCTCTACCTGCGGTGTGTCCAACTCCCTAAACATGCTATTCACGATGTCCTGAGCATTGCGAACGCTCCAGTATGCATCCAATTGCAGCTCCAGCGCCGCAATGCGGTCTGTCAGTAGCTGCAGCTGGATGCACTTCCTGCACATGTAGTTGTCAGGGACACAGGAAGTGTCCCTGAGTTCCCACATATCGCAGGAGGAGCATATCACGTGGCCGGGCTGTCCTGCCATGATTTACCCTTTAATTAATTGAATTTAAATTAAATCAATCAATCCCACTAATTACACTAGTTAAATAGTTTACCAACAGTCCCCGCTACACCAGAGAGACCTTAGAAACTATAAACCAGAGTTAAAGTTTAAAAAAGAGAGAAATACTCACCAACCAATCACTTACCTGCTTCCTGCTGATGTCACACTTTGATTACTTTTTACCTCTCTCCCCCGCTGTTGTATTGGTCGGGCCTCGCTGCTGCTGCCGGTTTTAAACTGCCGCCGGTCGCTGCTCCCACACAGGTCCGATGCTCTGGCCGGGCCTCACCTCGCTGCCGCCGGTTTTAAATTGCCGTCGGTCGCTGCTCCCACACAGGTCTGATGCTCTGGTCGCGGTGTCCTGGCCAATATTTATCCCACAACCAACATAACAAAAACAGATTATCTGGTCATTATCACATTGCTGTTTGTGGGAGCTTGCTGTGCGCTGCCACATTACAACTGTGACTCCACTTCAAAAAGTACTTCTCTCCCAGCCTGGCCTCTTAATCCATTTCATTTCCTGTGCTTCTTTAGGCTTGACAAAGGGGTTTTCACCCGAAATGTTGACTCAATTTTCTCTCCACGGATGTTGCCTGGCCTGCTGAGTTTTTCCAGCATTTTCTGTTGTTATTTCAAAAAGTACTTCATTGACTGTAAAGCGCTTTGAGACGTCCGGTGGTCGTGAATGGCGCTGTATAAATGCAAGTCTTTCTTTACTTATGCTACTCTCTTTTTGATGCTTTTGATTTAATTATTAAATATTTAAGAAATTATTGCAGTGACAAAGGCTGTCTCTGAAACTGCAGGAAATTTGTCTTTAAATAAGCTTTTTTAAAATTTATTATATTTTTTTTAGTGAAGCTGCTGTGGCTCTGCCCCTTTGCCAGGCCCGCTGCCTGTGGCCCCTCTCCCAGATTCCAGCCCCAGCTCTGTGCTGACTGAGCTGCTCTCACCTGGGGACAGCGCGTCACAATCAGCCCCAGCGCACCTGAGCTGGAGAGGAGGCCCCGCCCCCTTGCCGCGCCGCCATTGGTTGGAAGACCCGCCGCCAGTCGGCTCCGCCCGTGCTCATCCTATTGGTCAGAGCTCCCGTCAGTCACAGGCCCCGCGATCACGTGCTGCAGTTCACTCCGCCCCCTCGCCCCCTCACTTTCCCTCACTAATTGCGGCTCTTCACCAACACCGACTTTACAAAGAAAGCCCCGCGCGGCAGCCTGGAGCTCAGGGGCCCAGTGCGCAGGCGCGGGGGAGGATGATTGACAGGGGCCCAGGGTGTGTGCTGAGCATGCGCGGTGCGGGCCGGGCGCCTGTGGAGCAGGAGAGGGCGGGGCCATGGGGCGCATGCGCGGGGTCAGGCACAACTCAGCGCGGCGGCCGGAGCTGATGAGAGACACAAGAACATAAGACACAGGAGCAGGAGTAGGTCATTTGGACCCTCAAGCCTGCTCCGCCATTCAATAAGATCATGGCTGATCTGATCTTGGCTTCAACTCCACTTCCCTGCCCGCTCTCCATAACGCTTGACTCCCTTATCGTTCAAAAACCTGTCTATCTCCACCTTAAACACATTCAATGACCCAGCCTCCATAGCTCTCTTGGGAAGAGAATTCCAAAGGTCAGAGGCTGGGTATCCTGTGGCAAGTGTCTCACCTCCTGACACCCCAAAGCCATTCCACCATTTACAAGGCACAAGTCAGGAGTGTGATAGAATACTCTCCACTTGCCTGGATGAGTGCAGCTCCAACAACACTCAAGAAGCTTGACACCATCCAGGACAAAGCAGCCCGCTTCATCTACCACTTAGAAGGACAAGGGCAGCAGGTGCATGGGAACACCACCACCTGTAAGTTCCCCTCCAAGTCACACACCATCCTGACTTGGAAATATGTCACCGATCCTTCATCGTCACTGGATCAAAATCCTGGAACTTCCTCCCTAACAGCACGGTGGGAGTACCTTCACCACACGGACTGCAGCGGTTCAAGAAAGCGGCTCACCACCACTTTCTCAAGGGCAATTAGGGATGGACAATAAATGCTGGCCTTGCCAGCGACACCCACATCCCATGAATGTAGAGGGAGCTGTATTCTGTATCTCATCCCTGCTGTACCTGTCCTGGGAGTGTTTAATGGGACAGTGCGGATGGAGTCTTAATCTGTATCTAACCCATGCTAATCATCCACTTAATTTTTAAATAGAATAATAAACTATCACAATTTAATCTCACCTTCTAACGCTTTCTAAAATTGTGCTAGTTTCCCATGTGCTGAGTGTATCCGAGCATTGCTCCAATGGACGCCGCGTGGCTCATCCCGGTATCTGAAATCACAGGAATCAACTTTCATTGATTTTCTCCTCCTCCTCCTATTGCTTGCTCTAAATGTATCTCTGCACTCCTCAGCCGGGTGGGACAATGGCGGTGGTTGTTACCCAGAATGCTCCGCGAGGAAGAATAGGTCCTATCAATGCTGCAGGGGCCTGGTGCGCAGGCGCAGCGTGGGGGCGGGACGGGTCCCACGCGTGCGCAGTCAGTGCCGCCAGTCGGGTAATGGCGGCGGAAGGCGGAGAGAAGATTCCGGAGCGGGCGCAGGGAAGCAATGGAACAAGCGGGGAGGCTTTATAAACACCCGGTGTAGGCCTCAAGCCCCCGAATAAGAACCTACGGGTCCCGTGTTTGCCCCGAGTGGGGCAGCGGCTGCGGGGTTTTCTCCCGGTGACAGGCCTGGCTCAACGGCCGCCATCTGCTTGATACTTAAAAAAAATATAAACAACTAGGGTTTAATTAGGAGTGTGGGCTAAGTTACAGTAAAGATCTAAAGAATATAACTAAATTTAATAAATTAAACAAGGTTATTAACTAGATTAAAAACTATTAATAGACAATTGGGTATTTCAATACTTGAAAACCTAATTAGTTAAATAAAATACAATCGAGATGGCCGGGCAGGTGATGTGTTGCAGCTGTAGCCTGTGGGAGCTGGTGGACCCCAGTGTGATCCACAGCAACCACATAGAGTCATAGAGGCACAGAAGGAGGCCATTCGGCCCATCGAGTCTGTGCCAGCTCTCTGTAGAACAATCCAGTCAGACACATTCCCCCGCTCTATCCCCGTAGCCCTGCAAGTTTATTTCCCTCAAGTGCCGATCTAGTCTCATCCCAGTTTGGAATAAAAATAAAACAAAAAAGGTGATTCAACTGTGGCTAACAACGGAAATTAGGGATAGCATAAGATCCAAGGAGAGGACATATAAATTGGCCAGAAAAATCAGTAAACCTGAGGATTGGGAGCAGTTTAGGATTCAACAAAGGAGGACAAAGGGATTAATTAAGAAGGGGAAAATAGAAATTGAGAGTAAGCTTTCAGGGAACATAAAAACTGACTGTAAAAGCTTTTATAGATATGTGAAGAGAGAAAGATTGGTGAAGTCAAGTGTAGGTCCCTTGCAGTCAGAATCAGGGGAATTTATAATGGGGAACAAAGAAATGGGACACCAATTAAATACATACTTTGGTTCTGTCTTCACAAAGGAAGACACAAATAACCTCCCAGAGATGTCGGGGAACATAGAGTCGAATGAGAGGGAGGAACTGAATGAAATCAGTATTTGTAGGGAAATGGTGTTAGGGAAATTGATGGGATTGAAGGCCGATCAATCCCCAGGGCCTGATAATCTACATCCTAGGGTACTTAAGGAAGTGGCCCTAGAAATAGTATATGCATTGCTGGTCATCTTCCAAAATTCGATAGACTCTGGAACAGTACCCATGGATTGGAGGGTAGCTAATGTTACCCCACTATTCAAAAAAGGTGGTGGGGAGAAAATGGGGAATTACAGACCAGTAAGCCTGACATCGGTAGTGGGGAACATGCTAGAGTCCATTATAAAAGATGTAATAGTAGAGCACTTGGAAAACAATGACAGGATCGGACAAAGTCAACATGGATTTACAAAAGGTAAATTGTGCTTGACTAATCTACTGGAATTTTTTGAGGATGTAACTGGTAAAATAGATGAGGACGAACCAGTGGATGTGGTGTATTTGGAGTTTCAGAGGGCTTTCGATAAGGTCCCGCATAAGAGATTAGCGTGTAAAGTTAAGGCACATGGGATTGGGGGCAAGGTATTGACTTGGATAGAGAACTGGTTGGCAGACAGAAAGCCAAGAGTTGGAATAAACGGGTCTTTTTCCGAGTGACAGGCAGTGACTAGTGGGGTACCGCAGGGATCGGTCCTAGGACCCCAGCTATTCACAATATATGTTAATGATCTAGACGAGGGAACTAGATGTAATATCTCCAAGTTTGCAGATGACACAAAGCTGGGTGGGCGTGTGTGCTGTGAGGAGGATGCCAAGAAACTCCAGTATGATTTGGACAGGTTGGGTGATTGGGCAGAAGAATGGCAGATGCAATATAATGTGGATAAATGCGAGGTTAGCCACTTTGCTGTCAAAAACAGGAAGGCAGATTATTATCTGAATGGCAATAGATTGGGAGAAGGGGAAGTGCAACGAGACCTGGGTGTCCTTGTGCACCAGTCGCTGAAGGTAACCAGGCAGGTGCAGCAGACGGTTAAGAAGGCAAATGGTATGTTGGCCTTCATAGCAAGAGGGTTCGAGTACAGGAACAAGGATGTCTTGCTGCAGTTGTACAGGGCCTTGGTGAGACCACACCTTGAGTATTGTGTGCAGTTTTGGTCACCTTATCTGAGGAAGGATGTTTTTGCCATGGAGGGAGTTCAGCGAAGATTCACCAGGCTGATACCTGGGATGGCAGGAATGACGTATGAGGAGAGATTGTGATGATTGGGCTTGTACTCACTGGAGTTTAGAAGAATGAGGGGGGATCTCATTGAAACTTATAAAATTCTAACAGTACTAGACAGGCTAGATACAGGAAGGATGTTCCCGATGGTCGGGGAGTCCAGAACCAGGGGTCACAGTCTAAGGATTAGGAGTAAGCCATTTAGGACAGAGATGAGGAGGAATTTCTTCACCCAGAGAGTGGTGAACCTGTGGAATTCTCTACAACAGAAGGCAGTAGAGGCCAATTCATTAAATATATTCAAGAAGGAGTTAGATATATTTCTTAAGGCTAAAGGGATCAAGGAATATGGGGAGAAGGCAGGGACAGGGTACTGAGTTTGGATGATCAGCCATGATCTCATTGAATGGCGGAGCAGACTCGGGCTGAATGGCCGACTCCTGCTCCTATCTTCTATGTTTCTATGTCTCCCCTTGAAAACATTGAGTGTCTCCGCTTCCACCACTTCTGTTGGCAGCGAGTTCCAGGTCCTCACCACTCGCTGCGTAAAAAAGTTTTCCTCACATTCCCCCTGTATCTCTTGCCCAAAACCTTAAATCTGTGTCCCCTAGTCCTTGTACCATCAACTAGTGGGAACAGACTCTCCCCGTCTAGCCTATCCAAACCCATCATAATCTTGTACACCTCTATCAAATCACCCCGCAACCTCCTTTGCTCTAATGAAAACAAATGCAGCTTCTCCAACCTGTCCTTGTAGCTAAGATCCCCCATCCCTGGGCCCATTCTGGTAAATCTCCTCTGCACCCTCTCAAGGGCCTTCGCATCCTTCCTAAAGTGTGGTGACCAGAAGTGTCTGCAGCTCGAGGAACTTCGGCTCAGAGTTAGAGTCATAGAGTTATACAGCACAGAAAGAGGCCCTTCGGCCCATCGCGTCCGCGCCGGCCATCAAGCCTTCTCTATTCTAATGCCATTTTCCAGCACTGGGTCCGTATCCTTGTATGCTATGGCATTTCAAGTGCTCATCTAAATGCTTCTTGAATGTTGTGAGGGTTCCTGCCTCTACCACCCTTTCAGGCAGTGAGTTCCAGATTCCAACCACCCTGTGGGTGAAAAAGTTTTTCCTCAAATCCCCTCTAAACCTCCTGCCCCTTACTTTGAAACTATGCCACCTGGTTATTGACCCCTCTACTAAGGGGAAAAGTTGCTTTCTATCTACCCTCACTATGCCCTTCATAATTTTGTACACCTCAATCAGGTCCCCCCTCAGCCTTCTCTGCTCCAAGGAAAACAACCCCAGCCTGTCCAGTCTCTCTTCATAGCTGAAGCGCTCCAGCCCAGGTAACATCCTGGTGAATCTCCTCTGCACCCTCTCCAATGCAATCACATCCTTCCTATAGTGTGGCGACCAGAACTGCACACAGTACTCCAACTGTGGCCTTACCAGCGTTTTGTACAGCTCCATCATAACCTCCCTACCCTTATATTCTATGCCTTGGCTATTGAAACCAAGTATCCCATATGCCTTTTTAACCACCTTATCGGCCTGTCCTGCTGCCTTCAGGGATCTATGTACATGCACACCAAGGTCCCTCTGATCCTCTGTCCTTCCTAGGGTCCAACCATTCATTATGTATTCCCTTGCCCTGTTAGTCTTCCCAAAATGCATCACCTCACACTTTTCAGGGTTAAATTCCATTTGCCACTGTTCTGCCCATCTAACCAACCCGTCTATATCGTCCTGTAGCCTGAGGCTTCCCTCCTCGCTATTTACCACACCACCAATTTTCGTGTCATCTGCAAACTTACTGATCATACCTCCTACATTCATATCTAAATCATTAATGTACACTACAAACAGCAAAGGACCCAGCAGCGATCCCTGCGGTACACCACTGGACACAGGCTTCCAGTCACAAAAACAACCTTTGACCATCGCCCTCTACCTCCTGCCACTAAGCCAATTTTGGATCCAATGTTCCAGTACAGCTACAACACTGGCATCTACCCGGCAATGTGGAAAATTGCCCAAGTATGTCCTGTCTACAAAAAGCAGGACAAATCCGACCCGGCCAATTACCGTCCCATCAGTCTACTCTCAATCATCAGCAAAGTGATGGAAGGTGTCGTCGACAGTGCTATCAAGCAGCACTTACTCAGCAATAACCTGCTAACTGACGCCCAGTTTGGGTTCCGCCAGGGCCACTCAGCTCCTGATCTCATTACACCCTTGGTCCAAACATGGACAATAGAGCTGAACTCAAGAGGTGAGGTGAGAGTGACTGCCCTTGACATCAAGGCAGCATTTGATTGAGTGTGGCATCAAGGAGCCCTAGCAAAACTGAAGTCAATGGGAATCAAGGGGAAAACTCTCCATTGGTTGGAATCATACCTAGCACAAAGGAAGTTGGCTGTGGTTGTTGGAGGTCATTCATCTCAATCACATGACATCACTGCAGGAGTTCCTCAGGGCAGTGTCCTAGGCCCAACCATCTTCAGCTGTTTCATCAATGACCTTCCCTCCATCATAAGGTCAGAAGTGGGGATGTTCGCTGATGATTGCACACTGTTCAGCACCATTCGAGACTCGTCAGATACTGACGCAGTCCGTGTCCATATGCAGCAAGACCTGGACAACATTCAGACTTGGGCTGACAAGTGGCAAGTAACATTCGCACCACACAAGTGCCAGGCAATGACCACCTCCAACAAGCGAGACTCTAACCATCTCCCCTTGACATTCAATGGCATTACCATCGCTGAATCCCCCACTATCAACAGCCTGGGGGTTACCATTGATCAGAAACTGAACTGGACCAGCCATATAAATACTGTGGCTACAAGAGCAGGCCAGAGGCTGGGAGTTCTGCGGCGAGTGTCTCACCTCCTGACTCCCCAAAGCCTTTCCACCATCTACAAGGCACAAGTCAGGAGTGTGATGGAATACTCTCCACTTGCCTGGATGAGTGCAGCTCCAACAACACTCAAGAAGCTCGACACCATTCAGGATAAAGCAGCCCGCTTGATTGGCACTCCATCCACCACCTTCAACATTCACTCCCTCCACCACCGGCACACTGTGGCTGCAGTGTGTACCATCTACAAGATGCACTGCAGCAACTCGCCAAAGCTCCTTCAACAGCACCTTCCAAACCCGCGACATCTACCACTTAGAAGGACAAGGGCAGCAGACGCATGGGAACATCACCACCTACAAGTTCCCCTCCAAGCCACACACCATCCTGACTTGGACCTGTATCGCCGTTCCTTCACTGTTGCTGGGCCAAAATCCTGGAACTCCCTTCCTAACAGCATTGTGGGTGTACCTACACCATATGGACTGCAGCGGTTCAAGGCGGCGGCTCACCACCATCTTCTCAAGGGCAATTAGGGATGGGCACGAAATGCAGGCCTAGCCAGCCAGCGACGCCCACATCCCTTCAATGAATAAAAAAAAAAATTGCCCTGGATCCCATGGGTTCTTACCTTCTTGACCAATCTCCCATGTGGGACTTTGTCAAAAGCTTTACTGAAGTCCATGTAGACTACATCAACTGCACTACCCTCATCCACACACCTAGTCACCCCCTCGAAAAATTCAATCAAATTGGTTAGACATGATCTCTCCCTGACAAAGCCATGCTGACTATCCTTGATTAATCCTTGCCTCTCTAAGCGGAGACTAATTCTGTCCCTCAGAATTTTTTCCAATAATTTCCCTACCACTGATGTTAGGCTCACTGGCCTGTAATTCCCTGGTTTATCCCTACTACCCTTGTTGAATAATGGTACTACGTTGGCTGTCCTCTACTCCTCCGGCACCTCCCCTGTGGCCAGAGAGGTTCTGAAAATTTGTGTCAGAGCCCCTGCAATCTCCTCCCTTGCCTCACACAGCAGCCTGGGATACATCTCGTCTGGGCCTGGGGATTTATCCACTTTTAAGCCTGCTAAAACTGCTAGTACCTCCTCCCTCTCGATAATAATTTGTTCAAGTGTATCACAATCCCCCTGCCTGATTTCTATGCCCACATTGTCGTTCTCCATAGTGAACACAGATGCAAAATATTCATTTGAAACCCCACCTATATCTTCTGGCTCTACACACAGATTGCCACTTTGGTCCCTAATGGGCTCTGTTCTTTCCCTGGTTATCCTCTTGCCCTTAATATACTTATAAAACACCTTGGGGTTTTCCTTTATTTTGCCCACCAGTGTTATTTCATGCCCCCTCTTTGCTCTCCTAATTTCTTTTTAAAGTACCCCCCCCTGCACTTTCTATACTCCTCTAGGGCTTCCACCGTTTTTAGCCCTTTGTATCTGCCAAAAGCCACCCTTTTTTTCCTAATCCATTCTCGTATATCCCTTGACATCCAGGGTTCCCTGGGTTTGTTGGTCCCACCCTTGACCTTTACGGCAACATGAACATAAGAACATAAGAAGTAGGAGCAGAAGTAGGCCATACGGCCCCTCGGGCCTGCTCCGCCATTCAATAGGATCATGGCTGATCTGAGCCTAGACTCACGTCCACTTCCCTACCTGCTCCCCATAACCCCTAATTCCCTTATCAGTTAGGAAAATGTCTATCTCCATTTTAAATTTATTTAATGTCGCAGCTTCCACAGCTCTCTGAGGTAGCAAATTCCATAGATTTCCTACCCTCTGAGTGAAGAAGTTTCTCCTCATCTCAGTTTTGAAAGGGCAGCCCCTTATTCTACGATCATGCCCCCTAGTTCTAGTCTCACCCATCAGTGGAAACATCCTCCCCGCATCCACCCGATCAAGCCCCCTCATAATCTTAAATGTTTCGATAAGATCGCCTCTCATTCTTCTGAATTCCAATGAGTAGAGGCCCAACCTACTCAACCTTTCCTCATAAGCCAACCCCCTCATCTCCGGAATCAACCGAGTGAAACATAGAAGATAGGAGCAGGAGTAGGCCATTCAGCCCTTCGAGCCTGCTCCGCCATTCAATGAGATCATGGCTGATCATCCAAATTCAGTACCCTGTCCCTGCCCTCTCCCCATATCCCTTAATCCCTTTAGCCTTAAGAAATATATCCAACTCCTTGAATATATTTAATGAACATGTTGGGTTTGTACTCTCTTTCCTTTCTGAAAGACTCCCATTGCTCCGATGTGGATTTTCCTACAAGTAGCTGATCCCTGTCCACTTTGGCCAGATCCTGCCTTATCATATTAAAATTGGCCTTCCCCCAATTTAGAACCTTTATTTCTGGTCCATCTTTGTCCTTTTCCATGACTACCTTAAATCTCACCGAATGATGGTCACTGTCACCAAAATGCTCTCCTACTAACACTTCCACCACTTGCCCGGTTACATTCCCTAGAATTAGGTCCAGTACCGCCCCCTCTCTTGTAGGACTTTCTACATGCTGGCTCAAAAAGCTCTCCTGGATGCACTTTAAGAATTCCACACCCTCTAAGCCTTTCACACAGATGAATGCTGGAGGAGGGGTACGTTTGAAGTAAAAAGGCGGAGGTTGTGACTATTTATTTTATATTTAATCATATTTTCTAAAGTATTGTCTTATTTTAAATTAAATTGAAAAGGGTTTATTTTTTGCTTTGTGGTGCCTGCTGTACATGGTCCATGTCTCTGAGGCACACAGGAGGGCGGGTATTAGTACTGCTCTGTAGACCATGAGCTTGGTGCCGGGTTTGAGGTCCTGGTCTTCAAACACTCTCTTCCTCAGGCAACCGAAGGCTGCACTGGCACACTGAAGGCGGTGTTGGACTTTGTCGTCGATGTCTGCCCTTGTTGACAGTAGGCGCCCGAGGTATGGAAAGTGGTCCACGTTGTCCAAGGCCTTGTCGTGGATTTTGATAATCGGGGGGCAGCACTGCGCAGCGGGGGCAGGTTGGTAGAGGACCTTTGTCTTACGGGTGCGCTCCGTCAAATTGAAGAAGCTCCGCTCGGGGCCCAGATCTGCGGACGCTCAGATTTGGATTCCCCTTTATTCTCTCCCCTCCTCTGATCTCAATCGGATCTGGGGGAAAACTCACTGTCCCTCACTGATTGCGGCTCTTCACCAACACTGACATCACATAGAAAGCCCTGCGCAGCAGCCTGGAGCTCAGGGGCCCAGCGCGCACGCGCGGGGGAGGATGATTGACAGGGGCCCAGGGTGTGTGCTGAGCAACAGAAAATGCTGGAAAAACTCAGCAGGCCAGGCAACATCTGTGCAGAGAGAAATCGAGTCAACGTTTCAGGTCGAAACCCTTCGTCAGGACTGAGAGGAAACACAGGAAATGAAACAGATTAAAAGGCCAGTTTGGGGGCTGGGAAATGGGGATGAAAGAACAAAAGAGAAGTGAAGATAGGACTAGTAAAGAGACAAAAGACAGCTCGAGATGTTTATTCAATGGATGCAGTGTGAAGTGTGAAATGTTCGGGCAGAATGAGAGACAGCTGCCATGTGGGAGAGAGAAAAAGGGGGAAGGGCCAAAACAAAGGGGTGGATAAAAAATATATAAAAATGTAATAGGGGCCGAGGTTATGATCTGAAATTGTTGAACTCGATATTGAGTCCGGAAGGCTGTAAAGTGCCTGATCGGAAGATGAGCTGCTGTTCCTCGAGCTTACGCTGGGTTTCCGTGGAACAATGCAAGAGCCCGAGGACGGTGAGGTCTGAGTGGGAATGGGGCAGTGAATTAAAATGACAGGCGACCGGAAGCTCGGGGTCACCCTTATGGACTGAATGGAGGTGTTCCGCAAAGTGGTCACCCAATCTGCGTTTGGTCTCCCCAATGTAGAGGAGACCACATCGTGAGCAGCGAATTCTCTCTGGATCCAATCGATCAGCATTTTTCATAATTTTAAAGCCCTCTATTAGGTCACCCCTCAGCCTTCTTTTTTCAAGAGAAAAGAGACCCTGCCTGTTCATCCTTTCCTGATATGTATACCCTCGCATTTCTGGTATCATCCTTGTAAATCTTCTCTGCACCCTCTCCAGTGCCTCTATATCCTTTTTATAATATGGCGACCAGAACTGTACGCAGTACTCTAAGTGTGGTCTAACCAAGGTTCAATACAGGTTTAGCATAACTTCACTACTTTTCAATTCTATACCTCTAGAAATCAAACCTCGTGCTTGGTTTGCTTTTTTATGGCCTTGCTAACCTGTGTCGCAACTTTTAGTAATTTGTGTATTTGTACTCCGAGATCCCTTTGCTCCTCTACTCCACCTAGACTCGCACCCTCCAAGTGATAAGTGACCTCCCCATTCTTCCTACCAAAATGTAATACCTCACATTTATCTGTTCAGCCTTGGTCACTCTGCAAAAACTCTGAAATGTTTAATAATGAAATCAGGGAGACAAAAAGCTCAGGTGAGGCAGTTTAAAAAGACAGTCCCTGACCAGAGATTGCTGGATGCTGACACTCGGTGCTCACAAGGATAGAATGTCCCATTCCCCAGGCACGGACATCCAGCACCTCGATCAGAGCAAAAGTTCACAAAACAATGGCAATATAACTTGGAGCAGAGACGGTTAAGTGGAGCTCTGATCGAGGTGCTCAAAATTATGAGGGGTTTTGATTGAGCAAACAAGGTGAAGCTGTTGTCACTGGCAGGAGGGTCGGTAACGAGAGGACACAGATTTCAGATCATTGGCAAAAGAATCTAGAGAGGAAATGAGGAGACTTTTTTCTTTACACAGCGAATTGTGATGATCTGGAATGCACTGCCTGAATGGGAGGTGGAAGCAGATTCAATAGTAACTGTCAAAAGGGAATTGGATATATACTAAAGGCAGAAATTTGCTGGGCAGTGGGACTAATTGCATCGCTCTTTCAGAAAGCCAGCAGTAGCACGATGGGCCAAAAGGCATCCCACTGTGTTCTATGATTCTATAACATCAGCTTCTCTCTGCACACGGGTACTGAGAGAACAGGGAATAATCTTTAAATCCAGCCCAGTTATTGGGGGCTCTTAACATTAACAAGCCCCAGTTGCCTCAATGGTTCAGTCCTGGATGTGATTAAAGGCATCGGAAACAGTGGAATCGACCCACCGCAGTCACAATGTGGACACTCTGGTGTGTCAGCGGGTGGGATACACCAGGGAATCCCTTTCCACACACTGAGGTTGACTCTAATGATCGGGAGTCCCAGGGTTTCGGACACCAGATAATCAAGCTCACAAGAACACACATTGTCTCTCCAGGCTTTATTAAGAGCGCTGCATAACACAGATCAGGTGATAATTCCCTCAATCTGGAGAATAGAAGTACAGTGGATTCACGCGCGATCTTCTCGAGTCTGTTCCAACTGACAACAGCTTAAGTGGCCTGTTCTTATACACAAGCTTGGTTACCGCTCAGGAAATGGGATTGTTTGGACCCGTCTGTTGACCGCCTCCTGAACTCCTGCTAATTCAGGGAATTTAGTCCATCTGTGACCAGACTATAACCACAAGCCCGTCTGGTTATCACACCTACACGGTCCGTGAGGTTATTATTAGATTCACACCCAGACGTTGTGCCTTCACTTGTCTGGCACTTCATCCCATAACACGGGCTCAGTAATGTTTCATTCATCAGAAAAAGACAAAGTACAATATACTGGTCAGTTTAACAGAATCTCATCATATTTAAAGGGGCCATCAATATAAAATAGTCTCTGATAGATCAAGTAGGGAATTCAGGAGAAATTTCTTTACCCAGAGAGTGGTGAGAATGGGGAACTCGCTACCACAGGGAGTGGTTGAGGTGAACAGCATAGATGGATTTATGAGAAAGCCACACAAGGGAGAAAGGAATGGGAGGATGTGTTGATCGGGTTAATTGAAGTAGGGTGGGTGTGGGGCATAAACACTGGCATGGACCAGTTGGGCCGAATGGCCTGTTTCTGTGCTGTACATTCTATGTAACACCATGAACAGTCAAACAAAGGGAATCATCAGCACAACAGTCTTAAAGATTAAACAGCAGTACAAGAATTTCTGAAACATTCATCCATTCCATGTTCATGTCGCCCCAGCTACAGAACAGTGTGAACTCGCTGGTGTGTCAGCAGGTGGGATGACTGAGTGAATCCCTTCCCACACACAGAGCAGGTGAAAGGCCTCTCCCCGGTGTGAACTTGCTGGTGTCTCAGCAGGTTGGATGACCAAGTGAATACCTTCCCACACACGGAGCAGGTGAACAGCCGCTCCCCAGTGTGAACAAGCTGATGTGCCGTCAAATGTCCAGAGCGTTTAAAGCTCTTCCCACAGTCAGAACATTTAAATAGTCTCATCAGTGTGAACGCGCTGGTGTCTCAACAGAAGGGTTGACCGATTGAATCCCTTCCCACACACGGAGCAGGTGAACGGCCTTTCCCCAGTGTGAACTCGCTGGTGTTCTTTCAGATCCCCATTGCTTTTAAAGCTCTTCCCACAGTCAGAACACTTAAATGGTCTCTCATCAGTGTGAACTTGCTGGTGTCTCAGCAGGTTGGATGACGAAGTGAATCCCTTCCCACACACGGAGCAGGTGAACGGCCTCTCCCCAGTGTGAACTTGTTGGTGTGCCAGCAGTCTCGAGGACAGAGCGAATCCCTGCCCACACACTGAGCAGGTGAACAGCCGCTCCCCAGTGTGAACTCGCTGGTGTTCTTTCAGATCCCGAGAGCTTTTAAAGCTCTTCCCACAGTCAGAACACTTAAATGGTCTCTCATCAGTGTGAACTTGCTGGTGACTCAGCAGGTTGGATGACGAAGTGAATCCCTTCCCACACACGGAGCAGGTGAACGGCCTCTCCCCGGTGTGAACTTGTTGGTGTGCCAGCAGTCTCGAGGACAGAGCGAATCCCTGCCCACACACTGAGCAGGTGAACAGCCTCTCCCCAGTGTGAACAAGCTGGTGTCCCGTCAAATCCCGAGAGCTTTTAAAGCTCTTCCCACAATCAGAACACTTAAATGGTCTCTCATCAGTGTGAACTTGCTGGTGTCTGAACAGATTCGTTGACCAAGTGAATCTCTTCCCACACACGGAGCAGGTGAACGGCCTCTCCCCAGTGTGAACTCGCTGGTGTTCTTTCAGATTCCCATTGCTTTTAAAGCTCGTCCCACAGTCAGAACACTTAAATGGTCTCTCATCAGTGTGAAGTTGCTGGTGGCTCAACAGATTGGATGTCCGATTGAATCCCTTGCCACACACGGAGCAGGTGAATGGCCTCTCCCCAGTGTGAACTCGCTGGTGTTCTTTCAGATCCCCAGAGCTTTTAAAGCTCTTCCCACAGTCAGAACACTTAAATGGTCTCTCATCAGTGTGAACTTGCTGGTGTCGCAACAGATGGAATGACCGAGTGAATCCTTTCCCACACACGGAGCAGGTGAACTGCCTCTCCCCGGTGTGAACTTGCTGGTGTCTCAACAGGTCGGATGACTGAGTGAATCCCTTCCCACACACGCAGCAGGTGAATGGCCTCTTTCCTGCTCTCTCCAGCTGGTGTCCCTTCAGCTCCTGGGACCTTTTAAAGCTTTTCCCACAGTTGGAATGTTTCACCAGCCTCTCCTCAGTGTGAACTCGCTGGTGTGCCAGCAGATTAGAGGACCGACTGAATCCCTTCCCACACACTGAGCAGGTGAACATAATCTCTCCTGCTCTCTCCAGCTGGTGTCTCTTCAGGTCCTGGGACCTCCCACACTCAGACCATTTAAAAGGTCTCTCATCAGTGCGAACTCGCTGGTGTGCCAGCAGATTGGGGGAGCGATTGAATCAGGTCCTGATGAATCGAGTGACTCTGTCTGATCTTGAAGTGATGTTTGGTCTGAGCTTCCTGTCTGTAAATGCTCCACTTCTAAAACCCTGCAAAAGGAGTTTAGAAAGGGGTAAGAGGGAGAATGTTGCCTCATGTCCCCCTTTCCCAGCACAGGGGCAGTGAAGCTGATTTTCAGGCCCCAGCTGCTGCACAGGTTACATACGAACATACGAATTAGGAGCAGGAGTAGGCCATTCGACTCCTCGAGCCTGCTCCGCCATTCAATAAGATCATGGCTGATCTGATTACTCCACATTCCTGCCTATCCCCGATAACCTTTCACCCCCTTGCTTATCAAGAATCTATCTACCTCTGCCTTAAAAATATTCAAAGACTCTGCTTCCACCGCCCTCTGAGGAAAAGAGTTCGAAATACTCACAACCGTCTGAGAAAAAATTTCTCCTCATCTCGGTCTTAAATGGGCGATGCCTTATTTTTAAAGTGATCCCTAGTTCTAGATTCTCCCACAAGAGGAAACATCCTCTCCACATCCACCCTGTCCAGACCCCTCAGGATCTTATATGTTTCAATCAAGTCACCTCTTACTCTTCTAAACTCCAGCGGATACAAGCCTAGCCTGTCCAACCTTTCCTCATAAGACAACCCGCCCATTCCAGGTATTAGTCTAGTAAACCTTCTCTGAACTGCTTCCAACGCATTTACATCCTTCCTTAAATAAGGAGACCAATACTGTACACAGTACTCCAGATGTGGTCTCACCAATGCCCTGTAGAACTGAAGCATAACCTCCCTACTTTTGTATTCAGTTTCCCTCGCAATAAACAATAACATTCTATTAGCTTTCCTGATTACTTGTTGTACCTGAATACTAACCTTTTGCGATTCATGCATTAGGACACCCAGATCCCTCTGCATCTCGGAGCTCTGCGATCTCTCACCATTTAGATAATATGCTTCTTTTTTATTCTTCCTGCCAAAATGGACTTCACATTTTCCCACATTATACTCCATTTGACAGATCTTTGCCCACTCACTTAACTTATCTATATCCCTTTGTAGCCTCCTTATGTCCTCTTCACAATTTACTTTCCTACCTATCTTTGTGTCATCAGCAAATTTAGCAACCATGCCTTCGGTCCCTTCATCCAAGTCATTTGTATAAATTGTAAAAAGTTGAGGTCCCAGCACTGATCCCTGTGGCACACCACTCGTTACATCTTGCCAACCAGAAAATGACCCATTTATGCCTACTCTCTGTTTCCTATTAGCTAGCCAATCTTCTAGCCATGCCAATATGTGACTCCCTAAACCATGAGCTTTTATTTTCCGCAATAACCTTTGATGTGGCACTTCATCAAATGCCTTCTGGAAATCTAAGTACAGTACATCCACCAGTTCCCCTTTATCCACAGCATATGTTACTTCCTCAAAGAACGCCAATAAATTGGTTAAACATGATTTCCCTTTCACAAAACCATGTTGACTCTGCCTGATTACCTTGAACTTTTCCAAGTGCCCTGCTATAACATCTTTAATAATAGCTTCTAACATCTTCCCCATGACAGATGTTAAGCTAACTGGCCTGAAGTTTCCTGCTTTCTGTCTCCCTCCCTTTTTGAATAAAGGAGTTACATTCGCTATTTTCCAATCTAATGGACCCTTCCCTGAATCTAGGGAATTTTGGCAAATTAAAACCAACGCATCAACTATCTCACTAGCCACTTCTTTTAAGACCCTAGGATGAAGTCCATCAGGCCCCGGGCACTTGTCAGCCCACAGCTCCAACAATTTGCTCAGTACCACTTCCCTGGTGATTGTAATTTTCTTGAGTTCCTCCCTCCCTTCCATTTCCTGATTTACAGCTATTTCTGGGATGTTACTTGAATCCTCTATAGTGAAGACCGATGCAAAATACCTGTTCAATTCAACTGCCATCTCCTTATTTTACATTATTAATTCCCCAGACTCACTTTCTATAGGACCTGCCAGCAAATCTTTGCACAATTATATACTTTTTCTTTAAGTCTGATACTATCTTTAACTTTCTTAGTTAACCACGGATGGTGGAATTTTTCTTTCTCGTTGGAATGTATATATTCTGTGTATTCTGAAATATCCCCTTAAATGTCTGCCACTGCAACTCTATTGACCTATCCCTTAACCTAATTTGCCTGTTCACTTTAGCTAGCTCTGCTTTCATGCCCTCATAATTGCCCTTGTTTAAGTTTAAAATACTAGTCTTGGACCCACTCTTCTCTCCCTCAAACTGAATGTAAAATTCAATCATATTATGATTGCTGCTACCTAGGGGCGCCTTCACTGTGAAGTCATTAATTAATCCTATCTCATTGCACAATACCAGGTCTAGTATTGTCTGCTCTCTGGTTGGTTCCAGAACGTGCTGTTCTAAGAAACTATCCCAAAAAGATTCTATGAACTCCTCATCTAGGCTACCTTTGCCCATCTGATTTTTCCAGTCTATATATGATTAAAATCCCCCATGATTATAGCCATACCTTTCTGACAAGCTCTCGTTATTTCTTCCTTTATACTCCATCCTACCATGTGGTTACTGTCAGGGGGCCTGTACACCACTCCCACAAGTGACTTCTT
This sequence comes from Somniosus microcephalus, assembly GCF_052327205.1. Classification (NCBI taxonomy): domain Eukaryota; kingdom Metazoa; phylum Chordata; class Chondrichthyes; order Squaliformes; family Somniosidae; genus Somniosus; species Somniosus microcephalus. Next base: position 11,758,626 of record NC_140990.1, on the reverse strand, counting down.
GCCTTTATCATTTCTCATCTTAACACGCAGGTGCAGCAAGCAATTAGGAAAGCAAATGGTACGTTAGTCTTTATTACAAAAGGATTGGAGTATAAGAGTAAAGAAGTCTTACTGCAATTATATAGGGCCTTGGTGAGACCACACCTGGAGTATTGTGTACAGTTTTGGTCTCCTTACCTAAGGACGGACATACTTGCCTTAGAGGGAGTGCAACAAAGGTTCACCAGACTGATTCCTGGGATGGGGGGATTGTCCTATGAGGAGAGATTGAGTAGACTGGGCCTATATTCCCATGAATTTTGAAGAATGAGAGGTGATCTCATTGAAACATCTACAATTCTTACAGGGTTTGACAGGGTAGATGCTGGGAGACTGTTTCCCCTGGCTGGGGAGTCTAGAACCAGGGGTCACAGTCTCAGAATAAGGGGTCGGCCATTTAGGACTGAGATGAGGAGAAATTTCTTCACTCAGAGGGTGGTGAATCTTTGGACTTCTCTGCCTCAGAGGGCTGTGGAGGCTCAGTCATTGAGTATAACCAAGGCTGAGATCGATAGATTTTTGGACTCATGGGGAATTGAGGGATATGGGGATTGGGCGGGAAGGTGGAGATGAGGTAGAAGATCAGCCATGATCTTATTGAATGGTGGAGCAGGCTCGAAGGGCTGAATGGCCTGCTCCTGCTCCTATTTCTTATGTTCTTAAGAAAGCTGTTTGCTATAGCCTGCTGCGCCACGACAAATACACAGGATTTCAGTTACGTGGAGAGACTGGAGAAGCTGGGATTGTTCTCCTTGGAGCAGAGAAGGTGCAGCGGAGATTTAATAGAGGTGTTCAAAACATGAAGGGTTTTGATAGAGTAAATAGGAGCATGGGAACAGGAGGAGGTCATTCAGCCCCTCCAGCCTGTTCCGCCATTCAGTGAGATCATGGCTGATCTGTGTCTTAACTCCACCCACCTGCCTTGGCTCCATATCCCTTTGCTCCCTTGTCTAGCAAAAATCTATCGCTCTGGGATTTAAAATGATTAATTGAGCTGGCATCGACTGCTTTCAGTGGGAGAGGGTTCCACACTTCTACCACCCTTTGTGTGAAGAAGTGTTTCCCAACTTCTCTCCTGAATGGCCTGGCTCTGATTTTAAGGTGATGTCCCCTTGTCCTCGACTCCCCCACCGGCGGAAAAAGTTTCTCTCTATCTACTCTACCAATTCCTTTCAAAATCCTAAAATCCTCAATCACTCCTTAACCTTCTAGATTCCAGGGAACACAAGCCTAGTTTATGTAATCTCTCCCTCATAATCTAACCCTTGGAGCCCGGGTAACATTCTGGTGAATCTGCGCTGCACTCCTTCCAAGGCCAGTATATCCTTTCTGAGGTGCGGTGCCCAGAACTGTGCACAGTGCTCCAGGGAGTTCCTGGGAGTTAATGTGTGTAGGTCCCTGAAGGTGGCGGGACATATTGAGAGAGTGGTTAACAAAGCATATGGGATCTTGGGCTTCATAAATAGAGATATTGAGTACAAAAGTAGAGAAGTTATGCTGAACCTTTATAAAGCGCTGGTTAGGCCACAACTGGAGTATTGTGTCCAGTTCTGGTCACCACACTTTAGGAAGGATGTGAAGGCCCTTGATAGGGTGCAGAGGAGATTTACCAGAATGGTTCCAGGGATGGGTGCTCTTAGCTACAAGGACAGGTTGGAGAAGCTGGATTTGTTTTCATTAGAGCAAAGGAGGTTGAGGGGTGATTTGATAGAGGTGTACAAGATTATGACGGGTTTGGATAGCCTAGACGGGGAAAGGCTGTGCCCACGAGTTGATGGTACAAGGATTGGAGACACAGATTTAAGGTTTTGGGCAAGAGATACGGCGGTGGGGGCGGGGGCGGTGTGAGGAAAAACTTTTTTACGCAGCGAGTGGTGAGGACCTGGAACTCGCTGCCGACGGAAGTGGTGGAAGCGGAGACACTCAATGTTTTCAAGGGGAGACTGGATAGGCACTTGAGGGAAATATACTTGCAGGGCTACGGGGATAGAGCGGGGGAGTGGGACTGACTGGATTGCTCTACAGAGAGACGGCACGGACTCGATGGGCTGAATGGCCTCCTTCTGTGCCGTTATGACCCTGTCACTCTCTGGGGTCTAACCAGGGCTTTGTATAGCTGTAGGTTATAAGGAGAAACTGTTTCCAGTGGCAGGAGGGTCGGTAACCAGAGGACACAGATATAAGGTCATTGACAAAAGAACCAGAGGCGAGGTGAGGAGAATTTTATTGACGCAGCGAGTTGTTGTGATCTGGAATGCGCTGCCTGAAAGGGCGGTGGAAGCAGAGTCAATAATAACGTTCACTGGGGAATTGGATAAATACTTGAAGGGGAAACATTTTCAGGGCTATGGGGAAAGAGCAGGGGAGTGGGACTAAATGGAGAGCTCTTTCAAAGAGCCAACACGGGCACGATGGGCTGAATGGCCTCCTTCTGTGCTGTATGATTCTAGGAGCCACTCCTGGAGTGGAGTGGTGCCCGCAGGGATCGCTTGGCAGGAAATTGGGAGGAGGTGGTTCACACGCAGACAGCACCTGATTTCGAGACGCTGTCCTTTTAAAATTGCTCCTCCACAGACAAGGAGGGACTCGGTCCCTTTAATGAAAATCACATTGAAAAGGAGACTCCCTGTCCCTTTAAGAGCCCTCCGCCCACCACTCCCGCCTTTTTCTTAAAGTCTTTGAAATTAATAATAAAAGTTCATGCAGAAAAAATGTGAGTGTGTGTCTGACTGTATTTTAGTGAGTATCTGTGTCTGTGTGCCTGTCTGACTGTATGTGTGTGTGTCTGTGTAGAATAGCATCATAGAATGATACAGTACAGAAGGAGGCCATTCGGCCCATCGTGCCTGTGCCGGCTCTTTGAAAGAGTGATCCAATTAATCCCACTCCCCCTGCTCTTTCCCCAAAGCCCTGCAAATGTTTTCCCTTCAAGTATTTATCTCAATCTCTTTTGAATTATAATATCGAATCTGCTTCCACCGCCCTTTCAGGCAGCGCATTCCAGATCACAACAACTTGGTGTAAAAATCTGTTTCCTCGTGTCACCTCTGGTTCTTGTGCCAATCGCCTTAAATCTGGTCTCTGTCCCTTCAGCCATTGGAAACGGTTTCTCCTTATTTACTCTCTCAAAATCCATCCTGATTTTGAACAACTCTATCAAATCTCCTCTTAATCTTCTTTGCTCCGAGGAGAACAACCCCAGCTTCTCCCGTCTCTCCACGTAACTCAAGTCCCTCATCCCTGGTCCCATTCTCGTAAATTTCTTCTGCACCCTCTCCAAGGCCTTGACATCCTTCCTAAAGTGTGGTGCCCAGCGGAAGCCTAGCCAGTGTTTTATAAAGGCTTAGCATAACTTGCTTGCTTTTGTACTCTATTCCTCTATTAATAAAGTCAAGGAACCTGTCTGCTTTTTTTAACAGCCTTCTCAACTTGTCCTGCCACCTTCTAAGATTTGTGTACATACACCCCGAGGCCTCTCTGTTCCTGCACCCTCTTTAAAACTGGACCATTTAGTTTATATTGCCTCTCCTCATTTTTGCTACCAAAATGAATCACTTCACACTTCTCTACATTAAATTTAACTGCCACGTTTCTGCCCATTTCACCAGTCTGGCTACATCCTCCTGAAGTCTGTTACGATCCTCATTGTTTGCTACATTTCCGAGTATCGTGTCATCTGTAAATTTTGAAATTTTGCCCTGGATCCCCAAGTGCAGGCCATTAATATATATCAAAAAAAGCAGTGGTCCGAATCAATGTTCACGTTAAGTTGTGCGGCCACGGAGCGGTCTGGAGGTCCCGCGCAGCTGGCTCACCGCCCTATAAATGGAATAAACGCGCATGCGCGGAAATTTGAATGGGCCGTGCAGCCCGTTAAAGGGGCCACGCACCTCAAAAAAAGAGGGAACATTGGTCCTTATACTGACGCCTGGGGAACATCACTGTTTACCTCCCTCCAGTCTGAAAAGAAACCGTTCACCACTACTCTCTGCTTTCTGTCCCTTGGCAGAAAATTGGGAGGGGGCGAGTGCAAACAGCACCTGATTTCTCGCTAAGGACTCAGGGGAGCAGGGGATTTGCCCTACTTTAAATGTCAGTCTCTTACATATACATTAATAAAAAGTGAGACACTGTCGCTTTAAAAATCGGTCATCCACAGGGACACGGTCCCTTTAATGAAAATCTCATCGAAAAAGAGAACGCCTGTCCCTTTAAGTGAACCCCCACCACTCCCATATTTCTCTTAAAGTGCTTGAAATTAATAATTAAAAACACAGAAAATTAATATTAAAAAAATTAACTCGGAGAAAATATATTTTTACTCACATTTGCTCCACAGGGTTTCTTGTTTCTGTTTCATCAATTTAAAAACAAACTGCTTTTTTTATGATCAGCCATGATCTCATTGAATGGCGGAGCAGGCTCGATAAGGTCCCACACAAGAGATTAGCGTGCAAAATTAAGGCACATGGGATTGGGGGCAAGGTATTGACTTGGATAGAGAACTGGTTGGCGGACAGAAAGCAAAGAGTTGGAATAAACGGGTCGTTTTCCGAGTGGCAGGCAGTGACTAGTGGGGTACCGCAAGGATCGGTCCTAGAACCCCAGCTGTTCACAATATATATTAATGATCTGGACGAGGGAATTGGATGTAATATCTCCAAATTTGCAGACGACTCAAAGGTGGGCGGGAGGGTAAGCTGCGAGGAGGATGTCGGGAAACTCCAGTACGATTTGGACAGGTTGGGTGATTGGGCAGAAACATGGCAAATGCACTATAATGTGGATAAATGTGAGGTTATCCACTTTGGCGGCAAAAACAGGAAGGCAGATTATTATTTGAATGGCAATAGATTGGGAGACCTGGGTGTCCTTGTGCACCAGTCGCTGAAGGTAAGCATGCAGGTACAGCAGGCGGTTAAGAAGGCAAATGGTATGTAGGCCTTCGTAGCAAGAGGGTTCGAGTACAGGAACAAGGATGTCTTGCTACAGTTGTACAGGGCCTTGGTGAGACCACACCTTGAGTATTGTGTGCAGTTTTGCTCACCATACCTGAGGAAGGACGTTCTTGCCATAGAGGGAGTGCAGCGAAGATTCACCAGGCTGATACCTGGGATGGCAGGAATGACGTATGAGGAGAGATTGTGTCGATTGGGCTTATACTCACTGGAGTTTAGAAGATTGAGAGGGGATCTCATCGAAACCTATAAAATTCTGTCAGGCCTGGACAGACTAGATGCAGGAAGGATGTTTCTGATGGCCGGGGAGTCCAGAACCAGGGGTCATAGTCTAAGGATAAGGGGTAAGCCATTTAGGACTGAAATGAGGAGGAATTTCTTCACCCAGAGAGTGGTGAACCTGTGGAATTCTCTGTCACAGAGGGCGCTGGAGGCCAGTTCATTAAATATATTCAAGAAAGAGTTGGATATGTTTCTTGAGGCTGAAGGGATCAAGGGATATGGGGAAAAGGCAGGGACAGGGTACTGAATTTGGATGATCAGCCATGATCACATTGAATGGCGGAGCAGGCTCGAAGGGCCGAATGGCCTACTCCTGCTCCTATCGTCTATGTTTCTATGAAGGTCCGAATGGCCTACTCCTGCTCCTATCTTCAATGTTTCTATGTTTAAAACAAGTATCTTCTGTAAAATAAAATTAGTCTGAGCTGTAAAATGGGAAAGGAACATTAAAAATAAACTTTCCCAGGATCACAGATTCTGACCAGGCCGCATTACAAAATGGCGGCGGGCCGATCCCAGGTCCCGCCTCCTCCTTCGCCGCGATTGGTTGGAGGACCAAAGCCCCTCGGTCGGTCCGCCAGGCTCCGCCTCCCCTCGCTCATTGGTGGAGAGCTCAGTGTCAGTCAGTGCACGCCGGCGACGTCGTGACGTTGCAGGGTGGGCAGTTGGAGCAGGCGGCAAATTAAATTCATTTAAATCTCCCGTCAGCCTCCTCTGTCCCAATCAGGCGGCGTAAGTCCCGCCCCTCGGGCTCCCCGATTGGTTGGAGGACCCGCCGCCGGCTCGCTCCTCCAGCCCCGCTCGCTCCCTATTGGTCGGAAGCTCCCGTCAATCAGGCCCTGGTCCTATCTTCTATGTACTTTCAGTGATTACTTTTATAAACTGGTTTTACAGGAAATTAGAAGAGATGGGGAGAGATTTGAAGACACTCGGTCCCTTTGTGACTCTAAAGTTGCAGCTGACACCGCGCATGCGCTCCATGGCCCCGCCCTCTCCTGCTCCTCGGGCGACCGGCCCGCACCGCGCATGCTCAGCACAACCCCAGGGCTCCTGTCAATCATCCTCCCCCTCTGAACAGGCCCCGCCCCCTCCCCCTACTCCGCATGCGCCGCCGAGCCCTGCTCGCGAAGTTGAGCCGCTAACGCGCCTGCGCAGTGCCTCCGATTCTGGGTCGGCCCGGGCAACCGCGAGAGTCCGGGTCACCAGCGGAAAGTCAGTTTCATCAGGGTTTTTTTTTAATATATAGCGGAGAGAAGCGCGGGCGGGGAGATAAATAAAAAGAAAATACAAACCGCACCGTCCCAGCGCCCTCCCGGCACCGAGCGCGGTGGATTGAGCGGCCGCAGCCCCTTCCCTGAATGGCCTCTTCTTGTGATGACGTCACAACCGGGCCCCAGTCTCAGCGCCGGGGAGGAAGGTCCCGCCCCCTAGCCGCGCCGCCATTGGTTGGAGGACCAGGCCGCCCAGTTCAATCCTCCCAGCTCAGCCCTCCCGTCAGTCAGAATGGTGTGGAGATGCCGGAGTTGGACTGGGGTGGACAAATGTAAGAAGTCACACAACACCGGGTTATAGCCCAACAGCTTTATTTGAAATCACAAGCTTTCGGAGCGCTGCTCCTTCTTCAGGTGAAGTGGAGAAATGCATAAAGACACAGCTTATATAGTCAGAGAATCATGTCAGATACCTAGACTCACGTCCACTTCCCTGCCCGCTCCCCATAACCCCTAATTCCCTTATCAGTTAGGAAACTGTCTATCTCTGTTTTAAATTTATTTAATGTCGCAGCTTCCACAGCTATCTCAGGTAGCAAATTCCATAGATTTACCACCCTCTGAGTGAAGAAGTTTCTCCTCATCTCAGTTTTGAAACAGCAGCCCCTTATTCTAAGATTATGCCCCCTAGTTCTAGTCTCACCCATCAGTGGAAACATCCTCCCCGCAGCCACCCGATCCTCAGGTTTACTGCTTTTTCTGGCCAATTGATATGTCCTCTCCTTGGATCTTATGCTATCCCTAATTTCCCTTGTTAGCCACGGTTGAGTCACCTCTTTTGTTTTATTCTGAATTCCAATGAGTAGAGGCCCAACCTACTCAACCTTTCCTCATAAGTCAACCCCCTCATCTCCGGAATCAACCGAGTGAACCTTCTCTGAACTGCCTCGAGAGCAAGTATATCTTTTCTTAAATATGGAAACCAAAACTGCACGCAATATTCCAGGTGTGGCCTCACCAGTCCCCTGTATAACTGAAGCAAGAATTCCCTGCTTTTATACTCCATCCCCCTTGCAATAAAAGCCAAGATTCCATTGGCCTTCCTGATCACCTGCTGTACCTGCATACTAACCTTCTGTGTTTCATGCACCAGGACCCCCAGATCCCTTTGTACTGTAGCACTTTGCAGTTTCTCTCCATTTAGATAATAACTTGCTCTTTGATTTTTTCTGCCAAGGTGCATAACCTCACACTTTCCAACATTATATTCCATCTGCCAAATTTCTGCCCACTCACTTAGCCTGTCTATGTCCTTTTACAGGTTTTTTATGTCCTCCTCACTCACTGCTTTCCCTCCCATCTTTGTATCGTCGGCAAACTTGGATATGTTGCACTCGGTCCCTTCCTCCAAATCGTTAATATAGATTGTAAAGAGTTGGGGTCCCAGCACTGATCCCTGCGGAACACCACTAGTTACTGATTGCCAACCCGAGAATGAACCATTTATCCCAACTCTCTGTTTTCTGTTAGATAGCCAATCTTCCACCCATGCCAGCATATTACCCCCAATCCCATGATTTTTTATCTTGCGTAGTAATCTTGTGTGGCACCTTGTCAAATGCCTTTTGGAAGTCCAAATACACCACATCCACTGGTTCTCCTTTATCCACCCTGTTTGTTACATCCTCAAAGAATTCGAGCAAATTTGTCAAACATGACTTCCCCTTTATAAAACCATGCTGACTCTGTCTGATTAAATTATGCTTATCCAAATGTCCTGTTACTGCTTCCGTAATAATGGACTCCAACATTTTACCAACCACAGATGTTAGGCTAACTGGTCAATAGTTTCCAACCTTTTGTCTCCCTCCCTTTTTAAATAAGGGCATTACATTAGCAGTTTTCCAATCTGCTGGGAACTTGCCTGAATCCAGGGAGTTTTGGAAAATTACCACCAATGCATCCACAATCCCCACTGCTACCTCTCTCAAGACCCTAGGATGTAAGCCATCAGGTCCAGGGGATTTATCCACCTTAAGTCATTCAATGGCATTACCATCGCTGAATCCCCCACTATCAACATCCTGGGGGTTACCATTGATCAGAAACTGAACTGGACCAGCCATATAAATACTGTGGCTACAAGAGCAGGCCAGAGGCTGGGAATTCTGCGGCGAGTGTCTCACCTCCTGACTCCCCAAAGCCTTTCCACCATCTACAAGGCACAAGTCAGGAGTGTGATGGAATACTCTCCACTTGCCTGGATGAGTGCAGCTCCAACAACACTCAAGAAGCTCGACACCATTCAGGATAAAGCAGCCCGCTTGATTGGCACTCCATCCACCACCTTCAACATTCACTCCCTCCACCACCGGCGCACTGTGGCTGCAGTGTGTACCATCTACAAGATGCACTGCAGCAGCTCCTTCAACAGCACCTTCCAAACCCGCGACCTCCACCACTTAGAAGGACAAGGGCAGCAGACGCATGGGAACGTCACCACCTACAAGTTCCCCTCCAAGCCACACACCATCCTGACTTGGACCTGTATCGCCGTTCCTTCACTGTCGCTGGGCCAAAATCCTGGAACTCCCTTCCTAACAGCATTATGGGTGTACCTACACCATATGGACTGCAGCGGTTCAAGAAGGCGGCTCACCACCATCTTCTCAAGGGCAATTAGGGATGGGCACTAAATGCAGGCCTAGCCAGCCAGCGGCGCCCACATCCCATCAATGAATATTTCTTTTTTAAAGTCCCATTATCTTACCGAGTACCATCTCCTTAGTGATTTTAATCGTATTTAGCTCCTCCCCCCCATAGCCCCCTGTTTGTGCAGTGTTGGGATATTTTTAGTGTCCTCTACTGTAAAGACTGATACAAAATATTTGTTCAGCGTTTTTGCCATCTCCATGTTCCCCACTACTGACTTCCCAGTCTCGTCCTCTAAGGGACCAACATTCACTTTAGCCACCCTTTTTCTTTTTATATAACTGTAGAAACTCTTGCTATCTGTTTTTATATTTTTTGCTAGTTTACTTTCTTAATCTATCTTCCCTTTCTTAATTAATGTTTTAGTTATTCTTTGCTGGCTTTTAAATACTTCCTAATCTATCCTCCCACTAGACTTGGCTACTTTCTATGCCCTTGTTTTCAGTCGGATACTATCCTTTATTACTTTACTTAGCCACGGATGGCTGTCTTTACTTTTACGCCCCTTTTTCCTCAGTGGAATATATTTTTCTTGAAAGTTGTGAAATATCTCCTTGAATGTACACCACTGCTCATTTACCGTCTTGCACCTTAATCTATTTTCCGAGTCCACTTTAGTCAACTCTGCTCTCATACCTTCATAGTCTCCTTTATTTAAGCTTAGTACGCTGGTTTGAGATCCAACTCTCCCACCCTCCAACTGAATTTGGAATTCAACCATGTTATGGTCACTCATTCCAAGGGGATCCTTTACTAGGACATTTTTTATTAATCCTGTCTCATTACACAGGACCAGATCTAAGATTGCCTGGGACAGTGTAGAGGGAGCTTTACTCTGTATCTAACCCGTGCGCTACCTGCCCTCATGAGCAAATTTGGCTAGGGTAAATAAAATCAGAGAGTTAAATGCGTGGCTCAAAGACTGGTGTGGGAGAAATGGGTTTTGCTTCTTGGGACACTGGCACCAGTACTGGGACAGGAGAGAGCTGTTCCGTTGGGACGGAGTTCACTTGGCCAGTGCTGGGACTAGAATCCTGGCGAATCGAACAACTAGGACTGTAGAGAGGGCTTTAAACTAATTAGTGGCGAGGAGGTTTCAAGAGAGCCTGGTTGGTTCAGTAACATACTGCTCAAGGAACCCGTCCCTAATGCATTCTATGAACTCTTCCTCAAGGCTGCCCTGCCCAATTTGATTTGTCCAGTCAATATGAAAGTTAAAATCTCCCATGATTATAGCTGTTCCCTTATTACAAGCCCCAACTATTTCCTGATTTATACTCCGACCAATAGAGTTGCAACTGTTAGGAGGCCTATAGACTACGCCCACTGGTGACTTTTTCCCCTTATTATTCCTTATTTCCACCCAAACCGTTTCACTATCCTGATCCTTTGACCCAATATCATTTCTCACTATTGCAGTGATTCCATCCTTAATTAACACAGCCACCCCACCTCCTTTTCCTTTCTGTCTGTCCTTCCTAATAGTCAAATACCCTTGGATGTTTACTTCCCAGTCATGGTCACCCTGCAGCCATGTCTTCGTAATGGCCACCAGATCATACCCATGTGTAGTTATTTGTACCGTCAACGCGTCTATTTTGATACGAATGCTGCGTGCATTCAGATAAAGAATTTTTAAATATGTTTTGTGACAATTTATTCCTGCTTTTACCCCCTTTACTACTTTACCTTTATCTTTATATATTCTGTCCCTTCCTGACATGCTCTGGTTTTTAATTCCCCCACTGCTACCTTGCTCTATTGCCTTCTCCGCTGACATTTTTATTTTTCGCTCTCTTGAAACCTCCCCTGCACTAATTAGTTTAAAGACCTCTCTACAGCACTAGTTATTCGATTTGCCAGGATTCTGGTCCCAGCACTGGCCAAGTGAAGTCCGTCCCAACGGAACAGCTCTCTCCTGTCCCAGTACTGGTGCCAGTGTCCCAAGAAGCAAAACCCATTTCTCCCCCACCAGTCTTTGAGCCACGCATTTAACATTCTGATTTTATTTACCCTAGCCAAATTTGCTCGTGAGTGCAGGTACAGCACGGGTTAGATACAGAGTAAAGCTCCATCTACACTGTGCTATGAAGCACTCCCAGGGCAGGTACAGCACGGGTTAGATACAGAGTAAAGCTCCCTCTACACTGGCCCATCAAACACTCCCATGGAAGGTACAGCATGGGTTAGATACAGAGTAAAGCTCCCTCTACACTGTCCCATCAAACACTCCCAGGGCAGGTACAGCATGGGTTAGATACAGAGTATAGCTTCCTGTACACTGTCCCATCAAACACTCCCAGGGCAGGTACAGCACGGGTTAGATAAAGAGTAACGCTCCCTCTACACTGTCCCATCAATCACTCCCAGGTCAGGTACAGCATGGGTTAGATACAGAGTAAAGCTCCCTCTACACTGTCCCATCAATCACTCCCAGGGCAGGAACAGCACGGGTTAGATACAGAGTAAAGCTCCCTCTACACTGCCCCATCAACCACTCCCAGGGCAGGTACAGCACGGGTTAGATAAAGAGTAAAGCTCCCTCTACACTGTCCCATCAATCACTCCCAGGGCAGATACAGCACACGTTAGACACGGAGTAAAGCTCCCTCTGCACTGTCCCATCAAACACTCCCAGGGCAGCTACAGCACGGGTTAGATACAGAGTAAAGCTCCCCCTACACTGTCCCATCAATCACTCCCAGGGCAGGAACAGCACGGGTTAGATACAGAGTAAAGCTCCCTCTGCACTGCCCCATCAACCACTCCCAGGACAGTTACAGCACGGGTTCGATAAAGAGTAAAGCTCCCTCTACACTGTCCCATCAATCACTCCCAGGGCAGGTACAGCACATGTTAGACACGGAGTAAAGCTCCCTCTGCACTGTCCCATCAAACACTCCCAGGGCAGGTACAGCACGGGTTAGATAAAGAGTAAAGCTCCCTCTACACTGTCCCATCAATCACTCCCAGGGCAGGTACAGCACACGTTAGACACGGAGTAAAGCTCCCTCTACACTGTCCCATCAAACACTCCCAGGGCAGGTACAGCACGGGTTAGACACAGAGTAAAGCTCCCTCTACACTATCCCATCAAACACTCCCAGGGCAGGTGCAGCATGGGTTAGATACAGAGTAAAGCTCCCTCTACACTGTCCCATCAATCACTCCCAGGGCAGGAACAGCACGGGTTAGATACAGAGTAAAGCTCCCTCTACACTGCCCCATCAACCACTCCCAGGGCAGGTACAGCACGGGTTAGATAAAGAGTAAAGCTCCCTCTACACTGTCCCATCAATCACTCCCAGGGCAGGTACAGCACACGTCAGACACGGAGTAAAGCTCCCTCTGCACTGTCCCATCAAACACTCCCAGGGCAGCTACAGCACGGGTTAGATACAGAGTAAAGCTCCCCCTACACTGTCCCATCAATCACTCCCAGGGCAGGAACAGCATGAGTTCGATACAGAGTAAAGCTCCCCCTACACTGTCCCATCAATCACTCCCAGGGCAGGAACAGCACGAGTTAGATACAGAGTAAAGCTCCCTCTACACTGTCCCATCAAACACTCCCAGGGCAGGTACAGCACGGGTTAGATAAAGAGTAAAGCTCCCTCTACACTGTCCCATCAAACACTCCCAGGGCAGGTACAGCACGGGTTAGATACAGAGTAAAGCTCCCTCTGCACTGTCCCATCAAACACTCCCAGGGCAGGTACAGCACGGGTTAGTTACAGAGTAAAGCTCCCTCTACACTGCCCCATCAAACACTCCCAGGGCAGGTACAGCACAGGTTAGATACAGAGTAAAGCTCCCTGTGCACTGTCCCATCAAACACTCCCAGGGCAGTGCAGCACGGGTTAGATACAGAGTAAAGCTCCCTCTACACTGTCCCATCAAACACTCCCAGGGCAGGTACAGCACGGGTTAGATACAGAGTAAAGCTCCCTCTTCACTGTCCCATCAAACACTCCCAGGGCAGGTACAGCATGGGTTAGATACAGAGTAAAGCTCCCTCTACACTGTCCCTTCATAAGAACATAAGAAGAACATAAGAAGTAGGAGCAGGAGTAGGCCATACGGCCCCTCGGGCCTGCTCCGCCATTCAATAGGATCATGGCTGATCTGAATCTAGACTCACGTCCACTTCCCTGCCCTCTCCCCGTAACCCCTAATTCCCTTATCTGCTAGGAAACTGTCTATCTCCATTTTAAATTTATTTAATGTTGCAGCTTCCACAGCTCTCTGGGGTAGCAAATTCCATAGATTTACTACCCTCTGAGTGAAGAAGTTTCTCCTCATCTCAGTTTTGAAAGGGCAGCCCCTTATTCTAAGATTATGCCCCCTAGTTCTCGTCTCACTCTTCAGTGGAAACATCCTCACCGCATCCACCCGATCAAGCCCCCTCACAATCTTATATGTTTTGATAAGATCGCCTCTCATTCTTCTGAACTCCAATGAGTAGAGTCCCAACCTACTCAACCTTTCCTCATACGTCAACCCCCTCATCTCCGGAATCAACCGAGTGAACCTTCTCTGAACTGCCTCGAGAGCAAGTATATCTTTTCTTAAATATGGAAACCAAAACTGCATGCAGTATTCCAAGTGTGGCCTCACCAATACCCTGTATAGCTGCAGCAAGACCTCCCTGTTTTTATACTCCATCCCCCTTGCAATAAAAGCCAAGATTCCATTGGCCTTCCTGATCACCTGCTGCACCTGCATACTAACTTTTTGTGTTTCATGCACCAGGACCCCCAGATCCCTTTGTACTGTAGCACTTTGCAGTTTCTCTCCATTTAGATAATAAGTTGCTCTTTGATTTTTTCTGCCAAAGTGCATAACCTCACACTTTCCAACATTACATTGCATCTGCCAAATCTCTGCCCACTCACTTAGCCTGTCTGTCTTTTTGCAGGTTTTTTATGTCCTCCTCACTCACTGCTTTCCCTCCCATCTTTGTATCGTCGGCAAACTTGGATATGTTGCACTCGGTCCCTTCCTCCAAATCGTTAATATAGATTGTAAAGAGTTGGGGTCCCAGCACTGACCCCTGCGGAACACCACTAGTTACTGATTGCCAGCCTGAGAATGAACCATTTATCACAACTCTTTGTTTTCTGTTAGATAGCCAATCTTCCACCCATGCCAGTATATTACCCCCAATCCCGTGATTTTTTATCTTGATCAGTAATCTTTTGTGTGGAACCTTGTCAAATGCCTTTTGGAAGTCCAAATACACTACATCCACTGGTTCCCCTTTATCCACCCTGTATGTTACATCCTCAAAGAATTCGAGCAAATTTGTCAAACATGACTTCCCCTTCAGAAAACCATGCTGACTCTATCCTATTAAATTATGTTTATCCAAATGCGCTGTTACTGTTTCCTTAATAATTGACTCCAACATTTTGCCAACCACAGATGTTAAGCTAACTGGTCTATAGTTACCAGCTTTTTGTCTACTTCCCTTCTTAAATAAGGGTGTTACATTAGCAGTTTTCCAATCTGCCGGGACCTTTCCTGAGTCCAGGGAGTTCTGGAAAATGATCACCAATGCATCCACAATCCCTACCGCCACTTCTCTCAAGACCTTAGGATGTAGGCCATCAGGTCAGGGGGATTTATCTGCCTTAAGTCCCATTATTTTACTGAGTACCATCTCCTTAGTGATTTTGATCATGTTTAGCTCCTCCCCCCCTTTAGCCCCCTGTTTGTCCAGTGTTGGGATATTCTTAGTGTCTTCTACTGTAAAGACTGATGTAAAATATTCATTCAGTGTTTTTGCCAGCTCCATATTTCCCACCATTAATTTCCCGGTCTCATCCTCTAAGGGACCAACATTTACTTTAGCCACCCTTTTTCTTTTTATATAACTATAAAAACTCTTACTATCTGTTTTTATATTTTTTGCTAATTTACTTTCATAATCTATCTTCCCTTTCTTAATCAATCTTTTTGTTATTTTTTGCTGTCTTTTAAAGTTTTCCCAATCCTCTATCCTCCCACTAGATTTGCCTACCTTATATGCCCTTGTTTTTAGTCGAATACTATCCTTAATTCCTTTACTTAGCCACGGGTGGCTGTCTTTTCTTTTACACCCTTTTCTTCCCAGTGGAATATATATTTTTTGGAAGTTGTAAAATAACTCCTTAAATGTACACCACTGATCATGTATCGTCTTACCCTTTAATCTATTTTCTCAATCCACTCTACTCAATTCCGCTCTCATACCTTCATAGTCTCCTTTATTCAAGCTTAGCACGCTTGTTTGAGATCCAACCTTCTCACCCTCTAATTGAATATGGAATTCAACCATGTTATGGTCACTCATTCCAAGGGGATCCTTTACTAGGACATTTTAATGAATCCTGTCTCGTTACACAGGACCAGATCTAAGGTTGCCTGCCCCCTGGTCGGTTCAGTTACATACTGCTTAAGAAACCCATCCCTAATACACTCAATGAACTCATCCTCAAGGCAGCCCTGCCCAATTTGATTTGTCCAATTAATATGATAGTTAAAATCTCCCATAATTATAGATGTTCCCTTATTACAAGCCTCAACTATTTCCTGATTGATACTCTGTCCAACAGAATTGCCACAGTTCGGAGGCCTATAGACTCTGCCCTCTAGTGTTTTTTCCCCTTATTATTCCTTACCTACACCCAAACTGTTTCATTGTCCTGATCTTTTGACCCAATATAATTTCTGACTATTGCAGTGATTCCATCCTTGATTAACATAGCAACCCCACCTCCCTTTCCTTCCTGTCTGTCCTTCCTAATTTTCAAATACCCTTGTATGTTTAGTTCCCAGTCATGGTTATCTTGCAGCTATGTTTCCGTAATGGCCACCAGATCATACCCATGTGTCGTTATTTGTACCGTCAACTCGTCAATTCTGTTACGAATGCTGCGTGCATTCAGATAAAGAACTTTCAAATATGTTTTCTGACAATTTATTCCTGCTTTTACCCCTTTTACTACTTTACCTTTATCATTGTACATTCTGTCCCTTCCTGACACGCTCTGGTTTTCAATTCCCCCACTGCTACCTTGCTCTATTGCCTTCTCCACTGTCATTTTTATTTTTCGCTCTCTTAAAACCTCCCCCCCACTAATTAGTTTAAAGCCCTCTCTACAACCCTAGTTATTCGATTCGCCAGGACTCTAGTCCCAGCACTGGCCAAGTGAAGTCCGTCCCAATGGAACAGCTCTCTCCTGTCCCAGTACTGATGCCAGTGTCCCAGGAAGCAAAACCCATTTCTCCCACACCAGTCTTTGAGCCATGCATTTAACTCTCTAATTTTATTTACCCTAGCCAAATTTGCACGTGGCTCAGGTAGTAATCCAGAGATTATTACCCTTGTGGTTCTGCTTTTTAATTTGGCCCCTAGCTGCTCAAACTCCCTCAGCAAAACCTCCTTCCTTGTCCTATCTATGTCGTTGGTACCAACATGGACCATGACAACTGGATCCTCCCCCTCCCACTCCAAGTTTCTCTCCAGCCCAGAGGAGATGTCCTTAACCCTGGCACCGGGCAGGCAACACAGCCTTCAGGACTCTCGCTCTTGGCTGCAAAGAACTCTATCTATCCCCCTAACGATACTATCCCCTACCACTATAACATTTCTTTTATCTCCCCCCACTTGAATGCCCCCCCGCTCCACGGTGCTGTTTGATCCTTCTGACTTTTTCTCTCTGCATAACAAAGTACCCTTATCTCAGATGTTCACTTTTCACAGAACACTTCCTGGAATGTTGACAAAACAGTCTGCCCATCCTATAGCTGCACCAATGAAGGATGTTTCCAACTCCTATCTATCTCTCTAGTTTTTATCTCTTTAAGAATAATATTGCTGAATCCCTCGTCTCCATAAACTTAGCACAACATTCCATTACTTCAGTAATTTTAAACAGAGGTTTTTAGTCAGGTTGGCATAATCCCATCCTGCTTTGCTCTCAGCCATTCTCCATTTTATACAGGCTTTTAGGATCTTAACATACAATTTCACATATTATAGTTATATTAGAATGGTTATCGAATCTTAACAATGTTTACTCAATCCTACAGGTACACTGATGTCAAGCTAACTGGCCTGTGGTTCCCTGCTTTTCTCTCTCCCGCCTTCCTTGAATAGCGGTGTTACATTTGCGACCTTCCAATCCGCTAGGACCATTCTACAATCTAGGGAATTTTGGAAGATCAAAACCAATGCATCCACTATCTCTTCAGCCACATCTTTTACAACCCTAGGATGTAGGCCGTCAGGTCCAGGGGATTTGTCGGCTTTTAGTCCCATTAGTTTTCCTAGTACCTTTTCTCTACTTATATTAATTACGTTAAGTTCCTCACCCTTATTATACCCTTGGTTCCTCATCATTTTTGGTGTGCTTTTTGTGTCTTCTACTGTGAAGACATTTTTTTAAAACTTTTCTGCTATTTTCTTATTCCCCATAATAATTTCTCCTGCCTCAGCCTCTACGGGACCAACGTTTACTTTTGCTACCCTTTTCCTTTTTACATACTTGTAGAAACTCTTACAATCTGCTTTTATATTTCTTGCTATTTTTCTCTCATTCTATTTTTTCCCTTATTATCAATTTTTGGTCAAACTTTACTGGTTTCTGAAACTCTCCCAATCCTCAGCCTTACTATTATTCTTTGCAACATTATAAACTTCTTCTTTCAATCTAATGCTATCCTTAACTTCTTTAGTTAGCCACGGTTGGATCACTTTTCCCGTGGAGTTTTTGTTTCTCAATGGAATGTATTTTTGTTGAGAATTATGAAATATTTCTTTAAATGCTCGCCACTGCTTATCTACTGCTATACCTTTTAATCTATTTTTCCAAAATACCTTAGCCAACTCGCCCCTCATACCTATGCAATAGGCTTTATTTAAGTTTAAGACTCTAGTTTTGGACTGAGGCAAGTCACTCTCAAAATTAACATAAAATTCTATCATATTATGATCACTCTGCCCCAGAGGATCCTTTACTGTGAGATTGCTAATTAACCCTGTCTCATTACACAACACATGATCTAAAATAGCCTGTTTCCTGGTTGGTTCCATGACATATTGTTCTAGGAAACTGTCCCAAATGCATCCCATGAACTCATTCTCCAGACTGCCTTTGCCAATTTGATTTGACCAGTCTGTATGAAGATTAATGTCCCCCAAGATTATTGCATTACTTTTGTTGCAATCTCCTACTATTTCTTGATTAATATTCTGTCTAACAGTTTAGCTATGGTTAGGGGGCCTTTATACTACTCCTACCAGTGTTTTCTGCCCCTTGTTATTCCTTAGCTCCTTATTCTACTTCCTGATCTTCCGAGTCGAGATCCTTTCTCCCTTCCATTTTTCAAAATAGCAGCCACGGGATCTTTTACACCCACCTGAGAGGGCAGACGGGGCCTTGGTTTAACGTCGCATTCAAAAGCTGGCACCTCTGACAGAGCAGCTCTCCCTCAGTACTGCCATGGAGTGTCAGCCTAGATTACGTGCTCAAGTCTCCAGAGTGGGACTCAAACCCACGACCTTCTGACTCTAGAGGTGAGAGTGTCAGCCACTGAGCCGAGGCTCACCCCTCTGAAACTCCAGCCTAGTTACTGGGGTTATCAGCATCTTCAAACCGCCCCCCCGACCCCGTAATTGCCATTATTAACATGGAACAGTCCTTCATGTGATTAACAGCAGAATGGGACCAGTGCGCTCAGGTGTGAAATCGCTGGTGTCTCAGCAGGTGAGATGGACTGGTGAATCCCTTTTCACACACTGAGCAGGGGAACGGCCTCTCTCCAGTGTGAGTGAACTGGTGTTTCTGAAGACCGGATGAACGCGTAAACCTTTTCCTGCAGTGAGAGCAGCTGAATGGCCTCTCCCCGGTGTGGTTGCATCGATGCATCTTCAGGTCCTTTGAGCATTTGAAACTCTTGTCGCAGTCGGAACATTTAAATGGCCTCTCGTCAGTGTGAACCAACTGGTGTACCCGCAGATAGGTGAGACGAGTGAATCCTTTCCCGCACTCGGAGCAGGAGAACGGCCTCTCGTCAGTGTGAAGCAGCTGGTGTTCCCGCAGAGTGGAGGGACAATTGAATCCTTTCCCGCACTCGGAGCAGGTGAACGGCCTCTCGTCAGTGTGAACCAGCTGGTGCATCAGCAGGGCGGAGGAGAAACTGAATCCCTTCCCACACATTGAGCAGGTGAACGGCCCCTCCCCGGTGTGAACTTGCTGGTGCCGTATCAGGTCGCTGGATCTTCTGAAGCCCTTCTCGCAGTCGGAGCACTGAAAAGGGCTCTAATCGGTGTGAACACGCTCGTGTATCAACAGGTTGCAAGACTGGTTAAACCTCATCTCACAGTGAGAGCAGGCGAACGGCTTCTCCCCGGTGTGAACTCGCCGATGTCTCAGCAGGGCGGATTGTTGAGTGAATCCCTTCCCACACACTGAGCAGGTGAACGCCCTCTCCCCGGTGTGAACTCGCTGGTGTGCCCGCAGGGAGCCTGAATGAGTGAATCCCTTCCCACACACAGAGCAGGTGAACGGCCATTTCACAGAGTGACTGTGTTGATGAGTCTCCAGCTCGGAAAGGCAACTGAATCCCTTCCCGCATTCCCGACATTTGCACAGACTCTCCTTGCTTTGGTTACACTTGTGCCTCCCCAGGCTGCACCTTCGGTTGAATCCACGTCCACACACAAGACACGTGTGCAGTTTGCCCGCAGTCTGATTGCTGCTTTCTGCTTCCATATGTCGATGATATTCCGGTCCTGATGAATCGAGTGACTCTGTCAGATCTTCGTGTGAAGTTTGCGTTAAGCTGCCCGTCTGCAATTCCTCCCCTTGCAAGAGACAGTAAAAGAGATTTATAAAAGTAATTAATGTAAATACAGGAGAGAAAATAAAGAAAGACTGGCCTTTATACAGCGCCTTTCACGACCAATGGTTTTACAGCCAATGAATTACTTTTTGAAGTGTAGTCGCTGTTGTAATGTGGGAAACACTGCAGCCAATTTACATGATAAATAATGGCCAGGACACCGGGGATAACTCTCCTGCCCTCCTTCAAAATAATGGGATCTTTTATGTCTTTTAAAGGCGGTAAGGGCAATCCTAGTAACTACAGGCCAGTCAGTTTAACATCAGTGGTGGGTAAAGTTTTAGAAACAATAATCAAGGAAAATATTAACGGGCACTTGGAGAGGTTTAAGCTAATTAAGGAGAGCCAACATGGGTTTGTAAAAGGCAGATCGTGTTTGACTAATCTAATTGAATTTTTTGATGAAGTAACAGGGAGGATTGATGAAGGGAATGCAATGGATGTTGTCCACATGGGTTTTCGGTAGGTGTTTGACAAAGTACCACATAGAAGGCTGGTTAACGAAATTGAGGCTCATGGAATAGGTGGGTCAGTGGCAGCTTGGATAAGGAATTGGCTTAAGGACAGAAAACAGCGAGTTGTGGTAAATGGCTGTTTTTCAGACTGGAGGATGGTAGACAGTGGTATTCTCCAAGGGTCAGTGCTGGGGCCACTGCTTTTTTTGATATATATAAATGACCTAGATATTGGAATACAGAGTAGAATTTCTAAATTTGCCGATGACACCAAACTTGGGGGTGTGGCAAACAGTGAGGATGATATCAATCGACTGCAACAGGACATAGAAAGGCTAGCAGAATGGGCAGACAAGTGGCAGATGGAATTTAATACAGAGAAGTGTGAGGTGATGCATTTTGGCAGAAGGAACAGGGAGAGGCAATACACACTTAATGGCACAGTTTTAAAGAGTGTGCAGGGACAGAGGGACCTGGGAGTTAATGTGCATAAGTCCCTGAAGGTGGCAGGACATATCGAGAGAGTGGTTAACAAAGGATATGGGATCTTGGGCTTCATAAATAGAGGTATTGAGTATAAAAGTAGAGAAGTTATGCTGAACCTTTATAAAGCACAAGTTAGGCCACAACTGGATTATTGCGTCCAGTTCTGGTCACCACACTTTAGGAAGGATGTGAAGGCCCTTGAGAGGGTGCAGAGGAGATTTACCAGAATGGTTCTGGGGAGGGGGGATCTTAGCTACAAGGACAGGTTGGAGAAGCTGGATTTATTTTCATTAGACCAAAGGAGGTTGAGGAGTGATTTGATAGAGGTGTACAGGATTATGATGGGTTTTGATAGGCTTGATGAGGAAGAGCTGTTCCCACTAGTTGATGGTACAAGGATTAGGGGACACAGATTTAAGGTTTTGGGTGAGAGATACTGAGGGGATGAGAGGAAAAACTTTTTTATGCAACGAGTGGACATGAACCTGGAACTCGCTGCCGACGGAAGTGGTGGAAGCGGAGACACTCATTGTTTTCAAGGGGAGACTGGATAGTCACTTGAGGGAAATAAACTTGCAGGGCTACAGGGATAGAGCGGGGGAATGGGACTGACTGGATTGCTCTACAGAGAGCCGGCACAGACTCGATGGGCCCTCTGTGCTGTTATGACTCTATGACATCTACTAGTTCCCCTTTATCCACCCTGCTCGTTACATCCTCTAATACATTTGTCTAACACGATTTCCCTTTCATAAAACCATGTTGACTGTTTGATTGCATTATGATTTTCTAAATGTCCTGCTACTACTTCCTGAATAATGGATTCCAGCATCTTCCCAATGACAGATGTTAGGCTAACTGGCCTATAGTTTCCTGCCATCTGTCTCCCTCCTTTCTTGAATATGGTTAGTCATCCTTTGCAAGTTTCTAAAAATTTCCCAATCTTCTGGCCGATCACTAATCTTCACAACATTGCATGCCTTTTCTTTCAATTTGATACCCTCCTTAACTTCCTTAGTTCATCCTTCTCAGAGTCTTTCTTGAATCATTCATACATACATAGATACATAGAAGATACTCCCTCCACTGCAAGAACGTCCTTCCTCAGGTAAGGTGACCAAAACTGCACACAATACTCAAGGTGTGCATTTGCCATGTTTCTGCCCAATCACCCAACCTGTCCAAATCGTGCTGGAGTTTCATGACATCCTCCTCACAGCATACCCTCCCCCCCAGCTTTGTGTCGTCTGCAAATTTGGAGATATTACATCCAATTCCCTCGTCCAGATCATTAATATATATTGTGAACAGCTGGGGTCCTAGGCCCGATCCTTGCGGTACCCCACTAGTCACTGCCTGCCACTCGGAAAATGACCCGTTTATTCCAACTCTTTGCTTTCTGTCCGCCAACCAGTTCTCTATCCAAGTCAATACCTTGCCCCCAATCCCATGTGCCTTAATTTTGCACGCTAATCTCTTATGCAGGACCTTATCGAAAGCCTTCTGAAAGTCCAAATACACCACATCCACTGGTTCTCCCTTATCTATTTTACCAGTTACATCCTCAAAAAATTCCAGTAGATTAGTCAAGCATGATTTACCTTTTGTAAATCCATGTTGACTTTGTCCGATCCAGTCACTGCTTTCCAAGTGCTCTGCTATTACATCTTTTATAATGGACTCTAGCATTTTCCCCACTACCGATGTCAAGCTTACCGGTCTATAATTCCCCGCCTTTTCTCTACTACCTTTTTTGAATAGTGGGGTAACATTAGCTACCCGCCAATCCACGGGTACCGTTCCAGAGTCTATCGAGTTCTGGAAGATGACCAGCAATGCATCTACTATTTCTAGGGCCACTTCCTTAAGTACCCTGGGATGTAGATTATCAGGCCCTGGGGATTTATCGGCCTTCAGTCCCATCAATTTTCCTAACACCATTTCCTTACAAATACTGATATCTTTCAGTTCCACCCTTTCATCAGACCCTATGTTCCCCGGCATCTCTGGAAGGTTATTTGTGTCCTCCTTTGTGAAGACAGAAACAAAATATGTATTTAGTTGGTCTGCCATTTCTTTGTTCCCCATTATAAATTCCCCCGATTCTGACTGCAAGGCACCTACGCTTGACTTCACCAATCTTTATCTCTTCACATATCTATAAAAGCTTTTACAGTCAGTTTTTATGTTCTCTGCAAGCTTACTCTCATATTCTAGTTTCCCTTTCTTAATTAATCCCTTTGTCCTCCTTTGTTGAATCCTAAACTGCTCCCAATCCTCAGGATTATTGCTTTTTCTGGCCAATTTATATGCCCTCTCCTTGGACCTTATGCTATCCCTAATTTCCCTTGTTAGCCACGGTTGGGTCACCTTTTTTGTTGTATTTTTATGCCAAACTGGGATGAACAAATTCTGTAGTTCATCTATTCGGTCTTTGAATGTTTGCCATTGCCTATCCACCGTCAACCCTTTGAGTGCCATTCCCCAATCAATCCTACCCAACTCGCTTCTCAGGCCATCATAGTTTCCTTCATTTAAATTGAGGACCCTAGTCTCCGAGTCAACTACTTCATTCTCCATCTTAATGAAGAATTCGATCATATTATGATCGCTCCGACACAAGGGGCCTCTTACAACAAGATTGCTAATTAATCCTTTCTCGTTACATAATACCCAGTCTAAAATGGCCTGATCTCTGGTTGGTTCCTCGACATATTGGTCCAGGAAACCATCCCGTAAACACTCCAGGAATTCCTCCTCCACAGTGTTGTTACTCATTTGGTTGGCCCAATCTATATGTAGATTAAAGTCACCCATGATGACTGCTGTGCCCTTATTGCACGCTTCTTTAATTTCTCTTTTAATACTATCCCCAACCTCCGCCTTACTGTTTGGAGGTCTATAAACCACTCCCACTAACGTTTTTTTCCCCTTAGTATTTCTCAATTCTACCCATACAGATTCCACCTCATCAGAGCTAATATCCTTCATTACAATTGTGTTAATCCCTTCTTTAACCAGTAATGCTACCCCACCTCCCTTTCCTTTTTGCCTATCTTTCCTGAATATCGAATACCCCTGGATGTTGAGTTCCCAGTCCTGGCCTTCCTTGAGCCACGTCTCCGTAATCCCAACCAAATCGTATTTGTTTACTTCTATTTGCGCAGCCAATTCATCCACCTTATTACAAATGCTCCTCGCATTAAGACACAAAGCCTTCAGGCTTGTTTTTTTAACGCTCTTAGACCTATTAGAATTATTATTTACTGTGGCCACGTTTGATTTAAACTGTTGATTTCTCTGACTGCCACTTTTGTTTTTCTCCTTCCTATCTTTTGCTTTTATCCTTGTTTCCCTTTCCTCTGTCTCCCTGCTCAGGTTCCCAACCCCCTGCCATTTTAGTTTAAACCCTCCCCCACAGCACTAGCAAACACTCCCCCTAGGATGTCGGTTCCAGCCCTGCCCAGGTGCAGACCGTCCGGTTTGAACTGGTCCCACCTCCCCCAGAACCGGTTCCCATGTCCCAGGAACTTGAATCCCTCCCCCTGGCACCATTCCTCTAGCCACGTATTCATCTGAAGTATCCTTCTATTTCTACTCTGACTAGCACGTGGCACTGGTAGCAATCCTGAGACTACTACCTTTGAGGTCCTGTTTTTAAATTTATCTCCTAACTCCGTATACTCCGCTTTTAGGACCTCATCCCGCTTTTTACCTGTATCGTTGGTGCCTATATGAACCACAACAACTGGCTGTTCACCCTCCCCTTCCAAGATGTTCTGGAGTTGCTCGGAGACGTCCTTGACCCTTGCACCAGGGAGGCAACACACCATCCTGGAGTCTCGTTTGCGGCGCAGAAACGCCTATCTATTCCCCTTACAATTGAATCCCCTATTACTATAGCTCTACCCCTCTTTTTCCTCCCATTCTGTGCAGCAGAGCCACCCCTGGTGCCAGGAAGTTGGCTGCTGCTGCCTTCCTCTGATAAGCCATCCCCCCCAACAGTACTCAAAGTGGTGTATCTGTTGGAGAGGGGGATGGCCACAGGGGACCCCTGCACTACCTGCCTGCGTCTAGTACTCTGCCTGTTGGTCACCCGTTCCCTTTCTTCCTGTCCAACCTCTACCTGCGGTGTGTCCAACTCCGTAAAGGTGCTATTCCCGTTGTCCTGAGCATCGTGAACGCTCCAGTATGTGTCCAATCGCAGCTCCAGTGCCGTAATGCGGTCTGTCAGTAGCTGCAGCTGGATGCACTTCCTGCACATGTAGTTGTCAGGGACACAGGAAGTGTCCCTGAGTTCCCACATATCACAGGAGGAGCAGATCACGGGGCCCGGCTGTCCTGCCATGACTTACCCTTTAATTAATTGAATTTAAATTAAATCAATCAATCCCACTAATTACACTACAGTTAACTGGTTTACCAACAGTCCCTGCTACACCAGAGAGACCTTAGAAACTATAAACCATAAATCATAGAAAGTTACAGCACGGACGGAGGCCACTTTGGCCCATCGTGTCCGCGCCGGCCAACAATGAGCTATCCAGCCTAATCCCACTTTCTAGCTCTTGGTCCGTAGCCCTGTAGGTTACGGCACTTCAAGTGCACATCCAAGTACTTAAAAAAAGTGGTGAGGGTTTCTGCCTTTATTAGCCGAGGCATAGAATATAAGAGCAGGGAAGTTATGCTTAAACTGTATAAAACACTAGTTAGGCCGCAGCTAGAATACTGCGTGCAGTTCTGGTCACCACATTACGGGAAGGATGTGATTGCACTAGAGAGGGTGCAGAGGAGATTTACGAGGATGTTGCCTGGACTGGGGAATTTTAGCTACGAGGAAAGATTGGATAGGCTGGGGTTGTTTTCTTTGGAACGGAGGAGGCTGAGGGGAGGCTTAAGTGAAGTGTATAAAATTAAGAGGGACCTAGATAGGATAGGAAGGACCTCATTTCTCTTAGCAGAGGGGTTGATAACCAGGGGGCACAGAGTTAAAATAATTGGTCAGAGATTTAGAGGGGATTTGAGGAGAACTTCTTTCACCCAGAGGGTGGTGGGGGTCTGGAACTCACTGCCTGAAAGGGTGGTAGAGCCAGAGACCCTCATCACATTTAAAAAGTACTTGGATGTGCACTTGAAGTGCTGTAACCTACAAGGCTACGGACCAAGTGCTGGAAAGTGGGATTAGGGAGGATAGCTCTTTGTCGGCTGGCACGGACAAGATGGGCCGAATGGCCTCCTTCTGTGCTGTAAATTTCTATGTTTCTGTGTAACCTTTCTATGATTAGAAACATAGAAACATAGAAGATAGGAGCAGGAGTAGGTCATTCGGCCCCTCGAGCCTGCTCCGCCATTCAATGAGATCATGGCTGATCATCCAAACTCAGTACCCTGTCCCTGCTTTCTCCCCATATCCCTTGAACCCTTTAGCCTTAAGAAATATATTTAACTCCTTCTTGAATATATTTAATGATTTGGCTTCAACTGCCTTCTGTGGTAGAGAATTCCATAGGTTCACCACTCTCTGGGTGAAGAAATTCCTCCTCATTTCTGTCCTAAATGGCTTACCCCTTATCCTTAGACTGTGACCCCTGGTTCCGGACACCCCGACCATTGGGAACATCCTTCCACCATCTAGTCTGTCTAGTCCTGTTAGAATTTTATGTTTCGATGAGATCCCCTCTCATTCTTCTAAACTCCAGCGAGTACAAGCCCAATCGACCCAATCTCTCCTCAAACGTCATTCCTGCCATCCCAGGTATCAGCCTGGTGAAGCTTTGCTGCACTCCCTCCATGGCAAGAACATCCTTCCTCAGATAAAGCAACCAAAACTGCACACAATACTCCAGATGTGCTCTCACCAAGGCCCTGTACAACTGCAGCAAGACATCCTTGTTCCTGCACTCAAACCCTCTTGCTATGAAGGCCAACATACCATTTGCCTTCTTAACCGCCTGCTGCACCTGCATGCTTACTTTCAGCGACTGGTGCACAAGGACGCCCAGGTCTCGTTGCACTTCCCCTTCTCCCAATCTATTGCCATTTAGATAATAAACTGCCTTCCTGTTTTTGACAACAAAGTGGATAACATTGCATTTATCCACGTTATATTGTATCTGCCATGCTTCGGCCCAATCACCCAACCTGTCCAAATCATACTGGAGTTTCTCGGCATCCTCCTCACAGCACACACGCCCACCCAGCTTTGTGTCGTCTGCAAACCTGGAGATATTACAATTATTTGAAGTGTGTTTAATTTTTAAATGTATATTAAACTTTTGGGGAGTTTAACCTGGAAGTAGAATCTGGGTATAAAAGGGGCAGGACTAGTGCTTGTGCACGGAGTGCTGTGCATTGAGTGCTGCTAGAGTTTGGTAAGAGGGAGAAAAGTCATTTAAGTGTATTTTGGGAATTTTAGTGTGTTAAAAAGTTAATTATTTGAAGTGTGTTTAATTTTTAAGTGTATATTAAACTGTTGGGGAGTTTAACCTGGGAGTAGAATCTGGGTATAAAAGGGGCGGGACTAGTGCTTGTGCACGGAGTGCTGTGCATTGAGTGCTGCTAGAGTTTGGTAAGAGGCAGAAAAGTCATTTAAGTGTATTTTGTGAATTTTAGTGTGTTAAAAAGTTAGTTATTTGAAGTGTGTTTAATTTTTAAGTGTATATTAAACTGTTGGGGAGATTAACCCGGAAGTAGAATCTGGGTATAAAAGGGCCGGGACTAGTGTTTGTGCACGGAGTGCTGTGCATTGAGCGCTGCTAGAGTTTGGTAAGAGGGAGAGTTCGGGCAAGTGGGAGGTGCGGGTGTGTTTTTTGTTCTGTTTTGTTCCCCACTCCCAGGCTTAGACAGCACTGCGGAGGCGGAGCAGCGAGACGAGTCAACCAAACCAATTCAAGGAGGAGGTTGGTGATCAGCTGGTTGGTTGGTTTTCTTCCTTCTCTTTTAATCCTTTAAGTTGGTAAGTCCTATTGAATAGTGGTGTAATAGTATCATCTACATCGGGGCAGAGGGCCTTCATAACTAATAATAATAAATTTAATTAATTACCTAGATATGGGTGAACAGGTGATGTGTCACTGTTGCGAAATGTGGGAGCTGGTGGACCCCATTGAGGCTCACGGTGATTATATTTGCGATAAGTGTTTGCTGCTAGAGGAACTCAAGCTCCATGTTAAAGAGCTTGAGACCGAGCTTCAGACACTGCGACACATCAGGGAGGGGGAGAAGTTCCTGGACTCTATGTTTCAGGAGATGGTCACACCTATGAAGTTAATTAATGCAGATGTAGTCCGTGGTCAGGGACAGGACGGTGTGACTACGAGTGAGGAAGGTACAGGGATCCAGGATGTAGTGTTCAAGGAGACGCAGCCCTTGCTCTTGTCAAGCAGGATCGAGGTTCTTACTCCCTGTGAGGGCGGGAGCAGGGACTGCAGGGAGGATGAGCAAACTGGCCACAGCACCGTGGTACAGGGGGCCATTCAAGTGGAGGGAGTAAAAAGAAATGTTGTAGTGGTAGGGGATAGTATCATCAGGGGGATAGATAGAGTTCTCTGCAGTCAAGAGCGGGAGTCCCGAAGGCTGTGTTGCCTGCCCGGTGCCAGGGTTAAGGACATCTCTTCTGGGCTGGAAAGAAACTTGGAGTGGGAGGGGGAGGATCCAGTTGTCGTGGTCCATGTTGGTACAAACGACGTAGATAGGACAAGGAAGACGGTTCTGTTAAAGGAGTATGAGCAGCTAGGGGTCAAATTAAAAAACAGAACCTCAAGGGTAATAATCTCTGGGTTATTACCTGAGCCACGAGCGAATTTGGCTAGGATAAATAAAATTAAAGAGTTAAATGCGTGGCTCAAAGACTGGTGTGGGAGAAATGCGTTTTGCTTCTTGGGACACTGGCACCAGTACTGGGACAGGAGGGAGCTGTTCCATTGGGCTGGACTCCACTTGGCCAGTGCTGGGACTAGAATCCTGGCGAATCATATAACTAGGGCTGTAGAGAGGGCTTTAAACTAATTAGTCGGGGGGAGGTTTCTAGAGAGCAAATAATAGAAATGACAACAGAGAAGGTCATAACCTTAGGTAGCAGTGGGGGAATTAAAAAACAGAATGTGTCAGGAAGGGACAGAAGGTATGGAGTAAAAAGTAAAGTACTAAAAAGGGAAAAAACAGGAACTAAGTGTTACAAAACATATTTGAAAGTTCTTTATCTGAATGCACGTAGCATTCGTAACAAAATGAATGAGTTAACGGCACAAATAATGACATATGGGTATGATCTTGTGGCCATTACAGAAACATGGCTACAGGGTGACCATGACTGGGAATTAAACGTACCAGGTTATTTAACAATCAGGAAGGACAGGCAGGAAGGGAGAGGAGGTGGGGTAGCTATGTTAATAAAGGAAGGAATTACTATAATACAGAGAAATGATATTGGGTCAAAGGAGCAGGATAGTGAAACAGTTTGGGTGGAGATAAGGAATAATAAGGGGAAAAAACACTCGTGGGTGTAGTCTATAGGCCTCCGAACAGTTGCAACTGTGTTGGACGGAGTATTAATCAGGAAATAGTTGAGGCTTGTAATAAGGGAACAGCTATAATTATGGGGGATTTTAATTATCATATTAACTGGACAAATCAAATTGGGCAGAGCAGCCTTGAGGATGAGTTCATTGAGTGTATTAGGGATGGGTTTCTTGAGCAGTATACAACTGAAGCGACCAGGGGGCAAGCAACCTTAGATTTGGTCCTGTGTAATGAGACAGGATTAATTAAAAATGTCCTAGTAAAGGATCCCCTTGGAATGAGTGACCATAACATGGTTGAATTCCATATTCAATTAGAGGGTGAGAAGGTTGGATCTCAAACAAGCGTGCTGAGCTTGAATAAAGGAGACTATGAAGGTATGAGAGCGGAATTGATTAGAGTGGACTGGGAAAATAGATTAAAGGGTAAGACAGTACATGATCAGTGGTGTACATTTAAGGAGTTATTTTACAACTTCCAAAAAAAATATATTCCACTGAGGAAAAAAGGGTGTAAAAGAAAAGATAGCCATCCGTGGCTAAGTAAAGTAATTAAGGATAGTATCCGACTAAAAACAAGGGCATATAAGGTAGCCAAATCTAGTGGGAGGATGGAAGATTGGGAAGTCTTTAAAAGACAGCAGAAATAACTAAAAGATTGATTAAGAAAGGGAAGATAGATTATGAAAGTAAATTAGCAAAAAATATAAAAACAGACAGCAAAAGTTTCTATAGTTATATAAAAAGAAAAAGGGTGGCTAAAGTAAATGTTGGTCCCTTAGAGGATGAGACCGGGAAATTAATGGTGGGAAACATGGAGATGGCAAAAACGCTGAACAATTATTTTGTATCAGTCTTTACAGTAGAGGACACTAAGAATATCCCAACACTGGACAAACAGGGGGCTCTAGGGGGGGAGGAACTAAATACGATTAAAATCACTAAGGAAGTGGTGCTTGGTAAAATAATGGGACTCAAGGCGGATAAATCCCCTGGACCTGATGGCTTGCATCCTAGGGCCTTGAGGGAAGTGGCGGTAGGGATTGTGGATGCATTGGTAATAATTTTCCAAAACTCACTGGACTCAGCAAAGGTCCCAGCAGATTGGAAAACTGCTAATGTAACACCCTTATTTAAAAAGGGTAGTAGGCAGAAGGGTGGAAACTATAGACCCGTTTGCCTAACATCTGTGGTTGGTAAAATGTTAGAGTCCATTATTAAGGAGACAGTAACGGGACATTTGGATAAACATAATTTAATAGGACAAACTCAGCATGGTTTCATGAAGGGGAAGTCATGTTTGACAAGTTTGCTTGAGTTTTTTGAGGAAGTAACATAAAGGGTGGATAAAGGGGAACCAGTGGACGTAGTGTATTTAGACTTCCAAAAGGCATTTGACAAGGTGCCACACAAAAGTTTATTGCTCAAGATAAAAAATCACGGGATTGGGGGTAATATTCTGGCGTGGGTGGAGGATTGGCTCTCTAACAGAAAGCAGAGAGTTGGGATAAATGGTTCGTTCTCAGATTGGCAACCAGTAACAAGTGGTGTTCCGCAGGGGCCAGTGCTGGGTCCCCAACTCTTTACAATCTATATTAACGATTTGGAGGAGGGGACCGAGTGTAACATATCAAAGTTTGCAGATGATACAAAGATGGGATGGAAAGTAGTGAGTGAGGAGGACATAAAAAACCTGCAAAGGGACATAGACAGGCTAAGTAAGTGGGCAGAGATTTGGCAGATGGAATATAATGTTGGAAAGTGTGAGGTTATGCACTTTGGTAGAAAAAATCAGAGAGCAAGTTATTATCTAAATGGCAAGAAACTGGAAAGTACTGCAGTACAAAGGGATCTGGGGGTCCTGGTGCACGAAACTCAAAAAATTAGTATGCAGGTGCAGCAAGTGATCAAGAAGGCCAATGGAATGTTTGCTTTTATTGCTAGGGGGATGGAATATAAAAACAGGGAGGTATTGCTGCAGTTGTACAAGGTATTGGTGAGACCGCACCTGGAATACTGCATACAGTTTTGGTGTCCATACTTAAGAAAAGACATACTTGCTCTCGAGTCAGTACAAAGAAGGTTCACTCGGTTAATCCCGGGGATGAGGGGGTGGTCATATGAGGAGAGGTTGAGTAGATTGGGACTCTACTCATTGGAGTTCAGAAGAATGAGAGGCGATCTTATTGAAACATATAAGATTGTGAAGGGGCTTGATCGGGTGGATGCGGTGAGGATGTTCCCAATGATGGGTGAAACTAGAACTAGGGGGCATAATCTTAGAATAAGGGGCTGCTCTTTCAAAACTGAGATGAGGAGAAACTTCTTCACTCAGAGGGTGGTAGGTTTGTGGAATTTGCTGCCCCAGAAAGCTGTGGAAGCTACATCATTAAATAAATTTAAAACAGAAATAGATAGTTTCCTAGAAGTAAAGGGAATTAAGGGTTACGGGGAGCGGGCAGGAAATTGGACATGAGTCTAGGTTCGGAATGGTCATGGCCCTGTGGGTAGTGGAGTGGGCCCAGGGGCCGTGTAGCCTTGTTCTGCTCCTACTGTGTTCTAATTCTGTGTTAGATTTCAGGAGATGGTTTTATTCCTGTTCCTGGCTGGGGTGGAGATCGCCTTTACAGAAGGTAAGTACTGTAGAAAATATAGGGACAGAGTGATCTCCTGGAAGAATTTCGATCGCCTAGATGGGTCGGAGAGGAATTTCCCAGATTTTTTTCTCCCAAATTGGCCATTGGGTCTTTTACCTGTTTTTTCGCTTCTCCCGGGAGATCATATGGGTTCGGGTGGGATGGAGAGTGATAGAAGATTTGAGGTTAGGATCAGATCAGCCATGATCTTATTAAATGGTGGAGCAGGCTCGAGGGGCCGATTGGCCTACTCCTGCTCCTATTTCTTATGTTTATCAAGTTCCCTCATCTGGATCATTTATATATATTGTGACTAGCTGGGGTCCAAGGACCGATTCCTGCGGTACCCCACTAGTCACTGCCTGCCACTCAGAAAAAGAGCCGTTTATTCCAACTCTTTGCTTTCTCTCTGCCAACCAGTTCTCTATCCAAGTCAATACCTTGCCCCCAATCCCATGTGCCTTAATTTTACATGCTAATCTCTTATGCGGGACCTTATCGAAGGCCTTCTGAAAGTCCAGATACACCACATCCACTGGTTCTCCCTTATCTATTTTACCAGTTACATCCTCAAAAAATTCCAGTAGATTAGTTTAGCACGATTTACCTTTTGTAAATCCATGTTGACTTTGTCCGTTCGGTCACTGTTTTTGTTCTTGTACTCGAACCCTCTCGCTACGAAGGCCAACATACCATTTGCCTTCTTAACCTCCTGCTGCACCTGCATGCTTACCTTCAGCGACTGGTGCACAAGGACAGCCAGGTCTCGTTGCACTTCCCCTGCTCCCAATCTATTGCCGTTCAGATAATAATCTGCCTTCCTGTTTTTGCCACCAAAGTGGATAACCTCGCATTTATCCACATTATACTGCATCTGGCATGCTTCTGCCCAATCACCCAACCTGTCCAGTTCTAGTTGACTGCTCTAAGACGCTCCTCAAAAGCTCCCTCTTTGCCCCAGCTTTGGATATTATCCAGTCTCTCTTAACCTGGCTGGGCGCTGAATGTTGCAGCAATGCAAGTTGTTGGTGGTGTTGTTGTTGTGTGAGCGACGTCACAATGGAGTCCCCGTGGCCCGCGCCCTGATTGGTTGGAGGCTACGCCCGCCTAGCATGGCTGTGCTCTCCCTATTGGTCAGCACTGACGGCCCCGGCAGTGGTCACGTGGTGCCGCTCTCATTATTGGTCAGCACTGACGTCAGTCACAGCCCCGCGGTGCCGTTCTCATTATTGGTCAGGGTTGACGTCAGTCACAGCCCCGCGGTGCCGCTCTCATTATTGGTCAGCGTTGACGTCAGTCACGGCCCCGCGGTGCCTAGCAATCTAGTATACTGTATTCGCTGCTCACGATGCGGTCTCCTCTACATTGGGGAGACCAAACGCAGATTGGGTGACCGCTTTGCGGAACACCTCCGTTCAGTCCGTAAGGGTGACCCCGAGCTTCCGGTCGCCTGTCATTTTAATTCACCGCTCCATTCCCACTCGGACCTCACCGTCCTTGGCCTCTTGTATTGTTCCACGGAAGCTCAACGTAAACTCGAGGAACAGCATCTCATCTTCCGATTAGGCACTCTGCAGCCTTCCGGACTCAATATCGAGTTCAACAATTTCAGATCATAACCTCGGCCCCGATTACTTTTTTACTTGCAATTTTTCAACTCCTTTCCCCCCCGACCCCTTTCCTTTTGTTTTTCTCTCTCTCACCTGGCAGCTATCTCTTGCCCTGCCAGTACACTTCACACCTAATCTCAGCCTATTACCATCTCGTCTGGCTTCGAAAACCTTTTATTGTCTCTTTCACTCCTTTTGTCTCTTTTACTTCTTTTGTCCGATCGCAGCTCTGCCTTCGATCTATTTTCTTTTCTTTCCAGTTTTGAAGAAGAGTTTCGACTCGAAACGTCAACTCAAATTTCTCTCCACGGATGTTGCCTGACCTGCTGAGTTTTTCCAGCATTTTCTGTTGTTATCCCAGCCCACCAGCGCTGGGGAGGGAAGGTCCCGCTCCCTAGCCGCTCCGTCATTGGTTGGAGGACCAGGCCGCCCAGTTCAGTCCTCCCAGCTCAGCCCTCTTCCTATTGGTCAGCGCTCCCATCAGTCAGAATCACATTGCTCCGGCTCACTCCGCCACCCCGCGTGGCTCAATCCGCTCTGTTCGGCGTCCGCAGAGGTCCCGCCCGCCCGACTCTCAGGTTTGGTTTTTCTCGTACTTTACTTTATAATCTCACTCTCCGCTCCCCCGTCAACTCGATTTAAATTGATTCCCCAACACTTAACTTTACCCCGGCCGCTGATTCCGCCTCTTCCCCGGGCCCGGCCTTCCGTGACCTCCGGGTCCTGCACAGGCGCACTGGCAGCCTCGTGTTGTGGTTAGGGGGCCGAATGAGAATGCGCGGCCCCGCCTCTCCACATTTAAAGGGACACCCACCCCCCTCCACATTTGAAGGGACACCCGCCCACTCCACATTTAAAGGGACACCCACCCCCTCCACATTTAAAGGGACACCCACCCCCTCCACATATAAAGGGACACCCACCCCCTCCACATGTAAAGGGACACCCACCCCCTCCACATGTAAAGGGACACCCACCCCCTCCACATTTAAAGGGACACCCACCCCCTCCACATTTAAAGGTACACCTACCCCCTCCACATTTAATGGGACTCCCTCCCCCCTCTCGTGTGTTCTTCTGATTAAAGGGACGGTGAGAATTCCCGCGGCCACCGCACTTTAGCAAGGATGTGAAAGACCTTGAGAGCCTCTCTCTTCTCTTAGGCAGTCCCTCGGAACCGAGGATGACTTGCTTCCACGTTAAAAATGAGTTTGCAGGTGACTGATGAGTCCAATGCGGGACCTACAGTCTCTGTCACAGGTGGGTCAGACGGTGGTTGAAGGTCCCTTGCAGTCAGAATCAGGGGAATTTAATATGGGGAACAAAGAAATGGAAGACCAATTAAATACATACTTTGGTTCTGTCATAAAAAGGAGGACACAAATAACCTCCCGGAGGTGTCAGGGAACATAGGGTCTAATGAGAGGGAGGAATTGAATGAAATCAGTATTTGTAGGGAAATGGTGTTAGGGAAATTGACAGCATTGAAGGCCGATAAATCCCCAGGGCCTGATAATCTACATCCTAGGGTAATTAAGGAAGTGGCCCTAGAAATAGTAGATGCATTGCTGGTCGTCTTCCAAAATTCGATAGACTCTGGAACAGTTCCCATAGATTGGAGGGTAGCTAATGTAACCCCACTATTTAAAAATGGTGGTAGAGAGAAAATGGGGAATTATAGACCAGTAAGTCTGACATCGGTAGTGGGGAAAATGCTAGAGTCCATTATAAAAGATGTAATAGCAGAGCACTTGGAAAACAGTGACAGGATCGGACAAAGTCAACATGGATTTACAAAAGGTAAATCATGCTTGACTAATCTACTGGAATTTTCTGAGGATGTAACTGGTAGAATAGATAAGGGAGAACCAGTGGATGTGGTGTATTTGGACTTTCAGGAGGCTTTCGATAAGGTCCCGCATAAGAGATTAGCGTGCAAAGTAAAAGCCCACGGGATTGGGGTTAAGGTACTGACTTGGATAGAGAACTGGCTGGCAGACAGGAAGCAAAGAGTTGGAATAAACGGGTCTTTTTCTGAGTGGCAGGCAGTGACTAGTGGGGTACCGCAGGGATCGGTACTAGGACCCCAGCTATTCACAATATATATAAATGATCTAGACGAGGGAACTAGATGTAATGGCCTAGAAATTCAGTCGCGCCACTTCTGGGGCGCTAAAGTCGGGCGGGCGCTAAAGTTAGCGCCCGCCGGAAAGTGTAGGCCACTTCGCCGAAATTCAGTAGATTTGGCCAAGGAGTTTGGGCGAGCGCTGAAACTGGCGTTGCACTCCTATCTTTAGGCGCTAAGCCGGCGGTGCGGACTGATAACGCCGAGGCCGGGCGCAGCGCAGGTGCGGTCATGTTTTGATTGACAGCAGACACCCTGACGCCGGCCAGCTCTTAAAGGGGGAAGGGTCGACTTTGTCTGCTGCCACGCCCTGGATAGTGGAGCCCTGCAGCTAGGCCTGAACACTGCTGGTGGACCCAAATAGCGCCTGAAGCCATGCAGAAGGCCCGTGAACGAGCGCAGCGCTTCTCAGAGCATGCTTTGAGGGTGCTGCTTAAGGCTTTTGAAAAGAGAAGAGAGATCTTGTGCCCGGACAGTGGCAAGAAGGCTCCCAGGAGGCAGTACAGGAGAGCCTGGAGGGAAATCGCCCACAGGGTGTCATCCACCAGCGATGTCCCCAGGAGTGCGGACCAATGCCGCAAGAAGTACAACGACCTCACTCGGATGGTCAAGGTGAGTACCCTTTCCAGTGTCCTCCTCATCCTTGCATGTGCACCTCACATTATGGGCAAAGCGACCTCAAAGGCCTAATGGCCATCCCTCCTCCCGCAGCTATGGCACTGGCATGATCATCAATAGCACTTTCTGCACTTTACACACTGGCCAAGCTATTCGACCATGGGAGGCAGTGCACACAACAACAGGGCCCCACACTGGCCAAGCTATTCGACCCTGGGAGGCAGTGCACACAACAACAGGGCACCACACCGGCCATGCTATTCGACCATGGGAGGCAGTGCACACAACAACAGGGCACCACACTGGCCATGCTATTCGACCATGGGAGGCATTGCACACAACAACAGGGCACCACACTGGCCATGCTAATCGACCATGGGAGGCAGTGCAGACAACAACAGGGCAACACACTGTACTTAGAGGCCGTCCTTTCTCTTGCAGGCCAAGCTGGCCAAGAATATGAAGAGCCGGAATGTCACCGGGGGAGGCCGTGGCCAGTTCCAGGAGCTCAGTGACCTGGAGGAGCGCGTGGCTCGACTCATGCGTGGCCGGGTGGTTGGCCCCGTTGCTATTGGAGATGCTGACCCTGTGCTGGGCCCCAATGGTAAGGACATGACCGTTTGGACCTCTCTCGTTCCCCTTGCGCTTCAGATCTACATCCTTTGCCACTGTCCGACCAATGCGCATAATGCCACCACTCATGCCTCCCTCGCTGACGCCCTGTCCTCACTGTAAAGCTACTCTTGTGCCTTCCTGCTTTCAGCTGGTGAGGAGGAGGTCCATGAAGTTGAGAGTGCCAGTCCCTCGGAAGAGGAGGACGACGAGGACCAAGAGGAAGGCGGCACATCGGGGGAACCCTCATCCGCGCCAGGGGATGGCAATGGAGGGGACACGTCTTGCCTGGAGGAGAGCCAGGGGGAAGTGTTGCAGGGGGGTGCAGCTCCTGGGCCCAGTGGCGTCCAGGCATGTGGGAAGGGTCGGGCAGCTCGGTGGCCTTCTCCCCAGATGGAGAGTCCGCCCTCCAGTCCGGAGACGGTCCTCGCCCAGGATGTGTGCCTCCTTGATGAAATGTCCGCGGCCTCCGAGCGGCGCCACAACGAGTTCATGGGGGTTGTGGGACAGTTGCCTCCAGCCATTGAGTCCCTGGCTCATAGTGTGGCCGCTTTCGGGGACTCACAGGCCAGGGGTGTCGAGCAACTCGCGGCAGCACAGGCCAGGGGTGTCGACCAACTCGCGGCAGCACAGGACGCGAGTCGCGAGTTCATGAGTGGTGCCGTGCAGACACTGGCTGATCTGATGCGGGCACAGAACAGGGCAGTTCGGGCACTCATTTCTGCCACACTCGCTGTGTCACGGAAGCATCGACAGGGCACCCGCCGCCCTGCTGCAGCACAGCGGTCTGGCCTCCACCAGATTGCTGCGCTTGCTGCAGTGCCAGCCCGGCCGAGTGCCAATGTCTCTGGCGACCAGCGAGCGCCTGGCATCAGCCAGCTTGCCCCCATTGCTGCAGCCGCCACTGCCACTCCCCCAGCCAAGGTGCGACGAGCTGCTGCAGAGACTGATGCTGCCCAGCCACAGCTGCAGCAGTCAGCAGCCGGACCCTCCAGGGCTGGACCTCGTCTAGGCCGACCCCCAAGGGCATCTGCCGTGACGCATTGCGGCCCTCAGGAGCCTTCCCCCAGCCTTCCAACACCCACAGGGCCCAGGTTGAGGCGGAGCAACAGGTCGGGCAGGGGCCAGAGAAGCCTGCACAAGGACTCGCCCTCTCGGCACACCAAGTAGAGGGTGTCGGCAACTGTTTTTTTTATATGGGGGTGTTTGTGCTCTGGAGGGGGGGGCTTATTTTGGAAAGGCCGAAGATGAAGGCCAATTGATTGACAAGTTTTGTTATTCCTCCCCAGGTTGTGGGAGTGAGATATGTTTTTCACTGTTTTTTGGGGGTCTTGTCTGTTTTTCTGTTTCATGTGGGAAGGGCCCTGAGTTTGTTAAATAAAGCTTTTTATTTATTCAGCTTGTCCAGGTGTCATGTTTCAAGTGGTTGTTGCGTTAACCAGCTGAGGGCTTGCGGAGCGGCTGCATTCAGGTGCGTTCATTGCCACAAGCCATTCCGACAGGGGGCCTAGAAGTGTCGTTCAATAAGCCACCGGCGGACGGCCCTTGGACCTTGTGGCTCCCTTCTGGGCTGGTACTCCTCCTCCTCCTCCTCCTCCTCCTGGTCCTCCTGCTCGTCCTCCTGAGGTGGTGGCCCAACGTGAGGTGGCAGTGCCTGAGTCCTGCGGATAGCCAGGTTGTGCAGCATGCAGCAAACGACGATGAACTGGGAGACTCTATCCGGCGAATACTGTAGAGATCCGTCGGATCGATCCAGGCAGCGGAACCGTTTCTTCAGGACGCCAATCGTTTGCTCTATGATGTTCCTTGTGGCTTGATGGCTTTCGTTGTATGCCTCCTCCGCAGGGGTCCTGGGCGCGCGGAGCGGGGTCATGAGCCATGTGCACAAAGGGTAGCCCTTGTCCCCAATAAGCCACCCCCTTGGTGGAGGCTGTGCCTCGAACATGTCAGCCACAGTAGTCTGGCGCAGGATAAATGCATCGTGGCTGCTTCCTGGAAAGCGGGCATTGACAGATAGGATGCGCTGCCTGTGGTCACACACCAGCTGTACATTGAGGGAATGGTAGCCCTTCCGGTTGCAGTAATCCTCGGTATTGTCGATAGGTGCCCGCATAGCCACATGCGTGCAGTCAATGGCGCCCTGCACCATGGGGAAGTCGGCGATCCTGGCAAATCCGACTGCATGCTGCTCCTGCCTCTCTAGGGTCATGGGGAAGGAGATGAATTGGTGTCTCCTTGCGAAAAGGGCATCGGTGACCTGCCGGATGCAGCGATGCACGGCGAACTGGGAGATGTTCGCTATGTCCCCAGCAGCGGCTTGGAAGGAGCCGCTTGCATAAAAGTTCAGAGCCACCGTGACCTTCACTTCCACCGACAGAGAGGTCCTGCACATCAGCTGTGGACGCAGATCTCTGTGAAGCAGCTGGCAGATCTCTGCAACCACCTCCCTTCTGAAGCGCAGCCTCTTAACACAATGCGCGGCAGTCATGGTGAGATAGGACACCTGCTGCCGGTATTCCCTGAGTGGGTAAGGCCTACGTTGCTGACGCCTGATGGCCCCTCTGCGTCTAGGCATGGCTGGCCCTCTCACACAGCGTCTGCGAGCCCTTCGCACATAATGCTGGAACTGAGGGTTGGAACCCCATGCAGCCCCCATAATAAACTTGCAAACAGTGAAATCACAAAGAGTCAAATTTCCAAGCTCTGGCCAGAAGCCAAAAATACCTCTCCTATGTTGTCCCAAATCAGTAAGGTCTGTTCCTTGGTCTCTGTCCAGAAATCCAAAGCACTAAAGTCATTGCAGCAAAATGGCTGGCCTTTATAGTTCAGTGTAAGTGCCCTTTAATTAGTGCTCCCCGAGGCCCGCAGGGCCTCTGCTGCATTCCACTTCACAGTTCTTAACAGCGCCACGCCCACATTGGGCGGGCGCCACTGAATTTCCGGTTTGGGGCGCACAAACAGCGTTGCATGACGAAATGACGTCATAAGCTGCGCGCGCAGCTGAGCGGGCGCAAACACTTTGCGCCGGCGCTAAATGTCAACTGAAGTTGGGCGTTGGCGCAGACCGGCCTGCGCCCGGGCGCTAAGTGCCTAGCGCTGGAAATCTACCCCTCTTATGGCGTTAACGGCTGGCGAACGCAACTGAATTTCTAGGCCAATATCTCCAAGTTTGCAGATGACACAAAGCTGGGTGGGCGTGTGTGCTGTGAGGAGGATTCAGAGAAACTCCAGTATGATTTGGACAGGTTGGGTGATTGGGCAGATGCATGGCAGATGCAGTATAATGTGGATGAATGCGAGGTTATCCACTTTGTTGGCGAAAACAGGGAGACAGATTATTATCTGAACGGCATTAGATTGGGAGATGGGGAAGTGAAATGAGACCAGAGTGTCCTTGTGCACCTGTCGCTGAAGGTAAGCATGCAGGTGCAGCAGGTAGTTAAGAAGGCAAATGGTATGTTGGCCTTTGTAGCGAGAGGGTTTGAGTACAGGAACAAGGACGTCTTGCTGCAGTTGTACAGGGCCTTGGTGAGACCACATCTTGAGTATTGTGTGCAGTTTTGGTCACCTTATCTGAGGAAGGATATTCTTGCCATGGAAGGAGTTCAGCGAAGATTCACCAGGCTGTTACCTGGGATGACAGGAATGATGTATGAGGAGAGATTGGGACGATTGGGCTTGTACTCGCTGGAGTTTAGAAGAATGAGAGGGGATCTCACTGAAACTTATAAAATTCTGACAGGACTGGACAGACTAGATGCAGGGAGGATGTTCCCGGTGGTCGGGGAGTTAGGAACCAGGGGTCACAGTCTAAGGATAAGGTGTAGGCCTTTTAGGACAGAAATGAGGAGGAATTACTTCACCCAGAGAGTGGTAAACCTGTGGAATTCTCTACCAAAGAAGGCAGTTGAGGCTAATTCATTAAATATATTCAAGAAGGAGTTGGATATATTTCTTAAGGCTAAATGGATCAAGGGATATGGAGAGAAGGCAGGGACAGGGTACTGAATTTGGATGATCAGCCATGATCTCATTGAATGGCGGAGCGGGCTCGAGGGGCCGAATGGCCTAGTCCTGCTCCTATCTTCTATGTTTATATGTCGCCTTTGGACCTTCTGCCAATCACCTTAAATCTGTGTCCTCTGGTTCTCAAGCCTTCCGCCAATGGGAACAGGTTCTGTCGATCTGCTCTGTCCAGATCCCCTCACGATTTTGAACACCTCCATCAAATCTCCTCTCAACCTTCTCTGCTCCAAGGAGAGCAACCCCAGCTTCTCCAGTCTCTCCACGTCACTGAAGTCCCTCACCCCTGGTACCATTCTGGTCAATCTCCCCTTAACCTTCTCTGCTCTAAGGAGAACAATCCCAGCTTCTCCAGTCTCTCCACATAACTGAAGTCCCTCATCCCTGGTACCATTCTGGTAAATCTTTTCTGCAGCCTCTCTAAGGCCTTCACATCCTTCCTAAAATGCGGTGCCCAGAATTGGACACAATAAGAAAGATAGACGTGTATTTATAAGAACATAAGAAATAGGAGCAGGAGTCGGCCATTCGGCCCTTCGAGCCTGCTCCGCCATTCAATGAGATCATGGCTGATCTTCTGCCTCAACTCCATTCATCGGCCCTATCGCCATATCCCTTGATGCCCTTACTAGTCAGAAATCTATCGACTTCTGTTTTGAATATACCCAACGACTGAGCCTTCACAGCCCTCTGGGGTAGAGAATTCCAAAGATTCACCACCCTCTGTGTGAAGAAATTTCTTCTCATCTCAGTACTGAATGGCCTACCTTTTATCCTGAGGCTGTGGCCCCTGGTTCTAGACTCCCCAGCCAAGGGAAACATTCTCCCAGCATCCACCCTATCAAGCCCTGTAAAGATAGAAACATAGAAGATAGGAGCAGG
Organism: Somniosus microcephalus; assembly: GCF_052327205.1. Taxonomy (NCBI): domain Eukaryota; kingdom Metazoa; phylum Chordata; class Chondrichthyes; order Squaliformes; family Somniosidae; genus Somniosus; species Somniosus microcephalus. Next base: position 11,716,568 of record NC_140990.1, on the reverse strand, counting down.
AGTAGGCCATTCGGCCCCTCGAGCCTGCTCCGCCATTCAATGTGATCATGATCATCCAAATTCAGTACCCGGTCCCTGCTTTCTCCCCATACCCCTTGATCCCTTTAGCCTTAAGAAATATATCCAACTCCTTCTTGAATATATTTAATGAACTGGCCTCCACCGCCTTCTGTGGTAGAGAATTCCACAGGTTCACCACTCTCTGGGTGAAGAAACTCCTCATTTCTGTCCTAAATGGCCTAACCTTTATCCTTAGACTGTGTCCCCTGGTTCTGGACTCCCCGACCATCGGGAACATCCTTCGTGCATCTAGTCCGTCCAGTCCTGTCTGAATTTTATATGTTTCAATGAGATCACCTCTCATTCTTCTAAACTCTAGCGAGTACAAGCCCAATCGACCCAATCTCTCCTCATACGTCATTCCCGCCATCCCAGGTATCAGCCTGGTGAATCTTCGCTGAACTCCTTCCATGGCAAGAACATCCTTCCTCAGATAAGGTGACCAAAACTGCACACAATACTCAAGATGTGGTCTCACCAAGGCCTGTACAACTGCAGCAAGACATCCTTGTTCCTATACTCAAACCCTCTCGCTACGAAGGCCAACATACCATTTGCCTTCTTAACCGCCTGCTGCACCTGCATGCTCACATTCAGCGACTGGTGCACAAGGACACCCAGGTCTCGTTGCACTTCCCCTTCTCCCAATCTATTGCCATTTAGATAATAATCTGCCTTCCTGTTTTTGCCACCAAAGTGGTCAACCTCACATTTATCCATGTTATATTGCATCTGCCATGTTTCTGCCCAATCACCCAACATGTCCAAATCATCCTGGAGTTTCTCGACATCCTCCTCACAGCACACACGCCCACCCAGCTTTGTGTCGTCTGCAAATTTGGAGATATTGGGGCAGTAATTCCTCCCCAAACGCGTGAGTACGGAAGGGGTACTCACGCGGCTGTCCGGAGGAAATGCCAGTTTTCAGCATGCACAGCGCATGCGCTGAAAACTGGCATTTCCTCTCCTCTAACCCAAGAGGTGAAGAGGCTAGCACGTGCACTGTAGGGGGCAGCGCGTGCGTCTTGGATTTCCTCTGTTTTGGGGGATTTGCGCATGTCTAAAGGCCTCCGGTCTTTACGCTTGTAAAAAGCACACGTAAGTATTTACTTTTACAGGTTATATACCTATCAATTCAGTTCACGAAAAGCGACGAGTTAAGTTAGTAACTATAGGTTTTTATTGGCTAAATAACAGAGCCCACCCTCGTGGGTGATCGGATCCAACAAGGAGGAATACCAGCTGTCGACCACCTTTCTACCTGGGCAAGCAGGCAGAGCCATGGGGCAGAGTCAGCTGTGGTCAGCCCAGGTATAACAGCGTGACAAGAGGTGACCTTGTGTAGTGATACAACAGTGTAAACAGTGATAACCATAGTGTAACGATATAAACAGTGATAACCATAGTGTAACGATAGTGAACGATAAAAGTGGTTTACCACAACAGGTAAGTGGTGTTTTAGTGTAATTTAGAAAAAAAAATTCCACAGGTTTATTATTTTAAAGAATCTACAATAAGGTAAGTTTAGTTTTAGACCCTTTTTATTAAAAAGTTATTTAAAAAAAAAAAATTATTGTTTAAATTATTTTTTTAAACTTATTTATACTTAATTTAATGATTGGGATGTTTTTTAAATTTTTATTTAAAGTTTAAATAGTGTTTTGGGCCCCCGTAGTTTTCATGAGTTTGACAGTTCTTACTTTCAAACTCATGAATGAACCTTCCCCTCCCCTGATTGGTTGTACAGTGCTCACCTGATCCCAGCCGGCACATCGCACTAACTACGCCGCTGGGCCAGGTAAGCACTGTGCGCTGACAACTGAACCGGGCCTGTGACAGGAAATGCAAGCAGGCCCGGGCTTCAGATGTCAGCACGCAGGGCGAGTGCAGATCGGGGGGCTTGCACGCGCGGCAAGCCCCCGACACCAAGTTCTGGGCCATTACATCTAGTTCCCTCGTCCAGATCATTAATATATATTGTGAATAGCTGGGGTCCAAGGACCGATCCCTGCGGTACCCCACTAGTCACTGCCTGCCACTCGGAAAAAAAGCCGTTTATATCCTTAAGTACCCTAGGATGTAGATTATCAGGCCCTGGGGATTTATCGGCCTTCAGTCCCATCAATTTCCCTAACACCATTTCCCTACAAATATTGATTTCTTTCAGTTCCACCCTCTCATCAAACCCTATGTTCCCCGACATCTGTGGGAGGTTATTTGTGTCCTCCTTTGTGAAGACAGAACCAAAGTATGTGTTTAAGACCAGGACCAGTGCAAGCTAGATTAAGGCGATACTTAGTACAACTAAATCAGGAGGTACAAGCACTAAATAAAGAAGTAAGGAACCAACAACAGATTAAAGATCTAGAAAGGCAGAATGCTGGACTTAAACCAGACAAGTTGCCCAGAATAGGTCAACAAGTAATGACGCAAGTTATCGGAAGAAAGGGAATGGGGCCTGTTGGATGGGGCCATGTACTGTATTAATGACAAGTGATATATGTGTTTGTCTACAAGAACCGATGAGTATGCGATGGAAGCAATGGACCCAGGTGAAACCATTTCAGCCGGCCCAGGTGAAACCATTTCACCCCGTGTCTTCAAGACCTGCGCAGACCAGCTGGCTCCTGTGTTCACGGACATTTTTAACATCTCATTGCAGCAGTCTGTTGTACCAGTGTGCTTCAAGGAGACAACCATTGTGTCATTACCTAAGAAGACCAAGGTAACAGGCCTCAATGACTATCGACCCGTGGCTCTAACATCTATAGCCATGAAGTGCCTGGAAAAGCTGGTTATGACACACATAAGCAGCATCATATCCGATTCCTTGGACCCATTCCAGTTCGCATACAGGGCGAACAGGTCTGTAGACGATGCCATCTCCCTAACACTACACACTGCCCTGGAACACCTAGACAGGAGGGATACTTACGTCAGACTGTTGTTTATTGACTACAGTTCTGCATTTAATACTATTATTCCCTCCAAGCTGGTCTTGAAACTGAGGGACCTAGGCCTGGGCACCCCCATCTGCAATTGGATTCTGGATTTCCTGACTGGTAGGCCTCAAGTGGTGAAAATAGGGAACAACACCTCATCCACTCTGGTCATCAACACCGGAGCGCCACAAGGCTGCTGCCTCAGTCCTTGGCTGTACTCTCTGCTTACACATGACTGTACAGCCATACACAGCAACAACCGGATTATCAAGTTTGCCGACGACACCACAGTAATTGGCCTGATAAGCAACGATGACGAGACGGAGTATAGAGATGAGATAGTCCAGCTGATGAGATGGTGCAATGACAACAACCTTGCCCTGAACGTTGGCAAGACTAAGGAGCTCATCATGGACTTCAGAAGACACCGAGGGATCCACCGCCCCATCAGCATAGACGGGACACCAGTGGAAGTCGTCAGTTGCTTCCAATTCCTGGGACTGCAGATCTCCGATGACCTGGCCTGGAACCACAATACTGAGGCCATGCTGAAGAAGGCACACCAGCGCCTCTACCCTCTATGGGGCCTGAGGAAATGCGGCATAAGCACACAGTGGCTTGTGAACTTTTACCGTGGCACCATAGAGAGCGTCCTGACGGGTGGTGTCAATGTGTGGTATGGCAACACCACTGCACAGAACAAGAAAGCCATCCAGAGAGTTGTGAATATGGCAGAAAAGATCATCGGGTGTGCACTTCCGTCCATCGAGGAGATCTTCCAGACCAGGTGCCGGAACAAGGCCCGCTCCATCATCCAGGACCCCAAACACCCTGGGCACAAACTGTTCTCCCTCCTGTGGTCCGGACGTCAGTACCGCAGCATCCGAACCAGGACCAGCAGGTTCAAGAACAGTTTCTATCCACAGGCAGTGCGCCTACTGAACTGCTAATCAAATGAACTGTGAGCGCACAAGAACATTCTTGATCACTGGACTGTGCGCACATAGGACTTTTGTACGCCAACCTTAACTTATAAATTATAACTCATTTGTACATTGCACACTGCATTTTTAATTTATATTTATTTGTTTATATATAAATATATATATTATATTTATACAATTATATAATTATCATATGACATTACTATTACTTCTAGTGGTAATAGAGGCTTTTTGCACTATTCAACATATCCTGCAACTTGGACTCTCATTGCTGTACTTTTTGCTCATTTGCCTATTGTTTCTATATTTATACTTGTTTTTACTTTTTGCTTTTTATATTTATATACTTATATTGTGGGAATAAGTGGGGAGTAAGCATTCCATTGTACTAGTTACATATGGCAATAGAATGATCTTGAATCTTAAAACTAAAGACCCCCATTTTACCCTCTCCTCTAGGGGAAAGAGCTCGGAAGACAACCAGACCTCTGTTTAAATTACAGATACACATGGATCCAGTCGACCCTTTATATCTGAGGGTCTGTCTCGGGGAGAAGAAGCTCTCCCGGTTTACCCTTACACCTGAGAACTCATTTTTAATGTGGAAGCAAGTCATCCTCGGTTCCGAGGGACTGCCTAAGAAGAAAGAAGAAGATATAATTGGAGTAAGACTTCTTTACTCCTGTACTCAAATCCTCTTGTAATGAAGTCCAGCATACCATTTGCCTTCTTAACTGCCTTTCACGACCACTGGACATCCCAAAGCGCTTTACAGCCAATGAAGTACTTTTGAAGTGTATTCACTGTTGTAATGTGGGAAACGCGGCAGCCAATTTGCGCACAGCAAGCTCCCACAAACAGCAACGTGATAATGACCAGATAATGTTTTTTCGTCATGTTGATTGAGGGATAAATATTGGGCTCAAAACACCGGGAATAACTTCTTCGAAATAGCACCACAGGATCTTTTACGTCCACCTGAGGGGGCAGACGGGGGCCTCAGTTTAACGCCTCACCCGTAGGACGGCACCTCCGACACGGCAGTGCACCTTCATTACTGTACCTCCGACAGTGCGGCACTCCCTCAGTACTGCCTCTCCGATGGAGCAGCGCTCCCTCAGCACCGCCCCTCCGACAGTGCGGCTCTCCCTCAGTACTGCCGCTCTGACAGTGCGGCGCTCCCTCAGTACTGCCCCTCCGACAGTGCAGCGCTCCCTCAGTACTGCCCCTCCGACAGTGCGGCGCTCCCTCAGTACTGCCCCTCTGACAGTGCGGCGCTCCCTCAGTACTGCCCCTCCGACAGTGCGGCACTCCCTCAGTACTGCCCCTCCAATGGAGCAGCGCTCCCTCAGCACTGCCCCTCCGACAGTGCGGCGCTCCCTCAGCACTGCCCCTCCGACAGGGCGGTGCTCCCTCAGCACCGCACTGGAGTGTCAGCCTCGCTTTATGTGCTCAAGTCCCTGGAGCGGGATTTGAACCCACAACCTTCTGACTCTGCTATCCACTGAGCCACAGCTGACTCCAGTCTTTTACACAGTTTCATCATAACTTCCTTGCTTTTGCACTCTACCCCTCTCCTAAAGCAGGGGGGTTATGATGAATTGTTAAACAGTTCTTATTGCAGAGTGACCAAGGCTGTGTGTAGGAAACAATTGTGCATTTGAAAGAAGCTTGTATTGTGAAGCTTGTGCCCCTTTGCCAGGCCCGCTGCCTGCGGCCCCTCTCCCAGATTCCAGCCCCAGCTCTGTGCTGACTGAGCTGCTCTCACCTGGGGACAGCGCGTCACAATCGGCTCCAGCGCACCTGAGCTGGAGAGGAGGCCCCGCCCCCTTGCCGTGCCGCCATTGGTTTGAGGACCAGGCTGCCCAGTTCAGTCCTCCCACCTCAGCCCTCGTCCTATTGGTCAGCACTCCCGTCAGTCAGAATCACATTGCTCCGGCTCACTCCGCCCCTCTGCGTGGGTCAACCCGCTCCGTTCGGCGTCCGCGGAGGTCCCGCCCGACTCTCAGGTTTGATTTTTCTCATATTTTACTTTATAATCTCGTTCTCCACTCCCCCTCACCTCGATTTAAATCGATTCCCCAACACTTTACTTTACCCGGCCGCTGATTCCGCCTCTTCCCCGGGCCCGGCCTTCCTTCTTCTCCCCGGAGGCCCCGCGCAGGCGCACTGGCAGCCTCGTTTTGTGGTGGGACCGAATGAGCATGCGTGGCCCCGCCTCTCCACATTTAAAGAGACACCCACCCCCTCCACATTTAAACGGACACCCACCCCTCCACATTTAAAGGGACACCCACCCCCTCCACATATAAAGGGACACCCCCCCTTCCACATATAAAGGGACACCCAGCCCTTCCACATTTAAAGGGACACCCACCCCCTCCACATTTAAAGGGACACCCACCCCCTCCACATTTAAAGGGACACCCACTGCCTCCACATTTAAAGGGACATCCACCGCTTCCACATTTAAAGGAACTCCTTCCCCTCCTCTCATGTCCTCTACTGTGGAGGAGGAATTCCTGGAGAGTTTACGGGATGGTTTCCTGGACCAATATGTCGAGGAACCAACCAGAGATCAGGCCATCTTAGACTGGGTATTATGTAACGAGAAAGGATTAATTAGCAATCTTGTTGTACGAGGCCCCTTGGGTCGGAGTGATCATAATATGATCGAATTCTTCATTAAGATGGAGAATGAACTTGTTGACTCAGAGACTAGGGTCCTCAATTTAAATAAAGGAAACTACGATGGTCTGAGGAGCGAGTTGTGTAGGATTGATTGGGGAATGTCACTCAAAGGGTTGACGGTGGATAGGCAATGGCAAACATTCAAAGAGCGCAGGGATGAACTACAGAATTTGTTCATCCCAGTTTGGAATAAAAATAAAACACAAAAGGTGACTCAACCGTGGCTAACAAGGGAAATTAGGGATAGCATAAGATCCAAGGAGAGGACATATAAATTGGCCAGAAAAAGCAGTAAACCTGAGGATTGGGAGCAGTTTAGGATTCAACAAAGGAGGACAAAGGGATTAATTAAGAAGGGGAAAATAGAATATGAGAGTAAGCTTGCAGGGAACATAAAAACTGACTGTAAAAGCTTTAATAGATATGTGAAGAGAAAAAGAACATAAGAAGTAGGAGCAGAAGTAGGCCATACGGCCCCTTGGGCCTGCTCCACCAGTCAATAGGATCATGGCTGATCCGAACCTAGACTCACGTCCACTTCCCTGCCCTCTCCCCGTAACCCCTAATTTCCTTATCAGTTAGGAAACTGTCTATCTCCGTTTTAAATTTATTTAATGTCGCAGCTTCCACAGCTCTCTGAGGTAGCAAATTCCATAGATTTACCACCCTCTGAGTGAAGAAGTTTCTCCTCATCTCAGTTTTGAAACGGCAGCCCCTTATTCTAAGATTATGCCCCTTAGTTCTAGTCTCACCCATCAGTGGAAACATTATCCCCGCATCCACCCGATCAAGCCCCCTCACAATCTTATATGTTTCGATAAGATCGCCTCTCATTCTTCTGAATTCCAATGAGTAGAGGCCCAACCTACTCAACCTTTCCTCATAAGTCAACCCCCTCATCTCCGGAATCAACCGAGTGAACCTTCTCTGAACTGCCTCGAGAGCAAGTATAACTTTTCATAAAGATGGAAACCAAAACTGTACGCAATATTCCAGGTGTGGCCTCACCAGTACCCTGTATAACTGAAGCAAGACTTCCCTGCTTTTATACTCCATCCCCCTTGCAATAAAAGCCAAGATTCCATTGGCCTTCCTGATCACCTGCTGTACCTGCATACTAACCTTCTGTGTTTCATGCACCAGGACCCCCAGATCCCTTTGTACTGTAGCACTTTGCAGTTTCTCTCCATTTAGATAATAACTTGCTCTGTGATTTTTTCTGCCAAAGTGCATAACCTCACACTTTCCAACATTATATTCCATCTGCCAAATTTCTGCCCACTCACTTAGACTGTCTATGTCCTTTTGCAGGTTTTTATGTCCTTCTCACTCACTGCTTTCCCTCCCATCTTTGTATCGTCGGCAAACTTGGATATGTTGCACTCGGTCCCCTCCTCCAAATTGTTAATATAGACTGTAAAGAGTTGGGGTCCCAGCACTGACCCCTGCGGAACACCACTAGTTACTGATTGCCAACACGAGAATGAACCATTTATCCCAACTCTTTGTTTTCTGTTGGATAGCCAATCTTCCACCCATCCCAGTATGTTACCCAAAATCCCGTGATTTCTTATCTTGTGCAGTAATCTTTTGTGTGGCACCTTCTCAAATGCCTTTTGGAAGTCCAAATACACCACATCCACTGGTTCCCCTTTATCCACCCTGTTTGTTACGTCCTCAAAGAATTCGAGCAAATTTGTCAAACATAACTTCCCCTTTATAAAACCATGCTGACTCTGTCTGATTAAATTATGCTTATCCAAATGTCCTGTTACTGCTTCCTTAATAATGGACTCCAACATTTTACCAACCACAGATGTTAAGCTAACTGATCAATAGTTTCCAGCCTTTTGTCTACCTCCCTTTTTAAATAAGGGCATTACATTAGCAGTTTTCCAATCTGCTGGGACCTTGCCTGAATCCAGGCAGTTTTGGAAAATTACCTCCAATGCATCCACAATCCCCACCGCTACCTCACTCAAGACCCTAGGATGTAAGCCATCAGGTCCAGGGAATTTAACCGCCTTAAGTCCCATTATCTTACCGAGTACCATCTCCTTAGTGATTTTTATCGTGTTTAGCTCCTCCCTCCCCCCATAGCCCCCTGTTTGTCCAGTGTTGGGATATTTTTAGTGTCCTCTACTGTAAAGACTGATACAAAATATTTGTTAAGTGTTTTTGCCATCTCCATGTTCCCCACCACTAATTTCCTGGTCTCGTCCTCTAAGGGACCAACATTCACTTTAGCCACCCGTTTTCCTTTTATATAACTGTAGAAACTCTTGCTATCTGTTTTTATATTTTTTGCTAGTTTACTTTCATAATCTATCTTCCCTTTCTTAATTAATCTTTTAGTTATTCTTTGCTGGCTTTTAAATGCTTCCCAATCTTCTATCCTCCCACTAGATTTGGCTACTTTATATGCCCTTGTTTTCAGTCGGATACTATCCTTTATTACTTTACTTAGCCACGGATGGCTGTCTTTTTTTTAATCCCCTTTTTCCTCAGTGGAATATATTTTTCTTGAAAGTTGTGAAATATCTCCTTGAATGTACACCACTGCTCATGTACCGTCTTACACCTTAATCTATTTTCCCTGTCCACTTTAGTCAGCTCTGCTCTCATACCTTCATAGTCTCCTTTATTTAAGCTTAGTACGCTGGTTTGAGATCCAACTCTCTCACCTCCAACTGAATTTGGAATTCAACCATGTTATGGTCACTCATTCCAAGGGGATCCTTTACTAGGACATTTTTTATTAATCCTGTCTCATTACACAGGACCAGATCTAAGATTGCCTGCCCCCTGGTTGGTTCAGTAACATACTGCTCAAGGAACCCGTCCCTAATGCACTCTATGAACTCTTCCTCAAGGCTGCCCTGCCCAATTTGATTTGTGCAGTCAATGTGACAGTTAAAATCTCCCATGATTATAGCTGTTCCCTTATTACAAGCCCCAACTATTTCCTGATTTATACTCCGACCAATAGAGTTGCAACTGTTAGGAGGTCTATAGACTACGCCCAATCGTGACTTTTCCCCTTATTATTCCTTATTTCCACCCAAACCGTGCAACTTAACATGAACATTGATTCGGACCACTGCTTTTTTTGATATATATTACTGACCTGGACTTGGGGATCTAGGGAAAAATTTCAAAATTTACAGATGACATGAAACTCGGAAATGTAGCAAACAATGAGGATAGTAACAGACTTCAGGAGGGCGTAGCCAGACTGGTGAAATGGGCATAAACGTGGCAGATTAAATTTAATGTAGAGAAGTGTGAAGTGATTCATTTTGGTAGGAAGAATGAGGAGAGGCAATATAAACTAAATGTCCAGTTTTAAATAGGGTGCAGGAACAGAGTGGCCTCGGGGTGTCTGTACACAAATCTTAGAAGGTGGCAGGACAAGTTGAGAAGGCTGTTAAAAAAGCATACAGGATCCTTGACTTTATTAATAGAGGAATAGAGTACAAAAGCAAGCAGGTTATGCTAAGCCTTTATAAAACACTGGCTAGGCTTCCGCTGGGCACCACACTTTAGGAAGGATGTCAAGGCCTAAGAGAGGGTGCAGAAGAAATTTACGAGAATGGGACCAGGGATGAGGGACTTGAGTTATGTGGAGAGACGGGAGAAGCTGGGGTTGTTCTCCTTAAGCAAAGAAGATTAAGAGGAGATTTGATAGAGTTGTTCAAAATCAGGATGGATTTTGAGAGAGTAAATAAGGAGAAACCGTTTCCAATGGCTGAAGGGACAGAAACCAGATTTAAGGCGATTGGCAAAAGAACCAGAGGTGACACGAGGAAACAGGTTTTTACACCAAGTTGTTGTGATCTGGAATGCGCTGCCTGAAAGGGCGGTGGAAGCAGATTCAATATTATAATTCAAAAGAGATTGAGATAAATACTTGAAGGGAAAACATTTACAGGGCTTTGGGGAAAGAGCAGGGGGAGTGGGATTAATTGGATCGCTCTTTCAAACAGCCGGCACAGGCACGATGGGCCGAATGGCCTCCTTCTGTGCTGTATCATTCGATGATGCTATTCTACACAGACACACACACATACAGTCAGACAGACACAGATACTCACTAAAATACAGTCAGACACATATTTTTTCTGCATTAACTTTTATTATTAATTTCAAAGACTTTAAGAAAAAGGTGGGAGTGGTGGGCGGAGGGCTCTTAAAGGGACAGGGACTCTTCTTTTCAAAGTGGTATTCATTAAAGGGTCCGAGTCCCTCCTTGCCTGTGGAGGTCCAATTTTAAAAGGACAGCGTCTCAAAATCGGGTGCTGTCTGCGTGTGAACCACCTCCTCCCAATTTCCTGCCAAGCGATCCCTGCGGGCACCACTCCACTCTAGGAGTGGCTCCTAGAATCATACAGCACAGAAGGAGGCCATTCAGCCCATCGTGCCTGTGCCGGCTCTTTGAAAGAGCTCTCCATTTAGTCCCACTCCCCTGCTCTTTCCCCATAGCCCTGAAAATTTTTCCCCTTCAAGTATTTATCCAATTCCCCAGTGAACATTATTATTGACTCTGCTTCCACCGCCCTTTCAGGCAGCGCATTCCAGATCACAACAACTCGCTGCGTAAATAAAATTCTCCTCACCTCGCCTCTGGTTCTTCTGTCAATGACCTTATATCTGTGTCCTCTGGTTACCGACCCTCCTGCCACTGGAAACAGTTTCTACTTATAAGCTACAGCTATACAAAGCCCTGGTTAGACCCCAGAGAGTGACAGAGTCATAACGGCACAACAGGAGGCCATTCGGCACATCGAGTCTGTGCCGGCTCTCTGTATACAATCCAGTCAGTCCCATTCCCCCGCTCTATCCCCGTAGCCCTGCAAGTTTATTTCCCTCAGCTGCCTATCCAGTCTCCCCTTGAAAACATTGAGTGTCTCCGCTTCCACCACTTCTGTCGGCAGTAAAAAAGATTTTCCTCACAACCCCCCTGTATCTCTTGCCCAAAACATTAATTCTGTGTCCCCTAGTCCTTGTACCATCAACTAGTGGGAACAGCCTTTCCCCATCTAGCCTATCCAAACCCGTCAAATCACCCCTAAACTTCCTTTGCTCTAATGAAAACAAATCCAGCTTCTCCAACCTGTCCTTGTAGCTAAGATCCCCCATCCCCGGAACCATTCTGGTAAATCTCCTCTGCACCCTCTCAAGGGCCTTCACATCCTTCCTAAAGTGTGGTGACCAGAACTGGATGCAATACTCCAGTTGTGGCCTAACCAGCGCTTTGTAAAGGTTCAGCATAACTTCTCTACTTTTGTACTCAATTTATGAAGCCCAAGATCCCATATGCTTTGTTAACCACTCTCTCAATATGTCCTGCCACCTTCAGGGACCTACGCACAGGAACTCCCAGGAACTCCCTGGAGCACTTTGTACAGTTCTGGGCACCACACCTCAGAAAGGATATACTGGCCTTGGAAGGAGTGCAGCACAGATTCACTAGAATGTTACCCGGGCTCCAAGGGTTAGATTATGAGGGAGAGATAACATAAACTAGGCTTGTGTTCCCTGGAATCTAGAAGGTTAAGGAGTGATTGAGGATTTTAGGATTTTGAAAGGAATTGGTAGAGTAGATAGAGAGAAACTTTTGCCGCCAGTGGGGCAGTCGAGGACAAGGGGACATCACCTTAAAATCAGAGCCAGGCCATTCAGGAGAGAAGTTGGGAAACACTTCTTCACACAAAGGGTGGTAGAAGTGTGGAACCCTCTCCCACAGAAAGCAGTCGATGCCAGCTCAATTAATCATTTTAAATCCGAGAGCCATAGATTTTTGCTAGACAAGGGAGCAAACGGATATGGAGCCAAGGCAGGTGGGTGGAGTTAAGACACAGATTGGCCATGATCTCATTGAATGGCGGAACAGGCTGGAGGGGCTGAATGGCCTCCTCCTGTTCCCATGCTCCTATTTACTCTATCAAAATCCTTCATGTTTTGAACACCTCTATTAAATCTCCGCTGCGCCTTCTCTGCTCCAAGGAGAACAATCCCAGCTACTCCAGTCTCTCCACGTAACTCAAATCCTCTGTGTATTTGTCATGGCGCAGCAGGCTATAGCAAACAGCTTTCTTAAGAACATAAGAAATAGGAGCAGGAGCAGGCCATTCAGCCCTTCGAGCTTGCTCTGCCATTCAATAAGATCATGGCTGATCTTCTACCTCATCTCCACTTTCCCGCCCGATCCCCATATCCCTTGATTCCCCATGAGTCCAAAAATCTATCGATCTCAGCCTTGGTTATACTCAATGACTGAGCCTCCACAGCCCTCTGGGGCAGAGAATTCCAAAGATTCACAACCCTCTGAGTGAAGAAATGTCTCCTCATCTCAGTCCTAAATGGCCAACCCCTTATTCTGAGACTGTGACCCCTGGTTCTAGACTCCCCAACCAGGGGAAACCGTCTCCCAGCATCTACCCTGTCAAACCCTGTAAGAATTGTAGATGTTTCAATGAGATCACTTCTCATTCTTCAAGATTCATGGGAATATAGGCCCAGTCTCCTCAATCTCCCCTCATAGGACAATTCCCCCATCACAGGAATCAGTCTGGTGAATCTTTGTTGCACTCCCTCTGAGGCAAGTATGTCCGTCCTTAGGTAAGGAGACCAAAACTGTCCACAATACCCCACAAGGGTGTGTGCTGAGCCCCCTCCTCTAATCCCTCTTCACCCACGACTGTGTGGCTGTTCATGGTTCCAACACCATCATCAAGTTTGCGGATGATACCACGGTAGTAGGCCAGATCACCAACAACGATGAGTCAGCCTACAGGGAGGAGGTCCAGCATCTCGTGAAGTGGTGCGCCGATAACAACCTGGCCCTTAACATCAAGAAAACCAAAGAAATCATTGTGGACTTCAGGAAGTCTAAAGGCGGAAGTCACACCCCCATCCACATCCATGGGGCTGTGCTGGAAAGGGTGGACAGCTTTAAGTTCCTCGGAGTCCACATCACAGAAGACCTCTCCTGGTCCCTCAATACCTCCTCTCTGGTGAAGAAGGCCCAGCAGCGCCTATATTTCCTAAGGAGGCTGAAGGGATGTAACCTGTCACCCCTGATCCTCTCTAACTTTTACCGCTGCACAATAGAGAGCATCCTGACGAACTGTATCACAGTATGGTATGGCAGCTGTAGCTACTATGACCGGAAAGTCCTGCAGTGGGTAGTCAAAACTGCCCAACGCATTACCGGCACCCGGCTACCGACCATAGAGCACATATACCAGAAACGCTGTTTACGGAGGTCACGGACCATCATCAAAGACCCTACCCACCCCAGCCACAGTCTGTTCACCCTCCTGCCATCCGGGAGATGCTACAGATGCATTCGCACCTGAACGACCAGATTTAGGGACAGTTTCTTTCCCAGGGCTGTCATCCTACTGAACTCCACAAATAAACTCTAAAGCCTGCACATCTGCCAATGCACTTTATTATGGTTATGTTTATGTTAATGTATTACAAGCCAAATGAATGTTGAATGTTTAAATGTCTTAATCTAAATGTACACTCTCGGGAGCCGCAAGCCTACATTTCGTTGTACTGCACTTGTGCACTAACAATGACAATAAAATTGATTATTTTTATTATTATTATTATTATTATTAGGTGTGGTCTCACCAAGGCTCTGTATAATTGCAGTAAGACTTCTTTACTCTTATACTCCAATCATAAGAACATAAGAACATAAGAAGTAGGAGCAGGAGTAGGCCATACGGCCCCTCAGGCCTGCTCCACCATTCAATAGGATCATGGCTGATCCGAATCTAGACTCACGTCCACTACCCTGCCCTCTCCCCGTAACCCCTAATTCCCTTATCTGCTAGGAAACTATCTATCTCCATTTTAAATTTATTTAATGTTGCAGCTTCCACAGCTCTCTGGGGTAGCAAATTCCATAGATTTACTACCCTCTGAGTGAAGAAGTTTCTCCTCATCTCAGTTTTGAAAGGGCAGCCCCTTATTCTTAGATTATGCCCCCTAGTTCTAGTCTCACCCATCAGTGGAAACATCCTCCCCGCATCCACCCGATCAAGCCCCCTCACAATCTTATATGTTTCGATAAGATCGCCTCTCATTCTTCTGAACTCCAATGAGTAGAGTCCCAACCTACTCAAACTTTCCTCATACATCAACCCCCTCATCTCCGAAATCAACCGAGTGAACCTTCTCTGAACCGCCTCGAGAGCAAGTATATCTTTTCTTAAATATGGAAACCAAAACTGCACGCAGTATTCCAGGTGTGGCCTCTCCAATACCCTGTATAACTGCAGAAAGACTTCCCTGTTTTTATACTCCATCCCCCTTGCAATAAAAGCCAAGATTCCATTGGCTTTCCTGATCACCTGCTGCACCTGCATACTAAGTT
This sequence comes from Somniosus microcephalus, assembly GCF_052327205.1. Taxonomy (NCBI): domain Eukaryota; kingdom Metazoa; phylum Chordata; class Chondrichthyes; order Squaliformes; family Somniosidae; genus Somniosus; species Somniosus microcephalus. The sequence continues at coordinate 11,701,539 of NC_140990.1, read as the reverse complement.
TTTGTGTTTCATGCACCAGGACCCCCATATCTCTTTGTACTGTAGCACTTTGCAGTTTCTCTCCATTTAGATAATAACTTGCTCTTTGATTTTTTCTGCCAAAGTGCATAACCTCACACTTTCCAACATTATATTGCATCTGCCAAAATTTCTGCCCACTCACTTAGCCTGTCTATGTCCTTTTGCAGGTTTTTTTATGTCATCCTCACTCATTGCTTTCCCTCCCATCTTTGTAGCGTCGGCAAACTTGGATATGTTGCACTCGGTCCCTTCCTCCAAATCGTTAATATAGATTGTAAAGAGTTGGGGTCCCAGCACTGACCCCTGCGGAACACTACTAGTTACTGATTGCCAGCCCGAGAATGAACCATTTATCCCAACTCTTTGTTTTCTGTTAGATAGCCAATCTTCCACCCATGCCAGTATATTACCCCCAATCCTGTGATTTCTTATCTTGATCAGTAATCTTTTGTGTGGAACCTTGTCAAATGCCTTTTGGAAGTCCAAATACACCACATCCGCTGGTTCCCCTTTATCCACCCTGTATGTTACATCCTCAAAGAATTCGAGCAAATTTGTCAAACATGACTTCCCCTTTATAAAACCATGCTGACTCTGTCCTATTATATTATGTTTATCCAAATGCTCTGTTACTGTTACCTTAATAATGGACTCCAACAATTTGCCAACCACAGATGTTAGGCTAACTGGTCTATAGTTTCCAGCTTTTTGTCTACTTCCCTTCTTAAATAAGGGTGTTACATTAGCAGTTTTCCAATCTGCTGGGACCTTTCCTGAGTCCAGGGAGTTCTGGAAAATAATCACCAATGCATCCACAATCCCTACCGCCACTTCTCTCAAGACCGTAGGATGTAGGCCATCAGGTCCAGGGGATTTATCTGCCTTAAGTCCCTACAATCCTTTTGTAATAAAGACTAATGCACCATTTGCTTTCCTAATTGCTTGCTGCACCAACGTGTTAAGATGAGAAATGATAAAGGCAAGAAGTCACTTGTGGGAGTGGTGTACAGGCCCCCTAACAGTAACCACATGGTAGGATGGAGTATAAAGGAAGAAATAATGGGAGCTTGTCAGAAAGGTATGGCAATAATCATGGGGGATTTTAATCTACATATAGACGGGAAAAATCAGATGGGCATAGGTCACCTAGATGAGGAGTTCATAGAATGTTTTTGGGATAGTTTCTTATAACAGCACGTTCTGGAGCCAACCAGAGAGCAGGCTATACTAGACCTGGTGTTGTGCAATGCGATAGGATTAATTAATGACTTCATATTGAAGGTGCCCCTAGGTAGCAGCGATCATAATATGATTGAATTTTACATTCAGTTTGAGGGAGAGACGAGTGGGTCCAAGACTAGTATTTTAAACTTAAATAAGGGCAATTATGAGGGCATGAAAGCAGAGCGAGCTAAAGTGAACAGGCAAATTAGGTTAAGGGATAGGTCAAAGATTTGCAGTGGCAGACATTTAAGGGGATATTTCAGAATACACAGAATATATACATTCCAACGAGAAAGAAAAATTCCAAGGGGAGGACCCACCATCCATGGTTAACTAAAAAAGTTAAAGATAGTATCAAACTTAGAGAAAGTATATAATTGTGCAAAGATGGCTGGCAGGTCAGAAGATTGGACAGAATATAAAAAACAGCAAAGAATGACCTAAAAGATTAATAAGGAGAGAAAAATGAGAGTACCAGAGAAAGCTAGCTAGAAATATAAAAACAGTTAATAAGATTTTCTATAGATATTTAAAAAAGAAAAGAGTTAACAAAGTGAGCATTGGTCCTATAGAAAGTGAGTCTGGGGAATTAATATTGGAAAATAAGGAGATGGCAGTTGAATTGAACAGGTATTTTGCATCGGTCTTCACTATAGAGGATTCAAGTAACATCCCAGAAATAGCTGTATATCAGGAAATGGAAGGGAGGGAGGAACTCAAGAAAATTACAATCACCAGGGAAGTGGTACTGAGCAAATTGTTGGAGCTGTGGGCTGACAAGTCCCCGGGTCCTGATGGACTTCATCCTAGGGTCTTAAAAGAAGTGGCTAGTGAGATAGTTGATGCGTTGGTTTTAATTTGCCAAAATTCCCGAGATTCGGGGAAGGTTCCATTAGATTGGAAAATAGCGAATGTAACTCCTTTATTCAAAAAGGGAGGGAGACAGAAAGCAGGAAACTACAGGCCAGTTAGCTTAACATCTGTCATCGGGAAGATGTTAGAAGCTATTATTAAAGATGTTATAGCAGGGCACTTGGAAAAGTTCATGGTAATCAGGCAGAGTCAACATGGTTTTGTGAAAGGGAAATCATGTTTAACCAATTTATTGGCGTTCTTTGAGGAAGTAACATATGCTGTGGATAAAGGGGAACTGGTGGATGTACTGTACTTAGATTTCCAGAAGGCATTTGATGAAGTGCCACATCAAAGGTTATTGCGGAAAATAAAAGCTCATGGTTTAGGGAGTAACATATTGGCATGGCTAGAAGATTGGCTAGCAAATAGGAAACAGAGAGTAGGCATAAATGGGTCATTTTCTGGTTGACAAGATGTAACGAGTGGTGTGCCACAGGGCTCAGTGCTGGGACCTCAACTTTTTACAATTTATATGTAACCCCTTCACGGTTCTCTAGATATATGTGAGATGTGGTCTCTGTTGTAGACAGTATATTCTATAGTCCAGTAAGGAGATCACTACTACAATGGCTTAATTCTAATTATCTTACTTTATAGTTTTATCATCAGACAGTATAAGAAGATTACAGGTCAATGAACTAAATTAGACATTTGCATACATTAGAATGCATCTAGACATAATAAACATACATTCTCCATTTACATGGATTCAAAGGAGAATCTATCCCTGTGTCCAAATTCGAGTGCACTCTTTCGTTGGTGCACTTAAGTTGGAGCTCATGGTATGTATAATGTCTGCAAAACTTATGACTCCGAACCCCTTTGTTGAATTCTCTTCACGATCACTGAATCCCACTTTGAATTCTGGATGCAGAGCTACTAATACGAAGGGCGGCGGCCGAGTTTGGAAACCCGGGACGGGATGCGGCAGCCATTTGCCTCCTGAGCCCTCTTTTCAGAGCTCCTGCCCTCTTTTCTTCCAGTCGCTCCCTTTTTCCCGCTCGAAAACCCCAACTCCACCCCTTCCTCCTGGGGTTTCTGCCTGGAGACTGCGCAGCCTCACTGTCTGCAACAGTTGATACTGGTGCAGAATTATGGAAAGTCTGCTCTTAGTCACATTGGGCCAGAAATTCGTGACCAAATGCGTGAGTACGGTCTGGGTACTCACACATCTGGCCATTGGAAATGCCGGCGTTCAGCATGCACAGCGCATGCGGGGAACGCCGGCATTTCCAGACCTCGGAACGAAGGGGTTCATAGGCACAGCACGTGCGACTGCACAGGCAGCGCTTGCGCAGTGAACTTCATCGATTTCATTCATGGATTCAGTGAGGGTAAGTCCTTACAAGTTACACTTGAATAAAGCATGTGCAAAGTTGTTCCAAGGCTGCGGAGGAAGATATATTTTATCGTGGAGCTTCTGAAAGGCAATATTTTTGTTTGGGAAAGGGAGGGAAGTTATTTTAAGAAATTTTAAGTAAGTTTTAAAGTTTAAATTTTTCTTTTAAACGGGTTTTCAGAACGGTAGGTAGAAGGAGCAATTGTGGCTGTGTGAATTGAATGTGAAAATGAGTGTTCTAAAATGAGTAATGTAACATTTCCAGCACTTTTAAGAAAGAAACTTTTCATCAGTAATAAGTAATTATGTATGTATGTCCGCATATATTCCTTTACGTATATGTATGTATGTTTTATATTCCTTTACTTATGTGTATGAATGTATGTTTTTAATTATGATTTTCCAATAAGTTACTTTCTCTGAAAGTCATAATTAAATAATACATTCATACACATAAGTAAAGGAATATATACATAACATGCAAAGGAATATATACAGACATACATACTTTCAGAAGGTCCACGATAAGAAATATCTTCCTCCGCAGCCTCTGGAGCAACTGTACCCATGCTTTTTTCATGTGTAAGTTGTAAGGACTTGACCTCACTGAAAGCATGAATGAAAGCGGCGAATTTTACTGCGCACGCGCTGCCTATGCAGTTGCACGCGTTCTGCCTCTGAACCCCTTCGTTCAGAGGACAGGAAATGCCGGTTTTCCCCACATGCACTGTGCATGCTGAAAACCGGCATTTCCTCCGGCCAGACGCGTAAGTACCCTGACCGTACTCGCGCATTTGGAAGGGGATTACTGGGCCAACATTTTACATGTCAATAAAATGAAAAATTTAACAATTGCATGATTTGCCCCCTCGTATCTGCGACTGAGGGTCCAAGGAGGTGCATTGCGCAAGAGGTCATCATCATACGTATCCTCACACTGTTCCCTTTCGGGAACTGTATGAAGTGCTGGAAGGATTTATGGCCGTGATTAACGCTCATTCCGTGACCGTAACCATCTTTGAACCAGCCATTAGGGTGGTTAGTCCTATGGTGTGAGGGTTTTACGGGCTCCCACAACCCATCTGAGGGGGGGGGGCCACGCACACCCACGGACGCAAGTATCCCGCTGGATGTCCACCCAGAATTTATAGTTGGAGCTCCGACTCCACTTGCCGGGACTGTCTGGAGTGGGGTTCGAAACCCTACTCCTTCTGGCCCAGCGGCGGGGATGCTTACTGCTACGCAAAAGGCCCACTCCGCACAAAAGGTGACACCCATACGTTTCCTGCACCTTTTCCCTCCCCGTGACTGGAGCCCTATGCTGTCACTTGAAAGACCAAGCTATCATCTGCCCTTTTTGCGGCGCCTTTGACTTCTCATTACCAATGATGAGCAGGCGCTGCACCTCCACCTCCTTGAGGAGATTGCTGAGGTCATCAGCAGTTCAATTGTGAGTTCTTTTAATGCCGTGAATTGTGCTCATTCCAGCCATTTCACGTTGCTAATCGGATTGGGCCTTTGGCATAGCGGTAGGATCCCCGCCTCTGGGCCAGATCAGGGTAGGGTTTCGAACCCCGCTCCAGACAGTCCCGGCAAGTGGAGTCGGAGCTCCGGCTCTAAATTCTGGGTTGACATCCAGTGGGATATTTGCGTCCGTGGGTGTGGGTGGCACCCCCTCCTTGTATAGCTTGTGGGAGCCCGTAAAACCCTCCCGCCATAGGACTAACTGCCCTAATGGCTGGTTCAAAGATGGTTACGGTCACGGAATGAGCGTTAATCATGGCCATAAATCCTTCCACCACTTCATACAGTTCCCCAAAGGGAACAGTGTGAAGACACGTATGACGACGACATTGCTAAATAAATAAATGGAACTTAAAAAAATCTTTTAGGGCTTTTAAAAGTCTTTAAATTGCTTTAATTCTGTTTAAAACTACTTCAGGTTCTTCAAAATAATGTAAACGTTTTTAAAAGTTTATAAAAGTTACCAAAAGCTTCAAAAAACTTCCAAAAACCTATTTAAACTGCTGCTTTGCATGTAAAAATGCTTAGCAGCTTGGCAGAAACATTGGGGGCGTGTCCTGTTAAACTGAGACCTCAAGGGGCGTGTCTCAGTTGCACAGCGCGCTCCAGGCTTCGCGCTGGCTGCACTCCTGGGCGGCGTGACGTCAAACGCTGCCCGGGATTCTTCAGATTCAAAATGGAATTCCAGGCGTCCCTGGAGGTGATCGGCAGGCGCATCGGGTAAGTGCAAATCGGGACCTTGCACGCGCAGCAAGCCCTGTTCACGAATTTCTGGCCCAATGTGTCCTTAAAAGTTCTTGCCTTACCTTCACATGGGCAACTTTAACCCAGGGATTTATAACAATGATAATACAGTGTCCAAGTTAAAGATTGATAACCATACTTAGCGTACATAACATTTCCAGTGGGTATTACATATATAAATGACTTGGATGAAGGGACCGAAGGCATGGTTGCTAAATTTGCTGATGACACAAAGATAGGTAGGAAAGTAAATTGTGAAGAGGACATAAGGAGGCTACAAAGGGATATAGATAAGTTAAGTGAGTGGGAAAAGATCTGTCAAATGGAGTACAGGTAGACTATCCTTTATCCGAAAACCTCAGGACCAGCCGTGTTTCGGTTTTCGGAGAATTTCGGATTTTGGAAGTTGGGTCGGCGGGGGTCCGTGGGGGGTCGGGGCCGGCGGGGGTCCGCGGGGGGGACGGCGGGGGGGTCGGCGGGGGTCGGGGCCGGCGGGGTCCGCAGGGGGGTCAGCGGGGGTCGGGGTCGGCGGGGGGGTTGGCGGGGGTCCACATGCGGGTCGGCAGGGGGTCGTGCGCACGACTTACGCTGACGCTCAGCATAAGTCAGTGGGGGTCGGGGTCGGCAGGGGTCCGCGGGGGGGTCGGCGGGGGTCGGGGCCGGCGGGGGGGTCGGCAGGGGTCCACGGGGGGGTCCACGGGGGGTCGTGCGAATGACTTACGCTGACGCTCAGCGTAAGTCGGCGGGGGACGGGGTCGGCGGGGGTCCACGGTGGGGGTCGGGGTCGGTGGGGGGGTCGGCAGGGGTCCGCGGGGGGGTCCGCGGGGGGTCGTGCACATGACTTACCCTTTATCCGAACTTCCAAAACCGGAACCCTCTAAAAACCGAAGGTTTTTTCGTTCAGCGTAAGTCGTGCGCACGACTTACGCAGAACGAAAAAACCTTTCGGTTTTTAGAGGGTTTCGGTTTTCGGAAGTTCGGATGAAGGGTAGTCTACCTGTATAATGTGGGAAAATGTGAAGTTGTCCATTTTGGCAGGAAGAATAAAAAAGAAGCATATTATCTAAATGGTGAGAGATTGCAGAGCTCTGAGATGCAGAGGATCTGGGTATCCTAATGCGTGAATCGCAAAAGGTTAGTATTCAGGTACAACAAGTAATCAGGAAAGCTAATAGAATGTTATTGTTTATTGCGAGGGAAACTGAATACAAAAGTAGGGAGGTTATGCTTCAGTTATACAGGGCATTGGTGAGACCACATCTGGAGTACTGTGTACAGTATTGGTCTCCTTATTTAAGGAAGGATGTAAATGCATTGGAAGCAGTTCAGAGAAGGTTTACTAGACTAATACCTGGAATGGGCGGGTTGTCTTATGAGGAAAGGATGGACAAGCTAGGCTTGGATCCGCTGGAGTTTAGAAGAGTAAGAGGTGACCTGATTGAAACATATAAGATCCTGAGGGGTCTGGACAGGGTGGATGTGGGAGAATATAGAACTAGGGGTCACTGTTTAAAAATAAGGCATCACCCATTTAAGACAGAGATGAGGAGAAATTTTTTCTCACAGACGGTCGTGAGTATTTCGAACTCTCTTCCTCAGAGGCCGGTGGAAGCAGAGTCTTTAAATATTTTTAAGGCAGAGGTAGATAGATTCTTGATAAGCAAGGGGTGAAAGGTTATCGGGGGTAGGCGGGAATGTGGAGTAATCAGATCAGCCATGATCTTATTGAATGGCGGAGCAGGCTCGAGGAGTCGAATGGCCTACACCTGCTCCTAATTTGTATATTCGTATGTAACCTGTGCAGCAGCTAGGGCCTGAAAATCAGCTTCAATGCCCCTGGGCTGGGAAAGGGGGACATGAGGCAACATTCTCCCTCTTACCCCTTTCTAAACTCCTTTTGCAGGGTTTTAGAAGTGGAGCATTTACAGACAGGAAGCTCAGACCAAACATCACTTCAAGATCAGACAAAGTCACTCGATTCATCAGGACCTGATTCAATCGCTCCCCCAATCTGCTGGCACACCAGCGAGTTCACACTGATGAGAGACCTTTTAAATGGTCTGAGTGTGGGAGGTCCCAGGACCTGAAGAGACACCAGCTGGAGATAGCAGGAGAGATTATGTTCACCTGCTCAGTGTGTGGGAAGGGATTCAGTCGGTCCTCTAATCTGCTGGCACACCAGCGAGTTCACACTGAGGAGAGGCTGGTGAAACATTCCAACTGTGGGAAAAGCTTTAAAAGGTCCCAGGAGCTGAAGGGACACCAGCTGGAGAGAGCAGGAAAGAGGCCATTCACCTGCTGCGTGTGTGGGAAGGGATTCACTGAGTCATCCGACCTGTTGAGACACCAGCAAGTTCACACCGGGGAGAGGCAGTTCACCTGCTCCGTGTGTGGGAAAGGATTTACTCGGTCATTCCATCTGTTGAGACACCAGCAAGTTCACACTGATGAGAGACCATTTAAGTGTTCTGACTGTGGGAAGAGCTTTAAAAGCTCTGGGGATCTGAAAGAACACCAGCGAGTTCACACTGGGGAGAGGTCATTCACCTGCTCCGTGTGTGGGAAGGGATTCAATCGGACATCCAATCTGTTGAGCCACCAGCAAGTTCACACTGATGAGAGACCATTTAAGTGTTCTGACTGTGGGAAGAGCTTTAAAAGCTCTGGGAATCTGAAAGAACACCAGCGAGTTCACACTGGGGAGAGGCAGTTCACCTGCTCCGTTAGTGGGAAGGGACTCACTTGGTCATCCCATCTGTTGAGACACCAGCAAGTTCACACTGATGAGAGACCATTTAAGTGTTCTGATTGTGGGAAGAGCTTTAAAAGCTCTGGGGAACTGAAAGAACACCAGCGAGTTCACACTGATGAGAGACTATTTAAATGTTCTGACTGTGGGAAGAGCTTTAAAAGCTCTGGACATTTGACGGCACACCAGCTTGTTCACACTGGGGAGCGGCTGTTCACCTGCTCAGTGTGTGGGCAGGGATTCACTCTGTCCTCGAGACTGCTGGCACACCAACAAGTTCACACCGGGGAGAGGCCGTTCACCTGCTCCGTGTGTGGGAAGGGATTCACTTGGTCATCCAACCTGCTGAGACACCAGCAAGTTCACACTGATGAGAGACCATTTAAGTGTTCTGACTGTGGGAAGAGCTTTAAAAGCTCTGGGGATCTGAAAGAACACCAGCGAGTTCACACTGGGGCAAGGCCGTTCACCTGCTCCGTGTTTGGGAAGGGATTCAATCCGTCATCCCATCTGTTGAGACACCAGCAAGTTCACACTGTTCTGTAGCTGGGGCGACATGAACATGGAATGGATGAATGTTTTAGAAATTCTTGGACTGCTGTTTTATCTTTAAGACTGTTGTGCTGATGATTCCCTTTGTTTGACTGTTCATGGTGTTGCATAGAATGTACAGCACAGAAACAGGCCATTCAGCCCAACTGGTCCATGCCAGTGTTTATGCTCCACACCCACCCTACTTCAATGAACCCGATCAACACATCCTCTCATTCCTTTCTCCCTTGTGTGGCTTTCTCATAAATCCATCTATGCTGTTCATCTCAACTACTCCCTGTGGTAGCGAGTTCCCCATTCTCACCACTCTCTGGGTAAAGACATTTCTCCTGAATTCCCTACTTGATCTTTCAGAGACTATTTTATATTGATGGCCCCTTTAAATATGATGAGATTCTGTTAAGATGACCAGTATATTGTACTTTGTCTTTTTCTGATGAATGAAACATTACTGAGCCCCTGTACCCGTGTTATGGGATGAAGTGCCAGACAAGTGAAGGCACAACGTCTGGGTGTGAATCTAATAATAACATCATGGACCGTATAGGTGTGATAACCAGACGGGCTTGTGGTTTTAGTCTGGTCACAGATGGACTAAATTCCCTGGATTAGCAGGAGTTCAGGAGGCGGTCAACAGATGGGTTCAAACAATCCCATTTCCTGAGCGGTAACTAAGCTTGTGTATAAGAACAGGCCACTTAAGCCGTTGTCAGTTGGAACAGACTCGAGAAGATCGCACACGAATCCACTGTACTTCTATTCTCCAGATTGAAGGAATTATCACCTGATCTGTGTTATGCAGCGCTCTTAAAGCCTGGAGAGACAATTTGTGTTCTTGTGAACTTGATTATCTGGTATCCGAAACCCTAGGACTCCTGATCATTGGAGTCAACCTCAGTGTGTGGAAAGGGATTCCCTGGAGTATCCCACCCGCTGACACACCAGAGTGTCCACATTGTGACTGCGGTGGGTCGATTCCACTGTTTCCGATGCCTTTAATCACATCCAGGACTGAACCATTCAGGCAACTGAGGCTTGTTAATGTTAAGAGCCCCCAATAACTGGGCTGGATTTAAAGATTATTCCCTGTTCTCTCAGTACCTGTGCGCAGAGAAAAGCTGATGTTATAGAATCATAGAGCACAGTGGGATGCCTTTCAGCCAATCGTGCTGCTGCTGGCTCTCTGAAAGAGTGATGCAATTAGTCCCACTGCCCTGCTCTTAGCCTACAGCCCTGCAAATTTCTGCTTTTAGTATATGTCCAATTCCCTTTTGAAAGTTATTATTGAATCTGCTTCCACCTCCCATTCAGGCAATGCATTCCAGATCATCACAATTTGCTGTGTAAAAAAAGGTCTCCTCATTTCCTCTCTAGATTCTTTTGCCAATGATCTGAAATCTGTGTCCTCTCATTACCGACCCTCCTGCCAGTGACAACAGCTTCTCCTTGTTTGCTCGATCAAAACCCCTCATAATTTTGAGCACCTCGATCACAGCTCCACTTAACCGTCTCTGCTCCAAGTTATATTGCCATTGTTTTGTGAACTTTTGCTCTGATCGAGGTGCTGGATGTCCATGCCTGGGGAATGGGACATTCTATCCTTGTGAGCACCGAGTGTCAGCATCCAGCAATCTCTGGTCAGGGACTGTCTTTTTAAACTGCCTCACCTGAGCTTTTTGACTCCCTGATTTCATTATTAAACATTTCAGAGTTTTTGCAGAGTGACCAAGGCTGAACAGATAAATGTGAGGTATTACATTTTGGTAGGAAGAATGGGGAGGTCACTTATCACTTGGAGGGTGCGAGTCTAGGTGGGGTAGAGGAATAAAGGGATCTCGGAGTACAAATACACAAATCACTAAAAGTTGTGACACAGGTTAGCAAGGCCATAAAAAAAGCAAACCAAGCACTAGGGTTTATTTCTAGAGGGATAGAATTGAAAAGTAGTGAAGTTATGCTAAACCTGTATCGAGCCTTGGTTAGACCACACTTAGAGTACTGCGTACAGTTCTGGTCACCATATTATAAAACGGATATAGAGGCACTGGAGAGGGTGCAGAGAAGATTTACAAGGATGATACCAGAAATGCGAGGGTATACATATCAGGAAAGGATGAACAGGCTGGGTCTCTTTTCTCTTGAAAAAAGGAGACTGAGGGGTGACCGAATAGAGGTCTTTAGAATAATGAAAAATGCTGATCGAGTGGATACAGAGAGAATTCGCTGCTCACGATGTGGTCTCCTCTACATTGGTGAATCCAAACCCAGATTGGGTGACCACTTTGCGGAACACCTCTGCTCAGTCCGTAAGGGTGACCCCGAGCTTCCGGTCGCCTGTCATTTTAATTCATTGCCCCATTCCCACTCAGACCTCACCGTCCTCGGGCTCTTGCATTGTTCCACGGAAACCCAGCGTAAGCTCGAGGAACAGCACCTCATCTTCCGATCAGGCACTTTACAGCCTTCCGGACTCAATATCGAGTTCAACAATTTCAGATCATAACCTCCGCCCCTATTACATTTTTATATATTTTTTATCCACCACTTTGTTTTGGCCCTTCCCCCTTTTTCTCTCTCCCACATGGCAGCTGTCTCTCATTCTGCCAGAACATTTCACACTTCACACTGCATCCATTGAATAAACATCTCGAGCCGTCTTTTGTCTCTTTACTGCTCCTATCTTCACTTCTCTTTTGTTATTTCATCCCCATTTCCCAGCCCCCAAATTGGCCTTTTAATCTGTTTCATTTCCTGTGTTTCCTCTCAGTCCTGATGAAGGGTTTTGACCTGAAACGTTGACTCGATTTCTCTCTCCACAGATGTTGCCTGGCCTGCTGAGTTTTTCCAGCATTTTCTGTTGCTCAGCACACACCCTGGGCCCCTGTCAATCATCCTCCCCCGCGCCTGCGCGCTGGGCCCCTGAGCTCCAGGCTGCCGCGCGGGGCTTTCTTTGTAAAGTCGGTGTTGGTGAAGAGCTGCAATCAGTGAGGGAAAGTGAGTTTTCCCCTAGATCCGATTGAGATCAGAGGAGGGGAGAGAATAAAGGGGAATCCAAACCTGACAGTCTGTGGATCCGGGCCCCGAGCGGAGCTTCTTCAGTTTGGCGGAGCGCACCTGTAGGACAAAGGTCCTCTACCAACCTGCCCCCGCCACGCAGTGCTGCCCCCTGATGATCAAAATCCATGACAAGGCCTTGGACAACGTGGACCACTTTCCATACCTCGGGATCCTACTGTCAACAAGGGCAGACGTCGACGACAAAGTCCAACACCGCCTTCAGTGTGCCAGTGCAGCCTTCGGTCACCTGAGGAAGAGGGTGTTTGAAGACCAGGACCTCAAACCCGGCACCAAGCTCATGGTCTACAGAGCAGTAGTGATACCCGCCCTCCTGTATGCCTCAGAGACATGGACCATGTACAGCAGGCACCTCAAAGCAAAAAATAAACCCTTTTCAATTTAATTTAAAATAAGACAATACTTTAGAAAATATGATTAAATATAAAATAAATATTCACAACCTCCGCCTTTTTACTCCAGACACACCCCTCCTCCAGCATTCATATGTGTGAAAGTCTCAGAGGGTGCAGAATTCTTAAAGTGCATCCAGCAGAGCTTTTTGAGGCAGCATTTAGAAAGTCCTACAAGAGAGGGGGCGGTACTGGACCTAATTCTAGGGAATGTGGCCGGGCAAGTGGTAGAAGTGTCAATAGGAGAGCATTTTGGTGACAGTGACCATAATTCGGTGAGATTTAAGGTAGTCATGGAAAGGGACAAAGATGGACCAGAAATAAATGTTCTAAATTGGGGGAAGGCCGATTTTAATATGATAAGGCAGGATCTGGCCAAAGTGGACTGGGATCAGCTACTTGTAGGAAAATCCACATCAGAGCAGTGGGAATCTTTCAGAAAGGAAATTGAGAGATTACAATGGCAACATGTTCCTGTAAAGGTCAAGGGTGGGACCAACAAGCCCAGGGACCCCTGGATGTCAAGGGATATACGAGAATGGATTAGGCAAAAAAGGGAGGCTTTTGGCAGATACAAAGGACTAAAAACAGTGGAAGCCCTAATGGAGTATAGAACTTGCCGGGGGGGTACTTAAAAAAGAAATTCAGAGAGCAAAGAGGGGGCATGAAATAACACTGGTGGGCAAAATAAAGGAAAATCCCAAGGTGTTTTATAAATATATTAAGGGCAAGAGGATAACCAGGGAAAGAACAGGGCCCATTAGGGACCAAAGTGACAATTTGTGTGTAGAGCCGGAAGATGTGGGTGAGGTTTTAAATTAATATTTTGCATCTGTGTTCACTATAGAGAAGGACGATGTAGGCATAGAAATCAGGCAGGGGGATTGTGATATACTTAAACAAATTAGTATTGAGAGGGAGGAGGTACTAGCAGTTTTAGCACGCTTAAAAGTGGATAAATCCTCAGACCCTGACGGGATGTATCCCAGGCTGCTGGGTGAGGCAAGCGAGGAGATTGCAGGGGCTCTGACACAAATTTTCAGAACCTCTCTGGCTACAGGGGAGGTGCCAGAGGACTGGAGAACAGCTAACATAGTACCATTATTCAAGAAGGGTAGTAGTAGGGATAAACCAGGAAATTACAGGCCAGTGAGCCGAACATCAGTGGTAGGGAAATTATTGGAAAAAATTCTGAGGGACAGAATTAGTCTCCACTTGGAGAGGCAAGGATTAATCAAGGATAGTCAGCATAGCTTTGTCAGGGGGAGATCATGTCTAACCAATTTGACTGAATTTTTCGATGGGGGTGACTAGGTGTGTGGATGAGGGCAGTCCAGTTGATGTAGTCTACATGGACTTCAGTAAGGCTTTTGACAAAGTCCCACATGGGAGACTGGTCAAGAAGGTAAGAGCCCATGGGATCCAGGGCAATTTGGCACATGGGATTGAAAATTGGCTTAGTGGCAGGAGGCAGAGGGTGATGGTCGAAGGTTGTTTTTTTGACTGGAAGCCTGTGTCCAGTGGTGTACCACAGGGATCAGTGCTGGGTCCTTTGCTGCTTGTAGTGTACATTAATGATTTAGATATGAATGTAGGAGGTATGATCCATAAGTTCGCAGATGACACGAAAATTGGTGGAGTGGTAAATAGCGAGGAGGGAAGCCTCAGGCTACAGGAGAATATAGACGGGTTGGTTGGATGGGCAGTACAGTGGCAAATGGAATTTAACCCTGAAAAGTGTGAGGTGATGCATGTTGGGAGGACTAACAAGGGAATACACAATGAACGGTAGAACCCTAGGAAGGACAGAGGATGAGAGGGACCTTGGTGTACATGTACATAGATCCCTGAGGGCAGCAGGACAGCTAGATAGGGTGATTAAGAAGGCATATGGGATACTTATATTCTATGCCTTGGCTAATGAAGGCAAGAGCAGGGAGGTTATGATGGAGCTGTACAAAACGCTAGTTAGGCCACAGCTGGAATAGTGTGTGCAGTTCTGGTTGCCACACTATAGGAAGGATGTGATTGCATTGGAGAGGGTGCAGAGGAGATTCACCAGGGTGTTACCTGGGCTGGAGCACTTCAGCTATGAAGAGAGACTGGACAGGCTGGGGTTGTTTTCCTTAGAGCAGAGAAGGCTGAGGGGGGACCTGATTGAGGTGTACAAAATTATGAGGGGCATAGATAGGGTAGATAGAAAGGAACTTTTCCCCTTATTAGAGGGGTCAATAACAAGGGGGCATAGATTCAAGGTAAGGGGCAGGAGGTTTAGAGGGGATTTGAGGGAAAACTTTTTCACCCAGAGGGTGGTTGGAATCTAGAACTCACTGCCTGAAAGGCTGGTAGAGGCATTAAATCCTCACAACATTCAAGAAGCATTTAGATGAGCACTTGAAACACCATAGCATACAAGGCTACGGATCAAGTGCTGGAAAATGGGATTAGAATAGACAAGGCTTGATGGCTGGCGCGGACACGATGGGCCAAAGGGCCTCTTTCTGTGCTGTATAAATCTATGACTCTATGGTAGCACTCTTGCCTCTGAGGCATAAGGTTGTGGGTTCAAGTCCCACTCCAGAGACTTGAGCACAAAAATCCAGGCTGACACTCCAGTGCAGTACTGAAGCACTGTCAGAGGTGGCGTCTTTTGGATGAGACATTAAACTGAGGCCATGTCTGCTCTCTCAGGTGGATGTAAAAGAGCCCATGACACTATCTTGAGAAAGAAAGACTTGCATTTATATAGTGCTTTCATGACCAGCAGACGTCTTGAAGTGCTTTACAGCCAATGAAGTACTTTTGAGGTGTAGTCACTATTGTAATGTGGGAAAGAGCAGAGGAAATATCCCCGGTGTCCTAGCCAATGTTTATCCCTCAATCAATGTAACAAAAGGATAATAGCAAAATACTGCGGCTGCTGGAAATCTGAAATAACAACAGGAAATGCAGGAAACACTCAACATGCCAGGCAACATCTGTAGAGAGAGAAACAGAATTAACAAAAAGATAGATTATCTGTTCATTATCACATTGCTGTTTGTGGGAGCTTGCTGTGCGCTATTTGACTGCTGCATTTCCTACATTACAACAGTGACTACACTTCAAAAGTACTTCATTGGCTGTAAAGCACTTTGGGTCGTCCGGTGGTGGTGAAAGGTGCTATAGAAATCAGGCCATCTTAGACTGGGTATTATGTAATGAGAAAGGATTAATTAGTAATCTTGTTGTACGAGGCCCCTTGGGTCGGAGCGATCATAATATGATCGAATTCTTCATTAAGATGGAGAATGAAGTAGTTGACTCAGAGACTAGGGTCCTCAATTTAAATAAAGGAAACTATGATGGTCTGTGGAGCGAGTTGGGTAAGATTGATTGGGGAATGGCACTCAAAGGGATGACGGTGGATAGGCAATGGCAAACATTCAAAGACCGAATGGATGAGCTACAGAATTTGTTCATCCCAGTTTGGCATAAAAATAAAACAAAAAAGGTGACTCAACCGTGGCTAACAAGGGAAATTAGGGATAGCATAAGATCCAAGGAGAGGACATCTAAATTTGCCAGAAAAAGCAATAATCCTGAGGATTGGGAGCAGTTTGGGATTCAACAAAGGAGGACAAAGGGATTAATTAAGAAAGGGAAAATAGAATATGAGAGTAAGCTTGCAGGGAACATAAAAATTGACTGTAAAAGCTTTTATAGATATGTGAAGAGAAAAAGATTGGTGAAGTCAAGCGTAGGTCCCTTGCAGTCAGAATCAGGGGAATTTATAATGGGAAACAAAGAAATGGCAGACCAACTAAATTCATACTTTGGTTCTGTCTTCACAAAGGAGGACACAAATAACCTCCCAGAGATGCCGGGGAACATAGGGTCTGATGAAAGGGTGGAACTGAAAGAAATCAGTATCTGTAGGGAAATGGTGTTGGGAAAATTGATGGGACTGAAGGCCGATAAATCCCCAGGGCCTGATAATTTACATCCCAGGGTACTTAAGGAAGTGGCCCTAGAAATAGTAGATGATTTGCTGGTCATCTTCCAGAACTCGATAGACTCTGGAACAGTACCCATGGATTGGAGGGTAGCTAATGTTACCCCACTATTCAAAAAAGGTGGTAGAGAAAAAGTGGGGAATTATAGACTGGTAAGCCTGACATCGGTAGTGGGGAAAATGCTAGAGTCTATTATAAAAGATGTAATAGCAGAGCACTTGGAAAGCAGTGACAGGATCGGACAAAGTCAACATGGATTTACCAAAGGTAAATCATGCTTGACTAATCTACTGGAATTTTTTGAGGATGTAACTGGTAAAATAGATAAGGGAGAACCAGTGGATGTGGTGTATTTGGACTTTCAGAAGGCTTTCAATAAGGTCCCACATAAGAGATTAGCGTGCAAAATTAAGGCACATGGGATTGGGGTCAAGGTATTGACTTGGATAGAGAACTGGTTGGCGGACAGAAAGCAAAGAGTTGGAATAAACGGTTCGTTTTCCGAGTGGCAGGCAGTGACTAGTGGGCTACCGCAAGATTCGGTCCTAGGACCCCAGCTGTTCACAATATATATTAATGATCTGGATGAGGGAATTGGATGTAATATCTCCAAATTTGCAGATGACACAAAGCTGGGTGGGAGGGTAAGCTGTGAGGAGGATGTCGTGAAACTCCAGTATGATTTGGACAGGTTGGGTGATTGGGCAGAAACATGGCAAATGCACTATAATGTGGGTAAATGTGAGGTTATCCACTTTGGTGGCAAAAACAGGAAGACATATTATTATTTGAATGGCAATAGATTGGGAGAAGGGGAAGTGCAAGGAGACCTGGGTGTTCTTGTGCACCAGTCACTGAAGGTAAGCATGCAGGTGCAGCAGGCGGTTAAGAAGGCAAATGGTATGTTGGCCTTCGTAGCAAGAGGGTTCGAGTACAGGAACAAGGATGTCTTGCTACAGTTGTACAGGACCTTGGTGAGACCACACCTTGAGTATTGTGTGCAGTTTTGGTCACCTTACCTGAGGAAGGACGTTCTTGCCATGGAAGGAGTGCAGCGAAGATTCACCAGGCTGATACCTGGGATGGCAGGAATGACGTATGAGGAGAGCTTGTGTCGATTGGGCTTATACTCACTGGAGTTCAGAAGATTGAGAGGGGATCTCATCGAAATCTATAAAATTCTGTCAGGCCTGGACAGACTAGATGCAGGAAGGATGTTTCTGATGGCCAGGGAGTCCAGAACCAGGAGTCATAGTCTAAGGATAAGGGGTAAGCCATTTAGGACTGAAATGAGGAGGAATTTCTTCACCCAGAGAGTGGTGAACCTGTGGAATTCTCTGCCACAGAGGGCGGTGGTGGCCCGTTCATTAAATATATTTAAGAAAGAGTTGGATATATTTCTTAAGGCTAAAGGGATCAAGGGGTATGGGGAGAAGGCAGGGACAGGGTACTGAATTTGGATGATCAGCCATGATCTCATTGAATGGTGGAGCAGGCTCGAGGGGCCGAATGGCCTACTCCTGCTCCTATCTTCTATGTCTATGGCTAAGTCTTTCTTTCTTCACTGGTCTCACCAGCGACCTCTTCTGGCTGATGGTTGATTGACAGACGATAGTCCGCGCATGTGCACAGGGAGCGGCGGTTTGGGCCGAATCCGGCACAGCGACCCCTCCCGGTCACCAAGGGCAACAACCGCGCATGCCCAGAGGAGACCAACCACCCTCCCCCACTCGGAGCTGCGACTGCGCACTCGGATCCTGCCGGACGGAGTCGGCGCGGGGCATTCCGGGGAAAGGCCTTGGTGTCGGGTCCAGAGTCGCGATCGGTGACGCAAAGTGAGTTTTCTCCGCTCCGATTGGGTGGAGAATCGCATGGGGTCGGGGGGCAGGGGTGGATTAGGAGAGAATAAAGAGAAATAGAAAAACCTGAGAGCCCGCGAGGCCCCGGACCAAGCGGCGTCAGTTGGACGGAGCACGTGATCTCCTCGGGGACACGTGACCCAGCCCAGGGCCTGATTGACGGGAGCTTCCGACCAATAGGGAGCGAGCGGGGCGGGGCTGGAGTAGTGAGCTGGCGGCGGGTCCTCCAACCAATCGGGGAGCCCGAGGGGCGGGACTGCGCTGGCTGATTGTCTGATCCGCAGGGCAGCGAGTTTCTCCAGTCCTTTGTTCAGGGCCCGGGGCCAGGGGAGACTGTGGGCCTTTATTCCCCTCATTGGACACAAGGCTCTTTGGCTCTCAATACACTGGCTCAGGTTTTAATAGAGACTTTTAAAATTCATCAATAAAAGCAGTTAAACCTCGTGCTTCTGTGGATCAAACTTTCTAATATTTTATAGAATCATAAAATGGTTACAACACAGAAGGAGGCCATTCAGCCCGTCGAGCCCGTGCCGGCTCTCTGCAAGACCACCTCAGCTAGTCCCACTCCCCGCCCTTTCCCCGTAACCCTGCAATTCTTTTTCATTCAGGTACTTATCCAATTCCCTTTTGAAAGCGGTGATTGAATCTGCCTCCACCACCCTTTCAGGCAGTGCATTCCAGATCCTAACCACTCGCTGCATAATTTTTTTTTTCCTCATGTCGCCTTTGGTTCTTCTGCCAATCACCTTAAATCTGTGTCCTCTGGTTCTCGACCCTTCCGCCAATGGGAACAGTTTCCACTCTGTCCAGACCCATCATGATTTTGAACACTTCTATCAAATCTCCTCTCTACCTTCCCTGCTGAAAGGAGAACCACCCCAGCTTCTCGAGTCCATCCACATAACTGAAGTCCCTCATCCCTTATCCCTGGAACCACTCTTGTAAATCTTTTCTGCACCCTCTCTAAGGCCTTCACATCCTTCCTAAAGTGCGGTGCCCAGAATTGAACACAATATTCCAGATGAGACCGAACAAGTGTTTTATAAATGTTCATCATAACCTCCTTGCTTTTGGACTCTATGCCTCTATTTATAAAGCCCAGGATCCCATATGCTTTTTTAACCGCTTTCTCAACCTGCCCTGCCACCTTCAATGATTTGTGCACACATACCCCCAGGTCTCTCTGTTCATGCACCCACTTTAGAATTGTACCCTTTAGTTTATATTGCCTCACTTGGTTCTTCCTACCAAAATGTATCACTTTGCACTTTTCTGCGTTAAATTTCATCTCCCACGTGTCCACCCATTCCACCAGCCTGTCTATGTCTTCTTGAAGTCTATCACTATCCTCCTCACTGTTCACTTTACTTCCAAGTTTTCTGTCATCTGCAAATTTTGAAATTGTGCCCTGTACACCCAAGTCTAAGTCATTAATATATATCAATAAAGCAGTGGTCCTAGTACCGATCCCTGGGGAACACCACTGTATACCTTCCTCCAGTCCGAAAAACAACCATTCACCACTACCCTCTGTTTTCTGTCACTTTGCCAATTTTGTATCCATGTTGCCACTGTCCCTTTTATTCCATGGTCTTCAACTTTGCTGGCAAGCCTATTATGTGGCACTTGTTGAACGCCTTTTGGAAATAAATGTACACCACGTTAACCGCATTGCCCTCATCAACCCTCTCTGTTACCTCATCAAAAAACTCAATCAGAATCAGAGCGGCCGGGCCCGGCAGACGTGCAGCCAGAGCCCCGGCACCAGGAAACCCAGGGTGCAGTGCCTCCCCCATCCGAGCCGCCGCTTCCCAGTTTCTTCAGCCGGTTCCACCGAGTCCAAATCGGGAAAAGGACAGGAGCCAGGCTCCCAGAATGGCCCGCGGCCCCGGGGCACATGCGCACTCTCAGCGGGGAAATCAGCGCGTTGGATAGAGCGGTTTCTGGGGCACGGGGGATTGTGGGTGCTGCAGCCGCCATTAGTCAGCGGCTGTCGGGAAGAGTTTTATTGCAGGCTGACGGAAGGTAGGTCCCTGGCCACCTGTGGAGGTGTTTTTGTTGCTTCATTGTTGAGGATGTAACTAGTAAAATAGATAAGGGAGAACCAGTGGATGTTGTGTATTTGGACTTTCAGAAGGCTTTCGATAAGGTCCCGCATAGGAGATTAGCGTGTAAAGTTAAGGCACATGGGATTGGGGGCAAGGTATTGACTTGGATAGAGAACTGGTTGGCAGACAGAAAGCAAAGAGTTGGAATAAACGGGTCTTTTTCCGAGTGGCAGGCAGTGACTAGTGGGGTACCGCAGGGATCGGTCCTTGGACCCCAGCTATTCACAATATATATTAATGATCTAGACAAGGGAACTAGATGTAATATCTCCAAATTTGCAGATGACACAAAGCTGGGTGGGCGTGTGTGCTGTGAGGAGGATGCTGAGAAACTACAGGATGATTTGGACAGGTTGGGTGATTGGGCAGAAGCATGGCAGATGCAATATAACGTGGATAAATGTGAAGTTATCCACTTTGGTGGCCAAAACAGGAAGGCAGATTATTATCTGAATGGCAATAGATTGGGAGAAGGGGAAGTGCAACGAAACCTGGGTGTCCTTGTGCACCAGTCGCTGAAGGTAAGCATGCAGGTGCAGTAGGCGGCTAAGAAGGCAAATGGTATGTTGGCCTTCATAGCGAGAGGGTTCGAGTACAGGAACAAGGATGTCTTGCTGCAGTTGTACAGGGCCTTGCTGAGACCACATCTTGAGTATTGTGTGCAGTTTTGGTCGCCTTATCTGAGGAAGGATGTTCTTGCCGTGGAAGGAGTTCAGCGAAGATTCACCAGGCTGATACCTGGGATGGCAGGAATGACGTATGAGGAGACATTGGGATGATTGGGCTTGTACTCGCTGGAGTTTAGAAGAATGAGAAGGGATCTCATTGAAAGTTATAAAATTCTGACAGGACTGGACAGACTAGATGCAGGAAGGATGTTCCCGATGGTCGGGGAGTCCAGAACCAGGGGTCACAGTCTAAGCATAAGGGGTAGGCCATTTAGGATAGAAATGAGGAGGAATTTCTTCACCCAGAGAGTGGTGAACCTGTGGAATTCTCTACCACAGAAGGCAGTAGAGGCCAATACATTAAATATATTCAAGAAGGAGTTGGATATATTTCTTAAGGCTAAAGGGATCAAGGGATATGGGGAGAAAGCAGGTACCGGGTACTGAACTTGGATGATCAGCCATGATCGCATTGAATGGCAGAGCAGGCTCGAGGGGCCAAATGGCCTACTCCTGCTCCTATCTTCTATGTTTCTATATTTCTATGTTTCAGTTTGAGCTAGAGTGGAGATGGCAGAGAAGCTGCTGGGTTTAACCCCCAGTACTTCTGAGCCCAGGAGGACCCAACAATTTCCAATGTGAGACTGTCAAGGGAGGTGGATTCTGGGGGAGATTAGGTTGTTAAACAGACACTGTCCGTACAATATAAAAGAGTATTGTTTTAGGAACAAGTATTTCTGTAGAGGCTTTTAATCCAGTTTACATATTCAGATTTGTTTTAATTCATTCTTGGGATGTGGGCGTCGCTAGCAAGAGCACCATATATGTCCAATCCCCAGTTGCCCATTGAGAAGGGGGTGGTGAGTCGCCTTCTTGAACACCTGCAGTCCGTGTGGTGAAGGTACTCCCACAATGTTGTTAGGTAAGGAGTTCCAGGATTTTGACCCAGCAACGATGAATATATCTGAGTCAGGATGGTGTGTGACTTGAAGGGGTACTTGGAGATGATGGTGCTCCCATACACCTTCTGCCCTTGTCCTTCTAGGTGGTGGAGGTTGCAGGTTTGGGATGTTCTATCAAAGTTCTGGTCGAGTTGCAGATGTATAAAGTTCCTCTCCTTCGCCCCTCCCCCTCCCCCTCCCCCTCCCACTCCCACCTCTCTCTCTCCTCCCATAGAGGTCAGAGTCATGTGTAGGCCCAGACCAGGTGGCGGACTCCCTTCCCTGAAGGACATCAGTGAACCAGTTGGGTTTTTATGACAATTCGGCAACTTACATGGTCACTTTTTTCTAGTGCCGGCCCCACAAATGACCAGATTCATTGAGCTCAATTTCACAACCTGCCTTTGTTTTCTTGTGGGTTCTCTCTCACGCTCCCTGTTTTAAATTAATTTTACAGGGTATTAGAAGGGGAGGATTTGCAGACAGGAAACTCAAACCAAACATCACGTCAAGATCTGATAGAATCACTCGACTCATCGGATCTGAATATCACCGGCCTCTGAACATGGAAGCAAAAAGCACCGTTCACAGCGGGGAGAAACCGTACACGTGTTCTGTGTGTGGACAAGGCTTCAACCAACCCTCTGGCCTATCAAGACACAAGCACATTCACACCGGGGAGAGGCCGTTCACCTGCTCCGAGTGTGGGAAGGGATTCACTGATTCATCCACCCTGCTGAGACACCAGCGAGTTCACACTGGGGAGAGGCCGTTCACCTGCTCCGTGTGTGGGAAGGGATTCACTGAGTCATCCAACCTGCTGAATCACCAGCGAGTTCACACTGAGGAGAGACCATTTAAATGCTTGGACTGTGGGAAGTGCTATAAAAGTTCCTGGGATCTGACGTACCATCAACGTGTTCACACTGGGGAGAGACTGTTCAGGTGCTCTCACTGCGGGACTGGGTTCAGGCGATCATCTGAGCTCACTATACACCAGCGCACTCACACTGGGGAGAGACCATTCACCTGCCCTGAGTGTGGGAAGAGATTCACTCAATCATCCACCCTGCTGAGGCACCAGCGAGTTCACACTGGGGAGAGACCGTTCACCTGCTCCGTGTGTAGGGAGGGATTCAATCGGTCATCCAACCTGCTGAGACACCAGCGAGTTCACAAGTGACTGCAGGGGTTGGATTCTGTTGTTATTGCTGCTGTTAATCACATCCAGGGCTGAACCATGTTCATTCTGACAGTTGGGGTTTGTTTCTGCTGATGTTAATAACCCCAATAACTGGGCTGGAGTTTAATATTCTGGATAGATGTCAAATAAATCAGCTTTGTTTTAAACACATTGTTGTAAATTTTTGTCTTTCCCACCTGAGTGTTTATCCTCACCTGGCTGGAGCTCAGAAAGGACAATCTGGGGGAGGATCGTACGGTGGGAACAGAACTCCAGCCTGGACACAGTCCTTCAGGGACACACTGAGAGGGGCAAACGGCACTTTGGTCTTTCTTGCCTCTCTTCACTGATAGCAAAGTTGCCGTGCGGGTTAATCTCGAGGCGTGTGAGAAACGTAACCCAGCCGCTCTCTGCCATGGTTCAGAGCTCCTAGGCATGGAACAGAAGGCTCCTTTAGGGATGTACCCCAGTGCTTTTTTTTAATGGCTACTTTTAGTGATTTGTGTATCTGTATCCCTGGATCCCTCTGCTCCTCCATAGAAACATAGAAACATAGAAGATAGCAGCAGGAGTAAGCCATTCAGCCCTTCGAGCCTGCTCCGCCATTCAATGTGAACATGGCTGATCATCCAAATTCTGTACCCTGTCCCTGCCTTTTCCCCATATCCCTTGATCCCTTTAGCCTCAAGAAATATATCCAACTCTTTCTTGAATATATTTAATGAACTAGCCTCCACCGCCCTCTGTGGCAGAGAATTCCACAGGTTCACCACTCTCTGGGTGAAGACATTCCTCCTCATTTCAGTCCTAAATGGCTTACCCCTTATCCTTAGACTATGACCCCTGGTTCTGGGCACCCCGGCCATCAGAAACATCCTTCCTGCATCTAGTCTGTCCAGACCTGCCAGAATTTCATAGGTTTTGATGAGATCCCCTCTCAATCTTCCAAACTCCAGTGAGTATAAGACCAATCGACACAATCTCTCCTCATACGTCATTCCTGCCATCCCAGGTATCAGCCTGGTGAATCTTCACTGCATTCCCTCCATGGCAAGAACGTCCTTCCTCAGGTAAGGTGACCAAAACTGCACACAATACTCAAGGTGCGGTCTCACCAAGGCCCTGTACAACTGTAGCAAGACACCCTTGTTCCTGTACTCAAACCCTCTTGCTACGAAGGCCAACATACCATTTGCCTTCTTAACCGCCTGCTGCACCTGCATGCTTACCTTCAGCGACTGGTGCACAAGGACACCCAGGTCTCTTTGCACTTCCCCTTCTCCCAATCTATTGGCATTCAAATAATAATCTGCCTTCCTGTTTTTGCCACCAAAGTGGATAACCTCACATTTATCCACATTATAGTGCATTTGCCACGTTTCTGCCCAATCACCCAACCTGTCCAAATCGTACTGGAGTTTCCCGACATCCTCCTCACAGCTTACCCGCCCGCCCAGCTTTGTGTCGTCTGCAAATTTGGAGATATTACATCCAATTCCCTCATCCAGATCATTAATATATATTGTGAACAGCTGGGGTCCTAGGACCGATCCTTGCGGTACCCCACTAGTCACTGCCTGCCACTCAGAAAATGACCCATTTAATCCAACTCTTTGCCTTCTGTCCGCCAATCAGTTCTCTATCCAAGTCAATACCTTGCCCCCAATCCCATGTGCCTTAATTTTGCACGCTAATCTCTTGAGCCCATTTAGACTCTTAGGGGGAAATTTGGTGGCGCCCCCTTTGGGTCGCTAACGTCACCGGGGCTAATTTTAGCCCCCTGAAAAAGTTAGCGCCCCTGCGCATTAAATTCAGTGGTAGCGTCCCAGGCAGGAGGCGGGGTGCTACTGGAAGCGCTCCCCTCCCTCTTGGAGCGCTACCAGTGAATTTCCCGGCACTTCGTGTAACAGCGCCACGCCCGTCGGCACATAGCACCGCGTCATAGCAGACCTTCCTCCCTGATTAAAGGGGAGGGGCCTAGCACTGCACACACCGGGGCCCTGCTGGACCACCGGGGAGCGGGCTGTCGGATCAAGAGGAGCACCGGGCTGAGCGATCACGGCCGACACCCCCGAAGAAGAAAGGGGAAGGGGGCAGGTGCTGGCACAAGGCCAAAATAAAAAGTTGCCACCCGACACCTGCCCTTTAAGTGATGCCGCAGCAGCTGCAGGAACGACCCCTGACCCTGTCAGACATATTGTTCAGCAATAGGTCAGGGGTCACAACCCAAGGTTGCAGCCGGGGTGCTGCACATGGCGATGACATCATTGCCGGCAGTGCAGTGCCGCGGGGAGCTACCGACTACCTCCGCCGCTAACCTCCCACTGAATATCACGGGAGGCACAAAGCAACCCAATTTCACCCCATTGTCCAAGTAGTGAGTGGCTTCCTTATTCTTCCCACCAAAACACACCACCTCACACTGATCTATAGTGAAATTCATTAACACACCACCTCACACTGATGTATAGTGAAATTCATTAATACACCACCTCACACTGATCTATGCTGAAATTCATTAACACACCCCCTCACACGGATCTACAGTGAAATTCATTAACACACCACCTCACACTGATCTATAGTGAAATTCATTAACACACCCCCTCACACTGATCTACAGTGAAATTCATTAACACACAACCTCACACTGATCTATAGTGACATTCATTAACACACCACCTCACACTGACCTATAGTGAAATTCATTAACACACCTCCTCACAATGATCTATAGTGAAATTCATTAACACACCACCTCACACCGATCTACAGCGACATTCATTGACACACCACCTCACACTGATCTACAGTGAAATTAATTAACACACCACCTCACACTGATCTATAGTGAAATTCATTAACACATCACCTCACACTGATCTATAGTGACATTCATTAACACACCACCTCACACTGGTCTACAGTGAAATTCATTAACACACCAGCTCACACTGACCTATAGTGAAATTCATTAACACACCTCCTCACAATGATCTATAGTGAAATTCATTAACACACCACCTCACACTGATCTACAGTGAAATTCATTAACACACCACCTCACACTGATCTACAGTGAAATTCATTAACGCACCACCTCACACTGATCTACAGTGAAATTCATTAACACACCACCTCACACTGATCTACAGTGAAATTCATTAACACACCACCTCACACTGATCTATAGTGACATTCATTAAAACACCCCTTCACACTGATCTATAGTGAAATTCATTAACACACCACCTCACACTGATCTATAGTGACATTCATTAACACACCACCTCACACTGATCTATAGTGACATTCATTAACACACCACCTCACACTGATCTATAGTGAAATTCATTAACACACCACCTCACAATGATCTAGTGAAATTCATTAACACACCACCTCACACTGATCTACAGTGAAATTCATTAACACACCAACTCACACTGATCTATAGTGCAATTCATTAACACACCACCTCACACTGATCTGCAGTGAAATTCATTAACACACCACCTCACACTGATCTATAGTGAAATTCATTAACACACCCCCTCACACTGATCTACAGTGAAATTAATTAACACACCCCCTCACACTGATCTACAGTGACATTAATTAACACACCACCTCACACTGATCTATAGTGAAATTCATTAACACACCACCTCACACTGATCTATAGTGAAATTCATTAGCACACCACCTCACACTGATCTATA
Organism: Somniosus microcephalus; assembly: GCF_052327205.1. Lineage (NCBI taxonomy): Eukaryota > Metazoa > Chordata > Chondrichthyes > Squaliformes > Somniosidae > Somniosus > Somniosus microcephalus. The sequence goes on along the minus strand of NC_140990.1, from coordinate 11,674,525 downwards.
GTGACATTTATTAACACACCACCTCACACTGATCTACAGTGACATTAATTAACACACCACCTCACACTGATCTATAGTGAAATTCATTAACACACCACCTCACACTGATCTATAGTGAAATTTATTAGCACACCACCTCACACTGATCTATAGTGACATTCATTAACACACCACCTCACACTGATCTACAGTGAAATTCATTAACACACCACCTCACACTGATCTATAGTGAAATTCATTAGCACACCACCTCACACTGATCTATAGTGACATTCATTAACACACCACCTCACACTGATCTACAGTGACATTAATTAACACACCACCTCACACTGATCTATAGTGAAATTCATTAGCACACCACCTCACACTGATCTATAGTGACATTCATTAACACACCACCTCACACTGATCTACAGTGAAATTCATTAACACACCACCTCACACTGATCTATAGTGAAATTCATTTGCCAATTACGCACCCATTCTGCAATTTATTAATGTCTTCTTGCGTTTTGTCTTCCTCAGTATTAATTGTACTTCTGATTCCCGAGTCCAAATCATTTATGAAACACAGTGGTCCCACCACCAATCCCTGTGGAACACCACTTCCCACCTTTTGCCAGTCTGAGTAGCTACTCCCAACCCCTACTCTCGGTTTTCTGTTCTGTAACCAGCTTGTTATCCATAAACAGTATGTAAGATCGACAAGATGACCAAGGTCAGGCTGTGTGGAGTGAATCCCTCCATGGCCTCGCCCCTCCCTATTTCTTTCAGCCCCACACCCCCTGAGTTATATGCGCTCCTCTATTTCCGGCCTCTTGAGCAACCCCGATTTTAATCGCTCCACCATTGGTGGCTGTGCCTTCAGCTGCCTGGGCCCTAAGATCTGGAATTCCCTCCCTAAACCTCTCCATCTCTCTACCTCTCTCTCCTTCTTTAAGTTGCTCCTTAAAACCTACTTCTTTTACCAAGCTTTTGGTCATCTGCCCTAATGTCTTCTTACGTGGCTCGGTGTCAAATTTTGTTTTATAATGATCCTGTGAACAGCCTTGGGACATTTTACTACGTTAAAGGTGCTTTATAAATACAAGTGGTTGTTGTTGTTTCCTGAAACTAATAAATTCCCCAGGGGGAAAAAAAATTGTACTTGTACTCCCAAATATTAAAACGTTTGTGCCACAGAAGCACGAGGTTTATCTGCTTTTATTCATAAATTTAAAAAGTCTGTATTGCAATCTGAGCCCGTGTGTTGTGAGCCAAACAGCCTTGTGTCCAATGAGGGGAATAAAGGCCCACAGCCTCCCCTGGCCCCGGGCCCTGAACAAGGGACTGGAGAAACTCGCTGCCCTGCAGATCAGACAATCAGCCAGCGCAAGTCCCACCCCTCAGGCTCCCCGATAGGTTGGAGGACTGGCCACCAGCTCACTCCTCCAGCCCCGACCCGCTCGCTCCCTATTGGTCGGAAGCTCCCATCAATCAGGCCATGGGCCCGAGTCACGTGTCCCTCGCCGACTTTACAAAGAAAGCCCTGCGTGGTCGCCGGGCGGAGCAGCTGGTCGGCAGGAGCGGGGTCAGGAGTTCTATAAACTGTGGGTAGGCCACACCGCAGGGTTTATAAAGTTGGAGAATGGCCTCAGGCCCGAATGAGATCCAGTGGCCCGGTCTATGTTCCACCGGACGGCAGCTGTGAGGCTTTTTCTCGGGGACAGGCCCGGGTTACGTGCCGCCATCTTGGTGGAGGAAAGACCGACCGGTTCCAACTGCAGCACGGCGCATGCGCGGCCATCTTGATACAGGAACAAAGAGTGGGCGGGGCTTCGGGGTCCCCATGACCAGGACAGAAAATCATTGACTCGTTGATTTTATTCTCACTCTGCACACAGCGGGTGTAGAACTGAACCCAATCAGAGTAGAGGGAGGGGGAAAACTGGGAGTGGAGGAAAGAAATGTTGGAGATGGTGCGATGGGTTTGGATTGCAGCACAGGGAGGAGGGAGAGTGTGTGGGACGGCGATTTACAGCTTTGGGGAAACAAGAGAGGAAAGAATGTTCCACAGAAACTAGAATTGTCTGTTCTGAATTTCTATCCTGTACTTACAGTGATGGCTTTTGTAAACTCCTTTTACAGGGTGTGAGAATGGGAGGATTTACAGATGGGAAACTCAAACCAAACATCACATCAAGATCTGACAGAGTCACTCCATTCATCAGGACCTGAATATCATTGAATTTGAATATGGAAGGACAAATGTTTGTCTGTTCTGTCTGTGGAAAAAGATTTCAAACATCCGTGTGACTGGAAAACACACACCCGAGTGAGAGTGTTCCAGTGCACTGACTGTGGAAAGAGGTTTAACCAGTTACACAGCCTGAAAAAACATCACACCATTCACAGTGAGGAGAAACTGTACACGTGTTCTGTGTGTGGACGAGGCTTCAACTGATCGTCCAACTTGGAGAAACGCAAGGACACCCACAACACATGAAACGGTGGAAATGAGGGGACTGTGGGAAGGGATTCGATTGCCCATCCCATCTGGAATCTCATCGAAGCAGTCACACCGGGGAGAGGCCGTTCACCTGCTCCGTGTGTGGGAAGGGATTCGCAGAGTTATCCAAACTGCAGATACACCAGTGAGTTCACACTGGGGAGAGGCCATTCACGTGTATTGAATGTGGGAAGGGATTCACTCAGTCATCCAGCCTCCATACACACCAGCGAGTTCACACTGGGGAGAAACCGTTCTCCTGCTCCGTGTGTGGGAAGGGATTTGCAGAGTCATCCAAGCTCCAGATACACCAGAGAGTTCACACTGGGGAGGGACCATTCACCTGCTCCGTGTGTGGGAAGGGATTCACTGGTTCATCCACCCTCCTGAGACACCAGCTTGCTCACACTGATAAGAGACCATTTAAATGTTCCCACTGTGGGATGAGCTTTAAAAGCTCTGGGGAGCTGAAGGGACACCAGCGAGCTCACACTGGTGAGAGACCATTCACCTTCTCTGTCTGTGGGAAGGGATTCGCTCGGTCCTCCAACCTGCTGGCACATCAGCGAGTTCACACTGACGAGAGACGCTTTAAATGCTCTGACTGTGGGAAAAGCTTTAAACGCTCCCGGGAGCTGAATGGACACCAACGATTTCACACTGGGGCGAGACCGTTCACCTGCACTGTGTGTAGGAAGGGATTCACTCGGTCCTCCAACCTGCTGGCACACCAGCTTGTTCACAATGACAAGAGAGCCGTGAAATGTTCTGACTGTGGGAAGAGCTTTAAAAGCTTGAAGAGCCTTAAGAGACACCAGCGTCTTCACACAGGTCACAGAATCAAACAGCACAGAAGGAGGCGATTCGGACCATCGTGTCTGTGCTGGCTCTTTGAAAGAGCTGTCCAATTTAGTCCCAAAACCCCAGCTTTATCCCCAGAATTCTGCTAATTAGTCCTCTTCAACTACACGTCCAATTACCGTTTGAAAGTTCCTGTGGAACCTGATTCCAGCATCCTTTCAGATGGTGCGTTCCAGATCTTAACAACCCTCTGTGTGAAAACAATTCTCCTCATTTCCCTCTAGTTCTTTTAGCAACTATTTTAAATCTGTGACCTTTGGTTACCGACCCACTTCCCAGAGGAAACAGTTTGTTCCTACTTGCTCGATCAAAACCACTCATCATTTTGAACACTTCTATTAGGTCTCCTCTTAACCTTCTCTGCTCTAAGCAGATCAATCCCAGCTTCTCCAATTTCTCCACATAACTGAAGTCCCTCATCTATGGTACCATCCCGGTCAACCTCCTCTGTCCAAGGCCTTGACATCCTTCCTAAAGTGTGGTGCCCAGAACTGTACACAAGACTCCAGCTGAGGCCAAAACCCTGCAGCTGTACAAAACCCTGGTTAGACCACACCTGGAGTACTGTGAGCAGTTCTAGGCATCACAGCCTAGGAAGGATATATTTGCCTTGGAGGGAGTGCAGCGTAGGTCTACCAGAATGATACATGGACGCCAAGGGTTAAGTTACGAAGAGAGATTATACAAATTAGAGTTGTAGTCCCTAGAATTTAGAATGTTAAGGTGTGATCTGATCGAAGTTTTCAGGATATTAAGGGGAACGGATAGGGTAGATAGAGAGAAACTATTTCTGCTGGTTGGGCAATCTAGGATTAGGGGCATAGTCTAAAATTAGAGCCAGACCTTTCAGTAGTGAAGTTAGGAAACACTTCTACACACAAAGGGTGGTAGAAGTTTGGAACTCTCTTCCGCAAATGGCAATTGATGTTAGATCAATTGTTAATTTTAAATCTGAGATTGATAGGTTTTTGTTACCCAAAGGTATTAAGGGATATGGGCCAAAGGCGGGTGTATGGAGTTAGATCGCAGATCAGCCATGATCTCATTGAATGGCAGAACAGTCTCGAGGGGCTGAATGGCCTCCTCCTGTCCTATGTTCCTCACTAGTGATTTGTAAAGGTTTAGTGTAACTTCCTTGTTTTTGTTTTCAATGGCACTATTTACAAAGCCAAGTATCCCACACACTTTCTGAACCGCCTCACCAACTTGCCGTGGCAATTTCAAAGATTTGTGAATATGGACCCCCAGGTCCCTCTGCTCTTGCAACCCCTCAAAATAGTCCCAGTTAGATTATACGGCCTCTCCCTGTTGTTTCTCCCAAAGTGCATCACTTCACACTTATCCTCATTTAATTTCATCTGCCTTGTGTCTGCTCATTTCACAGTCTGTCTCTGTCCTTCTGAAGTCTGCTACTACTATGCTCACTATTTACTTCGTTGCCAAGTTTTGTATCGTCCATAAACTTTGAAATTTTACACCTATACCCAAGTCCAGGTCATTTATATATAACAAGAAAAGCAATGGTCCTAATTCTGACCCCTGGGGGAACCCACTGCATACTTCCCTCCAGTCAGAAAAACATCCCTCAGCACTGCTCACTGTCTCCTATCCCTCAGCCAATTATATACACAAATTACCATCAGCCCTTTAATACCATGTGCTTCTATTCTCTGAAAAAGTCTCTTTTGTGCTACTTTATCAAATGCCTTTTGAAAGTCCATATATATAACATCTACTGCAATACCTTCATCAACCCTCTGTTACTTCATCAAAGAACTCAATCAGGTTAGTCAGACACGATTTACCTTTAACAAAACCATACTGGCTGTCCCTTATTAACCCATGCTTCTCCAAGTGAGAATTAATTTTGTCCTTGACAATGATCTCTAGTTGTTCACCCACCACTAAATGCTAGGCCTGCATTTAGTGCCCATCCCTAATTGCCCTTGAGAAGATGGTGGTGAGCCACCTTCTTGAACCGCTGCAGTCCATATGGTGTAGGTACACCCACAATGCTGTTAGGAAGGGAGTTCCAGGATTTTGGCCCAGCGACAGTGAAGGAATGGCGATACAGGTCCAAGTCAGGATGGTGTGTGGCTTGGAGGGGAACTTCTCGGTGGTGTTGTTCCCATGCGTCTGTTGCCCTTGTCCTTCTAAGTGGTAGAGGTCGCAGGTTTGGAAGGTGCTGTTGAAGGAGCTTTGGCGAGTTGCTGCAGTGCACCTTGTAGATGGTACACACTGCAGCCACAGTGCACCGGTGGTGGAGGGAGTGAATGTTGAAGGTGGTGGATGGAGTGCCAATCAAGCGGGCTGCTTTATCCTGAATGGTGTTGGGTTTCTTGAGGGTTGTTGGAGCTGCACTCATCCAGGCAAGTGGAGAGTATTCCATCATACTCCTGACTTGTGCCTTGTAGATGGTGGAAAGGCTTTGGGGAGTCAGGAGGTGAGACACTCGCCACAGAATTCCCAGCCTCTGGCCTGCTCTTGTAGCCACAGTATTTATATGGCTGGTCCAGTTCAGTTTCTGATCAATGGTAACCCCCAGGATGTTGATAGTGGGGGATTCAGCGATGGTAATGCCATTGAATGTCAAGGGGAGATGGTTACATAGAAAACATAGAAACATAGAAGATAGGAGCAGGAGTAGTCCATTCGGCCCTTCGATCCTGCTCCGCCATTCAATGTGACCATGGCTGATCATCCAAACTCAGTACCCTGTCCCTGCCTTTTCCCCATATCCCTTGATCCCTTCAGCCTCAAGAAACATATCCAACTCTTTCTTGAATATATTTAATGAACTGGCCTCCACCACCCTCTGTGGCAGAGAATTCCACAGGTTCACCACTCTCTGGGTGAAGAAATTCCTCCTCATTTCAGTCCTAAATGGCTTACCCCTTATCCTTAGACTATGACCCCTGGTTCTGGACTCCCCGGCCATCAGAAACATCCTTCCTGCATCTAGTCTGTCCAGACCTGACAGAATTTTATAGGTTTCGATGAGATCCCCTCTCAATCTTCTAAACTCCAGTGAGTATAAGCCCAATCGACACAATCTCTCCTCATACGTCATTCCTGCCATCCCAGGTATCAGCCTGGTGAATCTTCGCTGCACTCCCTCCATGGCAAGAACGTCCTTCCTCAGGTATGGTGACCAAAACTGCACACAATACTCAAGGTGCGGTCTCACCAAGGCCCTTGCTTAGAGTCTCGCTTGTTGGAGATGGTCATTGCCTGGCACTTGTGTGGTGCGAATGTTACTTGCCACTTGTCAGCCCAAGTCTGAATGTTGTCCAGGTCTTGCTGCATATGGACACAGACTGCGTCAGTATCTGATGAGTCTTGAATGGTGCTGAACAGTGTGCAATCATCAGCGAACATCCCCACTTCTGACCTTATGATGGAGGGAAGGTCATTGATGAAACAGCTGATGATGGTTGGGCCTAGGACACTGCCCTGAGGAACTCCTGCAGTGATGTCATGTGATTGAGATGAATGACCTCCAGCAACCACAGCCAACTTCCTTTGTGCTAGGTATGATTCCAACCAATGGAGAGTTTTCCCCTTGATTCCCATTGACTTCAGTTTTGCTAGGGCTCCTTGATGTCACACTCGATCAAATGCTGCCTTGATGTCAAGGGCAGTCACTCTCACCTCACCGCTTGAGTTCAGCTCTTTTGTCCATGTTTGGACCAAGGCTGTAATGAGGTCAGGAGCTGAGTGGCCCTGGCGGACCCCAAACTGGGTGTCAGTTAGCAGGTTATTGCTGAGTAAGTGCCGCTTGATGGCACTGTCGACGACACCTTCCATCACTTTGCTGATGATTGAGAGTAGACTGATGGGACGGTAATTGGCCGGGTCGGATTTGTCCTGCTTTTTGTAGACAGGACATACTTGGGCAATTTTCCACATTGCTGGGTAGATGCCAGTGTTGTAGCTATACTGGAACAGCTTGGCTAGTGGCGCAGCTAGTTCTGGAGCACAAGTCTTCAGTACTATTGCCAGAATGTTGTCAGGGCCCATAGCCTTTGCAGTATCCAGTGTCTTCAGCCGTTTCTTGACATCACGTGGAGTGAATTGAATGGGTTGAAGACTGGCATCTGTGATGCTGGGGACCTCAGGAGGAGGCCAAGATGGATCATCCACTCGGCACTTCTGGCTGAAGATAGTTGCAAATGCTTCAGCCTTGTCTTTTGCACTCACATGCTGGGCTCCACCATCATTGAGGATGGGGATATTTTTGGAGCCTCCTCCTCCTGTTAACTGTTTAATTGTCCACCACCACTCATGACTGGATGTGGCAGGACTGCAGAGCTTTGATTTGATCCGATGGTTGTGAGATCGCTTAGGTCTGTCTATCGCATGTTGCTTCCATTGTTTGGCATGCAAGTAGTCCTGTTGTGCTGTCTCTCCCTCTAACTTAACCTTACTGTATGTACATAACCTACTTATATATGTATAACTTACCTGTTAGGGCCGTTGCCCCTTTAACTCACCGTTTAGGGCCATTGCTCCTTTAAGACGCGCCTTAGTGTGCTGACATCACGTCACGTACGACGTGACATGCGTGAGGCGGCTGCCGGCCCAACTCGGCTCTCCAGAAAGGCTGCCGGCACAGCCCGGCCCAGCGTCTTCGGCCGCATCGATCAGCCGCCGGGAGCGCCGCTATCTTCCGCTCCTGCGGCAAGCACCGGCCCAGCCTGGCCTCCAGCTCCTGCTCCCGACCTAGGCCCCGACGGCCAGTGACGCAACTACCAGCAAACGCAACGACATCACGACCCCGCGCGTGATGAGGTCACCACGCTCCCCACGGCACTGCAAGTTCATTCCTCGTGGAGCTGCCGCCGGAACAAGACCTGCGCCACGGTGCTCCTCGGTTGTATTGTCCCCATGCTTCAGTCTTGGAAATTGTTTGTCTGTGAGTACTTAGAATGCTATAGACGATTAGCGTACACTGTATGTTGTAGAAAATGTTTAGTTGTAACTTTCTCTGTCTAGCTGGTTAACTAGCAGCCGTATTTGATACACTATGTACAGGGCTAATTTAAAGAGAATGCCTTCCAGCTTGCTAAATGTAATTCGTTGCCAGATGTACCGTGTTGCCCAGGCGTACCTAAATTTGTGTATACATATCAATTATGCGTCTGTATACTAATGTGTCCTTCCATTTCTGTGTTGTATTTCAGTTTTACAGTAAGAATCTTTCAGTAAAGCGTTACAAGAAAAGTCAAGCCTTGTGATTTTATTGGAAGATATCGAGTTGTTCGCTATCTGTCTAGCTCTGCATAGGATCGCGTTGCGAGGGCAGAACACCTGTGTTGTAGCCTCACCAGGTTGACACCTCATTTTTTGGTATGCCTGGTGCTGTTCCCGGCATGCTCTCCTGCACTCTTCGTTAAACCAGGGTTGATCTCCCGGCTTGAGGGTAATGGTAGATTGAGGGATATGCCGGACCATGAGGTTACAGATTGTGGTTGAATACAATTCTGCTGCTGCTGATGGCCCACAGCGGCTCATGGATGCCCAGTTTTGAGTTGCCAGACCTGTTCAAAATCTGTCCCATTTAGCACGGTGGTAGTATGCCGCTGCGGAGTGTCTGATTAAAGTTAACGGGTCTTTGACGGCGCCCCTTTGCTTTGGGAGGGGGTGCGTCAGGGATGCCCCATGTCCGGTCAGTTATACGCCGTCTGCGTGGAGCCTTTCCTGTGCCTCTTGCGGAAGAGGTTGACGGGACTGGCTCTTCAAGGGCCGGGCGCGGAGTTCGTCCTCTCGGCTTATGCCAATGACGTGTTCCTCATGGTCACGGACCCCGCCGACTTGCGGAGGGTGCGACAATGCCAGCAGATTTACTTGGACACATCCTCCTCCAGGATCAACTGGGAGAAATGCTCCGGGCTCCAGGTGGGTCAGTGGTGGGTGGACTCCCTGCCGGAGGAGTTCAGGCCCTTCGCCTGGAGCACCATGCACCTCCTCTACTTGGGCGTCTACCTTAGCCCCGCCATGGACACCTGGCCGGCAATCTGGCAATAGCTGTAGGCCAAAGTCACCGCTCATCTAGGATGCTAGACAGGACTGCTCCGAGTGTTGTCCTACAGGGGTCGAGCACTGGTCATTAACCAGCTGGTGGCCGCCATGTTGTGGCACCGGTTGGTCATTTTGATCCCGCCCCCTGCGTTTGTCGCCAAGATGCAGAAGCAGCTCATCACCTTCTTCTGGGACAAAGGGAAGCACTGGGTCTCTGCCGCAGTTCTGAATCTCCCGCTTAGGGAGGGTGGTCAGGCGCTGGTGTGCCTTCGCACCCAGGCTGCGACTTTCCGTCTTCGGACCCTGCAGAGATACCTGTACGTCGAGAATCCTCCCAGATGGTGAGCGCTGGCGATGTATTTCTTCCGCCAGCTGCATGGCCTCAACTACGACATGTTTGTGGAATTGGGCCATATGCGTGCCTACCTGCAGGAGCTGCCTGTCTTCTACCAGGAAATGCTGTGGGTCTGGAACAGCGTTGCCTCCAGGTGGAGTTCTCCCCCATCTTGGGCCAATGTCCGGCTCACGGCCAAAGCCATCGAGACGCTGAAAGCAGCACTGGGCCCCGACTCCACTAAGTGTATCGAGGAGGCTCAAGCACATGGGGTGATCCCGCCCAAACTGACCACCTTTCGGATGGAATTCCTTATCGGCACGTGGCCCTGAAACCCCTCTCGGGAACCGACGCCTCACAACTTGAGCCGTCTTGGGGAAATGCCCTCCATGCCTTTTAGTTCTGCACGAAGGGGTTTCCTGTACGGGCTGCTCCTGCGCACTCTCCACTTTGTCATCTTCCTCTGCTGTCTGTACACGCCTTGGCGTGCCATCTTGCAGAGGCAGAGGTCCCCAATGGAGGGCTCTCTGTGCGGGAGTCTTCCCTTTATCTATTGGGGACTTGGCCTGGAGGGTGTTGCACGGAGCAGTCCCGTGCAATAAGATTTTAGGTTGGTTCATGGACTCCCAGGCTGCCTGCCTTTTCTGCAGCCTGGAGGAGTCCGTGTTCCACGTTTATACCAAATGTGAGAGGTTGCAGCCCCTCTTTCACTATTCGAAGGGGCTGCTCCTCGATTTTTGGCTGCACTTCAGTCCCACGCTCCTGATCTTTGGTCACCCAGTGCGGAGGGGAGCAGGCAGGGCGGAGGACCTCCTCGTAGGACTGCTCCTGGGCCTGGTGAAAGTGGCCATAAAAAGTTCCAGGCAGCGGGCGGTCGAGGGGGTCGTTCGGCCCGATTGCCTGCCTCTCTTCCGTGGCCATGTTCACGCCCGGGTGGCCCTGGAGATGGAGCACACGGTGTCTGCCGGCACACTTGAGGCCTTCCTAGACCGGTGGGCACTGCTGGGACTGGAGTGCATTGTCACCCCGGCCGGGGTGAATTTAATTTAATTTGATAAGTTTCAAAAATTAATTTAAGTTTTTAAGTTTCATTACAGTCCACTTGTTCGGCCGGGAGAGCGGGAGGCTCCGCTCGGCGATGCAGAGAACCCTGCAGATGGAGAAGAATGTAGTGTCCGTGTGTTGATAAAGACACTGAAGGCAGGAGTTGGTTCATAGGTATTTACTAAGCAAAGTCTGGGGGGGGGGGTGTTTCTAAAGGATATACACAATACACAGGCTTATATAGCCCAAGTGGCAATTACCACCATTACGCACACCTGAGGCTCTTAAAGGCACATGCACCACAAAGAATGTCAACCAGAGTCTGCTGGATCTGCACAAACTCTCCACTGGGAGCGCCGATCCTCATCTGTGTGAATTCCTGGAGACCCATTATCCAGATGAACAAGTGAAGACGACCAAGAAGCTTGTAGAGACTGGGACCCCTGTCTTGTAGGCATGAGGGCTTGTGACTTTGTACAAAGAGCTGAGACCTGAGCTCTGTAAATGTCATTCATTGTAAATAAAATGTTCAATCTTAAATTAAAATTTTTTTTTTAAAGATTATTTAAAGACAAATTTCCTCCAGTTTCACAGACAGCCTTTGTCACTGCAATAATTTCTTAAATGTTTAATCATTAAATCAAAAGCATCAAAAAGGAAGAGAGTAGCAAAAGTAAAGGAAGACTTGCATTTCTATAGTGCCATTCACGACCACTGGACGTCTCAAAGCGCTTTACTTTTTGAAGTGTAGTCACTGTTGTAATGTGGGAAGTGCAGCAGCCAATTTTCACTCAGCAAGCTCCCACAAACAGCAGTGTGATAATGACCAGATAATCTGTTTTTGTTATGTTGGTTGAGGGATAAATATTGGCCAGGACAACGGGGAGAACTCCCCTGCTCTTCTTCAAAATACTGCCATGGGATCTTTTACATCCACCCGAGAGAGCAGATGGGGCCTCGGTTTAACGTCTCATCTGAAAGACGGCCCCTCTGACAGTGCAGCGCTCCCTCAGCACTGCACTGGAGTGTCAGCCTAGCTTTATGTGCTCGAGTCTCTGGAGTGGGACTTGAACCCACCACCCTTTGACCCAGAGGCGAGTGAGCTGCCCACTGAGCCACAACTGACAACGTTGGTCCCTTAGAGGTAGAGACAGGAGAAATTATTATGGGGAATAAGGGAATGGCAGAAACGTTAAAACAAATATTTTGTATCTGTCTTCACAGTAGAAGACACAAAAGCATACCAAAGATGGTGGGGAACCGAGGGTTTAATGAGGGTGAGGAACTTAATGTAAAGTACTGGAGAAACTAATGGTATTAAAAGCCGACAAATCCCCTGGACCTGACGGCCTACATCCTAGGGTTCTAAAAGAGGTGGCTGAAGAGACAGTGGATGCATTGGTTTTGATCTTCCAAAATTCCCGAGATTCCCAAGATTCTAGAACGGTCCCAGCGGATTGGAAGGTCGCAAATGTAACACCGCTATTCAAGAAAGGAGGGAGAGAAAAAACAGGGAACGACGGGCCAGTTAGCCTGACATCAGTCGTTGGGAAAATGCTGGAATCCATTGTTACAGAAGTTGTGTCAGGGCACTTAGAAAATCATAACATGGTTAGGCTGAGTCAACATGGTTTTATGAAAGGGAAATCGTGTTTGACAAATTTATTAGAGTTATTTGAGGATGTAACTAGCAGGGTATATAAAGGGGAACCAGTGGATGTAGTATATTTGGATTTCCAAAAGGCATTCGACAAGGTGCCACATAAAATATTATTACACAAGATTAGGGCTTGGGGGTAATATAGTAACATGGATAGAGGATTGGTTAATGGACAGAAAACAAAGAGTAGGGATAAACGGATCTTTTTCAGGTTGGCAGGCTGTAACTAGAGGGGTGCCGCAAGGATCAGTGTTGGGGCCTCAGCTATTTACAATCTATATTAATGACCTAGATGAAGGGACCGAGTGTAATGTATCCAAGTTTGCTGATGATACAAAGCTAGGTGGGACAGTGAGCTGTGAGGAGAACACAGAGAGTCTGCAAAGGGATATCGATAGACTGAGTGAGTGGGCAGTAAGGTGGCGGATGGAGTATAATGTGGGGAAATGTGAGGTTATTCACTTTGGTAGGAAGAATAGAAAAACAGCATCTTTTTTAAATGGTGAGAAACTTTCAAATGTTGGTGTTCAGAGAGATTTGGGTGTCCTCGTGCAAGAAACACAGAGAGTTAGCCTGCAGGTACAGCAAGCAATAAGGAAGGCAAATGGCATGTTGGCCTTTATTGCAAGGGGCTTGGAGTATAAGAGTAAGGAAGTCTTGCTACAATTGTACAGGGCCTTGGTGAGACCACACCTGGAGTACTGTGCACAGTTTTGGTCTCCTTATCTAAGGAAGGATATACTTGCCTTGGAGGCGGTGCAACGAAGATTCACTAGATTGATTCCTGGGATGAAAGGGCTGTCCTATGATGAGAGATTGTGTAGAATGGGCCGATACTCTCTGGAGTTTAGAGGAATGAGAGGTGATCTCATTGAAACATACAAGATTCTGAAGGGGATTGACAGGGTAGATGCTGAGAGGTTGTTTCCCCTGGCTGGAGTGTCTCGAACTAGGGGACATAGTCTCAGGATAAGGGGTCGGCCATTTAAGACAGAGATGAGGAGGAATTTCTTCACTCAGAGGGTTGTGAATCTTTGGAATTCTCTGCCCCAGAGGGCTGTGAATGCTGAGTCTTTGAGTATATTCAAGGCTGAGATCGATAGATTTTTGGACTCTAGGTGAATCAAGGGATATGGAGATCGGGCGGGAAAGTGGAGTTGAGGTCGATGATCAGCCATGATCTTATTGAATGGCGGAGCAGGCTCAAGGGGCCGTATGGCCAACTCCTGCTCCTATTTCTTATGTTCTTATGGACTTTCAAAAGGCATTTGATAAAGTACCACACGAGAGACCTACTCGGAAAAGAGAAGCACATGGTATTAAAGGGCTGATGGTAATTTGGGTATATAATTGGCTGAGGGATAGGAGACAGTGAGCAGTGCTGAGGGATGTTTTTCTGACTGGAGGGAAGTATGCAGTGGGTTCCCCCAGGGGTCAGGATTAGGACCATTGCTTTTCTTTGTTATATATAACTGACCTGGACTTGGGTATAGGTGTACAAGTTTGAAATTTACAGATCATACAAAACTTGGCAACGTAGTAAATAGTGAGCATAGTAGTAGCAGACTTCAGAAGGACAGAGACAGACTGTGAAATCAGCAGACACAAGGCAGATGAAATTAAATGAGGATAAGTGTGAAGTGATGCACTTTGGGAGAAACAACAGGGAGAGGCCGTGTAATCTAAATGGGACTATTTTGAGGGGGTGCAAGAGCAGAGGGACCTGGGGGTCCATATTCACAAATCTTTGAAAGTGCCACAGCAAGTTGGTGAGACGGTTCAGAAAGTGTGTGGGATACTTGGCTTTGCAAATAGTGCCATTGAATACAAAAACAAGGAAGTTACAGTAAACCTCGAGACTGTTCTGCCATTCAATGAGATCATGGCTGATCTGCGATCTAACTCCACATACCCGCCTTTGGCCCATATCCTTTAATACCTTTGGGTAACAAAAACCTATCAATCTCAGATTTAAAATTAACAATTGATCTAGCATCAATTGCCATTTGCAGAAGGAAGTTCCAAATTTCTACCACCCTTTGTGTGTAGAAGTGTTTCCTAATTTCACTCCTGAAAGGTCTGGCTCTAATTTTTAGACTACGCCCCTAATCATAAACTGCCCAACCAGCGGAAATAGTTTCTCTCTGTCCACCCTATCTGTTCCCCTTAATATCCTGAAAACTTCGATCAGATCACACCTTAACCTTCTAAATTCTAGGGACTACAACTCTAATTTGTATAATCTCTCCTCGTAACTTAACCCTTGGGTTCCGGGTATCATTCTGGTAAATCTACGCTGCACTCCCTCCAAGGCCAATATATCCTTCCTAAGGTGTGGTGCCCAGAACTGCTCACAGTACTCCAGGTGTGGTCTAACCAGGGTTTTGTACAGCTGCAGGGTTTTGGCCTCAGCTGGAGTCTTGTGTACAGTTCTGGGCACCATACTTTAGGAAGGATGTCAAGGCCTTGGAGAAGGTACAGAGGTTGACCAGGATGGTACCAGGGATGAGGGACTTCAGTTATGTGGAGAGACTGGAGAAGCTGGGATTGTTTCCCTTAGAGCAGAGAAGGGTAAGAGGAGACCTAATAGAGGTGTTCAAAATGATGAGGGGTTTTCATCGAGCAAGTAGGGAGAAACTGTTCACTCTGGCAAGTGGGTCGGTAACCAGAGGTCTCAGATTTAAAATAGTTGCTAAAAGAACTAGAGGGAAATGAGGAGAATTGTTTTCACACAGAGGGTTGTTAAGATCTGGAACGCACCATCTGAAAGGATGCTGGAATCAGGTACCACAGGAACTTTCAAATAGTAATTGGACATGGAGTTGAAGAGGACTAGTTTGCAGAGTTCTGGGGATAAAGCTGGGTTTTGGACTAAATTGGACAGCTCTTTCAAAGAGCCGGCACAGACAGGATGGGCTGAATCACCTCCTTCTGTGCTATTAGATTCGATGATCAGTGTGAAGGCGCTGGTGTCCCTAAAGGTTCTTAGAGCTTTTAAAGCTCTTCCCACAGTCAGAACATTTAAAGGGTCTCTTGTCAGTGTGCACAAGCTGGTGTGCCAGGAGGGTGGAGGACCGAGTGAATCCCTTCCCACATTCAGAGCAGGTGAATGGTCTCTCCCCAGTGTGTAGGTGTTGGTGTCTCTTCAGCTCCCCGGAGTTTTTAAAGATCTTTCCACAGTGAGAACATTTAAAGGGTCTCTCGTCAGTGTGAACTCGCTGATGTGCCAGCAGGTTGGATGACTGAGTGAATCCCTTCCCACACACGGAGCAGGTGAATGGTCTCTCTCCAGTGTGTAGGTGTTGGTGTCTCTTCAGCTCCCTGGAGCTTTTAAAGATCTTCCCACAGTCAGAACATTTAAAGGGTCTCTCTCCAGTGTGAAGAAGCTGGTGTGCCAGCAGGTGGGATGAATCAGTGAATCCCTTCCCACACACGAAGCAGGTGAAAGGCCTCTCACCTGTGTGAACTCGCTGGTGTTTCTTCAGATCCCCGGAGCTTTTAAAGGTCTTCCCACAGTCAGAACATTTAAACGGCCTCTCATCAGTGTGAGCTCGCTGGTGTTGCTTCAGATACTGGGGGCTTTTAAAGCTCTTCCCACAGTTAGGACACTGAAATGGTCTCTCTTCTTTGTGAACAAACTGGTGTTCCTTCAGTTCCCTGGCGCTTTTAAAGCTCTTCCCACAGTCAGAGCATTGAAATGGTCTCTCATCAGTGTGAACAAGCTGGTGTCGCTTCAGATCCCCAGTGCTTTTAAAGCTCTTCCCACAGTCAGAACACTGAAATGGTCTCTCATCAGTGTGAACAAGCTGGTGTTCCTTCAGTTCCCTGGGGCTTTTAAAGCTCTTCCCACAGTCAGAACACTGAAATGGTCTCTCCCCAGTGTGAACAAACTGGTGTTTCTTCACATGCCCGGGGCTTTTAAAGCTCTTCCCACAGTCAGAACACTGAAATGGTCTCTCCCCAGTGTGAACTCGCTGGTGTGTTTGCAGGTGGGATGAACAAACAAATCCCTTTCCACACACGGAGCAGGTGAACGGAATGTCCCTGGTGCTACTGCGCCGTTGAACTTCCAACGTAGACGGGGAACTGAATCCCTTCCCACCGTCCCCACCTTTACCCGGTTTCTCCCCGGTGTGACGGTGTATGTGTCTCGCCAGGTCAGGCGATCGGCTGAATCCGCGTCCACACACTGAACACGTGTGCGGTTTGTCATCGCTGCGATCGCTGCTTTCTCCTTCCATGTGCAAAGGCCGATGATATTCAGGTCCGGATGAATCGAGCGACTCTGTCAGATCTTGACGTGATGTTTGGTCTGAGCTTCCCGCCTGTAACTGCTCCACTTCTATAACCCTGTAAATTGAGATCAGAAAAGGATCAGAGGCAAACTGTTGTTTAATTTTCCTCTTTCCGAACCTAGGGGCAGTGAAGCTGATTTTCAGGCCCCAGCTGCTGCACAGGTTGGTTGAAAGGATCAGTAGTAATGGCGGCTGTAATACCCACAAGCCCCGGCGCTGCAGAAAGCGCTCTGTTGACTCTGAGCCCCGCGCATGTGCTCATGGCCCCCGTGCTTTCCCTCCTGCTCTACAATCACCCGTCCCGATCGGTCCGCAATGCGCATGCTCAGCACACAAAACCCTGCGGTTGGAACATTGGGCGCGCATACGGAGCTGCAGCATCTGGTATGCGTGAGCGGCTCAGGTGGGGGCGAGTCGGTGTTTCGCCTCAGCCGCCAGGGAGGTGCGCATGCACAGGGTGACCTAACATTCTTCCCGTCAGCAGTCACACCCTCGTTTCTTTAATAATAACAGAAAATGCTGGAAATACTCAGCAGGTCAGGCAGCATCTGTGGAGACAGAAACAGAGTTAACACTTCAGGTCAATGACCTTTCATCAGAACTGCTTGTTCTTTAGTGTCAGCCAGTGGCTCAGTGGGTAGCACTCTCGCCTCTGAGGCAGAAAGTTGTGGGTTCAAGTCCCACTCCAGTGCAGTGCTGAGGGAGTGCGGCACTGTCAGAGGTGCCGTCTTTCAGATGAAATGTTAAATTGAGGCCCCGTCTGCTCTCTCAGGTGGACGTCAACGATCCTATGGCACTATTTGAATAAGAGCAGGGGAGTTATCCCTGGTGTCCTAGCCAATGTGTTTATCCCTCAATCAACATAACAAAAAACATAGATTATCTGGTCATTATCAGATTGCTGTTTGTGGGAGCTTGCTGTGCGCTAATTGGCTGCTGCGTTTCCTACACTACAACAGTGACTCTACCTCAAAAGTACTTCATTGGCTGTAAAGCGCTTTGGGACGTCCAGTGGTGGTGAAAGGCGCTATATAAATGCAAGTCTTTCTTCCTTCACTGGTCTCACCAGCGACCTCTTCTGGCCTATTGGGGAGTGCCTCTGCAAATTGACTCAGACAACGGCACTCATTTCACCAGCAAAATAATGAAAGAAATCTGTAAGCTGCTCCATGTGACACAAAAATATCACATACCATATCACCCCCAGAGCTCGGGGATGGTAGAATGAATAGGGCACTGAAAAACACGTTGACAAAAGCCATCCAAGAAACAGGGAAGGGATGGTCGGAATTATTACCCAGCATACTAATGAGGCTGCGAGCCACCCCAGGACAAACGACCGGACTGACCCCCTATGAACTAATGAAAGGACAAGTTATGAGACTACCAGAGGATTTGGCTGCAGGAGTGGGAAACATAGAAACATAGAAGTTAGGAGCAGGAGTAGGCCATTCGGCCCCTCGAGCCTGCTCCGCCATTCAATGAGATCATGGCTGATCATCCAAATTCAGTACCCTGTTCCTGCCTTCTCCCCATATCCCTTGATCCCTTTAGCCTCAAGAAATATATCCAACTCCTTCTTGAATATATTTAACGAGCAGGGGAGCCCGGCGTTGCCAGGGCAATTTTGGGCCACGCGGTCTCCGTGCCCGTGTGTCCCCCCTCTCTGTCCCTCTCCCCCTCTCCCTGTACTGTCCTCTCCCTGCCTCCCTCCCTCCCCCTCCCCGCCTAGCGCCTGAGGCCTGGTGCCGTTCTGATAGCGGCCGTGCGGGGCCGAGCGCTTGAGGCGCGGCCGGGCTGTCAGGCAGAGACGGACCCGAGCTGAGCTCCCTCGCGGATCGCGCTGCTGACGGGCGGCCGCTGCCGCGCCCCCGACCGCTGTGTGTGTCGGGCCGAGCGGTTGCGAGGCACGGCCCGAGTGAGCCAACTTACCTGCCAGTGCGGCGGGGCGGGGAGCGGGATCGGGAGCTGCAATGTGGGGGTTGCTGTGGGGATGGAGCTCCCCCGCGGGTGGTGCAGTTGATGGTCGGCCACTGCCGATGACCCGCCCTCTGCGTGGAAACTCACCTGCCGCTGCCGGAGTCAGAATGTGGGGGTTTGTTTGGCTGGTGGTGTCCCTGTGGGGATGAAAAAAATGGCGGCGCAGTTTAGGGAGACTGGAGCATTAGGTCCCGCCTGTGAAGCACCGGTTGGTCAAGCATCAGGTGAGTGAACTGTAGGATTGGTCAAGCAGCACGTCACTCAACGCTAATGAGAGGTAGGATTGGTCAACCGCTAATGAGTGGATTTTTGAGTAATTTTGAATGTTTTTTGTACACTGTGCAAACAATTTTTGTGTGACGAAAAAGTAAATATGCCTACAAGAGTCCCCTAATGATAAGCTTTCTTTTGATGTAACATATGTGTAGGTACGCTCGATAACTTTTGATTGTATAGCCGGACAGACAGACAGACAGAGAGACAGACAGACATACCGTATATACTAGCTGGAGTGCCCGGCGGTGCCGAGGCTTTTTCGAGGGCATGTTGTTGTTGGGGGTGTGTGGGGGGGGTAAGGGAGTGTGGGGGAGGGAAGGGGGAGGTGGGTGTGGGGGGGGAAGGGGGTGTGGGTAGGGTGGGTGGGGGGAGGGGAAGGCGGGTGGGGAGTGTGAGGGGGAAGGGGGGTGTGGCGGGGGAAGGAGGGGTGGGGGGTGGTGGGGGAAGGGGGGTGAGGGGGTGAAGGGAAGGGGTGGGGGGTGTAGTGGGTGTGGGGGGGGAAGGGGGTGTGTGGGGGGGAATGGTGGAAAGGGAGGGGGAGAGGGAGGGGAGGAGCACGGGGTGGGGAGCAAGGGGTGTGTGGGGGAGGAGAAGGGTGGGGTGGGTGGGGGGAGGGGAAGGGTGGGGTGGGTGGGGGGGAGAAGGGTGGGGTCGGTGAGGGAGAAACGCGTGGGTGGGGTGGGAGAAAGGGGTGGGTGGGTGGGGGACAAAGGGGTGGGGGGGAAAGGGGGTGTGGGGGAGGGAAGGGGGAGGTGGGAGGGTGGAAGGGGGTGTGTGGGGGGGAATGGGGTGTGGGGTTGTGGGGGGGGGAAGGGGGGTGGGGGGGGTGGAAGGGGAAAGGGGGTGTGGGGGAAGGAGGGGGGAAAGGGAGGGGGAAAAGGGAGGGGAGGGGGGAAAGGGAGGGGGGGAAGGGAGGGGAGGGGGGGAAGGGAGGGGGGAAAAGGGAGGGGAGGGGGGAAGGGGGTGGGGGAAGAGGGAGGGGAGGGGGAAAGGGAGCGGGGGGGGAAAGGGAAGGGAGGGGGGGCAAAGGGAAGGGGGAGGGGAAGGGAGGGGGGAAGCCAGCAGACCCTCTCCCAGTGTTGGTCCCTGTCTGGGCCAGAAGCCTGGGACTGGAGTTGCGCTGCTGGCCGTTGGAGAAGCCTAGGCCTCGGGCCCCTGCACTGACATGGCAAGGGGTGGGGGAGCAAGGGGTGGGGAGCAAGGGGTGGGGGAGCAAGGGGTGGGGTCACATGAAACTTAAAGTACTTATAAAACATTTTTGGTAAATCTTTCTATAACATACACTTTACAACCTCACCAATCTTTTTATTAAAAAAGGGGTCCTCACCTCTCAGTGTGTTGTATCACAAACAATGGCCGCCGCTTGCTTTTCAGTTGGAAAGATTAGGCCCCGCCCACACAGTCGATTGTCTGTCTCGGTCACCAGGACCCGATTGGGAGCACAGAAGCCCCACCCACTCTATGTTCCTGTACTAAGATGGCCGCGTCTCT